>NC_079298.1:19054364-19657906 GCF_023638135.1 Falco biarmicus | reverse complement strand
AGCACCAACACTGCCTAGCTTTTAAGTTCACAAAATCCAGCCAGAATCTCCCCTAGCACATTATAACACATTTTACTAGCTTGAGCAAGGTAAAACACAGCCGGCTCCTCAAATGGATGGCTGCTGAGCTCCAGCAGCCTCTGCGCGAGGACGGGCGCACCATCTGCGTGCCTCCCAACGTCCGAAGCCCGTTCACAACTGCCAGCCCTTTGAAAAGCCAGCCTGTTTCTCTGATTGATTCACTTTTTAATGAACTGGGAAAGCCTGTGAACTTAAACCCTGACACCTCCACCTCCCTCCCTCCCTAGCCATCCCTGCAGCAATATACTGATTATATTTCAAGTTATTATGGGATTAATACAGCTGCCCTCAGTGCCTCTTTCCCCTGAACTTCATCAATAAAAGTTGTGTACTACTCTTACTCCAGCTAGTTCAGTTTCTCCCTGAATCTCTCCATGTAACCTGTGACGTATCAGCAAGGCTGTATCAGCCCTTCAAAGCTGCCAACACTGCTAGCGTTTAAAACCTACTTGTGTCACAGCCTTGCATAAGCTTTGTGTATTTAAGAGGACATCTTGAGCTTTGCTATGCACTGCATCAGCTCTCTAAGTGGGTAGCACATACTTAGCACTATTGAAAATAATGAAATAAGATAATCCACCAAAAAAAAATTAAAAGATTGTGCCAGTGTCATCTTTCTTTGAATTCACAGTAGAGCTATAAAAAAAAAAATACTCTACACAGGCAAGTTCAGTAGAAGGAAAAAAAGATGGTGGGGGGAGCAAAAGAGCTAGGCCCAGCACAATTCAGTTTTTCACGCATGGCATTTCTTTATACAGTACAGGCTTTAGGTTTACTTTTTTTGTTAGTGTTGTAGGGTCCATCCGTCCCCTCCAAGAATGCTATTTTCTAAAAAACATCATTAAAAATCTAATTAACTGGCTTATTCTTTGGAAAGTCTGCAATTGTTTACAAAAGAATTGCCACACAAGCTGCCACCTTTGACTGTGTTGAAGCGGGAAGTTATGCTCTTGTTTACAACTGTGCATCAATTCCTCAATATATTTAGTTTTGGTACAAGTTACATATAAAATTCTTACTGAGCTTAATGTTGCAGCAAATAACACATATAGTAAGCGAGTAGGATTTATCACTGGCTGTAATGTCATAGTACATATTCTAAATATATACGGTGAATGATATATACACACTCGTATGCAAACAAAATGGAAATATATTTAGTTTAAGAAGTGATGAATTGTGTTTTCTTTCATTATTCTCATTTTGTACGTAGGAGAACAGAGATCAAGCACATCCACGAAAAGGGTAGCTGGTTGGAGTTGCATCCGTGAAGCAAAGGCGCTCACCAGTGAGCAGGTTAGAGAAAAAATAGCACTTTGCTACCCACGGCATGGGGCAGGATGGGGGGCGTCCCAGTGTGGTTGTTGGGATACAAACAAATCCCATGGAGTCCCAAGATACTCCCAGAAAGCATAAAACATCTATCCAGCTAAAACATCTCCCCCAAGATGTAAGGAAGTGGCAATTTTCCCCTTTAAATTTTTTCTTACAAACTCACCACCACCCCGCCCCTTTGGTCTCTTTCGTAAACACAGAGGCCAGAAGGCTATGCTTAAATAATTCATCTACAAATTTGCAATATCTTTTTGAACTATAGCAATTAAACGGAAAATAGAAAAATCAGCTCAGCATCCTGTTTGGATGTAATTAAAGGTATAATCTGTTCCATTTGAATACTTCAGTGCTTACCCTTCTTAAAACAACAAATAAGAATAGTAGCTCATTTGCAATATGGTTTTTTTTTTTCAAGGCAGCTAAAAAGACTAACTGATGAAGCAAGAATAATAATTTTTAAATGTGGTGTAAGCACAAAAATATCAACTACAGTTTCGGAATGATTGCTGCAGATCCCGAGTCTGATGATGAGTGTGCAGTAACTAGGGATATAAGCTTTATGGCAAAACACTGAAGTCTTCCACTATTTGGTATCAGCATCTTGATATGGCTGATATAATTACCTATCAAATACATCAGTAGAATGAATATGAGAGGATATCCAAAAATATGTACGTGGGATGCATATCAGCTCAGTCTTTTAGGGGCTGTTTGATCTTAAGGGTTTTTTTTCTAAGAATAAAAGACAAATACTGCATTCATTGCCCCTTTGTTTTCTATAAGCAGCTGATGATTTTACAGTACAATAAAATTAGCCTGTTAATGGCTGGCTTATGAGTTTTAGCTGGATTGGTTTTCCTCCTACTGGACATTTCTCCACTGCTCAAGAAATTGAAGTCAGGTGTAAAGTTAATATCTGCCTTGTTCATTTATTCATATTGTAAGCAATCAAGATTTCCCCAAATCACAGGGCAATCTCTTGCCTTTCGAGAATTAATATAGGCCCTGTTCTTTCAATTTAGTTTAACAAAACAACTGGCATAAGTTCAATGGAACCGATGATTATTCCGAGAGGTTATGGCGAACCACAGAAGTTGTTAGCGAAAAGCTTGCTTGTAAGATCCCCTAAGAGGAAAAGTATATGGATATTTCAAAATGTAATTAACAGCATATTCCAACAATGCGAGAAAGAACCATCAGCTGGTTTAGCTGCAGAGGAACCTGGCTGCGCACGGAAAGCTTCAGCTTGCCCAACAGCCATCACTCCCTTAAGAGCAAAGGACGCAATGAGCACCAGAGGGGAGAAAGGCACCGGGGCAGGCGGTGTCTGCGCGGGCTGCTTTCATGCTGCCAACCTCGCACAGCTCCCTCCTCGTGGGCATGTTCACTGGGTCTGGGACCCAACCAGAAGGAGTAAGTCTTTTCAGAATGTCCATTTTCTCTCCGTTATAGCTCTCTTGCACCAAAAAAATAAAATCCTTTGGGGCAAGAATGTCTAAAGCTTAGTTTTGGGCTTAATGCTATTGTTTGTAGGGCTGTTTCAACAAGAATTATTGAGATTTTTTGTTTTGGTTTGGGTTTTTTGAAGCTAAATACATAGCAGTGAATAAAAGATCCTAAAAAGCAAAATATTTTTTTTAAAACATTTCTAATAATTATAAAACCCCTTACTTTCATGCTCAGTGTTCGTAAGCTGAGGTGAACATCCAATGTAGCCAGGAACCGACTTAAATAGATAAAATGATTACAAAAATGTGAGAGTGATGTTACACATGCGAAGAAAATGGCACAATGGTCTATGAGACCTGTATTAGAATGGTGAATATGAAAGAAGTTTAAGCTCAAATTTTTCAAAAGTTACTCAGCACCTATTAACATTTCCAGCCTTCCTGCATACGAGTGCTTCACTGTTGGAAAGCCCAGGACTTTTCAGGACTGGTCTTTCAGGGGCCTGAGCCCCCGCATAGCTTTCCTAAAGCATCACCCTGTTACAGGGACAGCTCTTGTTTCAGCCACTGGACTTTATATCTTTTCTGACCCGGCTAAACACTTCACGCTATGGCCTGCACATGCCTTTCCAGTCACTAAAATGCTGCAATTTATTACTTTTAATACAGTAGCACTGAGAGGCCTTGTTAAAAAAAAAAAGACCACCACAGCTCCAGCCTTTGTGGTGCCAAGCCCTTGCTTGCCCTTCAGTGGACAAGCAGGAGGTGAGCAGGGGCAGAAAGACAACGTGAGCCACCGGGCAGGACGGAGGCAGGCGTACATCACTGGCTGCCGTCTTAGAGCCTATCGTCTCCCCCTTGAACTGTGTAGCCTCCTGCATGCCAAAAACTGTGAACTTAATGCTAGAACTACTGCTGAAGGAAGAAACACAACAGACCCTGACTTGTTAAGGAATATCCGCAGAGGAGGGGAAAAAAAAACCCAAAATCCTCAACACAGTCACGTCTGTCTCCAGTAAACAGGACTTTTTTCAGGCCTTGGGTGCAGACATATGACCAGTCCCCGCCAGTGAATGAATTACTGGCTGTCAGCGGGGCCGTTTGCACGACGGGTTCAGGGCCGGCGGGTCACCCGCTCCTCGCCGGGGCACAGGGCCCACACTCACTGGCACCTACGGCCACCCCTGGCACCCATCTGCCATCTGACACAGCGGTTTGCTCGGCGGCACTCAGCCATGCCGGTGGGTCACACTGCAGGACTAGGACCGAAGCCATCTCCCCCCCCAGGAACATCTCCAAGAGGCAGGAAGCCGTTCCTAAATGAAGCAACACTTATCTCATGCATGCCACAGGTGTGATGTCATCCCCTCTGGCGAAGGAATGAGGATGTCTACAGCCTCGGCTGTGCAAAAATGCAGGAACTACAGTCAACATGTCTCAGACTTTGTCAAAATATGGCGATAATTAAGAAATATAATTACCACTACAAAGTTAATTCCTCTTTGAATTCTTACAAACAAGTTTTTAATTTGCACCAAAAATTTACATTTCAGATTTCAAGTCAACCACGAATGGCTACAAGCTTGGCAGGGGGCTCAAGGCAGAAGCTGGCGGGTGCTGCTGGCTTTGGGGGCAGGAGCACCGTGGCTTCCCAAGAACTTCACGGTCACGGGCCAGTGGTTGCCAGCAAAGCCCGGGCACGCACAGGTAAGCCAGCTCGATTGCTTTAAAATGGTTCATCTGTTCCACGAGTGTGAAAATAATAGCCATGTCAGATGAACTTCTGCTTTTTATTAAAAATACCACAACCAACAACTTACAAGGTAATTGATTGCTTCTTCTAGTCTTTTATTAGTTGTGATTAAAGAGATATAGTAGCCCTGTTTACATAGCTCTAACAAGTCAGGACCTGCAGTACGTTATTGGCTTGCAGCCCACAACTTGCAGCCCATTCTCAACAGAATCAATCTGAAGTTGAAAACATCCCCTGTAGGAAGCGTGTACATCCCTGCTCACACAGGAACAGAAAACAGTAATAACTTCAGGTCCTGTAAGTTGCAAGTTCAACTTACAGAGATCAGCCCTGACTTGTCATTGCTCTCAGCGTGTTCGTGATGAGATCAGAGTGCTTTACGGAGGACTCATACTTTCAACTTGACAAGGGACATAGGTGAGCATGTTACACTTCACTGTTACTCGCAGCTCAGACTGCAAAAAGAAATGGAGAGCTCCTCACTGTTTAACATGCAGTCAAAGCGCTGCCAATCTAAAATGGCTGATCAGTAATACTTTAATTGCAGTTTCATAGAAACAAATTGCTATTTAATTGCAGTAAGCTCTTCTGTGGCTTAACTGGACTGACAATAGGCATACACCTGGTACTGAAAGTAACAAGCAGCAACAATGGTGACCTGGTACTTCGTGTACAGGAGGCTCAAGCCGTGAAATCAGACTTGGAACACGTAATTTCACACTGAAGAAATATATTTAAAATACATATATATACACATATATGCTCCAATCTCAATTTTGTTATTTTAATAGAGCTGTTCAGAATGTAGATCCTTGCAAAAAGCCTCACACTTGACATGTAACTACCAGCCAAAGAATTTGATTTAAAAAAAAAATAAATAATAAAATGATCTTTTGAAATTCTTGACGGTACCTGATAGCAAGTCATACTATGACCATATGTGATTTTTAAATTTTTTAAGTATTTACCCTAAAATTAGATTATGCAAATTTTATCGGTGTTAACTAACAGGGCAAAAGGGAGAGAAACTCAGTATGGTTAATATTCTAAGGACGTGACTTAATTTCATAGGCTTCATTTTGGTAAGACATTCTTATTTTATATTTCATAAGATACTGCATAACCTGTTAAAATATTTAAAGATAAATCATGTAGGACTGAAAAGACAGTATCTTGTTGCAAACAGAATTTGGTTTGGAAACGCTTAATGTCCCACTGCCTGCCAGGATGCGTAAATCTCATAACTAGACAGCTGGATAGGTAAAAACATTAAACCCATTTAGAGGGCAATCTTTTTACAAAATTGTTTCATTAATAAGAGTGACAATTTATATGATTGAGACGTTTAGATGCAGTATAGACAGAGCATTTTATCCAGGTTCATGGGGATGATTTCAGATTAGTAATATTTCCTTTGATTTTTTTTTAACAGCATTCATTTTTGAAAGTGAGGGAAGCTTTTACTGAATGATTATTTGTATGACTTTTCAGTGGCGCTAAATGCAGAGGGTGTATTTCAGCCACAGTGTAGCAAATGCATGTGATAAAAGGTGAACAAATACATGTTTTTCTTTACTGATCTCCTAAAAAAATGATTTTCACATAAGGAAGTGTTTCCAGTAGCCTTCTATCCACACCTACCGTCCCCATTAAAGCCTGTTTTATTGTCTGAAACGCCTCTGGTTTCAAGGAAGTGTTTTACCTAAAGCAAGAATACTACTTAAATATGTTCTATTGTATATTCATAGCTCCATTAGTCCTCCTCCAATTTAGCACATCAAAGCAAAGGCTTCATCACTTGCATGTGGATTATGCTAACATGAGTGACATTTGTAATCTTATAGGTCTGCAACTTTAAGAAATGCTTTTAAAGTAAGCTATTAAATAGGTAGCAGTGCTTTACAAACGAGTCATATAATAGTTTATTTAAAGCCGTTAATGAACTTCAACCTCTACATCACTAAATGCTATACTACATTACTTACTAGAAGTTATTAGCTATCTTCTTAGCACTTCTAGGTTATATTGGACAACCAAAGATCTGTACATGTTAGATTTAAACGCTGTACCTTGAATGCTTATACTGAAAGAATATAAAAAGATGCCTACAGTCTCACTAATACTTGAATTCTGTATTCATAGGACTTCAAGTCTTTGCAAAGATATTGAAGCAGCACAATTTGCACAACTCTACCTAAAGACTTTAATGCCAGATCAAAAAGCTTAGAAACTTACTTAAAAAACAGGTAAGTGCATTTAATTAAAAAATCATGTATAGCTTCAGTAATTTTATTGCTTTATGTTATGCAAGTATTCTTTTGTCTTTACTGTACATTTGTCCGATACTGTACATTACGACGTTTTCTTTTCTCTGCAACAGTCCTATTTTTCCTCAAGCATTGAAGTGTTAAGAGAAGAAATTCAGCAGACCTCCAATATACTAGAGGTCACGAAGTAGAATCTGAAGGAAAAAAAATCTGCTTTTGGTTGTTTAGACAGACAAATCTATAAATCAGCTTTTTGTGTATCGGCATCACAACAAAAGTCAGTCAAGCTCATTCCATAACTGAGCACGCTGAACAGTGAACACCTTTTCAAAAACAGAATTAAAAAAGAAAACGTAATCATCATGTATTTCAGATGTATTACTCTCCAACAGAGTAGTTAATATTGATTTGTTATTAATTGCAGCAGAGGCACATTCTAGGTGCTTGCAGTTTCCTGACGGAAGGCATAGCATAGCCACGCAAAGCCACAGATTTGAGTTAGTATTCTTGCTGCAAACAAGAAAAGTCAGAATTTTTTCTTGAAATTATTCTGCACAGCTCTACCACTGAGCAGCTGATGGGAAAAACCCACTAAATGAAGTTGCTCCCTTCTTCCAGAGAACAGATCATATTTGAGATCAGTTAGTTCTTGGAAATAGCCCGGGAAACGCATTTTTCTTTCCCTAGGATTATCAGCATTGAAAAGTTAGTCTCTTACCACAGCAAACACAACTTTATGCTGGAATAGCTTTTGTGTTCCTTTTTACGAATACTCAATTCTAGTGCTCAGCATGGGGTACAGACTTTTTTTTATTTTATTATTCTTTGACCTTTCATGGTATATACATACACTCTCATGCTTGCACACTCACAGACACATGCACACCCTTAACACAGATGATTCTGCAGAAAGGAACTGGATAGAAAAAGACCACGATACCTACACGCGTACCATAATTCACTGCAATATGAATTATAATGTACTTGCTGTTACCAGAATTAAGATTCTCAATGAAAAATAAAGATCATTTTGAAGTAGTGCTCTGTATCCTTGCCAAAAGTAGCATGGTTAAGTAGTTTAACAGATTCTTTACTGGCGTAAGAAAAAAAACCTGTCCAAACCAAAAAGCTACTTCTAAAGGTAATTGACAATTAAGGTAATGACTGCATAAGTTACAGTTTCAGAATAATGTTTTGAACGTAGGGTTTTAAAAAAAAATAATAAAAGCAAAGCTTCTAAAACCCATACTCAGTTCAGAGTTGTTTGTTTTACTTTTTTATTATTTAAATACACCATACTAGAGCAAATGTCTCTGAAAATATCACAAATAAAAGATTTTTCTTCATTCAGCAAATTAGAAGTAGGTGAAAATTTCTACACAGTAGCTGCTATGAGCCTGACTTTTTTTTTTCCTTTTTCTTTTTTTTTTTTTGCCATGGGAAGTAGCAACATTAGGACAAAAACACTTACATGCATACATACATTGTATTTTACAGAGATACAATAAAAGTGTTTGTGATAGAATATCACAAAAGCCACATCTTTATCTCATGTTCAGTTTGATTGAAACACATTTCCTTACAACACTTAAATATACAAAGAGCAAATAGAATGTTGTTAAGGTAAAACACAGGGTACAAACTGGCCAGTGCCCTGCTAATTGTTAATGAGGGTAGAAAGCAGATTTCAATGCTTCTTTTAATTAGCTTCATTAGTCATCTTCCCCCCCCCACCCCCCACCCTCCCGCCCCCCCCCAGATGTCCTCCGGTGGATCTTTTTTCATTTTCTCTACAGTCTCCCATTAGCCCAGGTTCATGGAGTCCTTAATGTTCATATTCAGTCATTTTAATACACCAATAAATGTGGGAAGGGCAATCAAGAATAAAGAAGGTGCAATGGTATGGAGCTGGCATTGATGCTAGCTACAAAGGTGACTTGTCTACTTGGAGACATGGGATCCATCTGTGATGAACAAAATTTGAGATGAAGGCACGCATTCTGCATTACTCTGACCTTTTAGCAGACCTGTAAGAAATAAAAATGGGTATCTTAGCTAGAATACTAAATTTGAGATAGGAAACTACAACATGACTGCTTTTGTCTTTTCCTTATTCACTAATCTCTTTTTTATTAGATTACTTTCCAACTGTGACTTGATTAAGGCATTCTACACTATCCATTCACACTGCTAATGTTTCAACTTCAAATAGCAAAAAGCAAACATTTTCCGTGGTTTCACTACTAAAAGGGGCGGGGGGGGTGGGGGTGGGGGGGGTGGGGAGAGACGACGACGACAACAATAAGTAAGTGTACTTTCTGGTAACAAATTGTACAGTGAATAAGGTGGTTTTTCTGGGCCCCTTTTAAAAGGGAAGAAACATTATGCCATGCCTTTGAAGAAGCCAGTAATATGATCTTATAATTGGAAGAAATAGTGTGTAAAGCAAATAAGAAGTACAGCCAATATCCTCCCAAGGCAACTTTGGTTAATATGCTGCATTGCACAAGAGCTAAATATAGATATTTCAGGATTCCCCCCCTCCCCATTTAAAATTCCTCATCTGGTGTGTTAGTTAATGTTACATAAACATTTTAATATATGAAGTCAAACGTGCTTTCACACTGGTGTTAATGAATTGTGATAATTAAAAGTGTCTAACTCAATAAAAATCTAAACCTTCACGGATAAAATAGAAGTGATCATCCAAAGTCTTCAAATACAATCTGTTTGCAATTACCAAAATGAAATAATATATATTAGATTTTTATGGGTTTTAAATGACATTTTGTGCTTCCCAGGAAGTTCTTTTTTCACCCTTTCTCTAAGTTACTAAAAGCCTGAGGTCTATTAGTAACTGCAACCCCCCACTTTCAAGCTAATTAAAGTAGTAGAAGCTTGGAGGTTTAATTCCCCAGAGCTGAAGCTCAGTGTGAGAAAGGTAATTTGTCTGTCCAGAACAAAGATTAGGGAGCAGCCAGCAAGCATATTTAATAAATGAGCATCAAATATCTTCTACTATGGACACAGACAACACCAATTATGTAACTACAAGGGAATTGTTGAGTGATATGTAAACTAGAAGATTTTTCAGATCTTCTCTGAGATACGTAATCTAACTCATACTTTATTTAAAAGTATAGAAGCTGAAGACAACTGTTTGCTACAAACATTGCCAACTGGTGGAAAATTGAATTTTAGTAGGTGGTAATACCATTGCAAATAAGAAATACTACAGGAATACTACCGCTACCAAAAAAGCATAGAGAATTCTCGACAATACAGCCCCTCCAAATGAAACAGCACACAGGACGTCACAAACTAAGAGTTTGCGTTCTGCAGGCAAGCAGTACCAAGCTTGGAGAAAACGGGGTTTTTTTAAACTACACAGCAAGCCATGGGAAGTTACAATTGACATGCATTAATTGCCTCAGGGAAGCAAAAGGCAGGAATAGCCAATGTCACTGCATTTGCTTCCTTAAAAAGAAAAGCAAGTTTTTAAACAAAGTTAGGTCATGCAACCCTTTCTGCCTGCACCGATCACCCATAGGTATTAACCTGTGAACCATATTAAGACAATAGTGAGTTCGTAACTGCCACCTTCACATACACAACAAAAATGTGTTTTAATGCTGGCAGTATGTCTCAATCTCTTCAGTTTAATAAAAAACCCTGTGAATGTTCTACGTCTATGATCTCCAGTAGCAGAATAACCTGGAGACTGATTATCTTTAACATTTAACAAAAAGTATCTGTTACAGCCAACTCTGTCATAGTGGAAGAACATTTTTAATTAGCGGCCCTAAAATACACAGCTTTCTGGAAAACATCTCTGATGTAAACATCTTTAGACTACTAAAAAGCCAACATCAAAACCCCGACTCGTTTGGCAATTGCCCCTGTAGCTTCTAAAACTCCAGAAACCTGACAAATCTATGAATTATGAACTTGTCTCCTCAATTACATTCCAGTTTTCTGGGGTTCAGGTGGGGTTCTCCTCTCAGTAGGAAAGCTTACACCATTTCCTAGAGAGATTACGTTACAAAAAAAAAACCACAAAAAAAATTCTCCCCCCAGCCATCTCCCTAATTAATACCTCTTCAATGCCTCATCATGGACTGTAGCAATGCATTTAATAGTCGGTGACAGGAACTAATAAAAGCCTGTTCTCACCATTTTCTCTGCATTTAGCTTCTACCAGGTGTCTACAGTTGTGAGCTCTGCAAGCCTGGTCCAATTTTACTTCTCTTTTCCATGTTCTATGTTCCTCATCATGTCTACTGCTTTTATTGCAACTAAATCATTTTTATGTTTTGCTAAGGCATAGTAAGAAACTGATAAAACTAAATGACAATTTAGACACCTATTTGAAGTTACATTAAACTTTACATTCGTAGAAGACAAGTGGATAAACCACTCTCTCAGAATGGTAAACCTTTTACTGCAGTGTATAAAGATGAATGGTTTTACCTATATTTTGAAATGGGATACCTATAAATATTCATTTAACAGATTCACTGCTAGCTAGTCTATATTACAGATTTGTTTCATTAAAATTCACAACAGCATAAATCTATGAATCTTTAACTGTATTTGTACTTCCTTGAGAAGAAGCTGCACATTCTCCTCCAATCTTAATTATCTTTGTTCTGCCTAACTATATAGGACTTTTGTACTCAACTCCCTCATCACCTCGATTGACAAATTAAGTAAATAAAAAAGGTCCATGCTTTATTTTGATGTAATTACATTCACTGTATAAGACCTGAAATAATACTTAAAATTAATCAGCAAATTTATGCAGAGAAAAAAAAAGCAAACACAGATATTGAAATGTAGCAACACAACAAAAAAATCATGGAAATGAAAAAAACAGGTTGTGTTTTCTTGGACGTATTTCTCTGCTAACTAAAAGCACTAAAAAATACTCTGTACATTACAGAATAGATCAGCCTAGCATTTTGTCCCAGATTTTTTTAATCTTCCGAATTCCTATTTGCAGATAAATGTTATTTTTTGTGATCCTTACAGACATTAATGAAGTTCCTATTGTAAATCTATAAAGAATTACCAACTGAAGTGTGCACTTTTTGTTTCATTGCAATAACTCAGTGCTGTGTGATTGCCTGGGTTAATGATGAAAAAGTCAAATATACTATCAGAGCTGATGGAAAAATCTATCACCAATCTGAAATTAAAATTCATCTGTGGTCAATAAGATTTAATATCCATGCAAGTGGCGCTGTAAAGAGTAAATGAATCAATGTCATCAATACATAATCAGTATGAAATATGATGTGAATAAAATTATGTGCAAGAGTCATACATTCACTCTTTTCTGGACCAGGGTGGAATGAACAGTCTCTTAACTCAAGGTTGACAGTAATTGTTACAAATTAGGCACAGCAGTTATCAAAATGCACTCACTTGCATAGCTTTAGGACTTATTAAGGAGATTAAAATAGATCTAAAACTATCTAGTTTCAGAGTTACAGGACAACTGTTGATCTGAATTTTTTTCCCCTCCTTTTTCTCTATATGATTTGTACAGTCATTATTTACTCATTTAGCTAGAAACCAAGAGCTATCAACCACAGAGATACACAATCTCTAGTTGAGCTATTAGTGTTATGGAGCGATAAGAAAATAGCACTTTTGGTTTTTAAATCTGAGTTATGACATACAAAACAGACAAGAAAATACTTCTGAAAGAGTACCCCAGCATGCCTCCTCAACTAAAACCTTAATATTAAAGTGAAATGCATTGGTTTAGTTCAGGAACCTTCTCTTCACAAGACATTTATTTCCATATTAAAGGATCTAATTTTTCTCCCACAGAAACCTGCTCTCTTGGAGCCCTTAATTTCAAGATTATGAAATAAAATACTTCTCTTTGTTAAGAGTTTATATTAACGCATGCTCTCCATTTCGCTTTGTACATAAGGAGTTCAACAGCTTTACAGATACACATGCCCAAACCAAAATAAACTGACCCACCCTATATGTCGTATTTAAGGGGTTAATATTTTCTCCCCATGCCTAAGTTATGTAGGGTAAGTTCAGTTACTTAAGGGTCTCCTTGCAGGGGTGGGGAATGTCCGCTATTAGAACGAAAAGAAATTGATCTTCATTTAGCTCTAATAAAGCTTATTAGTAATTGTTGAGTATTCACCTTCTGGTCTGGCAGTAGTGGATTACTCTGAAGTGAATTCAAATGGCCATTGATGAGAGCTGTAGGTCTATCATGTTCACAAAATAAACTGCCATTGATGTAGTGAAACCGATCTCCGGGGACCAGGCGATTCCGGCAGGTAGAGCATGTAAAACACTGAAAAAGGAAAGAGACAGCAAGTGAAACTACAGCACAAATTAAGTATGCTGCAGGTTTGAAAATTACACTTCAGAGACTGCAAGTACAGTTGAGATATGGAGCTGCTTGGTTTCTAGCATCTCCAAATATGGCATTAGTCTTACCTGTTGGGACTATGCAGTACATAACTCAAGTATAGTTTTACCGATTACGAGGGAACAAAGCTACACACTGAGGGAAGCTTTATAATATATACTCATATTTCTAGTTATTGCTTTGCATTTCATTCATAAGCAAATGCAGATTTTTATACTAAAGAAGCACGGCAGTACTAATCGGCTACTAAAAAGAAATACACAGGAAAACCCCCTCACCTTAAGATGATAGACGTTGCCCTGTGCTCTCATGACCAGCTCACTAGCAGGAATGGACTGTCCACAGGCACTGCAAGCACCACTATTTCCAAATAACCTGAAACAGAGGTGATGATCATGAATAATTTAATACACAGGAGGCTCTGAGCATTTTTGCGCATCACTGCAATGGTTTATTACACAACTATTTCAGACTTCTGACCCCTGTCTTCCAACTTGCTTACGTGTCATAATATGAAAAAGTATGGTTTTGTGTAACAACTGGTGCCTTCACCCTACCTTGGATGTGGCTACACAGGATTTAATCAGAAATATTGACTTACACCTCTAGAAACACAAACAATTCTGTACTACACACATTTTATCAGATTACTGGGTTCATCATAAAAAAAAAAAGATACAATTCATGACTGGAGTTTAAATGCATTGTGTCCTTGAAATTATATGAAGAACTCTTTTGTACTTTAATCATATCTTGAGATATGAGTCATCAAAAGGGTTAAGAGGATTTGATTGTATATCTAAGAAGACATCATGCTCAGTGTATTGAAACTCCAGTAAACCTCCATCAGCGCAGAGTTTCCATTAGAAACTCTCTGCTATCCAGGTTGATATATAATGTGTATGGGTTAACCTTTTCAATCATGGTGTCAACACTTTAGATTTGCCTCTGCTCATCTCTTTCATCCTAACCTTCTCTCTCTCTTGATAATGAAATGCTTGCTCCAACTTCCCCCTATCTGCTCCTGAGTCCACAATTTAGATTACTTCATCTCTGCTAGCAACAAACTGAATGAAATTTCGATTTGAGCAGAAAGTAATTTACCGGGATCTGGACCCATTTGTCATCATATCTCTCTGGGTGTTTGCTGTATCACTGCAGTTTTCCTATGCAATCAAATGAGACCACAACATCTGCCATTGGGGGGGCACACGCAGTGGGGGGAGGGGGGAAATAGGCAGAAGAGTGGTGAAGAAAAATATATACATAATTCTTCAAATCCATTTAAAGGCACAACGCATCGATTCAAAATATAATACAATAATGATTATTGAGTTCTACTTTTACAGGCTGCGTTAGCTAGAATTAGAAAACCTTTATTTGCTTTTGCGCGTGTCTCTAATATACACAAATATTTATAAAGACTACTACAATCATTTTGCAGCAAAAAAGGAAACTGAACTAGCTGGCAGGGTCACAGACCCACTTTTCTGCACGATGTAAAACATAGTAATAGGATTTACAAATTAGCGTATTGGTGTCATAATAAATATTAATATTTGCATCTCCTTCCTGTCCAAATAAAGTCATAAAATTCTGTTTGTGTCAACCTAGGAGACGCATTACAACAGAATACCCGTAATCTGAATGATTGCAGCGTGCCTCTGTATAAAAATAATTGCTTTGAATTTTCAGAATCTGAGCTTGCAGAGGAGGCTTGTCATGTTCAAAGTACTAATTTGCTGTCGCCACTTTATTGAAAATAGCCTGTAAGTTGTTATTAAATGTATCGACTGAACGACAAAGAGAGTAGTAAAACTGCCCCTTAAGATGGCTTTTAATAGGAAGCTGAGAAACAAATTTTGCAGCAGCATCGATTTGAAGAGTTCAATCAAAACTCCATTTCAAAACTAATTAGTCTGAGATCCACGACACATTGACACGTTCTTGCAGAATCACAGTGGTTACAAAGGGAAAGCTGAACTAATACATTGTCAGGACCTCCAGCCAAAGGGACTAAACTGTCTGGAAACTATGGGTCCATTATTAGGGCATCTTCTAAATCAGGACCAGTTCCGAGTAGTTACGTGATGTATTGAGGTTACTTCCAAAGCTTTACGATACGCATTTTTCTTCCTCCATTGTTACTAGCAATGAAGTTGGCACACAGAAAAGGTGCACAGGAAGCACTGCAAGAGGAGGCAGCAAGGCACTGTTACATTTCTAGAGCAAAGATCCGAAAACCTAGGGCAAGGGGGTAGCTTCAAGGGTATTGCTGGGTAGGGTGGAGGAAGGAAGGAAAAGACGAACAGACACTGTCACTTGTCCAGGAGAATCTGAACGTAGCGAGTGGTTTCTTTTCCTGCAATCCCCATACAATTGCACCACCCAATTGAAAGCACAGCTTTCAGAACAGTGATCTCATTGCACTACTTGTCTTCATCAAGCATTCATTTGTTATACAATTCTCTCTGATGAGAAGTGGTCGTGCACCCTGAATGACTGTGAATCCTAATAAATGAAGTCAAACTCATCCAGAGGCTTTCCACACATCTTAGGTTTTCCCTAAGCATGTTCCCAGAACAATTCTGGTTTGGAAAGTCACTTCAGCCGAATCTTCTGCTAAAATTCCTAAAAGTTACATGCCAAGTCAGAACACGTTTCCACAGCTTTCTATTATGTACCAGGAAAATGAAGCTTATTCTTCCTTCTCTAGTTTTACGGCTTTGTTCTGTAAAAACCTTTTTCCTGTTAATGGTCTATCTTTTAAAAAAATGTTATTCCTCCTTACCAGTAAAGGAAGTCTTCCACAGTAACTATTCGTTACTGAAAAAGTTGTTTCACATGGTTTCTGAGAGGCTGGAGAGCTAATTATCTAACCGGGGGGACTGTCCAGGACAGTATTTGATTTAAAAGGCTTGAGGCTTTAGGTGCTCAATTAAGTAGCTATCGGTCTCAGACTGGACTTTAATGGGCTCTTTTCTCTTTAACTGCAGCAATGGGTAGAGATACCCCAGGTCAGGCTAATTAAAGCCAGGGGACTCTTTAATTGTGATGACAGAATTGGTTTTAGTTTCCTCTTTGGGTCCTCAGTCCAAGAAGGTCATTAATATTTCAACATTTGGGCAATGCAATCAATCACAAACATCAAGAGGTTCCCTATACGGACAAGGCAGCTCTTCTACACTCAGCAGCATTTTACTGAGCCACCTTAAATTAACTACTGTGTGGTTCCAACACAGCATTCCCCACACCCCCAAACACTCCTGGTGTTTTGGTTTGGGGGTTTTTTGTTTGTTTTTGGTTTGGGGTTTTTTGTTTTTTAGAACTTCCACAAGAGTGGGAACGAAGGCAGCAAGAAATCTTTTCAGCCCAATTTCTCATCTTGCTGCTCAAAATTCAGTATCGGTAGAAACACATCTCTAGCAACTTACAGAAACAAAATAAGGTTCCAGTTGTTTCCAAAATTGTGGAGACAGATTTAAGTGCTCTGATTCTTTCACAACAGGGTGCACATTTGTGCCCACATATATATGTAACTCCAAGCCCTAGCAAAGAGAAATGCACATCCAGACCTACTGATCCAGAAGCGATTGGTGTTTCTGTACATTCCCTATATTGAATCTAAATTCTGCACCAGCTATATTAAATGTAACAAAGAAAGGCAACACAGAAATTATGCCTGGAGCCAAGTCCATTAAAGGTACTTCAGAATAACTAGAGACCAAGCACCTTAAAAGCACCAGAAGCTATTGATACTTAAAAGGGGGGCTGTGCATAATGGCAAGTGCTGCATTAGAGAAGGGGAAGGAGAAAAAAAAAAAAAAAAAAAAAAACAGCCAAATTACGCTTGGTTAATTCAGAGTAACAGATCTGCCCCCAAGTGAATTGGAGGCCTTGAATTAATTCTGTTATGACAAATCAAGATAAACGTTCCCCCTAAATTGCATGCGATTTAATTAATTTTTGAGATCCTGGTTTTTTTTTTTTTCCTAGCTAATAGTTCACATGCTCCTGTGCTGTCATTGTGCTTGAGTGGGCAGACTTCAAAGTGATATTAAATAACCAACTATTAGATTTACCTAGCACGTCCTATTGGAAAAGTGCCATTTAATTACCTAGCCTGTTCAATTAAAGGGACAGCATTCCCTGAATATAGCAGCTTGCCGCTGATTACCAGGGAAATGAACTCGCAGCCCGGCGGCCCCCTCCCCGGCGCGGCGCGGCCCCTCTGCGGCTGCGGGCGGGCGGCCGGGGCGCCCCGCCGCCGGGTCCGGCTCCCCCCGCCCACGGGGCCGGCCGGGCTGCGCCCCCGCCGCTGCCAGGAGCGGGCGCCTGGGGAGGGGCCGGGCCGCGGGCGCTGCCCCTTTAAGACGCGCCTGGGCAGCCTCCCCCCTTCCCCTTCCCCACCACTCCCTGCTCGCTCTTAGAGGCCAATTTTGTTAATTAAATGTTTTGTTTGCGACGCGGCTCTCATTCATTTCGGACACGTCATTCCGAGCAGATCTAAGCCAGGGACCAGATCTCATTAGATAAAACCTATCAGAACTAAGAGAAAATGGAGGAGACACTAATTAAAGCTTTTAATTGTGCGGATTCGCTGCCACGCTGCTGCTTTATCTGGCATCTTAAGGTTGGGAGGGCTGCGCTCCGCTCCCCTCCCTGCAAGCGCTGCTCGCCGTGGGGAGGGAGGGGAAGGGACCGGGGTTTTCGCCTCCCTCTCTTTTCCCAGGAACCTTGGCTTTCAACGAAAGCTGCGGCCGTAGCTACACGGCTAATTTGTTGCCGGGGGGGTGGGGAAGGGAAGGGGAGTGTTGTGTTGTTTAAACAACAACCAAAAAACCCCATGTACAACCTCAGGCGGCTAAAAAGCTCATTAATAAATAGCCCCGTGGTCCTGGCCCGAAGCAGGCAGGTCCCTTTCACCTGGCGCCTGCCGGGCCCATCAATCCCCTTTCTCATTTTGTTGGCAGAGTCTCACCTGCCCCCCCCCCCCCCCCATTAAGAGCCGTGCCCGTGGCTCTGGCCTGGGGAGGGGAATGTGCCACCCCAGAAGCCCTACAGGAAATTAAGAGGGGGGAGGATGGCGGAGGGGAACTGGAGAGTCAATGCCAAAGGGGTGGCATCGCCTCCACAACCAAACAGGCCATTAAACACAAGAGAAGGGCAGGGGCCTCGCTCATGCCACCAGGACCCACGTGGAAACCTGCGAAGTCCATTTCTAGCAGGAAAGCTCCAAGTTAGCTCGGCCCTGGCAGGGCCAGGCCGTCCTACCCCATCTTGAGTGTACGGTGTCCAGTTCAAGTTTCAGCAAGCATCTGTCAGAGTTATTTTTGCAAGTCAAATTACACAGATCTAAAGAGAAGTCAGGCGATAGAACAAGGAGATCAATTCAAAACCCTCATCTGATAAAGCATCCTATTCATAATCGCCTACATTAAAATAAACGAGTATTAATTTTTGGCAACACAAAACCAGAGGACTGTGATAAGCTTGCCTGAACTTGCCTCTGGGATACAGTGGACGTATCTTCTCTTTTTAATTAGTAGTAATCAGACATGAGGGTTTGTTTGATGGTGTTGGTCGAGTGATGAATCTGTACTATTCAGTGCATCTTAACAGTAGTGTCAATTTTTCCACTTCAAACGAGACTTTCCCTAACACCGTTCTGCTCTATTTAATTACAATTCTGCCAGGCTTAGGCTTGTTGCTTAGGATGATGACCGAAAAGCGCCATTAAACAACCCCCACCCCCACCCCACCATGTGCTGATTTTCTAGCATTTCTCTCTAAAAATATCTCTCAAACTAGCAAAGCTAAGGTTCTCATTCCTCAAAGATAGTGAGGGCTGTCTTTGATCTATTTAACTGACTGGAGATGCAGCCACGTACCAGGACAGAGGCTGCACTATCAGAGTAATCAAGCCTTAACTCTGTCCTTTTAGACCAAGGAGGTCTCCAAACATACGCACACATCAGTACAGTCACAGATCTGTGAAACAGAAGTTTTACAACATAAGCAAACTTGTAACCTTTGATGGCTGATTTTTCTTTTTTCCCCCAGAAAGAAGTGGAACTTGTTTGCCATCAAGGAGAAGGAAAAACCTGGGTCAAACTCTTGACATTTACTGTAAATGAGAAGCCAGAAGCATTTAAACAAAACACAATTTGTTTTAACTGTTTTGGTTATGCTGGGAAGGTATGGGGCTTTTTTGTTGTTTTTTTTAATTACCGAATGTTGAAATAAAACACCTCCTTGAAGCATTCATGTGCATCAGTCTATCAAACCATTTACTCAAATTAAATGTGTAATCCTTCAAAATGCCTCCTTTTAAATTAATGAGTTTAAGTAGCTTGAGTTCACCTGAAAAGATCGTACGGGCACCTGACCTCATGAATTCTTTCTATTAATTATATTGGAAACTTGTTGGAAGGGATACTCTGCATAATCTCACTGTACCCCAACAGATGCGAGATTAATAAGGCCTAGTTCCCCTTACCCAAATCTGTGGCATTTAAAGCAAACAGCTTCAAAAAAGAAAGAGGTAAGAAATAGAGGGCAAAAGTGTAACCCTCCTATCCTCTCCTCTGCATTTTCTGTTCTGGAAGTTAAGAAGAACGTCAGTTCAAAGGCTCGCTGTAACAATGCGAGGACACACGTTATACTACTGGTTTTGGCTATAAGAATCGGTGGCCCTCCAACTGACGGTTAATCAGCTCTTTCACAAGGAGAACAGAGAATGAGTCATTCTGTTTCCACTCAAAGGAGTTTAAAGGTGCTTATGTAAATATCATAATTAATCAGATACTAAAGGCAGGCATTTCATTATTTAGCACCTCTGCCACAGCCTTATTTAAGCCCTACTATTTTAACATTTACCGTTCAGATATGCACACTTCTCCTTCAACACTACAACAAAGCAGATTAATTTAGCCTCTCTGATTGCTGTTTATTTTTAGTTAGGACTTGTTTTGTGCTGACAAACCACTTTAAAGTTACAAGTCGTGGTTCCACACACACACACCCCCCCCCCTCAACTCTTCCCTCCACTTGGCAGTCGCAACTGCGCCCTGGGCTAGGCGCTAACATCCGCACCCGCACGTCTCTCCGCTCCTAATGAAGGCGCGATCCTGAGCCAGCCCACCCCACCGCCAGAAATAAAGGGGGGCAACAAGGGGGGAAAGGCAGGGTGCAGGGGGGAAGTAGCCCCTCGAGGCTGGCCGCTGCGCGCCGCTGGCGCCTCACCTGATGTAGTCGTTTCTGCAGAGGATCATGCCGCTCTTGGTGTAGCAGGAGGTGCCGATGTCCCCCAGCTGCGCCTGGCAGCAGGAGCACTTGAGGCAGCGGCTGTGCCAGTAGCTGTCCATGGCGTACAGCAGGAAGCGGTCGGCGATCTTCCCCCCGCAGCCGGCGCACCTCTTCCACGAGAGGGAGCCCGCCGTCACCGGGGGCGGCTGCGAGCTGCCGCCGGGGTTCACCATGGCCTGCGCGGAGAGAGGGGCGGAGGCGGGTCAGCCACGGCCGGCGGCGACCCCGCACCCCGCGGGGGCCCCGCCGCGCCGGGGGACACGGGGCAGGCCCGCGGCCGCGCAGCTGGCGGGGCACCGGCGGGCGTGGGGGGCACAGCGCGCCCCGCCGCCCCCCCGCTCCGGGCTTGTGCAGCTGCAGCTCACAAGTCAGGAACAGTCCCGGGGTTTGTTTTGCTTATAAAAAAAAAAAAAAAAAAAAAGTGTGTGAAGAGTGAAAAAAAAAAAAAAAAGTAAAGTTGTGAAACTGGTTTTTCAGTCTAGGAGAGACTCTGCAGGCTCGGGGCGGTAACGAGGGGCTCGGGACCGGCCGTCCCGACATCGGGATTTTATATTTTTGGTGGTTTGTTGTTTCATTTTGGAGACTTCAAAACACCAAGAGAAAACACTCCAGACTGAGGACACTGGCCTGAATAATAGATCATTGAACTTTAGGACGCCTGTTAACTTCCTACACAAACATACTCAACTTTTGTCTCCCTAATCTGCCCTTGATCAGCAGTTTAAATGCTAAAGCTTTGTTATCCCAAAAAAAAAAAAAAAGTTTACCGACCATAGGAAAGCAGCAGAATAATGAAGTGCACCGCTCCGGCTGGAGTTACTCTGGCCGCCCCAAAACTGCTACTAAGGGCATTTTTCACTTTCTAATAAATGCTTTATGCAAGCAGGACAACCGAGAGATAATATAGGAATCAATTCATAAAGCTTACTCTAAACCGATTAATTTGTTGCCTTCAATCCAGAGTCCAATAAACTCCCGGTGTTCCTCCAGTCACTTATACTATAAAAAGATCAAGTTATTTACTGCCAATTAAGCAGCATGTTTTGTCTTTGTCCTTTGTAAGCCGTATGTGCTCATGCCGAGGCATCTGGCTATCTGCTAAGGACCTTCAGACCGATACCTCCAGAGCAGCGAGGACGAACTTTTCCTGCCACTGGCCCAACTCGGCTGCAGCAGCAAGAGAACTGAGACCGATTTTAAACACACATTTCCTCAGAAAGAGTACCTGGAGGTAAGTCCAGTGACCGCACAATAAACCAGAACTGCACCAATTAAGCTGTAACAAAAACCCCGAGACTTTGGAAAGAAAACCACTCTAAAAGCCATTAGCATTGCATTTATCCGAACGCATCATATACCTTTATGTAAATTGATTTCTGATGCATTTGTTCAAGGAATTGCCTTTTGTTACAGTTTCCAGCTACAGCCTAAATGAATCTGCATTTCCTGCTTCGAGTCTTTAAACCGTTTCCCTACGCTTTAAATCACTCCGGATTTCTTAGAAGAAAGACTCCATGCCACCACCTTAGCCCGTCTTTGTCGAAGGCAAATATATATAAATATAAACCGGGAAACGTTACACTGAGAAAACCATCCAGTAACCCCATTAAGCTAAAGCTCTTAAGGACAAGCAATACCTTAATGCTGATTAAATCTAAAAAGATGAATCAAGAGGACTGACCAGAAAGTGACTCCCTTGATAACTAAGGACGGGCCCTCATCAAGTTTCATTTAGAGTTGGGGGGGGAAAAGCTTTTAAGTTAAATAGGCTTACTCTAGTAATTACACAGCCAAGCAATTTAGGTCCTGGGATAGGAATCAGTGAAATAGAAAGCAGAGCTGGAAGCTAAAGGCAAAATACCGCCCCCCCCCCCCCCCCCCCTTTTAACAGCGTCTCTGGTGTTTTTTTAATGGAGACCAAGGGAGGGACAAGCGGAGAGCTGGCAATTTGTAGTGCAAAAATGGATGCTTAATTCATGTCTTGGTTTTAATTAGGTGATTCACCGGATTTCTCCTGGATTGAAACAAAAGACCGTGTGGGGGGCAGGAAGGGAATTGGAGAGAAGAGAAATAGAGAGCTCACTTTGATCTTTTCTGCCACTGTTTCAGAATAGTGTTTACTACGGGGGAAGCGGGTGCCCCAGCCCCCCCGCCCGGCCCCCCCCCCGGCCCCTCCATTCACAGCCGAGGCGGGCAGAGCCCTTTCCCGGCGGCAGCTGGAAGGGGGGAAGGAAAGCCGCCCTGAGCGGCGGCCGCCGCCAGGCTTTGTACGCGGGGGCCGCGACAATGCCCGGGGCCCGAGGCTCCCCCGGCGCCCGGGGCGCCCCGCTCGGCCCCTCCGCCGCGGCGGCAGCGCGGGACGGCGGCGGGCAGGGGGCGCGGGCATGCGACCGCGCACACGTACGGGGGAGATAAGGGGTAATTACCGGCACTTCTTACCTGCTTCCCCTCTATATTGCAAAAGGCCGGGGAGCAACGTCGCTCGGGGTGCCTGAGGAGGTCTCCTTGCAAAGAAACAAACACAGCGCTCGCCCTCTCTCTGGCTTTCGGGAGCGCTGGAGGGAGCCCCCCGCCCGGTAAGGGGCAGCCCAGGCTGGAAAAATATAGATATTTCTATGAGAGGCGTCTGCCTGGGTCCTTCCTCCAGCTCCCGCTTCCCGGGAGGGGAGCTGCAGAGCTCAGTCCCTGCCGCTGAGCTGCACACGCAGGGCGCCGCCGCCGCTCGCTGCTGCAATCGCCGGGTAAGTTTGGCAATGTGGCTTCACTTTGTACCGCTTCCCCCCCCGCCCCCCCCCACCACCTCCGCCCCCTTCTCTGGGCTGTGGCGGCTGCCGAGCCTCCCGCGGCGCGGAGCCGGCCGGCCGCGGCCCGCCGAGGCGCCTCAGAGGAGAGGGCGAGAGCCGGCGAGTTTGAGAAGGGCCAGGCGGGAGCTGCTGCCGGGGATCCTGCGGCGGCGGCGCGGGCAGGACGCGGGAGGCGGCCCCTCCGCCCGCCCGAGCGCGTGTGAGGGAGCGAGGGAGTGAGTGCGTGTGTCCCTGCGCGCGCCCGCGCGCGTGTGCGTGTGTGTGTGCGCGTGTGTCCGTGTGCGTGTGCTCCCGCTGCCCCTCACACATGTGTTACTGACAGAGCAGAATCCCAACTACACTCCGGCTCGGCTCCGCCGTCAGCCCGCCGCAGCCAATCCGCCCCCGGCTTGTTCAGGCGGAATAATAAAACCTGCCAATCCCCGAGAAGACAAAGGAATGAGTGAAAGGGGAGGGGAAAAAAAAAAAAAAGGGGGGGGGGAGAGAAAGGGAGGGGGCGAGGAGGAGGAGGAGGGGAATGGAGAGGAAGGACGGAGTCAGGTGGGCAGCGGTGGCCGCGCCGCCCGCCCGCCCGCCCGCCCGGGCGCTGAGGAGAGGCGCGCGCGCGGCCGTTGGGGCGCCGCCGGGGCCCCGCCCGCCCCGCCCCGCTCCGCGCCGCTCCCGGCCACCAGTTGAGAAACTTGGCGGCGCGGGGCCGTCCCGGCCGCCCCGGGGCTCGGCCGCCGCCGGGGGCAGGCCCACTCCGCCCGGGCGGCGTCGTCCGCCGGAGCTCTGCCCGCGGGCTGGGCGCTCCCCCCGCGGCGGGGCCGGGGGCGCTGAGGGGAGGTGCGGCCCGCGCCGCCCTGCCGGTGCCCCCCGGTGCTGCGGCCGCGTCCTGCCCCCGGGGCCGCGCAGCCCCGTTCGGGGCGGGCTGGCAGCGGGTCCCGCGGCGGGGCGCGGAGGAGGCCGTGAGGGACGTGCCCGGCGCGCCCCGCGGGTGGCGGCGGCCGTGTCGGGCACCGGCTTACAGAAATCCCCCGGTGAAACCGACGGGGCGCTTCGCTGAGGAAGCCGCGTCCGGATCAGGCCCGCTATCATTAGCGCCCTGTAAAGGTTTAGAAGGGTTAAACTGCCGCAATTGGCCGGCAGCGGCGCGGCTCGTCACTTGGGAAGACCGCTGCGCTCCTGAGGCAGAGGCCCGGGGCTGACAGCCGGTCAGAGGCAGTAACGCTCAGCAGGGCACTTAGAACTGCAAAACCCCACGTACCGATCGCACGGCTTTGAGGCCTAAGGCAGCACGCCTGATAAGCGGAAGTACGGCAGTACCGTGCGGCTAAGAAAGACCCTCGAAATGATAAAAATACCCGTAAATGCAACACAAGTAGCGGGCGTTACCCCCGCGGGCAGCTCCTCCCTGGGCGCTGTCGGGAGGGCTCGCGGCTGGCGCGGGGCACGCGCGCCCCTGCCGCACCGCGCGCCCCCCGGGGCGGGCAGAGCACGCGCCGCCCGCAGCTGTGCAACAACAGCGAAACTTCCCCGGGCAGTTCGGCGGCTCCAGCCCGCTGACGTCAGCAGCGGCCACCGCAGCGCGCGCGGGGGGGGGGGGCGCCGCGGTGCTGCAGCGGCCCGGACCGCGCAGAGGCCGGCGCTGACCGCGGCGCGGCGGGGGCAGGGCACCCCGGCACCGCGCGGGGCCGCCGCTGCACGGCTGCTGTCAAATACGCGGTGATGGCAGCGTGGCTGAAGCACGAGTTCGCCGGCTCCCCCTTGTCCGAGCCAACCAAGTACTGCAAACCCGCTCCCGCCGGCGGCTCGCACAGGGCGGTGCACCCGCGGCGGCGGACGGCACCCCGGCCGGCAGCGCTTATTTACAAATACGCGCTGGCACGAGCGCGCGGAGCGGCTTCCCTCTGACGGGCCGGCTGGTAACTCGGGTCTGGGAAGCACGGCCCAGGTGTACGTTAACCACATCGCCACCTGTGGGCCTCCTCCGCTTCTGCATCCCTGGCCTCGGCTGGACCACGGAGGCGGGCGCCCAGTAACCATTTAATCCTTAAGGAAAAAAATGCCTAGCTAGGAAAAACGCACTTGGGGAAAACATAGGATACCGTAGATGTGTTTTGTTTCCAATTATATAGCAAGTAAAACGCTGACATTTGAATGGCAGCACAGGTACGATTGAAATGCAGGAGAAAAGTCTGTTTCTGTCTCTCTCTGCAGCCCCCATGCATAAAGCGGGCTGGGAGCTCGCGGACAGCTTCCACGAGGTAAGGCAGAAGAGCACTGGTGGTGTGGTTAAAAATAATACAATTTTTTTTTAGCATAGGTCTATGAAATATATCATCTGGATGTAATCTCCATGTACGTATTACATTTAAACATACTCAGCAGTTTTACATTTGTTATTTAGGATCTGGTACAATTTGAAATATATAAAGTAACAAGCCATGCTACAGATAATCAACAGTCACTGTTATTCTAGCTCTCTGACAGCTAAGAGCACAAGAATAGAGCAAATGCCAAGCTATAATAAAATCTAAGTTGTCTAATTATCTAAGCCTGTAATGGCTGGAAGCTACCAAACTCAGACTCTGGAAGAGCCATCAGGACCTCTCCTTGCTGGAAAAGATATTCTACCAAGAAACTCTGCCATAGGTACTAAAATGTTTACTAGTCTTAAAACTGATAGTGATACGAAAAATGGGAATTACCTTCTCAAGGAGCAGAGTTTTAAATGGCTTAATGACGTCTTCCAAATACCATTACAATGTTCATATCTTTTTCTGAAATTTGATCTTCACTAATTTTTGTGATTAATTTTAACAGAGGAAACCTTAACTGAGAGCATTTTGCAGAGCAATATTTTTCTAATTTTTCTTTTGTGCAGCATCTGCTGTTGCTGTGCTGTCATCTTCGTTATGTTTTTCATTGTCTATGTGCCATAATGTAATTAGTTAGTTCAACATCATCTGTGCTATTAGATGAGATGTTTCTATGGTAAGTTAACATAGTTCTGTATAATTGGTAGATTTCAGCAGTAGGCATGAATGTATCCATCAACTTTAGGTCGATTTGAGTCCGCAAGATTTAAATTCACTTGGCATACGTTTTCCTCAAAGACTGTTAATTTTGGCTGAATGGATAAAAAACACAATGCATAAGAAAATCTGGCTGCTTATATCGCGGTACCGTTGGAGTCAGGGAACGGAAAGCATAAAATTGCTGGCTTAGTAGTTGCAATCTGAATGTCTGGAAAATGTTACAGCCTGTGATCCAAATCATTCTTAAACCTAGACATGCCCCTAAGATAGCAGGTAGTCCAGTATTCATCAGGGTTATCTCTCCATTCATGAAAGGAGTCTTGATTCTCTCCCCAAATACTGCATTCCTATGGGTCCTTGACTGTCCTCTTTTCTCATTAGAGAGAAATGTTGAGGCTGCTGCTTTGTCTTGAGATCTTCCATGCTGCACTTTGCTGGTCCTGGTGTCTTGCAAGCTACACATATTGAACCAACAGTTAGGCTTTTAAAACAAACCCTCTGATCCCAGTCTCTTTGGAAATGGTGATGGAAAATCAACAGCCGTTTGTTACTTTAAAGTGATGCATCCTTGTACTCGCATAGGATCTTCTGGTTTAGGGCTTCAAACAGTTTAAAAATGTGACTGGGTTAAGTATTTAGTGTTTAAATTGGATATCCAGTGAAACAGGAGAGTACGTGTCCTTGCAGGAGCTGGGAAGAATCCTGGATGGCTTTAATCTCAGTGTTCTTTTCCAAGCAGTAGACTGTACTGTTTGCCCCAAAGAGCAAGATAATTCACTTTTGGAAATATGTGTACAGATTTTGACTTGCTTATAAATACATGAGTAACTTTATTTACAGGAACCCAGAAACATGGAAGGTAATCAGTAAGCATGGTTCGCTTAGGTAAGGGCTTGCAAGACCCTTTTATGATCACTGCATCTGTAACTTAGGACAGGAGCCAAATAATATAAATGTCAGTAATTATAGATATATATTTATATTAACAATGAAGTCCACTTTAGGAAGAGCTAAGGCTATATTTGTGATGACCTCATATGGCTAAAATTACATTCACTAATTTGTCCTGTACACATTCCTGTTGGGAGGACTGATATATTGCCACAAGCCAGCAGCAGCAGAAAGTCCTGGAAGTGAGTTCTGTGACTGAAGTCAAAGACATCGGAGTTTGAAATGATATGTAATTTATGTTTTAAATTAAAAGTCTATAGAGGCCACTAGAATATGCATATGTAATAATAAGTTCACTACATAAAACAATCTTACAATTGGAAATGCTATATGAATTTTGAAAGGGGGATTTACATTCCACAGTCTAATAAAATAAGGCACTTTTTAAGCAAATCAATTATTTTGATATTCTTAAATATATACTGACTGAGTTGATTTTTGTGATGTCATATCTGTAGAGCGATATTTTGTCACAAATACAAACATGAATATTTTTACCATTCAGATGTCGCCATCTTTAAAAAGAAAAAAAAAAACCCTTTGATAAAAAATTAGAACTTACCCTTTCAAGTAAAAAAATGTTTTCTTCACTGACACTTTTATAGAATTTGCATTAACATGTTGCCCCTCTTCACCAGTCACCATAACAAATGGTCAGATCAGAGGATGGAGCAGCACAAAATGGGACAGGCCCAAGTTACAGATAAAAGTAGCCACTGAGCTACTTTATGTTTACAGAACAAGAAAGATCAACTGGAAAGGATTTAAAAAAAAAACCCACCTACTAATTTAACTGACCAAAATGCTCTTACCTAATGTAGAGGTACATGTTTATAACACCATCATTTGTGCTTCTGAACATCAGATTTTATAACAGTATGTTTTTGTTAAATTGCTGCCACTTCTTTTCGGTCAGAATTAACTTCAAAAAATTTCGGCAGAGAAAGTAAACTTGTCTTCTTTTCCCTCTGAGATAGGAAATCATTGAAACATTTAATGTTTTCTACTTAGAGCTGTGTATTTTTTTTCTTGTAGCCATTTTTAAAATTTCCTTTGTCAAAGGAACATTTTTTGAAGACTGTAACTGCAGTTTGGTATGATTGCTGAAAACAGTCCTGAATTCAGTAAAAACAATGTTCTGAAATAATGTGTTACAATGGAACATGAATACTGAACTCTTGCCTGTATTATTTAATTAATTAGCCAAGCAAATTTAAATATGCAGAATAAATCAGTATTAGGCCTGAGTGAATAAACAGCATGTTTAATATTTTTTGATGGTGTTGTCCACACATAATACCTTTATAATTGCACTGAAATTATTTTCAAAGATGTGTGTCCAGTAGCAAATCCTATGTCCTTAGAATGTCTGCCTGTTATGAGTGTATCCAGGAAATTAGTTATTTACTGTAACGTGTCATTGTGGAGCAGTAGGGCCGATATTCTTGTGAAGTTCCCGTAGCCTCTGAACGATGCTGGAATTTACAGAAAGGTCCAGACTACTCTTTTCCACCTATTTTGCAGCTATCCAGAGAAGACCCATGTGATAACTGACTTGAGCTATAGTAAAGCAATGGAGAAACATTTGCTCAAGCTGTTTTCTTTGTAGGTCTTCAGGGGAAGTCCACGACCTAGAGTTTCAGAGGATTTTGTTGTATGATACATCATCGATGGGAAGGCACAGTTTTAGCTAATACATCTAGACATTTGTGGTGTTTAGCTAATACATTGAGATGTTTGTGGTGACTGTTTCTGATGGAAAACTGACATTAGCCGTTGTTTCAAAGAGCTGAGAGAAAGCAAGGTACAGACAGAACTGAAACACAAGCGTTACAGGAATCCCCTGCTGAAGTTGTCTTTTTAATTTAAAGGCTACCAGCACAGTATGAGAAAATGGAGGGTTACAAAAATAAAGAGCAAGAGCAGCCTGGTGACTTGTGTCTGGCAGAAATGCCTCTATCGTGTTTGATTTGAATTTTACATAGATGCTAGTAGTTATGACACGACTGTCACTCTTAAGTTCACTTAACTGGACATGAAACAATAATGACAAACACTCAGAACGACAGTTCTCCTTCTATTCTGCAGTGAGGTTCTTCATATCTCAATTTTGCAACATTCCTTCTGTTCACTCCGCCAGACAAATGTGCTTCTGTTATTATGATTTCTCTGTTTGACTGGGCGCTTTCAAGAAGAGTTTCTAAGCTTTCTATTCAGTATTTTAGTCATACCATTTATCAAAGCAAAAGTTTCTTAGTAACAGTTTTTAACATTAACTCTTTAATACTTTAATAGTTAGCTGATGTAATCCATTATTTAAAAACATACCCTTGCATGAGAATATTACATTATTTTTCATATAAAAAATATAGCCCTCTACTTTTCTTAAGTTGTTTTTCAGAACTGAAGCGACTGCTATACTCCATGACCATAACTCTTTTTATCATTCCAGTATGATTCAGTAGCTTTTGCCGTCTTATAAACAATCTTACAATTAAGAGCTAATGTTAATGGAATAGATTGTTGTCATAGGATAATGGTTTCCTGCTGCTAGATAAATGCTGTGGCAATGCTAGGACATTTATTGAAAGTAATAGTGAAGACAAAGCTAAGAGATTTATTTTTAAAGCAGGTGCCACAGATCCAGTGACACCATTCTGTTACAATTGTTTTATTTCTATTTCACTAAAAGACTGATGAAGACGGAAGCATTTTGCCTGATGTATGCAAGTGCAGCAAAGTGACAGTGGCTCATTTCACTGTAACTGAATAAGCTACATTGCACTTGGCTCAGGAAGAGATTTATTGTGTGGCTCATCCAATCAGAAAACAGTTTATCCATTAACTACAGCTTTAAAATATGTTGTATTTCTATGAGCAAGATGGGGCTTGACACTTTCTTTCACAGAAGCAGTTAGTTCACAGAAAAGGAGGAAAACGAGGCCCTACAGTGCTTGTTCCACCGGTCCATCCAGAAGCCCCCCTTCCCTTTGTGCCACTGGGACGGCAGGCTGGGGAGGGTGAACCTGTCCACAGCGTGTTCCCCTCCCCCCAAATCAATGGTTCCTTGTCTCCCTTCTTCTGCACTGGAGGGTGTTGCCTCAGCATTAGCAGAGCAGAAATGTCAGCATTGTTCTTACCAGCACTGCTGTGCAGGGGGCGGAGAGGAAAGGTTTTGGCTAGTTTAGTGTTTCCTCTGTCTTTGGGTTCACAGGATCTTGACGTTTTGGGAAACATGCCTTCTTCCTTTTCTATAGCTTTTGAAATTGCTTACCCATGAACCCTCCAACAGAGATCTGTGAAAAGCAGGGCTTGTACAGCTTCCTAGGTTCTCTGTCTGCTGTCGTGGAATTGCAATAAAACACCTTGATTACCCCAGGTTTCCAGCTCCTGCAAAATTTGAGCTGATTGTCAGGAAGCGCATGGGAGCCGTTCAATTCAAGAAGCGTTCTCCGGACAGGTATGCCCCCGTTGCCTGCCTTAGACCTCAACAGATCTTTTGTCTTCTCTTTTGAACTGTAGAGCAGCTATTCCAAGTGGCAGTGTTATAGCTATGACAGCTTAAGGATATCCCACAAATAATAAAAAATATGATCCCTTCCCAGAAACTCTGATCATTCCAAAGCATCTTTAAAGTTATGTTGTAAAACAGCATAATGACTTTATATGACCATAAAGGCCTTGCTAGGATTTCCTTAAGAAACAAGCTCATTTCTTTATTAAGGCCCAAGGACCTTGACATCAAACCCGCAGTTCACTGTTACAAGGACTTACTCTTCTGTAGCTGCTCACAGCAAAGCTCTGAATTAACTTCTAAGACCAGAGCTTGAAGGCAGTAAACAACTTTAACCTTCTCTTGACCCCAGACACATCTCACAAACAGGAGTTACAGGAGTTCAGTAAATGCATAAATTTCACTTTAACCCATGTGCAGACATTCTAAAAACTAATTCATTCTTCATTTTATGAGTTTCAAGAAAATCTTTATACTAATAAACGGGCAAGTATTGCAGCACTTGTGCCAAAGAGCCATTGGATAAGGTCAGTCCTCTGCTGAGCCCAGCTCTTTATGAAAGGCGAGCACCAGAGAGAGCATCATAGAGAAAAGTAGAAATGGGAGAGACCTGTAATCCTGACAGAATGAATCCTGGCAGCTCCGAGGTTCATCAGGTCATTTGAAGAGCGCACTAGCTACAGAGCTCCAGCAAATACATACTCTTCCAACTAGATCTCCGTAGCGGCAGTGTATCAGACTTGGTCTTCTAATGCTTGTGCCTTCCAATATCAGTCTCCTATCTGAAGTTTAGGATTCACAAGAAAGTTCTAGGAAATGGAGAATTTCCACGTTTTTAAAACATTGGAGTCACTTACCTAAGTACCTTTAAAGATGTGACTGTAAGTAAATTTTATCCCGTCATTTTATCAAAATATTTGGTGTATTGCTTTAAAGTCTCAACTCTGGAATCATGGTCTTTATACAAATCTGCTTTCAACATTTTTGATAGGAATTTTGAGTCTTCTTTGTTAGGTAAAAATATTAATTCTTAAAGATCAACCAGGAACAAAAATAATTTCTTCCCATTTAGTATTTTATTTTAAAAATTACTTTTCATTTTAGCTAATAAATAGTGAGGAATCATGAGTTCTGAATTTTTGGGATTGCCGGTACAGTAACCAAATGTCCTATCACCATATATCAAATCTGCTCAGAGTCCTCCTCAATTCAAGGAATTACTAAACCCATTTTGTCAATAGGCTTCTCCGGATCACATAGGACTGCACGCAATCAATATTTAACTTCCATACCGCATATTGCTCCCACAGAGGGCCAGAATTCCCCATGTCAGTTGTCCTATCTTAGAGCAAATCCCCAGACTCTTGCAGCTGTTTTGACTAAGGTGGCTATGTATATCCCACCTGGATCCAGCCCAGATGCTTTATTTCTATTGCATGAGATGATTAATTATGTGGTTTCTTTCTGTTTGTCTGATAGACACTGAGGTAAGAGAGTGATGGTTGCTTAGTGCACTGTTATTAAAAAGCTGCTTTTGATAGCCCTGAACAGGCTTGAGTTGTGTGCTACAGCTAATCATAAAGCTGCTTACTTGGAAATGTAATTCTTGCTAATACTATACTGTACTTTTATAAGTAAACTCCTTTTTGATTGGCTAGTATTTAACTATAATCAGTAATTAAGGGTCAGCCATCCAGTAAACTCATTAGTTTACACCAATTACATTTGGTATAGTAACTAATGATTTCCAGGATCAAGCCATTTATTTCTAAGCTTTCAAAGTATAATTATTGTGTAAATCAGATAAAGTGTAAATCTTTTCCATACGTTTTGGTTGGTAATTGAGAAATAAAATGGTTTCCAAATGTATTCTCTGTCCAGTTTTTGTTCTGCAGTAGATGTCTCTGGGGACTCTTTAAAGTATATGGAAAAGGTGATGTCAACAGAAGTGTACGCTGGGCAAACTGAGACAGGATTAATTAATAGAGATGAAAGAGAAAAGCCAGCCCTTGCAAGTCATGGTCTCGGCCACAACGTGGACATCACACCTTCAATGACAGTTTACAATCCTAAGCATGAGTCACGCAGATTGACAAGTATTCAAAATAGAAGAGAATTTAAAATCCTTTATGTTTAATGTATAAAGGCCTTTCCAATATGCAGTCTTTAAGATGGTGTAATCTCTGGAGCATTTTGCTTTGAAGTTTAATATGTAGTTCCTCACATCCACATAACATTTTCAACACGTTAAACAAATTAGTCTCTGGTTACAGAAGTTTTTAGACATTTACAAGTTGCCGTTTAACTAAATTTAATATGTGCCAGCGAAGTTGCTCATGCACTTGTTCATTTAGAAAAATGCACTTTTGGAATGATTAATAAATAAACCAGCCTTTCCTATCCCTTCAACTTTGGTGTTTATTTGAAAGCAATCTACTTTAAAAGGACATTAATATCCCTAGAATTATTATTAGAATAATTGCTTTTACTCTTCTTGGAACACACATTTTTTCTCATTTCCCTTCAGCACAGACAGCTTTCGACTCAGATATAAAATTCCTATTATTATTCCCCACTCCCCACCCCAAAAATGAAGAATAGGAATTATATACTTTTCACTAAGGAATAATTAATTTGTCTCAAGTATTAGAACAGAGAATTGTAGAATGACTTTGAATGGTAGTCTCTAAGGAGTAGCATTGTTTGTTCTCTTCGGTCTTTAATGAGCTTTAGTAAATGGCCAGGAAAAATTACCTTCTTTCTGTAATATGAGAGAAGCGAAGAATGAAGGAAGCTATAGAATCCCTAGGAGAAAAGGGAGCAGCCACACACACACACACACACACACGCAGAGCCCCTCGTACCACATCGCTTCCAATGGCTAGTGTTCTCGTTTGGAACCCAGAACTACAGCTCTAGTTTTTCCATTACACTTAAAATATATAATGTCTCTAATATTGTTGTAGGAGAGAAAATTACTGGATGTCTCCCACATACTGACAGTGTCTGGCTTATGTTGGGGGACAACTGCCTATAGCCGAGCTCTGGAAGTCATTCTGGCTTCCTCTGCTTTGGCATTGATTTTTGTCTTTTAAGATTATTTTTGTTGTATTTCCACCTTTAAAAGCAATCTCCCTTATAGTGCCCCAGCCTGCTGCCCTGTCTTTTAACAGGCTTCTTTGTCCTCCACTGCAAATCCATTGTCACCCCTGTCCAGAATGGTAACCGAGGCAGCTGTGGCAGGTGCCTGTTTCAGCTGTGGGTACAGACCTGTTGCCATGGATAACAGAGGATGTTCAGGAGCACCTTTTCCTTCTCTTCCCTCCCCTCCGGCCTCCACATATGCTGTCACTACCCAGCCCCATCACGCGCCAGTGGTGGTGAGGCAGCTGCCATCGCTGCTCTGGGGAATGAGGGGAGCTGACCCACAGCAGCCAAGTGAGAACAGCACAGACTAAAAAGATCTTGTGGAACAGGGTCTCTCTCCAATCCATCCCGTTGGAGTTGTTCCAGTTTGTATGGAATAATTAAATATTAACTGGATTGCCATATGTGCTTGCTCTCAAAGCATTACTGAGAGCAAGAAACCTGCATTCTGTTACCCTCTTCCAGGGAATACTTACATACTTTGTATTAAGTATTTACGGGGGCAGGCCCTGGCAGATGTGGTTTCCCCACCCAGGTGAGTGTCTCCACTACAAGGCCGACAAGCCAAGCACAAGTTTTCCCACTCGAAGAAAGGACGTGGGTCACGCTCCTTACAAAACAGCTGATAATCTCTTGGGTAGGGTGCTAATTCAGGGGGCCAGAGATTCAAGTTCAAATTGCCTCGGGCAGAGGCTAAATACAAGTCTCCTGTATCTTGGCTAAATTGCAGCAGCCAGGAGACTGAACCACAGAAGCTTGGGAGAGGAAGGGCACAGGAGTGAGGAGGAGAGATGTGCAGAAGGCTGCAGTGCTATCTGTCATTATTCTGCGAGAAAAACCTGGTGCTGGTGTCCAGTTCCTAGAAAGTGGCAGAGCAAGCACGGTAAGTAGGTAAAGTACCGCACAGTGTTACGACACCTTGGGCTGATGGTGGCTCTGTATCATGGGAGGTGCTCTCATGGCAGACAACAGATTGCTGACTGGAGTTCAGGGTCATGAGGTATGTGAGAGAGATGATGAAAGTGGGGAGAGCTGCCTGGACCCATCCAAGACATTTAGGGAAAAGATAAAAGTTAAAAGCTCCTGCCAAAGTAAAAATCATTTCCTTCTATCATGGGCCCTTCTCAGTGCAATTGTTAGAGAAGAATAAATGGAGAAAGATGGCTGAAAGACAGATAGGAGACAGTGAGAACAGGACGAGTGAGCAAGGGAGGAATGTTAGGAAGAAGACAAAGGGGAAGGAACCTAAGAAAGCAACAGGAGGATTGGAAAAAGAAAAAGGAAAAACCATGACTGACCAAGACACTTCACCTCTCATTGCCTCAGTCTTCTGGCAATAAAATAATAACCGTAAGAGAATCACAGAGCATTTCAGTGACTCTCAAGTCCATAAATATCTAGGAGGCATTGAAGTGTCCTGTTGATCGGGATTGTGTTAAAAAGAAAGCAGAAACAATTAAGAGAATGTTCTGACCAGTCTGAAGCACTGTTATCAGGAACAAAAAAGGAAGAGGACTTATATGCTTAATTTCATATGTGTAACTGAGCATTAAAATCCACACCCAAGCGCACTTAACGCTTTTTAATACTAGAAAAGGTTGGGCCTATTTCAGACCAGTAAGAACACATGGTTTAAGGCATGCAGCCGCTCTTTCTTCAGTAACAACCTACTGTGACTCCTATAATTTATTCCTCCCAAGATTCATTTGAACATCTGCAGTATCATTATTTGAGTTTGTTATACTATTAGCTTTAAAATTTTATAAGCCATACAGTAGGATAGGTGACAAGTTGAAAAGTTAAGGAGGGTTAATTTAGAAGTTTAAAAGCAAAGCTATTTTTGAGTTATACAAGTGCAAAAAAGCATCTGAATCCAAACCTCCATGGTTACATTTAAATAACTCAGAAACTGCTGAAAGGATTTTCTTCAAACTTCACTCAAGACAAATCCCTCTGGGCTAAGACCAAGCATGAGAATTTAACTCAAAAGGTGATTGTTGTCTGAAGGGAGTTTTCTTTTTTCCTGGTGTTTTTTTCTTTCCACTCCCTCCTTTTGCTTGTTTTGTTTTCAATGTTTTGAAAAAAAAATAAATAGCACTGAAAAATAAGGGTCTGGAGTGTAACTGTTCCATATCCATTTTATCATTATAATAAGAAAAATGGTGTTCATAAACTATGTTTTTATTAAAACCAGACCCCCTGCTTTGCCTTTAGCTGTTACCAGCAGTCTCAGTACCCGCATCTAGCAGGCATTTGATAATGCTGTAACTGGGTGGCTCAACAGAGAAGTATCAAGCTGTACTCTCAGCCCCATCTGCAGCTTCCTTGCATGCCTCCGCAGCTCAGTGCGGCTATAATACTACCCTAAATGGACAACTGAGGATTCCCCTTAACGGGAAGCCTTTGGAGAGCAGGCAATCAGCAGCTCTGCAGCACTCTTTCCTTGGCTTCCCATCACCGGTTCATGGGAGGTGAAGCATACTCTATACCTGTAGGCTGACCTAAACTACGTTTTGATTTCTCACTGATCCAGGATTTGGAAAGCAGAAAGGTAGCTGGTAGTCCTGCTTTTTTCAGCTCACTGACTATTAACTCAGTGCATCTGGCAACCACATTTATTCTTCCCCCTTACAGCTGAGACTGAGGGGGACTCACCTACTCATGTAGCTGTAGGAATCCCTGTAAAGGAAGAACCTGAATAATAGAAGTGGGAATTTCTATTTTCTTTCTTGAAGTCCTTGAAACCCGTCCTGTTTAATAGCACCATCATGAGTTCTGGTAGCCTGATTGTCTGCATTGAGAGGGAGAGAGAGAGACAGAGACAGAATTTTTTTCATTCCCTGTTAATTTAAACTCTCTCCTACATTTTGTTTTCTACAAATTGTCCCAGTGCGGACAACAGCCTTTCCCTCCTCCTTCTATCCAGGCTTGTTTCTGATTCTCTGGCAGCACCTCCCACAGTTACTCACTCATTTGTTTGTTTGTTTTTCCATTTGCAACTTTTGCCCCCTCCAAAGAGCTGGCTTGCCCAGGAAAATTACAGAAACTTATTTCATTTCAAATGTATTCAGAAAGGCATTTTAATTGTTCCTTTTCATTTAGAGCAGCATCCAAATTTGGAACTTGTGAAAAATTGAAGGGGAAGGTTTGGAATATATTTGCTGAAATAATTCACCACATTTAACCCAGGCAACTCAGATATATGCGGAAGCAGCTTCCCTTGCCTATCTTCCATATACATGACCTGGATTAAAAGCTGCTTTGGGCAAGGGCCAACTCATTGTTTGTGGCCCTAACACAATGTGGCTTGCAAGCTGTGGCAGTACTCTAATACCTAGGGATTTGTTTCAGAAGACCCTGATTTTGGAAACAAAATACATGTTTCCTGATGACTGCTAACACTGAACAGTTGGGAAGTATAGCTGAAATGGGCATAGAGAGGAGCATCAGGAATCCAAAGTCTTGGGTTCAGTTCTTACTGTTTTAATTTTGGGCAAGTTACTGTGGCAAAACAGAGAGGCCTTGAAGTTGGTGTCAAGATGTGGTAGCTCACAAAGACATAAGCAGCTCCTGGAAGCTCCCTACAGGAGCAGGCAAATTCTGGCAAGCATTGAAAAAATTGGGAAAATTAAAAAAAAATATATCACAATATTTAAATAATGAGAAAGCTTTTCCATTCATAAATGTCCCATCTGCTCTCCACCACCAAACTTCTGGGGTATCATTTTTCAGTCAGCACTTGGCACTCAGCGCTTTAAGCTGTCTGCTGCTATCTCATTCATACAGCTTTTTCATTGCAGGTCAATATTATCTGACTAGGTTCAGATTAAATCTTAATACACCGCTCATCTGGAAAACCCCAACTCCAAGCACATTGAAAAACTGCAAACATAAACAGTGCAGTTACCATGGATGATGACGTATTAAAATGTATCCCAAAGGGAAGAGTAGCAGGAAAAAGAAGATCGTGCAGTTGCAATCACAGGAGAGAATGCCCTTTTTCAGCTGAGATTTTATGTAAGAGTGAGAATGAATACAGCAAAGAGAAGAAATACCTGTCTCCTCACTGCTGGTTCCGTAGCAAAGACAAATTTCACATCAGCCATAGTAAAATTAGGCAGAGAAATACCAAATCCGAATATTGTACAGGAAGATGTGAAACGAGGAAGAGTTCAGTGCAGTTCAAGGATGGCAGAGTATAAGGAAGGCAAATGGAAAAGTAAGAGCTGAAGCTGGAAGAGATGCACTGAAGAAACTTAATATGAAGACAGAAGTTTAATTAATAAAGACAGGCTAAGCAAGCTGAACTGAGAACACTCACTTAAAACGTCAAAATATATGTTTAGTTGTGGCCACTAAAGTAAAAAATAATGGCAAAGTATGCAGAAAAAGCATGAAAGCTGACAGGTGCAAGACTGGGTTCAAGGATAGGAGCGCTGAGAAAACCTGAGACTGCAGAGAAGCTCTTCTGGGAAGATGACAACACTGTCTTGCTGTTTCTTTCCAAGCACACAACATACTGCTCCATTAGCAAAAGGGATCGCAAATTAACTCCTAATCTGTTTAAGCTAAGTCAGCCAGATTCATTTCACCTGGTGATGAACATGGATATGAGCTAACCAGGCTGGCTTTACTTGTAGTGTGTTGGGGAGTGCTTGATTGGTTTCTTCTGATGGCAGAGCTATGGGGAAGGACCAGGGGCAAGAAGCAAAATGTGATGTTGTTTTTATCTAGTAAATGGTGGCTAGGTACTGGGGAGGAAATGTGTTTGGTCTAGGAGAGCACATGAACATTTAAGACTGGAACCAATCCAGACATATGGAAAGATGCAAATTTCTTAAGTTTGAGAAAGACTCATAGAAAAAGTTATCATCAGCAATATAGAGTGCAAGAAAAGTTCATCTCTCTACATCTCACTGATGTGAGTAAGGAACATTTTTAATATCTTTGTTACTGGTGCAAGGATAATCTCTGCAGAGGTGTATCTATGTGCTTGGGAGAAATAACAGTTCCTGGTTGGTTAGTAACTAGCAGGAACCATAACAGAAAAGACTCATGATTTTACTGTCTCTGGTCCAATGGAAAACTCTAATCTATGCTACTTAAGCTTCATATACTCAGCATTTGCAAATGCCAAGTAATCAAAAATTTTACCAACATAAAAGTGAGTGAAGTTGAAGAGCAACTGCACACAAGTGAACACTAGGACAATATACAGTGGCTTTCACTTCAGGGTAATAGCTTAATACCCATGTTCCTTTAGGGACCTGCATCAAGCGAATTGGTACAGTTAGGAAGCACATCAAAAACTGAGCTTGCATACCATTAATTTACTTCTATTATCCAGAGTGGTTCTGTTCTCCAAGGTAGGTAGATCATGGGAAGTTTGTTTTGCTTCAGCTATTGCTATAACAATTCAAAGAGAGTAAACAAGAATTTTGGTTCTAAAAGTGGATAAATCTTAAAAACATTAAAATAACACCTTAAACGTGGAGATATTCTTGGTAACCCCCTTTGTGGTGCTCCCTGTAATTATAGCTGGGAATATTCACGAATCAACTTTTTGTAAGAGAGAGGCCACGCCTTCTGCGTTTTTAGAGGGACTACAGCTCTAAAACCTTTGCAATTACTTTTATATCTACCTTCTATGTTATCATTTAGATTGAGGCTTTTAATAGCTGACTCAGTAGGCCTTATGTTGTTTAGTTCTCCACTTTATCTCCTTATTTTGGGTGCCTGTCATTCACATTTCTGCAAAGTTCAGCTGAAACCAGTAGTGCCCTGTTCATGTTACTGGTACTTTGCATTGCAAATATTGAGAAGTAGAATTCGCAATCCAAGTCATTCACAGAACATACTTATACAGCACATAATTTGCCAACAGCTAAATTAATCTTGCTTCACAATGTGAGGCTGTGTACATGTGGTTTCTGATACAAAAGGCTCCAGCGAAATCAATGGTATAGGCATCATATTAACTCAGACCCAGCTTTTTCAGGTCCATGAAGCTTAGTCATGTGCCTGCTAATTTAGAACTCAGATGTAAGCAAGAATCTCAGCTCTCCTTTTTAAACAGTGTGAAGTTTCAATCCAATTTACCTTGCATAGATGAAAACATAAATCAGTAGCTGGTCTCCACTGCACATACTAATTTAATGAGTGGGGGATTTGACCACATGTGTATATACACTCTGGGAACCTGAAGACCTTTCCCTCTATTCTGCATTAGGTTTGGATGCATGCCAAAGAACTATCTACAAGCTAAAGGGAGGAAGGAAGGGCAGTCTGGCCCACCAGTTAGCACCAGGGTCTAGAACAAGGGTGTGAGACACAGGTCAGGGGTCAAGGGCCATCCATACCCTCCAACTGATGATCAGTCAAAGAAATGCATGTGCTGCTGCAAGCAGCATCACAGCCCAGACAGCAGCCCCAAAAAAATGCCTCAGGACAATGTCTGGGGTCACCACTGCTCAGCTGGAAGGGACTTTTGCACCCCTTCCCTCAGGAGGGAATCCAGTACAACACAGATGATCTGGAAGAAAGCTCCAAGAAGGTGGTGACATAAAAGCTTCCTCAGACTTATGTTTTGGCTCATTGCCTGGTGTACTATAAAACAAAGCACATTTGGGGGGGTTGTCTAGTAGGTCTTCAAAGAAGGTGTGTAATGATAAGTCTGTCAGAATGCAAAATTAAGTTGATAATAAAAAGACAGAGGATAAATATTCATGCACAATCATCAAGTGTGCTTTGGCACCAGTCACGTTGTATGACTTTTGTTGACCTGACAAGACTGTGACCTGAAATAACAGACTCCGAAACAGCAGTGTCTCCTCAACTTCTGTCTCCTCTTTGCCTTGTCCCAAAGACCATTGACCCAGAGGGTTGAAGCCTTGAACTTAACATTCTCAGTCCCCCGTGCGTCTCAGTCCATTCATAAACAGCTCCCTTCCGCTGAACTGGCCCAAACCAATTCTCTTCATGCATCTGTCCAGGCAACAGCACACCACATCCCAAGTTGTTGTTGTTGTTTCAGTTGTGAGAAACAGTGAAAACAGACTTCTTCTTTGGGCAGATGTTCCTAAACAGGTGATCTCACAATCATGACTGCTAATGCCATGTGTCTTTGGCTTCACAGAGGGGGTTGAAGTAAAGCTGGGAAAAAGAAGAATAAAGCTAACAAATAGGGGTAGGGTATAGAAAAACAAAGTGCTTCTGGAATATTAATTCATCATTCACTACAAAAGCAGAGACTGCAAGACACATTCAGATAGCACTACTACTGGTCACCTCCGGTTAGACTACTCCCTCTCTACTACCAGAAGAATTAAGTCTAGGCCACATTTTGCTTCAGTGCCAAAGGAAAAAGGAAATAATATTAACCATCTCTGTGAATCTGAATAGAATTAAAGATCTTTACACTTGAAATTTATTTTAGAAGCGTGTTTAGCTTAGCTTATCAGATCAAGCCACTTCTGGATATTGATGACTGTCTCTTTTGATATAGCTATTATTGCTTTTTTAACAGATAGAGAGATCAGCTTTCTGGAATGACTAAGAGACTTTCCTAAGGTCAAACAGTAAGTCAGGGGCAAAGGCAGAAACAGTCCAGCTCTCCCCAATTTTATTCTCAGTCTCTTCATTAACAGATCGTACAGCCGTGAAAAACAACGATCTCTTCCCTGTGAAAAGGTAGGCTTTGCAGGGAGAATAACAAGTTCCACCTGTTTCTCCAGCTGATATTAGCAATAGCGAAAATTTCCTTCTGCAGAAAAACTGCCAATGCAGCACTTGTAAAAAACCTCCAAATTCATGTGCACATCAGAAATTGCCGGAGCGCTTTCAACAGCTGCAACTGCCTCACACTTCCAGAGTCATTTGAACTCATCAGATCTGACTCTGGTGTAGCCGGCCAAGCCCAGATGGCCGGGTTGTACGTACAGACCTGATGCCTCACAACACGAGGTGCCCACAGGCTGATGCAGGCCCTGGGCTGAGATGGGGCACAGCAGTGCCGCGGCCACCCCGGCCCTCTGCAGGGCCCGTACACGGGGGATGCTAATAGGATGTACGCACGTGCAAGCGTTTAGCACGTTGTTGGGGTCTACAGGAAAGCCTACAATAGACATTTTGCCTTGGGATGTTTGTTCTACTCTGTTGCAAAAAACCAATAAAAATATGTGCTGCTTCCAGGTTTTTTTCTCTGCTTAACCAGCCCCTTTACTATTACCCAGCTTCTCCCAAAACGCACCCTTCCTGGCACCAGGCCTGTATGGCTCCCAGGGGCCAGGCTCAGGCCCCAGGCAGGTTGGTTTCGCTGCCCTCGGTACTGGTCATGGCGGGATGGGTTTGAGGGTGCCCACCCACCGCAGGCCGGGGTGCAGCTGCTCCCTGGGCTGCGGGGGTGGCCCCTGCACACACCGGCTGCCCGGGGGTGCCAGCCACACCATGGCCACTGGCAGCCCCACGGCACAGCCCGTGCGCTGGGCAAAAGGGTTTTCAGGAGCGCTGGCCCGTCTGCCTCCCCAGCAGAAACCAGCCGGAGGGCGCTCGGAAAGCCCGTCCTTTTTATTCTCCAGAATTAAGACTTTGATTAGCTGCTGGCGCAAGACCAAAACTCCATCTGAAACGCCTCAGACAACCCATCTGCGCTCGGTTCGGGAGCCTGAGGGGCGCACGCTGCGGGCCCCCCCTCAGCGCGCCGGGCGAGCCCAGGGGGCGGGCGCGGGACAAGGCGCGGGGCGGGCGCGCTCCCGGGCCCGCGTTCGCAGGAGGCGCGCGCTCACTCCCCTCCGCGCCCACGCCCTCACACGGACGCCTCACACGGGGCCTCAGGCCGCCCCAGACCCGCCCGCCCGCCGTCCCGTCCCGTCCCGTCCCGTCGGTCACCGGCCGCCCGGGGTCGCAGGCTGGGTCCTGGCAGCTCCTGCGCCGGGGCTGGCGCCTGGGCTCCGCTCCTCGGGCGGCCGCTGGGGCAGGGCCTGCGCCCGGTGCCGCCCCGAACCCCCGCGGTCCTTCGTGAGTCCCCGCACCTCGTGATAAATTCCCTAATTATTCAGCCCTTACTACCAACACCGAAATTCATCACTCAAAGCAAATTAGCCGAGATTCATTAGAATAAGACATCTAGTAGGCACATGTACTTTATTAGCCTCTTACACCAATAGTTTTAATTAGGTACATATTTCACAGCTCTAGAGCTACTCGAGTGAAGGGCTGCTTTTATCTCTTTTATTTACAGTAACAAGCTATCAAACAAATACCACTATAATTAAACTCAGATGCAAAAAAAAAAAGAAAAAAAATCCGAATCTTTATTAATGGCGACCTGCTCACACCTCAGGTACGGTACAGGGGAGATGGCAGCGCTGCGCGCAACGCCGCAGCCGGGCAGGGGCAGGCGCAGCCGCTCACCCCGCAGGCCCCGGCCCCGGCGCTTCCCCTGTGTCACCTTCAGGCAGGGGAGGAGAGCGCTGCCGCGGGCGGGGGCCGCCGTGATGAGAAAAGTGATTAAAATCCAGAACATTTCTAAATTATTAATGAGGAATTTAAATGATGTTATAAAAGAGGGAAATACAGGCGAAAATGTTACACATTCATGGAATTTTTACTCATGCATAATAATAAGTTGAAAACACTCTAGTTATAATGCTTCCTAAATTAAAGGGGGGGGGCACGCCATGCGTTTCTCGGGCCCGCCCGCCCGCCCGCCACTCGGCGATCAAGGGCGCCACCTGCCGGGCGCTGCGGCGCACCGCGCCCACCGACGCCGCCTGGCTCAGGGCGAGCGGGGCCGCTGCCCGCCCGGCCGCGCCAGCCCTGCCGGGACCGGGGGCGCCGCCCGAGCCCGAGCGGCCGTGCGTCGCCGTCGCTTGGGAACAGCGGAGGCAGCTGCCGCACTCCCACTACAGGGCGGTGCTGCCCCGGCTGCCCCGCGCGGCGTTACTTGCTTCCTCAAGCACGGCGCAGCGACAGGTTTCTAACTTTACAGGCGCTAACAAAGCCTGCTTGCTTGGCGCGAGCGGCTTGTCTGCATGCATTTAACCGCCGTATCAGCCTGCTGGGGCTAGTACTGCTCTATGCTGTATACTCTTTTAAAAAAAACTACAGTATTTCAGGGAATATGCACGAGAAGAGCCCCTCCTTGCCCCCGCAGGCGCCGTGCCCAGCCCGCTGCCCGCACAGCAGAGCTGCCGCCGCCGGTGCTGGTGCTCCCCGAAGCCCACCGAGCCGCCTGGTGCTGCATCCTTATGAGTAACAGGGGCGGCTGCTACCAGGAGCACCAAAGGTTTCCCCAGGTCAAAGCCGCAAGTGGCATGCACCTCACTTAACTACATTTTTGCCTAAATGTCTCTGCAGACTTTTCTGTAAAGACTTCCCAGGCCATCTCTCCAGACTCTCCATACCCAAGTCCTGTTTGGGTGATCCACAGCATCACACAACACTTAAGGGCCTCATCTTTAAAGACCTATTTAAGGGTTTACACAATCAGGCAGTCAGTTGTATCATCTACTGCAAATTCCACTCATCGTTTTCTTCTCCTATGGCAGGGGAAGAAACCTGCAAGCCCACAACAGTAGTGGTCACTGGAGCCACAAAGTCTCTCGGACCTGCGTGTCCCTCTGGCTGAATTCCTTGGGGACATCCTGTACTTCCAGGTGCCTTTCAGTCCAATAAATCTGGTTTTGGTAGTTTTGCAAAGCAGAGAGCCACCGGCTGATTATACTGACAGCAAATGAGGCAAGAACAATCCCAGGCCATTCTGGACTGCAAGGTCTATACAAATGCTGCAAGTCCTCCTGAATGCTAACTGGCAGCTAGCACCAATTACTGAGTAACGGGCTCTCCACGTGCCCTTTTACTTAATAAGTAGACACGGTCTGCACTCACTTTTGGAGCTCAGTTGCCTCTGGTTGTAACCCCAGCTGAATGCTTTGCAGCGGGCTAGCCTCACAGCGACTAAAGTTCAGATCGTTATAACGAAGTCTCAACCAAAAGAAACTGCCACACTCTTCCCAATTGGAGCAGAGGAAATAAAGGCTTTTGGACACAGTTCCTACTTAGGAGCCTGCCAGAGCCTAATAACTGCAACACGCTGTGATTCTAAACCAAATGGGTCATGGAGAGATACCCAGGCTAATTCCGAGGGAAGTAACTTTGCCTGGACGGAACTCTTCATTAGAGCTCAGTGTTATTTCTTGCACTGCTTCTGCTCCCTTTCGCCATGCCACTGCACAGAGACCATTTGCTATCATGAGCCGTGGATGGCAGCCATGATCCCTCTGGACAATGCAGTGACATTCAGATCAGAAACAAAAATTTGTGCTTTTTGTCCTCCTTTGCTTCCTGTGAAATCTTCACTGATCATATTCTCACTATTCCTTTGCCTGAACAGCACTACCTAAAACTTTCGCTGAAGTTTGGGAACTACGGGTTCCTCCACATTTTCTGTCATAGGGGAACTCATTGCCGGTCTTTAGGCAGATGGAGATGCAAACAGGGTTTCACTGAATGCTCTTGAGTTCCACATTTTCTCCCTGGGTCTTCAAAGGAATATACTGAACAGAAGATAACAGAGAAGATCCCTGTGAAATCATGGTGCAAAAAGTGGTTACTGCCAAATAATCCCAAAGCATCTGAGATAGTTTCCACAAAGAAAGCAGCAGGGACTCCTAAAACCCACTTCCCATACATCCTTATTAGGAATGTGACACCATTACTTTCACAGCTAACACTATGAAAGGCTGCTGAAATGTTCAAAGGAACTTTGGTAGGTTTATTTTTCTCTTTGGACAACAAAAGTTATCACTAAAGGCCTTATAAAATGTAAGAAACTTTCACAACCTTGAGCCTCTACGGGTAGCAATTGCATGCAAAATGTGGTGCCCAGTTTATATAGTTAGCTGTTTTACATTTCTGGCACTGGGAGAAGGGCATTTGCAGCCAGGTAGTTAGCATCAGGTTGCTGTTTAATGCAGCCATTCACATGATTGCAATGCTGTGACTGAGACTTTCATATGCATGCAAGCCAGTGGATTCAAAGTCATGGTTTCTGCAGCAGCCATGGTTTGCACCCCATGTATGATGCACTATCTGACAATACCATAGACAAGTAGCCATCTCTGTGTGTGCCAGAAGTGAGAAACCAGCCACTGCACTGAAGGCCAACTGAAGTTTTAGGTGCCCCAAAAGGCACATTAAATTCAAGTTTCATGGATTTATTACCATACACTAAACTGATGGGCCATCTTTACGTGGAGTTAGTTTCTTCCTGATTTTCTATATACATGTGCAATACAGTGAAGTAATGATGGCTGTTCCATACTCCTTCCCCATCACGTATTTTGGTTCTATGACTTGACATCCTGTTAAATGTAGTTACCAGGATGGAATTTCCTTCGGTGTTAGTTCTAAAGTGTGTGTCGGAGGTGGAAAGAGAACCCACTGACAGCGCTAGTTCATTGTGTGAACCAGGCAGTAAATACAGATGTGGAACTCCATATTCATGCCTCAGCATGGGTATCTCTTCAGTGTCGCACCTGCAGCTATTTATATGATCACACACTGAAATAAATGCAGCGTGTGGGGGTGTGTAGAGCTGCACCTGTACATATAATGAGATATTCAAAGAAATACACTAAGTTTTGTTGCAAAACTACTTCACAGCGCTCTTGTACATTTTGTCCTGCATGTTCAGTAACCTTACGCCTGCTGCTGAATCTTCCTCTGGACTGGGTTGGAGTGCCCAATGTACCCATATCCCTCCCTCATCCCAGAAGAAAAAACCCTCCTACTTTGTCACTTCCTCACTGCTTACATTCTAAAGACCAAATCCTGTGAACCATCTGCCTGCTCTGCTGAGCTTGAAGTTGCTGGAACTGAAACTGGGCATAGAAGGCAATTTGCACACCCTTTGGGTGCGCTTATTTGCCTGCTTCATAAAGATCATATGGGCTTTCCCTATAAGGCAGCTGGCACAGAAATAATATACATCCCGGGATTGGTTTTGAGAGCCCTCTTTCAGCGAGTGAACGGACACAAACCTAAAACCTCGTAGACTATGTGCAGTGTAGAGCCTAGTACTTAGTATATTAAAAATACTATCACATCAGTCAAAATGCACAAGGAACACAGGCATTGTTCTCCCCATTTGTCAGAGGAGGAAACTGAGCCAAGGTATCCAAGTAAACTCCCCAAGTAAGCATTAAACATTAGGCTAAATTTCAGAACATGCCTACCGACCTGGAATTTCAAGTTGTGAAGTAATTTAAAGCTCCTTAAGAGTGAACAATTGCCTGCCAGGATGGGTAGGCATCTCATCATCGATGGTAACGTCGAGTACAAGAGAAAACAGAGAAAATGAAACCATTCTTGCTATGCAGAAGTGCTGTAACCACTTGACTAAGAAATATTTGGACTTTGTGTTGTAATTCAGCCCCACCATAAAAACATGAAGTCTGTGTATCTGTACACATTTTAAGGAAACAGGAATAATAAGAAATGTAAATGACTCTTTCACACTTTACAAACAGACTTGGCATTTCCTAATGGCAACTGTAGAAGAAGAAGGTACTGCCTAGTCTTTAGGCTAGGGAACTGTGAGCAGAGAAACAAATTCCATTCTGATTTTCTCTTAACTGACTAAATCAATCATTCCATGCCTTAGTTAACACATTTATACCACAGATGTTATAATATCTCAAAATATTTCCTTCTACCAAAAAAGAGGTCCCCGCTTTGCCTAGCTACGGATTCTGTTTCCCCTTCCCTTCTGACAGATGCTTTGGTGAAAGAGAGATTTGTTTTATGACATTTGCTGCATTTGTTGTGCTGACATCACAGAGTCAACGAGAGCAAGTATTTATACTTCTATTATGCCTTCATTGAACTGAACAAGGTGTTCAACAGGACATTTTAATTATAATCCCACTTCTAACAGCGTGAGTAAAGGTGTTTAAAAAACACAATCAAGCATGAAATAGAACAGTAAACATGCCATTTCAATTACAAAATTATGTATAAGCACATCCTTGCACAGCATAGCATTTGAAGACTGCAAGAAAAGCTAAAATCCTGTCTGAAACCCTGAGAGGTTTTGTGCATGAAGTTGAAGGAGCCAAATGCTCTCTCCTCACACTCTTTTGTGCACTCACGCTGAATTTTTGACTCCAGAGGAAAACTCATGAAGTCCCAAACTGACAATTTTTGCACAGATTTCCATGGAGAAAAAGTAGCCATGAGCTTTGTTTTTTGCATTGCAGTGTCGTGTCAGATGTCTGCTCTGCTTGGGGATCTCTTTTTTACTTCCCAGTCCAACGGTGCTGAAATTGGAAAGCAAATGCACTGCTAGATCCTTGCATTGTTATCCACCACCATCTACCTGTACCAGTACAAAGTCTCTCTACCAGGAATGCAATGGAACAAATACTCTGTGTGACCCACCAGAAACTCCTGGACAACTGTGGACCCTCTGGGGCACAGCAGGATACTGGGCTGCCCTGCATAGTGCTGTATATCCCCCAGGCTGCCAGGAGGGAGGATTTCATCCCTCGCTCAACACCACTATACTGTGGACTTGATGAAGTCCCTAGTTCAGGGAAGTGATGCAATACATTGTTTTACAGCAGACGCTCAGGGGGCTGTACTGAACTCCAAAGCTGCACCCTCAGAACAGCAGGGGAGCTGCCTTCCCATTGCAGAGACACTCCAGGAGCTTCTGAGAAAGTAAATGATGCCCCATTTTGGCAAAGTGCACCCTCTCTCCGGTGAATCAACATATGTTGCTTAGAATAATACAAGAAGGTTGTCACAGAAGCCTAACAGTTGACAGGCTGCTGTAACTCACGGCGCTGTGACACTGGAAGCATAAAGGAACATTGGTGTGCTGGGGACAGGACAGTGTGGCCTGTTCTCTCCAAGTGTGCAGGGAAAGGGCAGCTGAGATGGGAAGCTGATGGTCACGGGCAGACTCATCAGCTTTCTGCAGCCAGATGGGAATATGGACACTGCTAGGTGGGACTTTCCCCAGTCCTTCAGGTAAACTCCTCCCTCCAAAGCAGCAGGACAATGCCCAGTCTGCTTCTCCAGCACTCTGGATACACAGATGAAGCAAGCGGTGAGGCCACAGTCACTTTGCTGCCCTAAATAATTGCCTGCTTGGCCAATTTGGAGAGCCAGCTCTGATGGCACGTATCAGAAAGACCTGGGCACAGCGTTGTCCCACTAAGCAAAGATGAAACCTTTCCTTTCCTGCATGTGACACCACTGGGCACTCTGGGAGCAGCTGGCAATGTGGTGAATATTCTTACCAAAGCATGGCCAAACTCCCCTGGTCTGTCCTCTGCAGTCCTTGGGGAGACAGTTTCTTCACACAGTCCCAGAAAGGAGAAAATTGGAACAAATTACATTTCTGCCATGCAGATTAGACTTGAACCAATGCTGGATGCATTAAGTTCCCAAAGACATCTGGAGATCATAATGTAAAATCTGGTGCTATCTCGTGACCTGGACTATTATCTTTCCCACAAACCGTACTGTTCTGTTTAATAGACTATGCAATTGTTGTGGTATTGAGTGGTCTTCCAGAAAATTTGACCTGGAAATGACTCTGTTGTTGTAATTTGAAATTAATAACTTTCTCAAGAATTTTATCGTCACTTAGATGAACCTGTAAATACAGCAGATAATTAGGTGAAGTATATAAGAATCAGTATTTAATAATCTGCCAAACATACATGTAAAAGCATTTAATTGACAAGAAACTATACTGGCATCTGTAGGTATTTAATAGCACAGACAGAACTAAAAGTTTGACTGCTAACCCTTTTTTGAAATACAATTTGCTACTCTTTCACTAGCCTTTTAGAGCTGAAGGAAAAACCCGGCATATTTTTTCCGTTTCTGGAAGAACCTGTCTTTCTCAAAATGCCAGAGCACCTCATTAGTGGAAGCCTTGGTTAGTTTGTAGAAAGCTGGCAGAGATGTTTTGTTGTGCTTGTTTCCACTTCGTTTTCCCCTGCTATTATGAGTAAGTAGAAGTAAAAGCATAGTTTTCATTGCCTTTAATGGGAGCAGAACCTGCTTTTACTTCATAGCTATTTTCCATTCTTCTCGTGGCACAACATAAAAATGCACGTGAGGTGAGACATGGCAGTGAGGTGACTTGGTGGTGAGGGTTCCAAAAGCCAACACTAAATGCAGATAACATACTTTTGACTCGTTATGCACATTTACAGGCCCTGACAGAAATTTAAGAGAAGCACTATATGGAGAAGTCATTAACTGAGATTTAAATTTGGGAAATACAGAAAATATGGGGAAACCTAAAATTTAAGGCCCACATTTAACATTTCTCTACTTAAAGCAGATCAGCAAATGGGGCAAGGCTGTGCAGTTCATTTATACTAGAAGAGATGAACATGAGACCTACCTGATTCCTGCATCTTCTCCTTGAACTATCACTTTTGTCAGAGGAAAGCCGTGCTGCTTTTGCTGTCTTTCAGAACTGCTGGAGCCAGTTCAGGTCCTCCCCAGCTTCTGGACAGATCAGGTTCCAACCTCTACAACTGAACAGATCCACAGGAAGTTCTCCATGGGTTTCTCACCACCAGATATAACTCAGGGCATAACTGGAAATTTGGATCATAACTAGTTAGTCCAGAATAGATATGGGAGGTAATAATGCATGGGAAAGAAACATCTAATCCAGGGAAAAGAACATCATTTTCAGGGTCAGTTTTAGAAAGCCATATGTTTTTATCTGTACATTCAACACAGAAGTAAGCATGGAGCTTGGCATTTGAAAGGTCAGATTTTAAATTGAAGCCATTGTTCAAACATCTTCCTTCGCAACGAGAAGCAGAAACAGCCTAGGTGAAGACAACATTAGCCCGACTCTCAGCTCCCTGCCTGGCTCCCCTGTGCACCTCGAGCAGTCTCAGGGCTGGTCTGCTTGTGCCTGCTCCAGCAGGTGTGTGTGTGATCCCTTCCCAGGCATGGGCATGCCCGGGGGATGAAGCCTGTGCAGGAGGGCTTCCCGGCCACAGCTGCTGGGCATTGCTGAGCCTCGGAGCTCGCACCGTGGCCTCTGCAGCCACCAGTCATGCATGGGCACCTGGAACACCAGCCAAGCTTACAGATGGAGAGGGAGCAGAGAGCAGCGGCAGCAGCTCATCAGCAGGCCCAGCAGTTGTCAAGACCTTGAAGTAACGAAGGCAAAGGAGAGTGCAAAGGAGGTAGCTTTGCAGAGTTCAGCCACAACGGGAGCTGTAATCACAGAGAAAACAGAGTGTCTGTCTGAAACACTATTTCTGCTTTATTGTGTAAAAACAGGAACTATGACTTCACGTCTCACACTTCAAGAGACATACTTGCAGGCTTGTTTTCTTCCATATCAGAGGTCTAAGAAATCCAAAATGTGTCTCTCTATTTCAGTTCTAGCTCGAGGTTAATCTCTAGAAACAAGCAATGTAACATTTCCATCTATCTTTTCTGCTCTTCTGGCAGTTTTAATTATACTAATATGCTATGACAATTTAAACAAGACACATCACAGCTTCTGGCCTGCTCTGTAATGGTTCAGCTGCTACATGTGCTCCAGCATATTTTGCTCAGACAGGCTGCTGCTGGAGGCAGGAGGGAGGCAGAATAGTGCCCTTCTGTCTTGAGAGGTTTCATTGCACTGATCATTGTATGTTTGACAGATTCTTTGTCAATGTCAAGCGTCTTTTGTGGTTAAGCCCAGTAAGGCTAAAACAAAAGGTCTCCTAGATATTAGATATATAGTGACATTACTGAATTCACTTGGAGGCAGTAATTTTTTGTCAGCCTATGGAAAGAAAAATGGAGCTAATGGGAAAACAAAAGGAAGATACTGGCGTGCCTTTTTAGCTATTTTTGTTTATGTCAGACATTGTGATTGACATCTGGCCCAGAACACCCCTTCAACCATTGAGGCTGGTGTCATGAAACAGAACAAAGAGAAATTGCCAGCCAAGAAAACACCGCTGGCTCAGAAAGGACTGCTTTTTGTTTATTTTCTTTTAAGTGTTTCATTTTCAGTAATCAGTATTACTACACAAAAGTAGTTTGCTCACATGCACTCTCCACTTACTAATTGGACTTCCAAGTTTCCTTCATGTTTGCTTTCTTCCTGCCTGCTTGAATGGCAATGGAGTGCTGGTTTGGTTGGATGACAGTCTGTCATAACAGTGATGTTTGAGGTTAGTGAAAACTGACATGAAAAATACAATACACTGGCCTTTAACTGAAATCGCAGATCTGGTTTTTGTGGAGTTGGCAGGCAGCATTTTTAAACGCCTTTCACGGTGAAGGCAGTTACAACATGTTTTTCTCTGTATCAGGCAGTTCCATCATGAAGTACATTATCTAAGTCTGTTGTCATATCAGGATATTGCCTTTGAAGAACAGTTTGCTGTTTCTTGTGTGGGCATTTCTCTTGTTGAAGTGGCTTAAAAGGGTTAAGGGAATTTTGTGGTCATTCTCCAGGGCCAGGCCAATTACAAAGCTTTAAAATTTGTTTAAGAGTGATTTTTTGGAAATACCGGTCACCAGAGTAGGTCCCGCAGACACATAGCACCAAAGAGTCTTTGTCACCAGTGTACTGCAGTGCTGTAGCCTTTCAGAGACTTGGTCAAAATTGTGTATCAGCAGGAGGAAATTATTACTTAAATGTCTAACTTCATCTTGAAAGTATGATGCTGAACATAACAAAAGAAGACTTTTCTCAAGACAAGAGCAAGACAGTCCATCAGCCACTTCCCTCCGTACCGTTATATGCTGAAATCATATCAGAACTTTTACCTTACCAAAAAAGAACTTAATCACATTAAAAAAAATCTAAGGAATTTGGCCCTTGAATGCATCACACGTGCTGGAGCTAAACATGCTTGCACCTTTTTAATAGGGTACTTTTCAGTATTGAACACTGGAGTGTATTTTCCTACAGAAGGAGACACTTAACTTCCCTCAGCATTAATAGCAGATATGCCCACACATTGAGTGGGGAATTTCTCTCTGTCTCTTTGCACAGTGCTTTAAAAAGAACTTTGAAGAAATTGAGAAAAAACAGAGAGCAGTATATTAATTTTAAGGAGATGAAAGCAGTACGTGTCATTCCTAAATTTCATGGAAAATGTACTGTTAGTAACAAAGATGAGTAGAAAATTTCAAAATAATTTTGAGTAGCATTAAAATCAGTCTTCCCTGATTTTCTGTTTTCCTCTTCTTTTCAAAGCACATACATTAAACTCATTTTATGTTTATAATGTATATAATGGTTCTAGACAACATAAGAAGGACACTGGGATTCTTCCTATTTCAACGTATAAAGTGGCAAGCCAATTTATGCAGCTTAAACCATTGCTAAAGAAGATGTATCAAAAATTGCCTGTGATCATTACAAATAACAGCCTGAAATGTTCACAAGAAGCTGTTTGCTTATCATATTTTCATTAAAACATCTTTTCACCTGCTTTGCTTTTCCCATGCCTGTAACCTGCATTGTAATCAGTCTTATTAACTGAGAACATAAATATGATTTATTATGGTCTGATAATGGAAGCTGCATGGACCAAGAGAAGGGATATATTGTCCTTTGATAAAATGGCTCTTTTCTCTCAAATAGAGCTCTATCATGAGAGCATGCAGAATGTAGTGAGTGATTATTTCCTGAGGGTGAATGATGGCAGAACCCTACAGAAAATCTTCTTGTTGGCCATGACAGCCTTCGAGTGTCCCCAAATCTCACGGAGTTTGACAACCTGCAGACACTTTTGATGAACTGTATTCTTCTGTCAGAGACAGCCTGTCTGGGAGGAGAAAAGGGAACCTTTATCGTCTGATCTGCTATTATTGTCTTGATCTTTTATAAGCAATCTCTAATGCACATGAATATAATATCCTTTCACACAAGTGCCAAACATAATAGAAATGTAGTTAAAGGACCCTTTTCCCGGTTATGTAAATGTCCTAATACCATAATTAGAAAAGATGGTTTGTGAATGATAGCAGTAAGGAAAGGGTAATCAAAATGTTTTAACATTCTCTCTCTGTTTTAAAGACAAAAATCTGTGATAAACAGCATTTATGGTAGATATAGGGAACCAGCTTGTGCTAAAGCTTTTACCTACAGAAGAATAGTTTTGAGTGTAAAACTGGTGTTATATTTTCATAACATAAGAAATGGCAGCTGGTCTTAAGCCAGGAATGATTACTGGCAGATATGACTTAAAGAAAATGAGTATTCCACTCAAAATCCCTCCATGGCTGTTATAGAAAGAACAAAGCGTTATTATTAAGTAGTGTATTTGGACAAAAGGGTGTTCAAGACCAACTAAAGTTCGCCAACAAATCTCTCTTTCATCTATGTCCAGAAGAACAAGCATAACAATTTTTTTTTTTCAATTAACAGCTGTACACATTAGCAAAACACCCGTCTTTCTCAGCTTAAGCAGTCTGGCTTATTTATCACAAAAAACGAAATGTTTTTGGGGAAGGTTTCCAAGTTGCCCAGCAAAAGCAAGATACTTGATTTTTCATTAACCTTTTGACATCTGGAGCTGGGATGTCCCAATATTAACTACTAATGGTCTTTTCCATTACCAGTTGGTGTTGAGAGAAGTCCCATTTGTCAGAGTCAAAAGGTTAATCAGCAATTTCACACCGGTATGTGGTCAGAGTTCACATGTTACTGCCTGAACAGGAGGAAGGCAAAAATAAAGTCATTAGCAGAAAACTACATCCCAACATTACTAAATCCCTCTTGCATTTTTTTGTTAGAAAATATTTCATTATCTATTTACTAAATAATCTGACTTTTTAGAGGACTTCTTTAGAGGATAAAACTTTGCTGAGAAGTCCAGGTCCAAATATGTGACCAACTTGTTTGGTTTACTCTGCTTTTTGCAAGAGAAAAAGAAAACTGAAAACCACTTGCCCACTGTGTGCTTAGCCCAGGCCAGTGTGAGGGAAAAGTTTTCCAGGTCTGTTACCCATGGAGCTTTTAAAAAAACCCACCCAGCTGGGGCTAATTTAGCCTGAGAGTTCTCTCCTGTCTCCTGGAGGTGAAGACACCTGGATGCCCATTCATTCAGGGTGAATTTCATAGTGCAGATGCCCTATCATGGATGAAATCCATCCAATACCAAAAACCTGAGTGTAGATTTTTCCCTCCAGCCCCCTTCTGTCTTGATTGTAGAAAGTAAGTCATCAGCGGCATTCCCTTAACAAATATGGACAGCAGTATTATTTAATGTGAAAGTACTCACATAAACAGCCATGCCAGTACCTCAGCTGGTATCATTTGACCAGAAAGATCCATAGTATACTTTGACCCGTGGCCCAAGAGATCTCCTAGCCATAGCAAAACCAGATTTATTTTCCAAAAGTAAATGTAAAATATTTGTGAAAACATTACAGCTTGGCTTTTGCTACCAATAGCAATGTTCACACAAAATGACTTCTCATTTGCCCTGGCAGTATCTGAAATTGTTAACCATTGTTTATGTTGTGTTTAGCCCTGATCAAAAGCCTTCTGATGTCACCATATGGATCAGGCCAGTTGTTCTGTGCTTTTAATTCATTCTATCTTTTTCCAATGGTGAAGACAAATAAGTAGTGAATTTTGCCCAAACCAAGATCCTTTATTCTGAATATTTTCTGCGTCGCATAGTTCCTCTCATGTCTTTCTCCAGTTCCAGCAAAATCTATGACTAAAATCTTTCCTCTCTTGATTGCTTCAGTTTTAACGGGGACAGGATTTTACCCTGAAATGTTCTGAAAAAAATTATCACTTTTTCCAAGTGCCCTATTACTTAGTCCACCAATTAGCTGACTGTGGAGCCTGAGTGTCCTTGTACATCTTCCCAGTCCCCATCTGTATACTTGGCTGCATATGTTTATGCAATTAGAAATGGCGAAAATCTAATAAAATTAGGACAAACCTGAGTGAGCCATAATTCTGTTTAATCTCTCAAACTGGATTGTTGAAAGCTTGCTGAATTCCCCAAACCTCTCTCAGGTGCCAATGAATGAGTCATTACCATACCAAAGATCTCACAGCTTAGCAGACGTAAATTGTACTTCCAGAATTTCATACACACCCTCATATAATGAATCTAACATCTCTAAAGTAATGTCAGGGGAAAAAAAGTTTCCTCTGGTTACCAGCATCATACTTGGTGGCCCAGAGTAGAAAAAAGGAGAATACACGGCAGGTTTGCATGGGGAAGGAGCGGTCACTTTAAAGTCCTGTGCCCTCCTATGGCAGTACTGGAGCCATCCAGGCATCCTGCCTTCAGCGGGGGACCATCACACTGCACTTTGCTAGATCCCCTTGGAAAACCCTGCAAAACTCAACAAGAAGGGAGAATGAAGCTTGCTTTCATCTCAATGTGATCCCTCTCCAGACTTCTCTTTCAAAAGCCTGTTTTACACTTTGTTTTGGGCTGCAATGGTAACTGGTGCTTTGCATAGAAATAATCATCAGTCTGGAATAATCCCAGACCACTTCATACCTGTGTCCTCTCGTCACTCACCATTTGAGACAAGCCAGGAAAGGAAGCGAGGAATGATTTTGGCTGAAATTAGGGGGAATTTTCTTTGAAAGGGAGAATAGAATTATCTGGAGTTAAAGCGCCGTAGAGCAATTAATCACTCTGTTCTTGGAAGAAATACCCCAGGATCTTTTATCTCAAGTTGTGAGGGATTTGGATTCATATCTAAGCCAAACTGTGTATTGCAGATTGGGGCTCCTCCCTATGAGGAGGAAAATGTAAGTGTTGTGGCATTGGGTCCATAACTCTGTAGAAACTGTTGTCTGCCAATCAACCGGTTCTTTTTCTTTTTTTCCCCCTGTGTGTTTATCTTCCTCATGGATATAATCTCCAGGTACGTGCCTTGTTTACTCTGTGAGATCTTACAGAATTTCAGCAAGGAGATGACCGGGCCAGAAGCAGGTTTCCCATACCCAGCTGAGGTACTGCTCCCACTCATACACTTCGGGGCTCTGAGGTCATAGAAAATAGGCCTGGAAAGGATCGTCCAATACCTGACAGTAGTCCCCAGATTTTTGACTGCTCTGTCATAGAAATCCTCCAGTGACGGCAACTTCATCACCGCTCCAGTCAATTATCCCAACAGATAACTGTCCTTTCCTAAGTGACAAATACAGTCTAACAGTGAGAGAAACTGATTGCTTTCTTAGACATACGTTTTGCTCAAATACAACCTAAATGTATTTATGCCTTTCACTTTGTTTCTTCTCCATTTATTTCTGTCTGTTACCTCTCCTTCACCATTTTTTTTACTTCATATCTCTCTCTTACTGCCTTACCATTGCTACATTAAGCCACTCCCTTTCTTTTTTGCCTTTTGTTCTATGTGCTCTTCAGCACCCCTGTATTTCTTCTCTCCTTTGTGTCTTTCCAAACACATGAAAAACATACTCACATGTGCCAGTGGCCTCGCTACAGAGACCTGTCTCTTGTCATCTCCCCAGAGGGGAGCCAAAATGCCACATTTTCATTCATTGCAACAAAACCACTTTTCTTAAACAATGAGAAATTATACAGATATATTCATACTCAGTTCTAAAGGTGATGCTCTTGAGGTGTGACTGAAGAACATAGCTAGCTATGGAAAGGACATGATCTGGTCTGAACACGTGTATGCAAGGTGGGCATTACATAGCTTCTAAAAAAGGAAATTCAAACTCCAGATGCCTGCTCTCTGCTGACTGTTAGGGTATTTCATGTACAAAATTAGTTACAACACAGGTTTGGACCTACAGGTTAAAGAACACCAGATTAAGTGACTTTGTCTTTAATTTGCGCCAGGGCAAGTGCCATCAAAAAGAGTTAAGGTGGAACATCACCATAGGCAGAGTTGTTTTACTTTTGTCCCCTCAGGTCAGGCCCGTTGCATTACTTTAGTGTACATATAATATTTAAGTACAGAAGTGTTCCTGTGCACTACAGGCTGCTTGGCTGAACAGGTATTTGGGATGTCAAGATAATCTCCAAAACTCAGTGCAGCTCAAACACCAGTGTTTCTTAAAAAACAACTGTTCCAATTTACTCTGTCAATTTTTGACAGAAACTTATCAGAGGTGACCCCCCCCGCCACAGCATGAAGCAGTACGATAAATAAAGGGGAGGGCTAAGGAAAGCTTACTCCACACTTAAGAGTAGAACACAAGTTTGTTTTCCAGCACAGCTGTTTCATGGCACGTTGCTGCTGCAGTATACATTTTTTTGAACTGCAGTATTTCCTATCTGCTTTGACCAGGGTCTGTGCTTGAAAGGCCTGAGTGCAGTGGTCTGAAGCAAGACTATTGCAGGCATCTGATAAAGGAGCCATTTGCATTAGCACTGAGGATCCACAGCAACGAGGTCTCAGACTGTGTCTTTCCATAGAAGGTCCAAATATAAAGCAGGGAAACTAATCTTGGTCTTGGGAGACAGAGGTTCTTTGTCCCCTGCATGATCTCAGGCACCGTATTTCCTCTCTTCAAGCCTCAATTTTTCCCTGAAATAGGGACTGACAGCTTCCTGTCTTCTCTCTCTGGACTTAAGGCTTTTTTGGCTAGTGGCTGTTCCTGATTATGGGTAGGTCTGATGACTGTGAGTCTGACCTCCAGGAGGCCTCTGGACACTTCTATATTATATTTGATAATGAAGCCTCCTGTCTTATCCAATCAAGACAAAAAAAGTAAGTCAGAGGAAACTGGCTCAGCACAAAATGGCAGCCTCAGTAGAGTAAAGTCAGAGCCATTAGCTATTGACTACTATAGAAATACTGAAACTGCATCAAGGATTTATTTTTTAATTGCTATTTAGGGATTTAAATGAGATTTTTAAAAAGAAAGAAAGACAGAATGTTTAGTCTACAATCACTCTTTGCTGCCAATACAGGCTATCATATAAATTACTTAGACACTTTTAAAAATACATTATTTACTCAATAACCCATAATGGGTCCAGAGCTCCTTTTACACGCTATTATAGAAGTACATAATTGCTGAATTTTCAAATGGATATTTCTTCTAGGCAATAGTCTGTAATGGCTCCTTCAAAGCTCTTAGGCTTTTATCGTATGAAGGCCTAAGTAGAAAATGTTTAGTTCACTGATCATTGACCTAATAGAGAGCAACAGCTGCTCTGGAACAACTATTGTCTGCTAGGGCAGATGATGTATGAATGACATTTTAAAAAATTCTTGGAAGTATGTGCTAGGGAAAAATTACTGTTCATGTACAAAGCAAATACTGCTGATGAGATCCACAGAGTTCTTTTGTTTGGTTCTGCTTGGTTTAGTTTTTTAGTTTCTGCATGAGCCCAAGAACCAAAAGAAACAGTGGGGTTTGGGTATGAAATGAAAACTCAGTCTAGGACCCATTCGGGTCAATGAGAGACATTTCCATGTTCTCAGAGGTCATACAGCTCGATTAAAAGCTGTCTTAAATGAAAATGCAGGTATTTGGTACACATCACAACATATGAAACTGAGTTCTGAAATCAGAGAAGTAACGGATGCTGCAGTGGGGCAAATCACATTTCTTAAAGTCATACCGAAGAGAGAAAACCCCACAGGCCTATCCTGAACTTGATCCAGAAAGGAAATAGGCAGCTTGACATGTTTTCAGCACTATTGCTATGAATCTCACAATTACTGAGCTGCTGTTCTCTACTTACATTTATCTTTGAAGTCTGCTGCTTCCATTTCAGACACAAAGAAAGGTTCAGGTTCCTAAAAGCCTGGTGTAAGAAAACACATTTTCTCTCCCGGCAAACTTTGTGCAGTAAAGCCCAAGGAGGCACTACTGGCAAATAAATGTCAACCGGGTCTAAGCGAAGGACCAGAGAGTGTGGATGTGAGCTGGGGACAGTCAGGCAGAGAGCTTCCAAAAGGCTGAAGGACACCACCAGCTAGGAGCCTGATAGGCCAGGGGAGAGGACCTTGCTGTGTGGCACAGCTCCCTCATGGGCTCAGCGCTGGTGGCAACGGGAGGTGCAGCTCACCAAAGGAGGCTACTGAAGAGCCAGCTCAGGAGCTGGATGTGATCCTAACATGTTGTGCCATCAAAGCAGACCAACTATCCCCAGCACAGCGATGGTTTGTATGTGACCTGACATGAGAAGCTCTCCCATGCCTTTTATCAGTGGACTTCTCCAGTCTAGTAAAGCTCCCTGGGACTTCTAGTATTCTGGCATGATTAACAGGAAAAAATACTGTTTCTGGCAATTCTAATAGTTCCTTCTGTTTGATGCATCTGATCGAAGAGAAACCGAAATCACAGACCAATATGCAACCAGGCTGTACCAGTTAGCCTCATCATGCAAATAAGGCACACTTGCAGGTGAACTTATTAGACATCAAATAGTTTTAGGCACTGTGGATAATGAAGGCAGAACGCTTATGTTGCAACAGTCAGAGCTGAAATTTAATCATGTTGTTGATACCTATTGCAGCAGTGAACAAACACAGAAACAGCCACAAAAATTAAACTGTTAGAATGAAAGAAAGGTATACACCAGACAATAATAATAATAAAGGACACAAACCAAGAAACATAGTGGTTTCAAGAAGGCATAATCTTGCAAGTTAGATCTGGAAAGATTTTGAGCCCTGCTTCTTTTGGCTGAGCAGCTGCAAAAGTGGGGGTTGCAAGGAGAAGTTGATGGGGTGTCACTGCCTGTTCCAAGAGAAATGGCTCCTATGTAGCTGTGGGGGTGGCCCTGCAAGGGGAGAGGGGAATGCCCTGTAGGATGATGCTTGGAAATTCAGCGCGAGGTGAAACATAGCCCATGCTGGGAAGCAGCATCTCCTAGGAAAGAATTCAGAAAGAAACAGAGGAACAGCCTCCTGGGGTGGAAGTTACAACAGAAGTTACACAACTGACAGGCTGGGTTAGCAATCTGGTAGACATTAAGAATAAATAGTCTGCAGAAGCATTAGCCCCTTCTGTCTCAATAAACCCCTCACACGCTCCCACCAACCTTTACACAAACACCTGGGGAGACCCCGAGCAGACCCACAAAGGTTTGCTTGTTTTAAGAAGCAAAGATGAGATCCAGCAGGTGAAAGCTGCAAAATGGAAACATTTGGATTCCTTTTGGCAGACAGAAATGGCTAAAAATACCGTTTGGCATTTCTTCTAATACCAGTTGGTAGTAGAAGAGCTCCAAAGATGTCAACAGGAAGCCCTAGAGGTTAGAGGGAATGATGTAACTGCATGTGACATAATGCTTAGTGTAGAGATTTCCTGGAATTGATTAGTGCCATTCATGATAACAGCAGCCAGCGAGAGTGTGAGGACTGGGTGACGGCCCAGGCAGCATTCAGGCATTGGATATTTTTCTTTCTCTTCTAATGCGATGTCTGGTCTCATTGTTTCAGATGCATAACACAGTGACGGCGTGATATTCCCATGCAGCTTTGCTGGGAAGGCTTCGAAGCAGTGCACTCCCCAGCAATGCGCAGCTACTCCCACGCTAAGGGTCACAGAGAGACAACTGCAGAGGTGGAAGGACAATGAAGACTCCTGGGTCCTCCTTTCTCTAGACTATCCTCCCCTCCATTCCTCTCTTATTCCTTGAAGTATAAGATGCAGTCAGGTCATCCTCATCAGTATATTGTGTTATGCCTAGTCTATATAAAAAAGCTATGAACTGCCATCTATATTTAACAGGAGGCTCTGATCTATGTGAGTGGGTGGAAACTGATAGTGACAATGGATGCTGACAATGGCACACAAACTTCACGGCACACTTAAAACTTTTAATTGCATTTTAAAGTAATGTAACAAGGCAATGTTTAATGAGTACTTTGTTGAAGAAATTCTGACTTTATAAGCTAATTAAAGAGAAGGAAGGGTTACTGCACTAGGGCAACAAACCCAGGCTGCTGAATGTCTATACTACGGCAACGTGTAGTACAGATTCAATTGGCAGCCTTGCAAATCTCCAGCTAGCCAGCATGAATGATTACTTTTTTTTTGACTGGCAAATAAATTATCATTATCATCATGATTATGTTAATAGAAAGAAGTAAAGGATAGGCAAGTAGGTTTTTTTGCCAGGGCTGGTAAATTTTCATGACACTTTTTGCAGAGCTGTCATATGGCTGGGTTAGATGAAACTGGAAGGCTTTATGTGCATAGCATTTAACTTTAAACATTCTTCATGGAAACTTACATGGCATATAATTTACATATTCAATACCAGTGACAATTTACTTCTCCCATCTGAGCAGGGCTTTCAACTATGCCACTTGAACTAAATTAATAAACAGTAATTAGAGAATGTTGTGCGAGCGAGCTGTTGATGTTGAGAAGATTCTAATCAACACCTTCTTTTAAGGGCCAATTAAAGCTGAATGTATGCAATATAAACATCTTCTTGTATTTAGACATGAACTGGCGAACAAGGTAAAAAATAAAAGTCAGAACAATTACAGCAGGTTAGAGATGATCCAATGGAATGATGAATCTTCATTAATCATAAAAGCAGCAGTAATTTCTAAAAACCACTGGCCACCTTCCATGGTGAAGCACTAACAACTTGTGCAAGGTAATTCTGACTAGGATAAACCCTTCATGCTTCCATTGACAGGCTTTTATCTGAAAGCAGCTCTGCATCTGCCTCCAATTTCCACTGCAGTATTCACCTGTCTGTAAGACAACCCTGCATCTAAAGTGAGTCCAGAGCTGCAGTAGAACGAAGGCGTCCCTGGGGGGGGAGGCAGTAAAGGCGAATGTACTCGTGCCATTAACACTGCCTCGTAGCAGAGCTGGAGGCTCCCCAGCAGGTGATCTGGGGAAGGATTTGCACAGCACAGCCCCCACCAGCACCACTGGTGGGAATACAAATGCAAGGATGAGCCTGAGCAAGATGTAAAGCTGCCCCAAATTGTCTCACATCTATTACTGGGGAAGAGCAGCACAGGGGCAGTTATGCCAGAGCAGCTAATGAACTCGTACCTGTTGCCTGTGTGTACTCCTTCAGTCCACTGGTAACAGAAGTGGTTTATTCCTGAAAGGTGGATTTAAGACAACCCTTGTTTCCCAAATTCCTGAAGGACAGAGGAAAGGCCATCTTTGATTTAAACAGACATGATACTTAGTGTACCAAAGGGAGCCTGCAGTAGCAACACAGACTTGTGTATCACTATTATGAACTGTCAGCAAGTTAAAAATAAGTGTAACTTCATCCAAACCACAGCTCACTGCTTCCTAAAGCACATCCAAAAAAAAAAAAAAAAAAAAAAAGTCATCTAAGCTGGTGCAATGAGGCACATGCAAAATTTGTCCTCCAAGTTAGAAGATACAACAGGCTAATAAAGGTAAGGGAAACATCTGTTCCAATACTGCACCAGTATCATTTGGAGAAAATGACTGCATCACTTACGGCCGTTTGGTATCCAGAAATACTACTACAGTAATAAGATGTTGTCAACTCAGCCTCTACTGAAATCTACAGGAATTTTACTTGTTTAAGAATTACAGGATTAGGCACATGATCAGTGTTTCTTCCCTTTGAAAATAAACATTTCCACTTACTATTTCTACAGCGGTGCAAGATCATTATCTTGTGACAGTATTTGGTTCCACTGGCATTATCTCCTAATTAGCTATTTAAAAATATATGTAAGAGGGTGGAGGTGGTGAGTGGACTTGCAAACTTGACAGGTCTGATATGTTCTTACAAGCTCTGCTAATCCCAACCATTGAAAATATATTAGTAAGGCACAGCTAGCACTTTAAAGAACCACACAGCAAAAGCCTCATGTCTTGAACTCCGGGAGCTCAGCATGCTGCAAAGGGTTCTTGCTCCTGGAACAAAGCCTTTGGGCAGGGGAAGGGAGCAGGAGCAGGGGGGAGTGGGAAGCAGGACATTAAATAGGAAACCAGCCCTGGGAAGGGGGCACCATTGAAAGGCTGATGACCTCTACAGTGCTGCAGCCCTACATTAGAGTAATATCATCATCTAAGGTGCTTGGTGTAGGACTTCGGGGGACTTCTGAAAAGCCAAGCACAGAGAAGTTTACTAGGGATGAGAAGATGCAACTAATACAAAGGGAAAAGATCTAACAGACTAACTATTTGATAACCCCTGCATTGTCTCTATAACCTGAGAAATTACTGCATTTATAGGCACAAAACGATAAAAGCTTTCTCCAAGATGCTTTGTAATATATGAGCAGGTCTGGGATTTCAGTCTGTGGCATGATAAGAATTAGGAAGATGGGTATTCTTGTGTGCTGGACTTTGTTTTTTCTCCCAAGAAGTAGGTTTAATTCCTAACAAACTCTCTTTATAAAAAAGAAACTAGGACACATGTATACACAACAGGTCATTTTGATGGTACTCAGATGCACACAGCAAGCACCCCCTCAGCAACAGTATTCTTCTAACCTTCAGCAGAGCTAAGAACTATGATTTGTTTGTGTTTCTGAGTTGCTTTTAAACCTCAATTCAGTAAATGTGTCGGTGATTTTCAGGGTGTTCCGAACAGTGGAAGGCAGCAAAGTAAATGTCTGAAGAATACTGATAATATGAGACAGGCTTTAAACTGCCATTTACTCCAATATCTGCAGTTCGATTCAATATGCAGCAGGCAATATGATTTTTATTCTGATCAGATGGAATTTCTAGGCCGGAATCCGCTTGCAATAACCATGGTCCATCAGTAACTTCACAGCAAACAGGGAGGTGCGGAGGAAAAAACTGATGTAAGCAGGAAGGGAATGAGTCTACATTAATGTCCTCTATAGATTTTTGTTTTCCATTGAACGTTTTCTCTTGCCTGAAGTCACTTCTGTCTTTTTTTCACACCTCTTCAAGTCACTTGGTGAATAAATTAAATGAAATTCCTCGCTTGCTCTTAATACTTTTTAAATGCAAGCCAAGCCTCTTGGCTTTTCATACCTGGACATCTACTTTTTTTTTTTTTTTTTTTTTTTAATGCTATTGGATAATTTCTCTCTCTTTCATAGGCTGGTGCTTTGGCCCATATGCACCCTGTGCGCTCTGTAAGGCTCATGCATAACTGCAATGGACGATTAGTCCAACTAAGTCTCCAGCAATTTCAATGGCTTATGCAAGAGTAGATGGGGCACAATATGTAATTTCAGCTTTTTTTGTGAGGGTTTTCAATCCTTCCATGAACTAAATAATTTTATCAGTTTCTCTCTCTTTCTTTCTTTCTTCCTTTTTTTTTTAAATTTGTCCCATTAAACTACAGAACTGGAACATATTCATGAATAGTTTCTTTCTGCTTTAACTCAAGGAGTTCCTGACATAACAAAAACCGGTAATTAACTGGCTTGAAGACTTTTACAATAGCCTCTTTAAATAAGTCCTAGTATGCGGTACTTGCAGCACTGACTCCACCACTGCAATGCACCCTCTATTAAACAAGGTTTGCTAGTCTGCCTCAGCATTCTTGGCTGTTTTCTCCACTGCTCTCCTGCTCAGAAACACCAAAGTCCTCCCACGTTTCTTTGTGTGGCAAAAGCTAACCAGCTCTTCCACGATGGGTCCCTGCTCTCAATCCACTTGGCTTTGTGCCACTTCCTTAAATGCTCCAGCATCAGAGGGCCACTTGCCACCAGCATTAGGACGGAGTGGCAGGTCTCCAGCAGCTGCGCATGGCTCAGCCTCTCCTCCTAGCCAGTGTCACAGGCTGCTCCATCTTTCAGCGCAGATGCATTTTGGCACACTTTGGTAGTCCCCACTACCTGCCCTCTGCTCCGCACCTACTCAGAGCAGGGAGGGGCTCTTCCTGGTGGAAGAATCAGGCTTCGATTTTTCAGATTTTACTCAGCAGTGTGTGATTTATAGCTGGTGCATGTTGGCTCCAAGCATAGTTGGTTTTGCCTACCCGTGCTTATCTCCCCCGGTTACAAGACATTCTGTTTCTGATGAAAATATTACTCTGATGAGTATTTCTCTGGCTCCACCATACCTTTATGCTTCCTGCTAACTAGCGCAAACCTTATTGTTGCTGTTCCTAATATTTTGCATCATTTTTAGATCTAGCAATTTAGTTTGTAAATAGCATGAAAGAAAGTATTAACACATCTCTTCCCCCAGTGCTCCAGACAGATTGGTTCACTGTGGAACAATTGCATACATATGTGCTAGTCTATATTTCTTGTAAAATCAAATCATGTAAGGATGCCTCAGCCAGAACAAGCCATAAAGCTAGGCAAGGCATGGAAAAAAAATTCCCAAATATGTACTGCTAAAGTTACAAAACTATAAAAAAATAATGCAGAATTGAAAAGGGCAAAGGAGACAAAACGTAAACACAAGCTTTTATACGCTCTGTGTAATATAGAGTGAACGTCATTTTGACATGCTGGTATCATGAGCTGCCAATGTAGTTCAGAAAAGAAAGGGATATCTCCAGAATTATGGCAATGCTGCTCTCTTGCATCAAAGCCAGTTACAAGATCTATGTCTGTGGCTGCCAGGTCTAACTGCCTACTTGGAAACTAAAAGCAGGAGAAATAATTTCCTAAATAATTGTATTTAAAGTGTCCAGAAAGATCATGGATCTTCAGAAGCCGCTTTGGAAACACAGCCCATTTTAGTGGGGGCTCACATGCACCCCCCTCAGTGCAATGAGTGCCTCGCTGCGGCTGAAAGCCCCCAAATCTGCTGCACTCAGGCCTTCTGTAGGACATCAATGAGGCAATTGTAACACACGGCTAAGTTGATTTTGCGCCTTTGAAAAATCTCCTCCTTAACAGAAATACTTCATCACTGTCAGCTGAACACGTTTAACTTTTGAATTAATGTTATTTTCAAGAGGTCAGACATGTGACAGTAACAACAGTCTTTTGCCAAGCCATGTATTTCAGGTCTGCATCTGGATTTCCCCAGAGCCTGGTATTGTTTAAATACAAGTAACTGACTCTCGCTCATCACTAATGCAAAACTTCTGTTCTCCGGACTCCTTCAGGGCCCTGCTCATGGCCTCCTTCCCCACGCAGGCATGGGGAGGCAGATCCACTCGGTGCCTTCTCCCACGGTACACACTGCTTAGCAGGTCAGAGGGACCTAACAGCCAGCAGCTGGGAATAATGGCAGTCATTTTCCCTCCCATTTTGTCCCCATCCCAAAGACCACCAGGTGTTTCAGCAAAAGTTTAGATGATAGCCACATGGTTTGCGAAAATTCACGCCTCCACCAAGGGCCACAGCTGCCAGGCTGCCCCAGTTGCAGGGACGGGAGCCCTTCCAGCACAGCTGCCAGTCTGTCTGGCACTCGCAGGGTGGTGGAAAGGAGCGAAAGCCTCTGGGAAGAGGGATGGTGGCTGCCTGCTCTCATGGCTGGGCTCTCACAGAGGAAGAGGAAGCCGGTCTCCACTCTAAGGGTGGTCTGTTTTATATGACATTGCATTTGTATGAAATACCAAATCAGTGCTCTGTACAGTGTCTTTTGGTGGTTATACAGACCTAGGACATTCAGAAGTATTTCAGGAAGAGCTATTTGTGGAGGCACATGTAGCTGGAAGGTGCCTGGGTTCTAGCTTTGGTGGAAACAAGTAATGTGTCTGCCCCACGGCACCAACCCCTGCGACTCCAGAAGCCATCGGCTAGTCATAGCGGGCTTTGGGACAGGTCTGGTGTGTGCGTGGTGCTGCAGCCCAGTCCCCATAAGTGAAGTCGCAGTTTTCTGCAGTACAGTTGCACAGTGAGCCTGCTCTCACTGAATTAACTATTAACAATACCAAGTAATACTGCATAAACACTGACATTAGTTTTCCCCACACAGTAATGTTATAAAACCCGCTCTGCTGCTGTGAGCTGCTGAGAGGATTTTGGGAGGCACAGCCCCCCTCTCCAGACCTATCTCCAGGGAGCTGTACACGGCCAGTTCTTGGGACTCCTTTTCTCTCTGCCTCTCAGCATGGGGTGTGTGGGGGGGTGTCCAGATCTTCTATCAGTTAAATTTTGTTTTCCAGCCTGCTTTGTAATTCAGATAGTGTTTTTGTTCACTTGGCTGGCACAGAGTATTTTCACCACACCCTTGTCTCTTCAGACAAACAACCTCTTTTCTAACCTCTGGCAGGGCTAAACCTAGTGAGTAAGAAGAAACAGTAGTTAAGGCATATTAATAAATAAAGCCACCCTGAAGAAATACCTGCACAAAGCAAGATGAATGGGCATCATCTACCTGGACAGTGTTTCTGCTAAACATGGGAGGAATAAATCAGACATGTCAGGTACCCTAGGACACCTGACAAACAGGGAACAACGTTTCTTGAAACCGTAGTTTTATCTCTGCTTGTTTGGATCAAACACTTGTAATAGTTGTGGATTAATTTCCTTCCCATAGTCAAAACAATAAAAGCCAGGCACCATTTTATTAATTTCCAAACCAGTGTCAGATAAGCAGAATTGCATTTAAAAAAGTAAACACCCTGCTGTAGAATTGGAGGATATGTAAGCGTTTGGGGCTTTTTTTCCTGTGTCTATAAAAGGGGGAGGCGTTTAGCATTATGAATAGATTTCATTTTGTAAGTTGTGCTACAAAGCACTGATAAGGCAACGGGAAAGCAGCAGAGAATGAGGCAGAGCAGGAAGAAATACCACCCATATTAGGACACAGCCACTTATTTAGTCGCTCCCATTTGAATAAAGATGCCATTGTTCAGCCAGAAGAATGTACATATTCACAGGCCGGGCACAGAATAGCTCAGTGTATCTAGAACTCCAGAAGTGTCCAAATTACAGCCCCAGGGCCAAAACTGCCCTTGAGTCTTTCTGAAGAATGACCCTCTGCTTAATTAATCAGTGCTTTAACTGTGAGTGATCCCAGGACACACTTTTCTCAGGCCTTTTTCTTAGCCCTGCTTGTTCAGAACAAACCTTTAAATGTTCTCTGGCTGATTTTTGACCATTTTTTTCCCCTTTCAAGATTATTATTTCCTGTTTTCCTGTGAAAGCTCATTAGAAATGAAGACCAGCATCTAGATGATCTCAGTTCAGTTTACTTGGATAGGAATGATTGACTTGGGATGGAGAGACACTGGCTCCTTTTCAAGGCCTACCAAAAAAGATTAAGTCTACAGACTCCCGGAATATTGCTACTGCAATTTTCCTTCCATATACTAAGGAAGAATTATAGCAGGGCTGATGAGTTTGTACATGCCATTCTGTTAGTCATATTTGATCCCATCGCCATAACTCCAGCTGTTGTGCATGGGATCCTTACCAAGATCTCTTTCCCATTTACCCTGCATAAGACAAGTTTGAATTTACAGCACTGAGAACTCCTTCTTGCTGTCACAGTCCAGGTTGTCTGAATTCTCATAAAGCTTTTTTCCTGCCTGGAACTGAACTGAGTTTCAACGGCAATAGAAATGCATCAAGACAATGAAAAACATTGTGCAAAATTTCTCTCCAAATTGGACTCCACCTTTTCTAGCCAGCTTTGACGATAAAATTCATCCTATTCTAATTGAAGTTAAACAGGGAATGTCAAAGGTTTTGCTTAAAAGGAAAACAGCAGTGTCTTTTTTTTTTTTAATAGTGATCTTTAGAGTGAAAACCAAATGAATTTTGACCATCCTTACAAACTTGTAACAAAATATACAAACTAAAAAATGTCAAGGTTTTTAAAAAGTCAGCATGAATGTTTTGAAAGGCTATAATGATAATATAATCTGCAGCTGGGGAAGCTGGAGCCATACTGTTTGATAGGCCCTATCTTATGATATCCAATATTAAGCTAAGTAAAATGATATGACCGGATGGCCTAACTAAATTTAGTAGTCTGGTGAATTGCCACTCTACTAAATTTAGTCAGCCCGTAATGGGCATTAGATATCTACAGTCCAAACGATAAAATCTGTCTTGCTTTTTTAGACTCCCAGCGAATGCACAATATACTATGTTGCACTATTAAGAAATAAGCAAATCTGCAGGGGAAACCAGGGGAAGGGAGGAACCAGGACTTTAAGGTATGCAGAAGGAGTCAGAGTATGCAAATCCACAGCCTCATGCTCAATGCTACTCCAGCAGCAGGCAAAGGTGCATGGGTGCTCCCCAGATAGGTGACCCAAAGGGGGCAGAAGAGAAGGGCTCTGTAGGTGCAGTAATGCTCCCCACTATAAAGCTGCCACTCCAAATGTAGTTTTGTGTTAGAGCCATGGGAAGAAGAGTGGTTACAAGTGGGAGCTGGGCTTTCTGAGCCTTGATGCTCTTACAAAACATACGCTGGCTGCATTTTCATACCATTCCTTCTACATTTTCTAATTCTGGGCTTTGTAATCTTGATGGTAAACAGGGCAGTATTATTTCTATGTAGATTTCCATGCACCTGTGAGACAGCTTTACAGCTACGAAAACTGCTAAGTTACTTTTATCAAAACCATATCTGAAGTGTTACTTGCATAGTTCCTGCTGTTTAAGGGGATTTCTGCTTCTCAGTCCAAGCGTGCTGTGACCTCTCTACTGATGTGAAACCATACAGGCCACCATCTATCTTTTTCAAATGTGAAATCTAATAGGGTCAAAAGCTTTTAAAAATTGTGATATTAATGAGCAGAGAAGAACAGTAATTGAACATGAAAAGCAAGCCCCATAATATCATTCTCATGTCCTTAAAAAGAGTTGCATCTTTCTGTCGTATAAGCAGCTACTGGATGCCCCATGTAACCCAGTGATAACTGATTACAGACAAGAAATAGTGCCCTTGTCCTCACTTCAGTTCCTAGTACAGCAATGGAGACATAGCCTTGATATTCAGCAGGTTCTGCAGAGCTAGCTTTATACTGAAGGCTGACTATCACAAACCACAAGTTAGCATTGATCCCATCCCTACAACAGGCACATTTAACCTGTCTGAAGTTCTGTATGCACATTCTCTGCAAGAAGCAATTTTATTGATCATAGCTGGGTGTACATGTTCGACAGTCAAACTCAGAACAGTGGTTTTAAAAAATAATATGTCTCAAAATGATCAGTATAGAAACTCCCCATTTCCTTAATCCTTTACACTAAAAGGGAACAAATAGCTCTTTTTGGCAGGGGGTAGGGGTGGGGGAGGGGAAGCTTCTAAAACAGTAGCTAAGAAAAAAGTATGAAAATAAGATCAGTATGGCTATTATCTGTATGCAGTCCCTCCACGTAGGCAGTGTTTTGGAAACAAGAGACAGGAGAGGGACAGCTTCAAAGTTCAGAGCATTTTGTTCATTTTTGACATTCCAATTTTCACTCTGAATTTACCCTTTTGCGAGATTTTAAAATCTGTGTTCTCAATAAATGGATGTGGAAATTGTGATCACCCTCTTTGAGTCCTCTCCTTGTAACTTTTGGAAGGGTTGGCCATTTTGACCCCAGTTGCATTTGGAGGTTGTGTAGGTCTCAAACACACAGGGCTATCACAGATATCACAAAGCGCACCCCTACCAATGTCCCTGCAGAGATGCCAGACCCACCCCCACCTCAGAGGGGCTGTCACAGGAAAATCCTACTAGACACCAGAGAATCCAACTACAGCATCTCAACACACTAGGAACCAGGGTGCCCTAGTTCTGCTGCTCACACAGTAACTTGTTTTTCTTTTTATAATTATGTCTTAATCATTCTTTATACTGAAATAATCATAACATATTTACAACCAGACTCTATTTTAATTTTTGTCTTCAGATCACTTTCTGTGTGGCCTCATACTGCCATTTCCAGCCCAAATGACACCCTTCCTATCAAAGCCGATTTGGATTTCTTTTTTCAGACACAAGTTTGCAAGGTATTTTTGTCAAATGATTTACTCAAGTTCAGATGTTACAAATAGACCTGATGGTGTAATGAGGCACAGCAGCAACTCTGGATCTGACCCAACATGTATTTGGTGTCTCCCTGCTGTATTTTCTAACTCTGTAACAAAACCTTATTTGTGTTGCACGGCTTCATAACCCAACAGACATGATGCTTGCCTGCTCACTCTAGTTGTGCTTCTTACTTTTAGTACAGATGAATATTACTGGCCAGTAACCACTAGCATCATTTTTCCAACATCATTAGCATTTTTTTGTGGCTGTTGTTGCTTTTTCTTTTCTGATATGACTTTTCCCCATCTGCCATGTTTTTTCCAAACTGCTTGTAAATATTTGGAAAAAAGCATTAGTTTTGCATTGGTCTTAAGGCAAGCTTCATCTAGATTTCCTCACTTACATACATTAATGTTTTACAAGTTTTCTCCCCCTTGCTTTTTAATCAAACACCTGTTTTCACAAGGCCTTCACTTCTTTCTAATTGTCAGTCCTTATTTTTGTTAAAAAACTTTTTTCTTTTTAAAAAAGTAGTTCTATTGCTCACCCATTTAAAAATCATAATTAACTTCATCTCCTTCCTCATTTGCTAATGTGTCTATTTTCTCTCCAGTATTTCCTTTTCCCCTGATGCACTCATGAAGTCTCTCTTGTTTCTTTTATCCCCTTTGGCTAGCTTTAACTCGTTCTGCCTTAAGCTGGGGAAAAGGAGACCTTCAAAACACAGTGCCTAGAACTTCCATGATGTTTTATATTTTTAAAGTCTTTTGCAGACTCATTAACTTTCATAACAGGCCAGTGAGGCAGAGAAGTATTATCAACAGCTTTATTTTGATGAGGAAAGTGAAGGGGTGGTCCTTAATAATTGATGCTGACTGCAGAGGGAATGCTCCAAGGGCCAAAACTCCTGTCCATGTGCTCAGGCAGGTAGACAGCTGAGCTTGCTAGTGGGCACAAAGCAGCAGCAGTGAAGTTGGAAAGCTGAGCTCAGGGAAGTGAGTGCAAAATCTCTCTTTCAGCTGCCTTTTTTTCAGTTTATTTTTCAGGTGAAGACTCTACAGAGGTTACCCACCCAGCTCTGTTCAGCTCTGCCAGTCAGATGTTCCTTCATAATATTGGTACACCTGGTTAAAAATGCTATGGGACAAAGCAGTGCAATTGTTTGTCTAGAGGATATTTAAAAAAAACCCTGTCATTACTTTATCCAAGTGCCTGACAAACACCTTTACTCTTCAATAGCCATCAGTCTTAGGAAAACAATTTCAAAACCATATGCTCAAGGTGCTTGAACTAAGATTTAACTACCCCCATTTACACAGGGGCATAGCAAGGATGTATATGCTCATGCAAATATGCCAGCCTGGGCTTCCTGCAATTTTCTTCAGTTTTGTTGTACCCAGACATCACTATACAGAATTATCACAGTTTCTTAGTTTGCGGTCCGTGGACCACTAGTGGGCCACAAGACATCAGGAAGTGGAGGATGAAACAACTGCACATTTTCCAAGGAAGACGGAAAGTCTAAGCCATACAAGCATGTTCCAGCGAGCAAACAAAGAGAAGGGAGTGGAATCAAATTACCAAATGAACAATCAAAGCTTATCTTAAGTTTTGGTTGGTTTGCAAATGAAAAGCTTTGTGGTTAGATGTGCAACACAGCCTGGGGATATTTTTTTCATGATGCTAAACAGTGGTTAAACACTACTTTGCTTGTCTGGAAGTCTAAAAGGTTAAATGATATTCATGAGACTCTTTTCTTCTAAGCTGGTGTCAGCAACATCTTCATCACCCTCGCTTGAACTATGGTGCATCACAACACTGCTCTCTAGCATGGAAGGCCTAGAGCTTGTTGTATCCTGCCCCTTATGCTAGCTGACCAAGAGGATCCTTACTGACCCCTCTGAGGAGTCCTCTCCCCTTCCCCTTCTGTCCATGCTGCCCTCCATGCCCCCCACGCCTCTCCCACAGGCACAGACAGGATGTGCTCCCCTGCAGCCAGGGGCTTCCAGAGGGTGAACGAAATCTGGTGCCATGCTGCAATTTATGAGGCTGGCAGCCAGATGAGATCTAAAGCTGCAATTTTCCTTTCTCCTAGGGGACTTCCCAGGGGTGGAAAGTGAGATGTGATGGTCTGGTTCCTCCACCTCCAGCACCTTTTCCAGCAAGAAGTCCAGGTTAGTTTCTTGATCTTCATTTGTGCATGCGTGTGTACAGAGGGGAAAGCAGGGGAAGTATCCAGCCCCTAAAAACCACTTGGTTAAGTTCTGCTGAGCAGGAGAGGCTCAGCACCTAGCCTGCTTAGCACTCCCAAACTGCTTAGCACTCCCAAACTGTGCCGGCCAAGTACCCAGTTCAGATGTTTATGGAGGTTTCTTTCTGAGGGCTGAAAGCTTGCATCTGTGCTTCCAGTTCAAGTTCTCTCACAAATTTGAACAAAAAGCTTGTAAAGTTCAGCATCCTCCAAATTGCCCCATATAAGTCGCTACTGAAACCATATCCAAATGGCTCCCCCCCTGCCATACCTTCCACAGAAATGACCTAAACTTTGTCAGGTTCACACGTCCCTAGAGATGATCTCATTTCACTGCTTCAAAAGAGCTTTGGTCTGCACAGCCTGTAGCAGCAAATTTACACTTCAAAAAGCAGACAGCTTTTTCCACATCTTATTCACTTAATGGGTGAGAATGTAAAATTAGTTCCGTTGCTGATGAGGACCTTGAGCCAAATGAAAAGTGTTCATTTGTCAGCACAGACTTACAGCCTGAAACATGATTATATAGCTAATCCAATAATGGGTTTTGATGCTGAGCATTTATTTATATACAGTATGTCTGTTATCTGTTGATAATCAGGCTCTACAATTTACTCCCTTTTGTGTCATTAGACTTAGCAACATCTTCCAGACATATTACATTTGCGTGTCAACATACAAACACACAAAACCTTTCTGACCAAAATACTCTCTTTGCCTATTTGCCTTGAAACAATGTTTGAATTTGAGCTTTTTGCAGTTTAAAATATTAGTAGGAAATTAATCATTTTAGACTGAGAACCTCTCTGCATCTTAAAACCTTAACAGATTAGAATTTGAAACATAAATTTTGTTTCCTTATCTATAACATCATATGAACTGATTTATTCTTTTTTTGCCTGATGTGCATACCAATATCTAATTATCCCAGGTATAAATTTGTATACATTAAATGGTCCCTGTCCTAAAATATTCCATGTCCTAACATCAGACAGTATCTTAGACTTTGTTAACTATGCAAACACCACTATTTGATGACTGCACAGATTCACCTTTTATAGAACAGAAAGTGAGTATAACTTGTTAATGTTAAAATCAGGTGTGGTTCTTACCTCAAGTACATTAAAATCAAACAGAAAACAAGAAAGTTGTTTGCTTTTACTTTTTCAACTTTTTACTAATTTCTATTGCTACCTAATATGCCTGCAGTTGTATGGATGACTGTAAATATCTAACACTGAATTACTGGGACAGTTTACTGCTCATTTAAATATAGAATACATAAAATTCAAATATTTAAAATGGGGAGGCATTTTCATGGCTATGCTATAGTATGATACATTGTAACATTCACCAGATAAAAAAAACCAAAAAAAGTCCATGGGAAAGTAAAATCACTCCAGTATTAAACTGGGAGTTAATTGCAAATATGGGGCACACCTGCAAACTCTGCAAACAATCCTGCTACACTACACAAGGCAATTTCTGTGCTAAAGGATAGTTCTGCCTGCAGAAACACCCAGGAACACCTCTGAAGATTGGGTGAAGCCTCTAAATTTGGCAGTTGGGAACTTTTCAGAAGTAAAGCTATTAAGTAAAATTTACCTCAAAGCATACTGCAAATCAAGGGTGCAGGTGAGATGCAAATGGTGTATGAGCCAAAGTCGAGGTTCGCCACTGCCTCACCTAAGAGCAGGATCAGGCCTCCCTGTGTGCTTTTGTTTAGCTGAAATTTACTCTACAATAAATACTTATGTATTGCTGCAACATGATGTTTTATTGGGCTGCACTAGTTTACTAAAAACAGCAGGCTGGTAATAGCAGTGCTTGTGGTTTTGCCTGTAATTCATTTGTGCATGGTAATGCACAGGGAGAGATATGATACCAGATAATAAGGCAAATTAAAAAAACGACTAAACTCAGTACTTGTAATATACAGTATATTAGGACCATGTTCAGACAGGCTGATTCTTTGGATATTTTTATTTTTTGTTTTACCTCGGCAAGGTAATTCATTAGGTATTCGCTTGGGTAAAGAATAAATGAATATAGCATACATTACATCCTCACTTTAGTTGCAGAAACAAATCTTTCCTGTACCCGCCAATGTAATCTTCAGACTTTTCGTTATATAAAACACCTCAAGAAAAATGCACCTCGGTAAGATTTACACTTTATTACTCTAATGATTCTACAAACACTGCCACAATGTGATGAAAGGCAAAGCAGTCCTGATCTGATTGAGAGCTAATAAAAATCAGTACTGAAAACTGAAAATAGCACCCTTATCATCTTTCTTTCATTTAGACCTGATTACTAGGGGATTATAATGCAATCACAGCTATGTGTGAGAGGTAGCTATGGGAACCAGTTTTAACTGTTTATCTAGCCAAAGATCTTAATTTAAGTTTGAACACTCTGATTCATTTATATGTAAGACACCAAGGAGACAAAATGCAGAAGAAACAGATGCTCACTTGTTCTTTCCATTTAACTTCATAAGCTACCAGCCAATTTGTCTTTCAGGGACAAAATTAATTTCTGATGACAATGTGAGCAAGTAATAAACTAGGAGTTCCTGTCCTGGGAAACTTGTTAAGGCCATGTAATGTTCTGGAGTTATTTAGAAAAAAACAATTTGCTCATAGACTTGCAGGGACATCTGTAACAGAGTTTTCTTTGTCCCTGTGCTGTTACTCATTTCTGGGGGCTTTATGACACCTTTTCCAGAGGTTGATTTGAAAAAGTTCAAAAGGAAACATATTGCCCATTATTTATTTCCTGTGGGGGTATTTTTTTTGACTACTTTTTTTTTTTTTCCTCCCCCCTTCCTATTCACAAATCATGCAAACCTCAACCCAATTGCTTTGCTGCTTCCACACAGCCAGAGAAAGTAACTACCAGCCAGGAGGCCTAAGAAAATTAATCAAAAATTATCTGAGGAAAACAGTTTGTTGGAAATCTTGAGCCAAATACATACCTGAAAACATCTGACAGAGCACTGTAAAAAAGTCTGTTGCACATTTAGATGGAAGGAGCTTTGCCCATTAATGCTGTTAACTCTGTTAAGCTACCATCAGCAGCAGGGGAAAAAAATGCCAAAGTAAGGGGGGAGAGAGAAAAAGAGATGGAGATTGGTACAGGGTGTTTGTACATACTCCTGCATCAGTTATTTAACCGAAATGTTCTCTATCTTTCATTATCTTTGGCTGATGCTATTTCCCCATTTCAGTATTTGTTTCGCATGTACAGCTCTTTACTCTGGTAACACTTTTCTATCATTTGGTTCATTCGCTGGGGTTTTATCCCTTCCTCTCAGTCCCTCCACATCCAAGGTTTTCTCTTAGGTAAATTTCTACAGTCTAATGTCTGTCCATTAGCACATTTAAAATCACTGTCTGCTACGCTTAACATTCGTTTACAGCTTACGTGCTTCACATGAACGTTCCTTTTCCAGAAGTTCTTTTGAAGGAAGTTTAAAGTAAGTTGCAAAATGTTTCTTTTTCATCTAAACAGGGAAATGAATTTAAGAAAGGAAGAGAAGAGCCTGAAGGTTTAGCTCTTTCAAATTTTAAACAGAATTCAAAACACTGTTGGAACACATCTGTCAGAGAAAGCATGAGAGCACCTGCATTTTAAGAGTGGATCTCTTCCCTAACTCCTTCCTTGATAATAGCTTGCACGAACAGCACCTTTAAACCACATCAATCCCAGACGCTTTCCATCCATCCAGTTATTATTTCCCTTGGCACTGAAGTGCAACTACCTCTAGACTGAAGCTTCTCAGTGATGTGCAGCCCACTGTACAGCACCACAGCTCACAACAAGAAGTGATTAAAACTATTCAGCCAAGATTTTAAAACAAGGGGAATTTTAAACAGGTAGTTCAAACCAGAGCTTGGCCTTGATACTGCACAGAGCAATACTAACTCTTGACTTAAAGGCCAGATGGTTTCAAATACGAATGATAAGAATTAAGTTTGGAGAGGAAGAACTAAGAATTAAATGAAAATTACAAACTTTACTGTGGTTCTGTTTGTATTTATGTAGTGGGACCTCACCAGCACACTGCCCAAGCGCACAGTATGTGGCCTGACTCTGTATCTGTAGGGAAGGGTGCACCATGGTTCAGCTGATTTCTAGTGTTCTCCTTCTATCAGTGAGTTTTCAGTAATCAAAGTAGTGCTTCAAGACACGTCCACCTAAGTGTGGTGGCTTGGCCATTAGCTGAGCACCAATAAGGGTGTGACTGGCAAGGACCACTGCTAACTTCTTATCAATGGGACTCACAGAAAATTTAAGTTCATTGCCTTAGCGGTGATGTGTTCTCATACCATCCCTGCCACACAGCTTTGAAGGCTTGTGTGCAAAGGCAGAATACATACCGCAGCTATTCAGATGAAAACAGAGCATTAATTCATGTTTCAAGAACACGGAATAAGGAAAGTTCACACATTTTAGAAAAAAACCCACAACATTTTGCAAATTAAATTATTGCTTGGGAAAGAAGAAATCAGCCAGTGCTCTGACATCCCCTTGCACAGGCAAGCGAGAGCTGCAGCAGGGACATGACAGCAGTGCTCCTCTAAGGTGCAGCTGATGAAATTTCCCACCTAAGACACTCCACAGGTTTGGGACATGTTGATTACTGAGGCAAATTTAATAAAAAAGAATGTAAGGATAGAAAAGAAAGACCCCGTCAGAAAAGTTTGGGTGGGGGAGGTTTGACTGGCTATTTGTGGAGCTCTATGACATGTCTGAAAATTTGTGTTGGCCTGCTGGGAAGCACAGCAGTCACCTTGGGAATAAAGAAAACAGGTTTTTTGGGCTTCAGGTATGGGAGAGAGGTGGCTGGGATAGGACTATTATACAGTTTGTATAATATCAATCCTCCATAAAGCAAAATGTTAATTAGCATGCAATTAAGGTGGAAAGTATCCTTACTTCAGATTAAAAAAAAGCCTAAACCAATAATGTAGCTTTTAAAAACTTGCAGATCAGGAAGACATTAGTAGAATAATGAAAAAGTTGGATCTGAATAACTCTATAATGTATTTCCAAAACCAAACAGATATTTTCCACTTTTCTGCAAAACTCTATATAGTATAATATATTACACATTTCTATGCAGAAAGTCTTACATAACCTGTCTCCATTTCAATGAAGCTGTAAATTTTGGGGTTGGATATCTGAAAAGCAATTTTGATTAAGTTAAGAAGTGGGAATACCACAGCTGGGCTGGAGTCAGATGAGTCTGAGAAAAGAGGAGGAGTCCGCAGGCCTCTCTAGATAGCCCGCAACACAAAACGAACCTGTAACAGTGCCTTTGTGGTACTGAGACCAACAGCCCAGAGGATGACAAACTTGCTTAGGGCGGGAGATATTGGAGCAGGATGCTCGTGCCCTGGCCTAGTTTAGCATTTTACAGACTGTAACCACCATATTCCCGATACAACAGAAGCAACATGAGCTCCCTCAGCAGTACATTAGGGTGCAAATTGACATAAAACAAGGAAACATTTAATTTAGCTTCAAAAATCAGTGCAAAAAGCATACATAAACTATATGAGAGCTGTGTCACTAATACCTCAGTCTTCAGTGAGATAATCCCAGACTGGTTCACCTCTGGTTTTGGAGGGCATCAATCTTTGGAAGACCAAAGAGTCAGCAGATGCTCATCCTTTCTACAATGCCTCAGTAGAAACCAGATCTTTGTTTCATGGTGCGTAAAAGCTGTGAAATCCATGAAGCTCAGAAATCTCAAGGACTACAAAATAAATCCACTCCTGTGTAGTGCTAATACAGGAAATTCCAGTGTGAGGGAATGCAGCCTTTTTCCAACATACCACAACCAGTAGAAGAATGTGGCTTCAGAGGAAAAAACTTTTAACTGGTTCCTAGTGGGCTTGTCCATAAGTCAACTTTGCATTACAGTAACAAGCCTATTGATCTATTCAGTTACAGTTGTATTTCTGCTGGCCTTGCCACGAGAGCAGCAGAGCTGCCGTGGACAGCCTGCTGGGCATCCCACGTGGGCACGCCACCCTGCTCCTGTGAGACCAGGCACACGCAAAACAGAGGTTGATTTTATTTCCTGATGAGGTCTCAGGGACACAGGCAGTACTGTGAAAGTCTCTCCCTTTGAAAGAAATTAGTAAAAACTACCCTGAGGCTACTCGCTTCTCCTCCTCCTCATGAAGTCAGTAAAAAACATCACCACCAAACATATTAATTTAACTAAGCAGCAAATATAAATTGAAGTTTAACATGTATCATGAAAAATGCTTTTCAGTGTCTTCTGCAGCTAGCAAGACTACCAGTTGGCACACTGTCTGTACCTGTCTAATAGGAACCTTACTACTGAGACCTGAGACTGAAAGCATGCAGACCATACGTGGCCTTCAGAGATGAGTATTCTGGAAACATCAGAGAAGAAAAAAGGAAAAGATGAGAACCAGAACCTGGACCTGGTAAAGGTCCAATAACGGCATCTTACAGCCTACCACTCTCATCCTTCCTCTGAGAAACAGGTGGCAACAGAAAGCAAAAGATGGGCCTCTGAAGGGATCCGAGCACAGCAGTGCCATGCCCAGGGGCATCGCAAGGGTGGTGGCAGAGCGTGTGGTGGGGTGCAGGTCACAGCATCTGCCCCTTCCTTCTGTTCCAGCTCTACCTCTCTCTGTGGTGTGGACAGCATGGACATGCTGTGTGCTTTGAATTTCTGACCCAGGACTGTGCCTTACAGCGATGTGCCAACTCAGCTGTAGTAAATCTATGGTTTTAGGTTTAACCACATTATAAACGTTAGCCAGTAATCACAAAAGCAAACACTCCCCACACCCTCTTTTTTACGGAAGGGCTCTCTCTGTCACCCAGGTGAAAGCTAACAACCTGAGACTGACTGTTACTGAGAAATGAAAGCTTGGTTGTTCCAGCTAGATGAAAGGCACCAAACCTGAGACAAATATTTTGTCAGCCCTCATGGGGAATCTTGTAAAGCCATCTCCCATCCTGTAACCGCTCTGTGGTTAAATAATAGCTTCAGTTCTCTGATGTTGCAATCCAGCACCTTTCACAGGCATTAAATTCCCTCTAAATTAATTCTAAGAAAAAAAATGCATTCTGCTCAGAGTTATTTCTATTGCCCAGTTATTTTATATGAATCTGATAACTAGTTTCCTGCTACAGAGATTACATCTTGAATACTTAATGCCAATTTGGAAATATTTTAGACAAAACAAAAACAGATCTAAAATACAACACACAGTTTAGCTAAGTGTAGAACATTAATGCAAGGCATGATTGGAAAAACAGCAAGTAAATTGGAGGAGGAGAGCAGATTCAATGGATATCTCTCAGGGTTAGTACATGCTGTAACTGGTCATTCAGGCATTTCTGGTTCTGAAAGTACATTTTTCTTAGCATAAAAATCTCAGAGTTCAACAATTCAAAAAAATAGTTAGAAGGAAGGATAGAGTGCAGCCAAAGGATAGCCTTTAACAACCATTTCAAAATGAAATCTAAATATGCTTACATATTAGATAAATGTTGGCTTCCAGGGAAGCTTTACAACACTTTAATTCCATCCTGGACTGGGATATATGGAAATGTTTTGAATTTCTGTAAGTGTCCAGAGCTCTCTGCTAAGCTAACAAGCTGGTATTTCTATTCATATAATGGAAGCTATTTTTTCCCTGAAAGTAACTCACCAGGCTCTCTTTGGTGACTTTTCCTTTTTTTTCTTTTGAGCTGCAGTACAATTTCATTAATAGGACTACACAATAATTACTTTTCTCATATTCTCATCAGCTACTGATAACTCAACTGCCCTATTTTTTGCCACATGGATTCTAGGATGTACATTTTTGTAAAAAATGTCAGAGGTTTTTTTTCCCTTTTCATTACTTAAAACTCAGCAAAGCTAGTGGATTGCATATAGGTAGTACATCTCCTCACTGGCCGCTCTTTCTCCTTCCCCCAGCCCACCCCACAGCAGACTTAAGTTCTTTGGAAGTTTTTCTTATCCTTCATAGCCAGTAGTGGCCAATCCATGGCTCATGGTCCATCACACCCACACCACATGCACACACCACCTGTAGAACAGACAAATTAAGGCTGGCCTTAACTTTCCCTAGCTCAAGATACTGTAAGGTGAGCAAGCAGACCCAGTGAGCTGTCTGAATGCTGCAACAATCCAGGAAAAGTGTGGGCAATTGTACTGCCCACAACAGATGCAAAAAATACAACCTTGAATCAAAAAGATCAGCTCTAGCTGAGGTTTGTAGACACCTGAGAAGAGCAGATTGGTACCTGTTCCTGAGACATGCTAGACATCCCTCCATCTGCATTTTGTCCATATTAACATGGAAGATAAGTAAAAAAGCCCTGTAACTAGCTAAATCAATCAATGATTCTTAACAAGAAACAATATATCAAGAAATGCCTCTAGACACTGTACCTTCGGGCTGGTGCAGGCAGCCTATTTTTCACTGCATGCCCTGCTGACGCTGTGGCAGGCTCCAGCTCATGCAGAGCCCAGCCAGCCACCATGGCAGCTCTCATGCAGCAGCTGGCAGTGCCCCGTCCTCCTGTGATGTCCCAGAGCTCCTCAGAGACCTGAAAACACAGTGGCACTGGTTCCTCCCTGGGCAGGACTGCTCAGTCACTGCTTTCATAGGTACAGCACCAGCAGTTTAATACACAAATCCCTCTTGAGGAAAGTACAGACGCAAAATCCTTAGGCTTGTGGGTGCAGCCTGCAGTGACCACAGGCACTGGTGATGACAACCTATTTACCCACACAGACGTACAGTATTAATTTGCAAGCAACAGACAGAAGCAGGGCTGTCTGCCAACCAGTAATATTTTGTAGAGCTGATGCCATATGTCATATATTAAAGGTCTTACTTCAGCAAAACACATGGTTTAATACTAAACCCAAGGGTGTCCCAGTGAAGCCAGTTGCACCTCTCATGGTCTTCAAGACAGCTACCCAAAGAGCTGCATAAATGGGGTTTTAGTTATTTCACTATAACTTTTCCTTTATATTTGCATCCTTTTTGAGTCTCTGTGTTTCAAGTTGAAGGAAATTACATGAAAAAGCAGAAGATAATTGAAGTAGGAATCATAGCAAAGAAAGCAGGTACTTTGATTTTTAACTGTACTTAAAATCAGGGAGGAACTTGAAGGCCAAAGAAAACGTCCCACAGTGCTCAACAATTTTTGTAACTTGTCATTGCTCACGATGCCTTTAAGCAAGTCCATCTGAAGGCTGTACTCTGTCACTGAACTCGAAACCCTATAAAATGTTTTTGTCTGGTCTAGCTTCCCATGGCTAGTGTATCTCAAGACAGAAGGGAGATCTTATCAGAACAGGAGAGATTAGGAACAGCAAGCAAACCTGGTCAGCAAGCAGATACAAATCTGTAGGGACACCCTCTCCTGACAAAAGCACAGCCTGCAGATACCGGTTAAAATGGGTGAGCTGACTATTTCAAAAAGATGAAAAACCATTTGGCTTCCACAGACTGAAAGGTGATTCCACACTGTAACTGCTCATCAAGCAGGGGCACATGCAAACCCTTCAATACAGCTGCCCAAGCAGTAGCCCAGGAAGAGCAGCTTCCACAGTTTGGCAGGTGGATGTGGAGATAATTGTGTGGATACAGGCACTGACCTCTCTGCTAGAACAGATAATAGAACAAAAAAAAAAAAAAAAAAAAAAAAAGAGGAAGATGCCAAGGAGATACCTGATTTCTTTGGGTAATTGTGACTTGCAATTTATTATCACATTCAAGTGGAACGTCAACGGGTTTTGGTTTTTTTGTGGATTTTTAGGGAAAATTGATAACATCGACAGTCAACTATCTCCTATTGCCACTGTCTTGGTTCCTAACACAACTAACGATTCAGACCTGATAGGCTCCTTACGAACACTAAGAGTCAAGGTCTGGGGTAACGGAAAATGATTGCAAAAGGCAGCAACTGAGTGGAGGCTGTCCTAGGCCACAGCACTAACATTTTGTACAACTCAAAACCCATGTTACAGATATGTGTTGGCTTTTGTATTCCCTCCACTGCCAAGGCCCTTGACTACCCTGGTCAGGTGGCCCGTTCCCTGGATGCAGGAACCTGCTCATATCAGTCTTTGCTTTCTCTCCAGCGTCAGGGTGAGGTTCCTCCACCTTTGAAGGACTGAAGTGGATACCTCATTAGGCCTTGATTATCCTCAAGCAATTGCTTAGATTTCTGCCCTATTACTGATCTGCCTTTTTTAGCAGAGGTCGTGGAATGGGCAGTGGCTGTCTTGTCTTCGTTATAATGCATCATTTGAAACTTTTCAATTAAGCTTCAGATCAGGCCACAGTACTGAGACTGCTTTAACGAGGGTGAGTAATGACCTTGTGCTGCACGTGCTTTCTGGCACACCATCAGTTTTAATTCTTCTTCATCTTACTGTAACCCTTTGATACTTTGGATCAAGGGTTCTCTTGAAATGCTTTAAGCACATCGTAGGACTTTCAGGGACTATTCTGACATGGTTTCTATCCTTCTTGTCTCAACATAGCCAGACTGTCACCTGTAAGTTTTCCATATAAATTCAAATTGCCAAAGATTAAAAGGGAGCTGAAAATCTGGCCTGTGCATAGAACTGGGGAAGTCTGGCGTGGGTCCCTTGAGTGAGCAAACCTAAGGAAGATTCTGCTACGAGAGCAAGGTAACACCTTTGATGTGCCATGCCCAAGTACAGCAGTGCTATGATTAGAACAGAAAGCTACATTATGCTGGAGTAGTGAATTTAATAAGAATTACTGAGAGAGAGAGACTTCTAGAAATTCAGACTTCCAAGTTAATACCCATCTTTACATATAGGTCAAACTAAAACTCTGGTTTAGAACACAGTGTAGACCCTTACCCAGTTAAGCCAGTGACAGAAACCACATTGACATCAGCAGGATAAAGATCTTGCCTTTAAATTACGGGATATTTGGACCCACATCCAAACCCAAGCCTTGTAGGTGGAACCAATTGCTAAACAGGCTGTGTGTGGATGAAGCAGATCAACCAACCTTGGTATTTTCAAGGTGATTTCCTAGATCCTGGAGTCTTATAAACCTGGATTTCCTTCTCTGGTGAGAAGGAACAGCATCTAAGTATAAAATTTCTCTCAGTAAGAGTTTCCCAGAAGCCCCTTGACTTCTCCCAAGGTTTGTGGGCTCCTGACAGCTGACACAAGACTTCCATGAGCATAAGGCACTGAAACAGATACAGATTTAGCCATAAAAACTCATATAATGCTTCCATAGCTTTTAGCTATGAATATTTCACGTCTGGACGCACAAATCCTCAAAACACAGAGTCCTTTTCAACAGGAACGATTGATTCCTATTAACTGCACAAGACCAAGCACCAGTTGCGCTGAGGGGTCAGAGTCAGCATCCACAAGGGAGAGAAGCAGCTACAAGCCTCCACGCCAAACCATGTACCAGCAATACCACCAACGTAGCTATCAAGGAGACAGGCAGTGAGAATGGGATGGCAGCCTACGCCTTGCAGGCAGGTATGGGGGAGCCGTTGCTGTTTGGCCCATGGCCCTGGTCTGCCCCGTTGAGCTACCAAGCACAGGGACTACACGTGCTGAGCTTGCCAGAGAGGTGTGAATTTTCAGGTGGCTGTTCTAGTCTGAAATCTCCCCTCTTGGCATCCCAAAAGCTCCTCTCCTGGCTCACAGGGCACATCTTGGGCTGTTACCTTCAAGTAGGCTGATTTACATCAGACTGCTGACAAAGTCTGAGCCTGCCTACCAACAGAGCAAACAAGATGTTTAACAGTTCCCCTCCTGCTATAGTTTAGATATTGTCACCCTTAAAAGCAATGGACTGAGCTACTTAAAAGTAATAACTCCCTGTACCTTTTTTTTATTCTTCAAGCTCTTACATGCAGCATGAGGGAGGTTTATCTGCAAGGGTAGCAGAGAAATCCATGTGTTTTATTGTAGTTGGGTGGCACTACCAGGGAACTGAAAAAGCTTTCAAACTTGCTATCAATCACTTGATATATGCAGGAGGTGATCTTTATTGATATGCCTCTAGTCACCAGCTGAAATGGTTTGTCTTTCATTATACCCTTTATAGAAGCCTTTTTCACTGCACTTGCCTGGTGGCTTCTGCAGACCTGGTAACAGTGTACAAAACTCATTTCCCAAACCAAGCTTATTGGACAGAATATACATTTTTTTCCTGGGATGTAGCAGGCAGAAAGCACTGTCATCTGACACTTTCTTGACTGCAAGGAGAGCAGATCAGCAGTACATTAGTGTCCTACAATAGCAGGCACAGAAAAGAGGTGAGGGAACTCAATGGATTTCACTCTAGACAAGATTATCATCACCAAGTCAGGACTGACTTCTTGGTTAACCCAACGCTGTCACACCTATTTGCATGAAAAAAGGCAGGGGTCATTTAGCACAACCCTATTTACTGTGCACTGGAACACACCTTCTAGCTCCTGCAAGTCTTAAAAAGCTGCAAAGAGCAAACTGCAGTAGCATGCTGTATCCCCATCTCAGGTCCTCTAGGCAGCAATTATAAAAAATGGTTGTGTTATCGCCACATTTCAAAGTTAGAGTATGGCCACACTTGATGTGTGGCTCTAAACCTAGCAGCACTTGATCTATTAAACACATAAAGGGGTCTGTGTGTCAAAGGAGTCTGACCTAATCATGGGACAGAAACCACAGACTTCCAAACTCAAAACCCAGGTTTCTTCAGCTATTGACCAACACTTCAGAGCACATCCATACAATTTAAGTTTCATACTCTAATAGGAATACATAGCAATGCTCCTTTCAGAGGTGTTGCATTGATTAATAAGCTTGTCACAGAGGATGGAAATTGCTACATAAGTGTTAAGTGCTGTTAACTAATGAAAGACAATTCCATACATTCTGGTGGAATCCAGAGAACTTGAGCAAAATTTATTAGTTTCATTTGCATACATACTCTGCCTGACAACAGTGATCAAGCTGGTGAAAGTTATTTCAAATGTTTGTTATGCTCCATGACTACAGAAAAAAATTAGAGTGAAAATTCTGGCTCACAAGGCACAATTGTGCCTACCGAAAAAATCTTTAATTTCTGAAATATATAGAGAGCATAAACAAATATTTCTCTCATCAAATTTGCACATGCCTCAGTGATATTTAGCTTAATAACTGTGCAAAGAAGGAACAGTATTGATGAAGTACAGAACAACATTCTGCAGGAAAACTGCTAATGCTTTCCATTTCAGCCATATGTCCTCACTATGGGTTCAGGCTCTTTGGCAAACTAAAGAACATCTGTTTTAGGTACTTCCAGCTCAGTTTTTCTGTGATTCACCTTTGATGCCACATTACCAATATGAAACACTATGGACCACCTGAAACCTTCCTGGCACAGTGCTACAGGCACTCATTTTGGATTCTCAGAGGTCAAACTATGGTTTTCCTCAAATAAAACAATTTGGTGAGTTGCTGTATTTCTACATCGTATCATCCTTTTTGTAAAGACTTCCTACAGCAGAGTTTGGGATTAGAAACTAGGTCCTTAAACTCCCATTTCTATGCCTTTGCCAGAAAACCATGGTTTCTCTTGATTTCTGTAAACAGAAAAAAACCCGAACAGTTGACCAAGACTTGGAGGCTTCTGCCTCCAGGACTTCCAGAGAAGAGGCCCACTGTGTTTGTAAGCTAGCAGCTGGGAGCTGCAAGAGTCTCAAGGATATAGGATACTTCTCTGACACTGGTCCACTCTGTGCAGAAGCAAATCATTTTACCCTCAGATCTTTGCCTTTTTGTTTTTCTGGGCCAAGGCTGTCTCTTAATTTATGTTGGTGCTGCATCCTCCAGCACAATGGGGTTTTGATGGCTCCATGTGCTGCTGGAGTATGGCTTTCTCTGTCTCTTTTATTCTAACCAACCATTTGGAGATGGAGGGAGATTTCTACCTCTTCCCATTACATTGCTATGGAAAGAAAAAAATTTTTAAAAGCCCCAACAGGCATAATTTCTTGACATATTTGTACACACCCATTTTGCTAAGGGATGTGTTGTGCATCTACTGTGAATTGCTGAAAATGTAAGGTAGCTATGAAACAGAATATTCTTGTGTTTACCAAGAACCACTAGCCCTTTGCCTTTAACAGAAGATCTGTAGCCTAAAGAGGCAGCTTTAAGACCTCTCCTGACTCAGTTGCAATCAAGATACCATCTACTTAAATAAGCATTTGTACTCCCAGTGATTTTAGGAGATGAATTACTGATCTTATTACCATAGTAAATACCCTCGAGGCAATGCACAGGCCAACAGAATATTGCTTTCTGCTGGTACAGTACCCATTTCCAGAAGAACTCTAGGAATATTTCTAGCCATATGGTAATAATAAAAGATTTGCTTAGTCTGTATTTGCCAGAAAGTCCCATTTCCAGAAGTGGCTTTTAAATCTTTGACACTGTTCATGGGAAACAGCTTGTCAGCTATGAAAATATTCCTACCAGCTCCTGTATATCAGCCTTACCGGTGGGGTAAAAAGACTTGCAGGTGGCATAGCTCAGTACCAAGCAGAGAAAGTTTTCAGCTGACTTGATAACTGGCAGAGTAACGTTACCTGGATAGGCAAAGGCTGTTCTTGCCTGCCAGCAGCAGTGCAGCCTGTGGTGACCTTTGAGGACAGGCCCCTTTCCTCACACAGCAATGCATTCAAGCAGGCAGCAGAAGCCAGAGAAGGGTAGGGAGTGACGGCATGTGGGAGACTTCCAGCTCAAGCATACTCCATTCGTTTATCACTGAGCCATCATCTGGTCAACAGGAAAAGTTGATAAAACTGTTGCCTCCGAGGCTCCGTTCTCCTTGGGAATAACAAAAAGTGAAGCTGGTTAAGGTCAGCGCACAGGAGGCCCTATTGAAGGTGGGAGCAGGTTGGCCATGAATTACTGAGCATCATCTGGCATCACAGATAAGCAGAATGGGTAAGAGACTAGGCAGGCTTTACAATAAGGGATGGATTTAATTAACAATTGCACAGAGGGAGCAGACCGTAGCATTTTGGCACGAGGACATCCTACATCTGACAGTTACTTAAAGAGACAGGGAGCACCCTATTATAAAAAAATATATTACTCCTCAATGTATTTTAAAAATTACATGAGAAACAATAACATATTGTATTACTTGTTCTCTCCAGAGCTGCCTGGTTACACCGGCACTGAGCAGCACAGGCTCTCTGCAGATATTCTGCACCGGGGCCTATTTAAAAACATTGGTCCAAACTTGGTTACAAAAGTACAACTCTGCTGAAGTCAGGGGGCTGTGCAGATGTAACTAAAGGCAGATGTTGATCCATATTAACTAAACTATTAAGTACATCAATCTTACCCAACCATCTGACACCTTGTCCCATTTCCCCATATTTTATTTCTCAAAAGTTTATTCAAATTCAGCCAGCTGACAATTTGCAAGCTTCTGGGTAATCCCTGTTTTGTAATTTCTTGCTTGCTGCTTGGGTTTGCTTCCCCCACCCCCACCCTCTTAAAGTTATTATTTCAGTGCTAAGTGAATCTTTTAATAATTTTGAAAGTCAAAGATGATCATCATTGCACAGTTCTAGCTGTTGCTCTCTTCAGTCTGAAAAAACAACAGCAACAAAACACCCAAGGAAAGAAGCTGAAATAAACTAGTTCAATTCTTATTTCTTTTCACATATGTGTTAGCAAAACAATTAATTAATTCACTAGCTCCTTACCTCATGGGTCTGTGTTCAAAGAAGAGCAGACAAGTGACTTTAATGATCCCAGCCTCAGTCCCAGCAGATGCTTAACTACATCCCACATATCAGTGCAGCTTCAGTGGATGGACCCTCCTCCTGGGGAGCCAAGCATGGGACACACCATTGCTAAAACAGGCACATATGGAAAATAGGAAAGTATATCCCTGAACACACCTGCCCAAGTAAATAATCTCTGCTCTTCATTCCTCTGAGTAAAGCACTGCCCAGTCACTGGAAACAATCAATGAGGGGGGAAAATTAGGTACTAATCAATCTATAGGAAAAAGGGTTCACAGTTCACAGTTCAGAGCTTCCCTACTAGTAATGCTCTGATTTCTATGTTATTACACTAGCTTTGAGGTCACACAATACAACTGACTTCAGGCATTTTCATTGATAACAAACAAGACTCACCACTGTACTGTTGTCCTTTTCTAAACACATCTGTTTACTAGAGCCCATCCTGTAGAGGTAAATTGCGTTTTCGGAATCATATTTAAAAATCAGAGCTGTAAATTGTACTCTTAAAAAAAAAAAGCCCATAGAAAAAGTGTGACCTGAATGCATAAGAATTTTTTGAATGAATAGAGCCCTTAATATTTAGTTTTGCCTAATGAAGTAAGGCATGAATGTAAAAGGATTACTATTCCCGTAACGTTCAATTCACATACACAAAGTGTAATTCATGGAACCTGGCTCTAATTTTTTTCATATAAATAATTAATGCTGCATTTAAAGCATGTTAAAATGTTTTATTTCTTAATCAGCTAATTTGACTGAGAAACAAAGATGCCTTTATTTTCATTTTCTTTGACTAGAGTTACTGTAGTAAAAGGTCCCCTCTAGCTTTGGCCTTCACTCTCTAGTTTGCTGCTGCCAATTAGTTTTCTAAAGTCACTATTTTACAAAATGTTTCTCACTTTTTAAAAAATGTAATTGAATGTCTGTACATCACAGAGTTTCTTGTGTTCAGACACGGGGTGTTAAACATTCTTTGGGTTGACTTGGGTCAGCTTTAAAAAATCTCAGACACTGAAACTTGAGAAGCAGTCGTGTGCTATAGTGTTTTCTCCACATCCTGTTAAGTATTAAGTGGTTATTTAAAATAGAGTGGTTATACTCAGCAACTGACTTAAAGTGCTCGATATAGTTTACAAGACGATTAATTAAATGAGAGCATTGCATTTGATGCACATGTATTTCCATAATCATTCACATTGGCCTATAGTTGCCCTTTAATTTTCATACTAATTAAAGTAACACATTGAACTGCAAATTGTAAATGGCTGCATTTCTCAGTAGATGTTAACACTGATGTAAGCTGAATGGCAAATAAAAAACCCCAAGAATTAAGCAGAGTGTTTTTTGACTCTGATCCATTCAAGTTTCTCTACTTATTCCATTACTGGACCATGTCCATATTTTAACAAGACTACATTTTTTTCTGTGTTTTCAGCCCCATATTTTTCTGAGGTACAATATGCTTATTTTTTTGTATTGTGGTGTCTGCTTAGTTGGTTTCCATCTGATACAATAGAGCAGTTATACAGGGTTCGCAGTTACAGATTAGTTTTTTTAAGTGGTGGTGGGACTGAGGTTTGTAATCTGATGGGCAGAATGAAAGAAAACCAAAATGTGCAGCTATTTCACCAGTAGTTTTACCTCTTAATTACATCTGACTCATTGTCCTCCTTGATTCTTGTTCAAATCTTGACATGGCTGACGTAGAACCCGAAACACAAACTGGAGGGCTGTACTTTCAGGTTGCATCAAGGAAGGGGGAAGTTACTCCCTAGAACATTTACTGGGACTTGGAAAAAAGAAGAAGCAGATAAGAACAATTATCCTGTGGCTCACACAGCTGCTGGCATTTCGACTTGGCACACGCTCTGATGGGGACCACTGCATCTACCTCAAGCAGTCTCTAGCATGTAATGGACATATGGTAATTGCTATTGAATAAGAAGTAACCTTGGACTATAGGCATATGAAAAACACCTTTAAAAAAAAAAAATCCTTGACAAAAAAACCCTCTGTCAGGGCCAACAGCTCAAAAATTAACAACTAATCACTCCTTTCAATGTGTCCTCCATCTAATTGCTTCCATGATGAGGTGAGGTTTTTTTTTTCCTTTCAGAAATGAGCATTATAAAAGATTTCTTTTTAATTTAAAATGAAAAATTCCTCCACTCCCAGGTGACCTATCCAAGAGAAATAATAATAAGCACTCGATTGCTCAGAGAGCATCAGCTCTCACACATATTACAAGGCTGAGCGTTCATGCTCTCTTACACCCCCCACCCCGCTCCCTTCCCACAGCGTGTCCTATCTCCAGATCCTAACTTGGCTCGGTCCAAGATGTTATTTGTTAAAATTAACTTTCAGATCAGGCTGGAGTCAGTGTACTTGGCAAGGAGGAGAGGAACCAAGACTGCAAGGGAGGGAACAGCTTCGGGAGGCAGAGAGAGAAGCTGCAGCCTGAGCAGGGGTTTTTGGGAAGGGGAGCGGGCCACAGCAGCACTGCAGCAGGACACAGCCCCAAAGCCTGGTTTGCTCCCAAGTTTGTCAAAGTTGCCTTGAGTGCTTCCCCTACATCTGCCCTCAGTCCCCTGGGCTGCAGCCAGGCAGGGCTAAGTCCCTGCTCCCGCCTTGGTGGGGGCACCCCAACGTGACTGTTCCCATTATATGCTTTATTCTAGCAAAAGTCTTCTGAAGTTCAGTCATGGCAATGCTGAACAGCCACACATTGCAAAATGAATGGAGTCACGCTGAGGGAAGACTGATGGACTATGGTAATAATGCAAGACCCTTTTTTCCCCTCATAAACCAAATTTCCCTTACATTTCTGGAAGATTAAATTAGATTTAGGGAGGTTTTGAGTGAGGTACTGGAAAAAAGATTCTAAATGCAAGGCTGGTTTTTACCTGACCTTAACTACTACATCAGCTACCACTGCTCCAGTACATTTATATATGGAAATGTATACGCACTTCAGCTTAATTACCTAAGGACTCCACAAAAAGAAAGCCTTTAAAATGTTTTAATTGCAAATTTCGTCTTTCCAAGAACTACACAACAGTGGTATTACCCATTGACTAATTAACCATATATTTGAGCAAAAAAAATAAAATAACTCTCAGCTACATGGACACAGTCCTTCTTGCCTTAAGTAGATGATGCATGTAAACATGCACATACAGAATTAAGTAGTAATTTGAGTTTGCTGGATTTTGTTTTTCCTTTGAGACTGGTTGCTGTAACATTAGACTTATTTTCAAGTTTACCCTCAAACCCTGTTGTAAAAAAGGGGTTATAAAGGAAAAAAAAAATCCTAAAAATAAAAAGCTCTTGAAGCTTTCTGACTCCCTTGACACAAAAGGACTTGGTGCTTGCTATATTTCCAAGTGGGAGGTCCAGCTGACTCTTCCACTTGGACACAAATCTCTCCTCCCCCTCTTTTGCTCTCCTAACTTTCTTTTTGCACTCACCTACTAAATACAACATGGACTTTCTCTTTCTCTGCTGTAGCCTGCAGAGATTGTCTCAGATGGAATTTGGCTGGTGAGGCAGTCAGGCAATTTCAGTTGCTGACAGGGCAGTTTGCTTTGCAGAGTTCCAGGCTGGTGCTACAGCCCCAGTGGGACCACGGAGCAACCTGGAATAAAAGTAGGGCCGAAGAGTGCTGTTTCAGCTCAGCAGGGTGCTGGGCATCCAGGAAGGGTGTTTACACAAAAGCCAAGGGCCTGGGAAGTCTTTCACCTTTCTAAAATCAAACCCTTTTTACACAGCTTCATGACAGCTGGTTATGATGAGCAAATTACAACTAATTTCAAAGCCACTCTTGGGCACAATTGTCAGGCTTTCATTCAGGAAACTCTCTAAACAAGCACTTAACTTTAAGCAGGTGCCTAAATCCCATTGAACACAGTAGGATTTATACACCTGTTTTAGTGCTTTCCTGGGCAGGGATGGCCCTCAGCAAGTGGTATGCCACATCCCAGGAGTCCCCAAAGTCCAGGTGGCTTATTCTTATCCAGGTTTAATTGCCACTGCCCAGCCAGAACTGGGATCACACCACCACTAACCAGATTTTTATTTTAATGCACATCCTGCTGTACTGCAAACCTACTGCAGCCCTGCAGGCAGCATTCCTGCTAACGAGCTGCAGCACAGAAATCTGAGCATGAGAGCCATCTAAGAAGGTTCAGTCACAAACTGCCGCTGTGGATAGCAATGCTGTTTCAATCCACGAATAGCACATTAGAACCGTTCCTTGAAGTTGCAGCTGGGGCTTTTTTTTCCTTTTTTATTTTTCTGAAGACTGTCATCACGGTCCTGGCACAGCTGGGATAGCATCAGGAGCCCTAGCACCAGAACTCCTCTCCTACTGCAGAAGCAGAAAGTGGAGAGGGTGCACATTTGTGGTAATCTCCCTTTTACAAGATACAGATGAGCCTGCTCAGTGGCAAAATTAGCATGCTGAGAAAAGCTCTTCTCACCCTAGAGCAGCAACCTGCAGAGCTGGTGGGGGGAGAAGGGAAAGAAGAGGTTAGCAATATGATAAGTAGGGTGAAGTACTTTTTTTGAGCATTAACACTGACCTAGGCAAGACACAGAGTTGAAAAGTAGCAAGCATTTTCAATGAAAACCCCTCCATGTTTCATAAACTTCCAGTCATTCTTGTTACTTAATTGGAAAGCAAACCCATAGTTTTTATTTGTCTTCTTCTTTCTGTGCTGGCAAGAGGAGAATGGGAAAGGAAACAGAGAGAGAAAGGGTCATGACTAAGCTTTCTAAGGTCTTTTCTTTTTGATACTGTGCCTTGCTTTGGTTATTTTTTCATTACTTATTTTCACTTAAATAAAAGGTTTCAGAAAAGCATTTGTTTTGGTTAAAACCAAAATAAATCTTATCTATCATGGAGGGGGGAAAAAAACAACTGGCTTTAAGGAAGACAACCTCTTGTATCAGTGTGCTTACGTATTAAAGAGGGCATGTGAGTCAAAAATGCACAGCTGGACCAGCATAGGTCAGATCTGTGGGAAAAAAAAAAAAAGGATTTTTAACAATCTTTCAGCCCTCTCTTTATTAGACCTTAATTAAATCAATGGGTCAAAGCAACAGAGGGAAAAAAATGGTTCAGCTAGGGGACACTAATCAACTCCTTTCAGTGGATTGAAAGATATCTCTTAAGCAAGAACTAAGCTTTAAACCAACATCTGCCTCAAGTAACACATAGGTATTATTCCTTAAGAAAAAAGTATTTGCAGGACTACTTTTTCTTGAAAACAAAAAACTATTTATAAAAGAAAATATTGCTAATAATCACAAAGTAAGTCAGTGAGCATGCTTGAATGAGGACAACCAGTCAAAACTTTTGGGTTTTGGTTGACCACCATCCTTACATGTGAATTTGACAGAACCCAGTGCTGAAGTACCATCTCTTGAGCCCGTTGGTGGTGTTGGATTCAGATGATGACACAGCTGTGCTGACCATTAGACTTGTGAGTAGTATTTTAACCATTTACCTAGGTTAATCAAAAGTCTGGATTTGCTTATTTTTGTCCCCACAGATTTTGGCTAGAAAGCCGAACACTCCCTAAGATCCCACCATTATGCATGACAGAAAGGACAAATTCAGTTACATCAGTGCAACCTCAGTAGCATCAGGGAAGTTGAAAGGCTTCCTCCCTGTGACAAAAGGTGACACTTGAAGCACAGCAGACAACATGACTGACAGAGTGAGTGCTGGCAATACTCAGCAAGAGCCTGGCCCCAAAACTAGCATGCAACTCCCCTGCAAGGGTTGTATTGCAAACACAGACAGTACAGAGAGAACATACTGAAAGAAAATGGTTAAGATGAGAATCCCACCTTGGAGACACCAATGATTACTTGTGAGGATATTCAAACACAAAACCACCATCCTTGTTCTTCACAGGATACATACAGCAAGCTTGCCCTGCAGGAGCCAAGCCAAGCAGGGAGGCTGAGCTGGCATGCAGCGTGGTTGTGTGCCGTTGTCCCAGCATGAGCCCAGGGGAAGGAAACATAACTCAGAGCTGGAGTTTTCTCCCCTGCACACTCGTAGCCGTGGGAGAAGTCAACTTCCCCTGTGCCTGGGTCATGGCTGGGGACAAAGAGCACCTCCCTGGTTCTTGTCCCTTTGCTAGGTTTTGTGCAGATCAAGGTCATTTTGAATATATTTGTCTGATTCTTACCCTAAATGCAGACCCAGGATCCAGGAAGCTCCTGTTACAGCCCTACAAAAGAAAAGACAGATTTATTGCCTTCTTGATCTATGCTGCATAAAGAGACAATCTTACGTCTTAAAGATGAAATAGTAGATTTTAACTAAAGCATAACAGTCAGCAATGAAAAAAGTCTGATTCCCAATATTTATCTATTAAATTACATATAATACCTCAGATTAGCTTACAATTGAAAACCTGCTTGTTCAGGTACTGTTAGTCATGGCTGGTTCTGTAACATTACTAAGGGAACTACTCTCTCTCTCTTACCTGAAGAGCATTTGGAGCAGCATTACATGAGACATTTAGCCAAAGAAAGCAGTGGTCTTTCCAAACCCCCAAATGACTCTGTGCAGTTTTCATGACAGGATGCATGCAGGAAATATCACCAAGTTGCCATACAATATCCCTGCCTTATTATAATAATAATAATAATTTGTCTCTACTGCTTAAACCACTGTTGCATAAGAAAGTTAATATTTCCAGGGCACTGGGTGGGATACTTTTCTGGAAAACATGCTCTCAACAGGAAACCCAAACACAGTGCTAGAGAGTTATCTTAAGTAGATTTAAATAATTAAATCCAAAATTCTCAAACCACTTGCTGTTTTAAATTTATTTCTTTAATAACAAGCTGTTTCAGCAACACACTGGATTAGGGTTTCATTTATTCAAAATTTAAGGTCTGTCCCACTCTGAGTGTTATTTTAAGTATTTAGGGGAAATTTTGTGCTTGTGAAAACGAAGAGATTGTTGCATTATAAATTCATTTCCTCTGTTATTGCACAGGCCATGCACAGTGCAGCTGTGAAAGCGCCATAAGAGCCCCAGCAGTGTCCTCAAGCTCAACCTAGACGGGCGAGCCTTTGTTTTTGCACAAAGAGGAGCTGGCCCTTTCTTAGGTCTTCAGCTACAAGTACTTCCTAAACAGCGATGCCAACACCACTCAGTCATGCCAAACAAAGAGGGGGCGTTTAATGACAGCGATGACTGTCCGCTGGGGAGGCAGCCCAGGTGCCAACAGACATTTTTGTGCAGGACTTCCAAGCAGGGTTGAGCCCGGTGCCTGCAGCACTGCACCAAGTGGCGTAAGCAGCTCCTCCAGCAGGTGTTACCTCGTAAGGAAGGCCTTAGCGGCGCTTGCCATCCGCACAAGCTATTTTACAAACAAGCGAGTTTCTTATACGTTCTTCATCACCTCCAGGCATTCATATTCTTTTTAAGTACAGGAACATTAATTAGATTTTGACCACAGACCCCGGATTTGACTTACCCTGACAGGGTTTCCATTAGTGTAATCTGTAGGGGAATTCACTGTTTTAACATCTGTGCGCCTAAGGCCTATCTCACATTTACTGCCGTAGCCTGAAAAGCCTCCCTTGTACGGCTGTGTGTTTCTTCATGCTCCCAATTTCACAGAAGTCATTTCAGCACCAAACAGTAATTAGCAAAGGGATGGGCCTCGGCTGACATGAATGCAATTTATTGTTTTCCACAAGGCCCTGAACCGAGCAAACAAAGAACACAGTCTTGCTGTCTGGCATTTTATTAACTTGTATTGTGCGACATACCTTACTGATGGGAGATCTCTGAGTAAATGCAGCCACTAGTATGCAGTAACATGTGTGCTTTTGAAGAATATTAATTTCAGTTCAATTAGGCAAGTTTTGCGGGACCTCAGCCTCTAAAATAGGACAGCCACTTTTATAATTATCTTCTGTATTAACTTTATCACCACCCGACTTTTTACATAAATGCAACCTTTCATCTTTAAAATGCCACCACTTCTTCAATTTTGGCAACCGTACAGCATTGCTAATTATTTGCTCATTATGTGTGGTTAACTGATGAATCATTAATAAATGAATGAATGGCTAATATATTTTTATGGTAATTGGAGATATAACTGATTGCAGACTTCCTTTGCTTCTCAAAACTGCCCTGAATGAGCAGTAGCTGCTTAATTGTTTACAGATGATATTTATGCCACTGACAAGCTCTTCCCATCACTGTGGTTTATCAGAGGTGAGCCCTCCCTGTGCCAGTCGCCGTGGGCATGGAGGGGTGATGCTCTCCCTTCCCTGCAGCCTTGGAGCAGACAGGCATGTGCACACATTTCAGACGGGTTTCCCACCAGCTCCCCATGATGGCTGGGAGCAGAAGTACTGACACCATTGCATTTATTGTTGGCATTTCCAAGTAATACCATACCATGACATGGAAATGATACCTTTCTGCAAGTCTTCTCCTGCAGCCTGGGTGTCTGCAGTGAGTACCACCGATAGGGCAGAGAAATCAGGCTCCGGTGACATTTTGTTTTAACTCCATACTGTGCATTACAGTAAATGGCTTATATAACCTCTTGCTGCCAGTGCGCAGTTAATGAATTCAGAGGTAATTGCTGGGTTGATTTCTTCCTTTCTTTCTTTCTTTCTTTCTTTTTTTTTTTTTTTTAATAACCTATCTTTCCATAAATCATTCTTAGGGTATACAGTTCCAAAACACAGCATTTAAATCTGCTTGACAATTCAAATCAAAAGACATGACAGTAAGATGGCCAAACAAGGCTCCTTTAGCTATGAACACACGTCCTGAAGATCAAGTTAAAAATGCAAAGGAGATTACCAGTTCTTAATTATAATTATTTAACCAGGTGGGTAGTTTCTCTAATGAACATTTCTATGAAAACAGAATAACTAATGATGGTCTTAAAGAAGTCTTTGTCTTCCCATGTACTAATGATCACATTTATAAATATGCAGGAAGGCCCCCATGTACATTGCTAATGATAAGTAATTAAGCACCAGGCGTCAAAAGCTATAGAAAAGGGTCAGGGTAATGCAAGAGAAAATTAAAAATGCAATAAAATAAGTTGTGGAGCAAGATTAAATTTCTGGCTTCTGCAGGCCTGGCTACAAAGAAATCTTTTCCCCCTTCAGTATAAACCAGGGCTGCTGTGGGGTATCAAAACAAAATCTTCTAAGCACTTTCATTAGATTTTACTTGCCTCTGTGCTTGTACTCATATTAAAAACAAGTGAACCACCAGCCATTTAAAACAGACGCTATATTCAGTAAAGCTGCAGTTTCTCTCAATGTTTATGAGAAATCACTGTGGTTGAGATTATGACTATCACTAACCTCCTCAGCAGCATTTCAAAACTTCTGATGAAAGAAAACAGGGACGCATTAAAATTGAAACCTGATTTTGTTATTATTTTTTTTATTCCGGAGGTCCGTGCATGAAGGGCCTGTGATTTGATCCCTGGCAGGGTCCCCACCAAGGAGACTCAGACCCGAGACGCGCAGAGGGCTGGCTGGAGCCCACAGCTTTACTTCGGCCGCTGAACCCACACCACAAACCATCACGAAGCATTAAAGGCACTGCTCAAATTATAAAGAAACAGGTTGTCTTTGGTAGCAAAGACGTGTTTGTCTCTCTAAATGTAAAGCTGTTAAAATCAGGTAATGCTGACACTCCCCTGGGAGTTTGGCAGAGCCAGAGAGCCGCGGTCCCTGTGCTGCTGCTGCCTGCCGCAGTGCCTGGCAGCCATGGGCCCTCGCCACAGCTAGTCCCCCTGCACCCGAACCCAGCTGCTACTGCAGTTCAGGGTCCCAACAAGATGACAGTCTGGGTCTAAAGGAAATAGCGTACTATTGTTATTTCTCACTGAAAGTAGAATTCAACATGTTTTTTAAAATCATGGTGAGGAAACAGTAAAGAGTAGAGGGAGGGAGAGGCGGAGCGAGAAGGACACAAACAAGTGCTGTCCCTTTGCTGTGCACCTTACAAAATGGTGCCTCTGTAGCTGCTGCAGCCTGGCCGTGTCACAGGCCCACGGCCTCCCTCAGCATGCTCCCCCATGGGCAGCAACTTCACAAGATTTCTTGGCCTGATCTCAAATTTAACCAATTGGTTAGTTTAAAACACACACAGTCCTCATTTTTAGAGCTTGTGGACACTGGCATTAATTGCAAGTAATGCTGTGGCATTTCTTTCAGGTAAAACAAGTGACTCCCTGGCAATTCCATCCTTCCAGGACTTCATTTTGAAATTAATATTTGACTTCCAAGCTGACCTTTCATTGCCTCACACCGGGTATTTCTAGCACTGCCTTTAGCCCAGCCACGGCTAAAGCTCTCGCACGAAGCACCACAACCAGCAGAGTGTGCAAGCCCTTGCCGGGCAGCGCCATGCGCACTGACGAGTCAGCTTGGTTTTCGCTTTTATGGGCTATGCAGGCCAGCCTGCCTGTTTGAGCTGTTTCATTTTGCCTGCAGCCAAAAATCAAATAACCTGAAATAAAGCTTTGACGGTGAGCCACCGCGGTACAAGCGAGCGCGCTTGGCCCTGAGAGCGGAGCGCGTGCCGCTGAGGCGCGGCACACGGCCAAGCTGCACCTGGGGCTGAGGCCCAAACCCACCCTTTGCCGGCACCCACCCCCGGCAAAACACCTGAAGGGACATCCCTGAAGAGGACATCCTCGGGGAGTTCATGATCTCCTGCTGATGTCATCTTATTCCCTTGGGACGATGAGCCCGTGCAGGCCCCAGGCGGCCCCAGATGAGGGACAGCCTGCACCGCCACAGTCCTGCTGCCACGGCCGGGGGCTGCAGGGAGGCGGGACGAGTGTCTGCGTTGCTGCTTGCAACCGCTAAAATACAAGAAGGATAGGAAAAGCAGGTATTGAATTACAGTTATCTTCAATTAAAAAAATGTTTATCTTTGAAAATACATATCTGTTACTGACAAGCTCTGAAAACCACTGCTCCAAGCCTGTCAGTAAAACCAAATGTTAAATGGAAAATATTTGCCAGGATTTAAAATTAGACCTACACATTACTTACAGATGTTTCAATGAAAAACACTTGAAACTCAACCACACAGAGTAATAAACCCCACAATGGTGTATTTTTTTTATACTTCAAGTTAATTTTTATTATATAAGTAGCCATACGAAGAAGCCATTGCATACTGCTTAAATTAAATGTGGAGGAATGAAATCAGCAGTATCCCTTTACAGCATATGGTCCAGCAAATCAAATTATAAAGCTTTCCACATCTCATTAACTGCAATGAGTACAGTGAGATTTCTAATAAGTCACTTCTTTTTCATGTGAGAGGTGAGCAGTGACTTATTGTAAGTATTCTCACAGGATGACCCTTGTGCTGAAATTAAGAACTAATCTAAAATGGGAAAGGTCATTTGGTCAAGTCTGATCATAACATTTCCTCGTTATTGTTTTAGTTGGCATTGAAGCACATGCTTTCCCGGTGCACCAGCTGAAAAATGCCTTTGATAATTTCACTGACAGCGAGTAACCCACACACTGCCATTTAATGAGTTTGGGCTGGATTAGCTGACAATAAAGAATACAGTATAAATGCTTTTATAGAATGGATTTTTCAGCAGGAAAATTTCATACAGGCGTACTTAACTAATTTATTTGCATTTACCACTGAGATGTCAGTCCAAGTACTGCTCTGGTGCAAACTTCTGGTCCCCAATTAGACAGCAGCCTCCCAAATTTCAGCCTCCCCTTGAAGGGAACCTGCTCCCTGCTCCCCACTCATGGCCCACCTGTAGCTGTGGCTTTGGTTGCAGCAGGCACGCCAGGGAGATAACTGCATTGAAACTCTCACTTCCTCCTCTGCACAGAAAATCAAATCATTGTACAATTGCTCATCATGTGGCTTTGCTTTATGTGGATTCCTGATTTAGTGGCAGATCTGGTCCAGGAACTGAGGCATTCCTGGCTCCCCATCCCGGGCTCAAATCTCTAACCTGAATCCAATCTCCTTCCGCCATCAGCCTGAAATTGTTTGCTATAGGATATGTTGACCATAAAAATACGGCACAGTGCACAATGAGAGAAACATCTCAAGACAGTGGAAAAGAGAAAGCTCAGCCAGGCCAGCTGAAACACTTGGGAGGAAAATCAACAGGCTGTTTTTAGCAATTACAAAGTTGTTGGCTGATCTGATGTAGCTGGGCAGGAAATTCCATAGTGTTTGGAAACCATTGACAAAAATGTTCTGGCACTTGTATTCTCCATTTTGTACTTCAAGAAGAGTTAATGCGCTGTGCCCAAGAAATTCAGCATGTGAAGGAAAATGGGAGAAAGCTTTTCAAATAAATATGGAGACGCATAGACTTCCACAGTAGAAGAAAAGTACTGCGACTTACTTGAAACCTCCTGACACAGCACTCTAATGACTGGGCAGTAGCGGGAACGTGATTGTTCCCGCCAGGACGTTTCGCTTGGTTATTAACCTAATGGAAAATTCTGGAGGACTTGTAAACCAATCCTCAAAGGATGGATTTCTTATTTGGTCTAAAAACACTGCCTTACTTTCATGCAGCCACTACTGAGAAGTCTGAAACCAAGCTACTGTTTAGGTTAATTTAATTCCCCCTTAATGTTCATTAAATACTAAGTTGTTATTTTAGGGCACGTCAAGATGAGTTGCTAGAGCTAATTTTTGGAAAAAGCAGTGTTTGAGTGCAAAACGCAGCGTGCAGGGCATGTTCATGTCATTTCCTTTCAGCTATTTTAAGCAGCTAGCATCAAACCTGTTCAGAAGTCCTGAGGTCCTCAGGTCCATTAGTGGGGACCGGCAGGCACCTGTGCCCACCCCAGGCCCTGGGAAGAGGGGGACATGGGCTCAAAGCACCTCCATCAGATGGCAGGCAGCCATGGGCTTGCTCTGAGCAGAGGCTGAGCCCTGGCAATCAGTGGCAGCAAGGAAGAGAACAGAAGGAAAGGGAGGACGGGCACCATGAGTCTCTGGTTCCACTGACCCACAGCCACCCCTGTGGGGCACCAGCTCCACTGTCAGCTTGTGCTTCCCACCTCCCCTCTGCAACAGCTAAGCCTGCTTTCACCCTGCTTTCCAAAACATTCGGTGGGTTGGGTGGTGTTCTTTTTAAGTTGCATCTGAAAATTCAGCGGGTGGGCAAACCTTAAAAACATGAGTTGGAATGGTGACACTCAGACTGCAGAATGCCTGAAATAACAATTTTTTTTGGCAGACATGGACAACTCTCACATCTCACTAGAATTAACTTTCGACCTCCAGACCTCAGAGAGTTGGAGTTTCAAAAAATGCAGCCTTGCATGATGCGCACTGAACTACTGCAGTTCTCATGTGCATACAATCTGGCAGCTATGTATGCAAAAGTTTAAATTAATTAAGGCCAGAACAGACAATGTACTTTAAAACAACCTGAGTTGTTTTGCAGCAGTTAAGCTGAATGCATCAAACAAAAGCTCTGCCTCTTCCATTGTGCAAGGATTATGTTGTTCAGAGTACAGTCCTTCCACACTCCCAGTTATATGCCTTTAGCATCTGCTGAAGATCCTGCAGAAGGGCAGCATGTGACGGCACAGTTGCAGGGCCTCCAGTGAAAAAGGATCTCATTTAAGAAGGCGTTTGCCCCTCTCCACCGAATTCATCTGATGCTCTTGATTGCGCCTTGTTACTACATTTATCTAACTACATATTGACATTCTGGGCATATGGGAAAAAACTGGAAAAAGCCGAAGTGATGATATACTTGAACACAGCACCCTGCAGCTGTTCTGGAGGGACTGATTTCCAATACGCAGGGAGTCCTTAGTGAACTTGTAGCTCCTACTTTGAGAGCTTGGCCAGCTCGGTCTGCATGAAGGTTCAGGGTGTATGGCATGGGCATGAGGTCACACTCCCAGGCTCATCAGAGCCACAACTGAGCAAAGCTATTGCTTTCCAAACACCAAATGTAGGCAATTGCTATTAGCATTTCCATGCATGTTTTACTTTAAATAGTTGCTGGTTGCTCATCCTTCCCGTAGCTGAAAATTACCTACATACCTAAATGCATACAGTTGTTATGTGCCTGCATACATTTGTTTTAAAATAGCTTATGCATATATAACACAGACACAAAAGTTCTCCGATGCTTGTTCCTGGAGGGGTAATAACACAGAAATATTTAAGATGATTCAACAGTGGACGGCTCAGCAGATGTCTCCAGCATGGTGCAAGACATTAACGTCTGCTGACTCATCATCGGAGTTAATTCCTGCCTGGCTCATGTTCCCGTCATCTCAGCAGCAATTTAGTACTTGGTGAATTTTCTCTCATCAGGAGTAAATGTTATCACAGACTTGTGATTATGTGCTATTTGAAACTGGTAGAGCTAAAGCCATGTGTGATAATAAAAGGTAATTGTTTACCTTTGAAGTTGATATCTACGGCCTTCGCTGCACTCTGCAGGAAATTGGGCCAGTCCAGGACTGCTTGGGCAGCCGGGCTGTGTCTGACACCCCTTGCCAGGGTGTGAAAATGAGGTGGGTGCACGTGCAGAAGTTGAAACAAGCTAGCGGCACTTTTATAGACTTGTTTTCCCCTACTGAGTGAAGCTGAACACAATAAAAAATTCAGCAAGGAAAGAGTTCCCCTTCTATTTAATGTAATGACATTGCTGGCTAGCGTGGAGTAATCAAATTTTCTGCCGGTGGGAGGATGAGTGATACAATACCATCTACAGCTATGCAATACCATCTGCGTACCCATAGTCATACCTGAGCATAGATGCAAGTGTCACAGTCATGACGGAAGGTACAGGAGTGTGTCAGCATCAGGGTGCCCAGTGGCTTAAGCCCAACCCTCAGCCAGCAGCGCTGCTGTCTTCGTGGGGTCCTGCCACACTTTGGATGCGAGTGGTATCCAAACACCTGAGGCTGCAGTTTCCCATGTGTACAGCCACCATGTCCTGGGACACAGCACAGCCATCATCACCTCCACATCTGGGACAGGTCACTCCAGCATCCCCACAGCCAATGTGTGCCAGCTGATGGACGCCCTGCAGGAGACAGCATTCTGGGTGCTCCGAGGGCAATTTTTCTTTCAGTAGGCAGAAGCTGGGGTGCAGTTTCATACCGACCTTAGGAAGCGGAGCCATCAGTGTCCAAACCTGGCTTTCCAGCAACCAGCCTGGCCACAGGCAGCCACAGGCTCCAGCTACCATGAATTCCCTAATTTAAGAAACAGGAAAGGTGTAAATCAGAATACCAGTTGAAGGGATTTAGTGTTTGCAACATACGCTATTAACATGACGTTAGCTTTCACAACTAATTTTCAGCAGATTATTACTATTCCTAACAGAAATGGCCAGGGAGATGAGAGTTCTCAACATTTTTGCCTGCTTTTCCTTATTCTGCCTTATCCTCCCAAACAATCCACACTGGAATTCATAAATAAAGACATATGCACATTTGGAGAGTGTTCACATCAATTATCCCACTTTTTTTTTTTGGAGCTGGGAAGAAGGTATATTGCCTAAACGCTAATGCCTATGGATCTTTAATATTAATGTGATGCTCAAGAGATAATTACTTCTCATGAACTGGAATAAGTCTGGCCAAAAAGGTTGAACACATCCAAAATTCAGCTGATTTCAGCGCAGCTAATTCTGGTTGAGGTTTTTTTCTCCCCCCCTGGACACACTGCCAGATGTAATAGAAATAAGCCCCATTGAAACTGGCTGAGGATACGTATCATATTCTGATTGGTAACAGATTTGCAGATTATTGGAGAGGGGAGGAGAATTTACTAAAAAACAAAAGTCAGTTAAAATACCATTATGGTTCAGGCATAACCCCCCATGAAATAAGAGTCTTTCCCAGGGAGGATCCTCAGATGGAAACATACCTCCTGCCCTGGCACAGGATCCCAGAAAGAAGCGAGAGGAAACCGTCTACTGTAACCCTGCCCATGCCTGAATGCAAGAAAACTCTGGCGCCAATGGGACTTCTGGAAAAAGAAGAAAAGATTAGGTTTGGATTGAACTAAAACCTAGGATCGTCAGACCTGTGGCAGTGTGCTTTGTGGGTAATCTATAGGGAACGGCAAGGTTCAAAGCCAGAGTGAATAAAAGCTGCCTCTATCACTTTACAGAGGGAGAAGCATCTTGGTCTTTTGCATCAAGGCATGGGAAGGGGATAGCCCTTGCGTGCCTGCCCTGCAAAGCAACATTGAGCCCAGCTGCCATGAGCACGGTGAGTTAATTTCTGCAGCGTGGAAAACAGCACCTCACTGTGCGACTGCTTTCCAGAAAGCTGCCCAAAGCAGGGTTGGGAAGTGAGGAAAGGAGCTCCTGGGCGGCCCAGCTCTGCCCTGGCTCCTCCATCCTGCTGCGGATGAATCATGTACAGAGCCAGAAAGGAAATAAATGCAAACACATGGTAGTCAAAATGGCTTTCATAGAAAAGAAAACATTGGGCTGGAGCTGCTATAGGTGTGCAGCACAGCGTCGGTCCTGTGTGGGATGGGCATCTCTCAGTGCGCAGCTTTGCGCAGCCGTCTGCCCTGGCACGGGGAGTTATGAACATTTCCTGACTTGCTAAAGCTGTTTGACAAGGTCAGGCTAAATACCTCATTTCTTCATAGCTGAGTTTAAAATGTTTAATTTACATGGTCCTGTTTGACATGAGAAAGGCTGGAAGAGGGAAAAAGAGGCAGCAGAGCAAAGGAAAAAGACAGCAACCCTGGATACAACAGGAGTGAAGGGAGGTAAAGAGGAAAAATCTAGCTGGAAAGAATATGGCTGTCTACTTCTAGCACTAAATGCACATATACACTTAAACATATAGGTTACAAATTCAAATCTGGAAACATCATATACTTAACCCATGCCACTTTTATTTCACTTCCTTATATGAGGACTGTTTGACGTTTTCTAATTGCACTTCCATACCCTCAGCTTTCCATAGCACCTCCCTGCAAAGGAAGGTGGTAGCTGTGAGGTTAACTGTGGTGTAACAGAACCCTGCTGCATGACCCCCATTTCCTTTGCTTTGGAAGAAGGCTTTCAGCCAGGCGTGGTCTTGCTTCTCCTCAAGAAGTACCCCTGCAGCTGCTTTTGCTGAGCTTTCTGCTCTGATGGGAGTGTAAAAGCACCCATAGAACATGCCCATAATACTTATTTTGGCGGTCTGACAGCATCTTCCCCATGAATTAAAGGGGAAATACAACTATATTTTCAAGAAAAGCTCTCAAAATTTGATGGAACAATGGGCAAAACAAAACTTACTCTCCTGGCAGACCTTCTGTACTCCCCCTCTGAAACAATGTGACCTTTTACAAACTGTGCCGGTACTGCAGCTTCCTAAAAAGTCATAATGGCTTTTCTCTAAGCATGGTCAACATAATGATTTTCACCACACTCTTCCATCAGTGCAGCCTGGAGCTTGCTATGTGTTCTTGGGCCTTGCTCCTTTTACTATCTGGGCAGACCTTTCCATAACAAAAGAAGATGCCCCATTTTAATAACACAATGTGTCTTTCCAAAGTCAAAGAAAATACTCATGATTAAGGATACTCACAGAGCAGGGCCGTGACTTTTTAAATGGCTGATAAAATATTTCAACCATTAATATTAGCACTTCAAAACTGAGAGGAATTCAGTAGTTATTCGCACAAATACTTTTCATATGTATAGCATGGATCTCAGGTTCTTATTTTGTGATGAACATACTCATACATCTCCAGTGTAAAGGTGTAAGAGAACAGCCAGCCACGGTGTGTTTTGTTAGCATTGAGGCAAGATGCTCTGCTCAGCTTTTGCATAACAATTCAGCCATGATTTTAAGTATTCAATTCTACTTGTATGACTTCTTAAAATTCCCTGCAATATAATTATACTGATGGGAATGCAGAAAGATAATTGCTTTTAGAGAAAAGTTTCTCTTTTGTTTCACATTCATCTGGCTTCCATAAATAGAACAGGAGACCTTGAACAGCAGCAATATGCATCCATGTGTCTCTAGCTATTTATTTACAAAGCTAGACCTTGACAAATGTAATTTGTTCAATAAAATTAAAAAGGATGCACAATAATTCATTTAGACAAAAAGGCTTGAAAAGGAACGTCACTGGGAGCGTGCCTCATCACTGGAAGTGATCAGCTGATTCTTGAAGAACTGGCAGGTGCTCTCCTTTTGGAAAGCAGCAGTGAGGTAGCACTTAGGAGAGGAGAAAAGTGAACTAAGAATCAGAGCAATTCTTTATTCAGGCAATAATTATACAAATTAGATCCATGAAAGCCAGAGAATGACTATGCCTTGAACCCTGTCTGTGTGCATAGAACAATGGAGAAATTAATAATTAAATCTATTACATATGCTCATAACTCAGCACAAAAGATACTTCACCAGCTCAAACAATTCTGCATTTTCATTTGAATAAAGCTTTCACACATTTTTTTCTCATTATATATGTATTATATTTTAAATTTAACAGCTTATTTTGTTGCCTTTATGTCTTGAATTAATAAGGCCACACTTTAATGCACTAATGTTGAATAGCATTAGCATGCTTTACAGTCATTACTTGGAGGGAGGAGGAAAATCCCTAGTTTCCCAGTGGTGAAATCAATTTGCCCATAACTTCCTGTCTCTCATAACCTCTGCTAGCATAGCTTGAAACTTTGTGCTGCTTTTCTTACCAAAAGACTTGTTCATACGTTCTGGCTGCAGACAGGAAAGGATCTGAAGGTAATGCTGTTCTGTTAAGTTTGCACGAACAGTTCAAGAACAGACTGAAATCTTTTCAGCCAGTTAAAGCAATTAGCAGCCAGATACACCGAGCTGATGCTATTTCCCTTGCAAGAAACAATTTAGCCTCAGAAACACAGACAGCTCAGTGAGTTCTGACCCAAAATCATTTTTCTTTGGCTGGGTGGGGGGATGCAGGCACCTGTGGGGCTGGTGGGGGTGTGGAGGAGGGCAGGGGCTGGACAACCAGCCAACTTCATCCCTTCCCAGCTGGGGAGAAGGACCGGCTGCAGCATCCGAACGCCGAGGGTGGAGGGAAGAGTAGACAGGGGAGAAAAAACACTGAAAGACTTCAGATGTAAAAATTACTGAGAGTTCCTCCCAAGTCCTGCTTCCTAGATGGAGGCTGACTCCAGGCCCTCGCAGCCTGCAGCCCACGCAGGCCCTCCGAAAGCTGCCAAGTCAAATAACGCTAATTGCATTACAGATTGCGAGCAGAATTCGCTGTTCTTTTCAACTAAACTGAAGACTTTCCATTTCCATTTTGTTTGGGGAATTCAAGTGGTGTGCATATTCCTGCTGCCGGCCAGGATATGGGGTTAGAAAAGGGGTGGCAATTTCTCACTCAGAGACCAAAAGAAGATCTGCAAACTTGAGAAACCAGAGAGGGTAACGGAAGGAGCACGCTACAGACTGACAGCTGTGGCAACAGCTGCCTTGGTGGAGGCTCGCTGCCCCTCACATGTGTTGGGTAGTACAGCCTGATGGGGGTGGCTGGACCCCAGCCCAGCATGGCGAGCAGGGATGCTGCTGCAGCTCGCCCATGGCAGGTGCCTGCAAAGCTTCGGCTCCCTGACATGGGGCACCCACATCTGTGCTCCCTGGGTCCCCACGGGAGGCACTGGTGGGGACAGCCTGCACGGGTCACTGAGCCACCACACAGCCCTCACCCACCCCCCAAAAATGGGAAGCCAGGGAGCAGTGCTGAGGCTGCTCCCCGGGCACCGGTGGGGGAAACACCCCACCTCAGGGGGCACAGCCGTGGCTAGCGGTGCTTCCCGTAATGGCACGCAGAGGAGTGATTTTCAGCTGTTGTCAGCATCATGGCACAAAATCCACTCCCACTCCCCAATACCTCTTGGAGAAAATGCTAAAAGGTTTAAAAACTTCAGTAGGAAAGCCAGATGCCCACATTTAACTTAGAAACTTTACATCATCCTATTATTTCCTCCGTAATCTATAACACAGGAACACACGTGTATGTGCCGTCTCTTTTTGCTTAGTTGCACATGTCACATTCAAAATCCTTAACAGTACCCAGTTTTGAAGTACTTTGCAATTATTAGGATGGCTCCTGTTATCTGGCAGCTCCAAGGAGAAATGAACTCCGATTTTTGGAGTGAACAGAAATTCTGACAAGCCCTCCCATCCTTCATTCGATATGGGAAGGCTCTAGTCCTCTTGAAAAGCTCTTCAGGACTGCTAACCTCACTCCATCAGCTGCAATGTAATATACATTTCGCACTGCAGCATCCCTTTCATCCGTGTTTCAGCTGAATGGAGATGTTATACTGTCACGCTTATTTAAGCAGAAGGGTTATCACTGTTCCTTCATACAATGCTGTATAGCTCAAAGGTGCAATAAGAAGCCAAGAACTATGCCAAAAAGGTTTGGGAACATAAACAACGTCAATTTGCTCCTTTAAGTATCATCATGACAAATTTACCGGGCGGCTGGTGAGATAAAATGCAGCACTTTAAATATCTAAACTAATCAATAGAGAGAACCGAGCGTGCAATCCATTTTCTGAGAAGGGCAACCTTTTAAGGTTAATTCTTCATTCATATAAATACAATGCAAGGGTCATTATTTAACTTAAAGCAGCCCTTCATTATGGTATAATAATTAGGCTCAGTTTAGCACTAAAATTAGCCACCAAAGAAGCCACCTTGCTTCAAATAAGGGCTAAGCCCGGGAAAGAAAAACCAACGGCCCTATTGATCCCGGAGGGAGCTCCCGCCCCCCCCGCTGCGCGCACCGCGCACCCCCGTGGCCGCGGCGGGCCGGCGGGCGGGGCCGGGCGGGCGGGGCGGGGGCGGCCGCGCCGCGCCGCTCCTCGGGCACCATCTAGTGACGGCGGGCGGCTCCGCAGCGGCGGCCCCGAGGCCCCGGCCCCGCTAACCCGCGGCGGTTCCGCCCCCGCCGTTGCCGTACCGGAGCCCCGAAAGGAAACGAAGCGGTTACGGTCAGGGCGCCCGCTCCCTTACCGCGTCGGTGGGCGCTCGGTAGCCAGCGGCGGGCAGGGGCAGGGGCGCGGGGCGGGCGCGGTGTTCGCCCCGCCGAGCTCGCCCGGCCCCGCCGCTCCTCCGCCAGCTGCTCGGGGGCCGATGCAGGCTGAACTCCGCGGCTCAGGGCTTATCTTTCGCCAGGCTCAGCTCTGAGCGCCATCAGATCAAAGATCGGGCCCTTTGGCAACGGCGAGAGTGATCTCCGCGATTACCGGTCACGTCACTGTCCCTGGACAATTGCCACCTCCTAACAAGGGGAGGGGGGCGGGCGAGCAGCATGCACGCCACCCCCGGGGCAGGCGGCACCCCGGGTGCCCCCCCCCCCCCCCCCGCCGGGGGTCCTGGCGCTGCCCCTGCCCTTGGCCAGCCGCGGGGGACCCGGCAAAGCGCGGGTGGGAGCGGGCCCCGTCCCCCTGGGCCGCCACGCTCCCGCGGCTCTCCGGCAGCACTTAGTTGTTGGCCAGATCACTCGTATGTTAGTGCCAACAAAAAAAATTTCCTGTGTGCCCTTGGGGATGCCGCTGGATCTTGCCGTGCCTCCATTTTCCTCTATAAAACAGAGCTAAGTACTTCTTTTTTTAAAACTATATAACAGCACTGTAAAAATCCAGTCGTTATCCAGTGCTGTTTCCATTATCCTCATCTTTGAATATCCCTCCTTTTCTAACACATTACCTGTCCCCTGATGGGCCCAACCGCTACTCGATCCCCATTCACATATTGCGCAGAGAAAAAAAACCCCAAATTTCTGTGATTAAATAAACAAAGAAGCTTTTCACAAATCTTTCCCTGGAACGTTCTCCACTGTGTCCTAAATGGCACTGGGGAGCACTGGCATCACTGTTTGCTGAGGTACAGCACCCAGATGGGGACAAATACAAGCTATCTGCCAAGCCCTGGGACAGACGGAGCCCCCCCCCAGCCGCTGGCCTGCCACACCGTCGGTATTCATGCACATTCAGCTTCACAAGGAAAAGGATTAGCAGCATGCCTGGTCAAAGCAAAGGAGATGATAGCAGGAGTTTAAAACAGCTTTCCCGTGGCCGCGCAGGAAATCTGCAGCAAGATGAAGGCTATGACCAGAGACTTGTGACTGTGGCTCACACTGCGAGCAGCAAGGGGCCACCCCTCCAGCAGTGCCGGAAAGACGCACGCACACGCTTCCGAGATAGGCATACGGAGCGAGCCTGATGCCTTTCCTCGGCATAACCTATCAGCAATGTGGTTGCAATTGGCCTAAAAGGTGAATTAAGTGAACTCCCTCTTAGCATTTGCATTGGATTTCTTTGCTTTTGACTTTCTCATAAGCAGAGCATTACTTAAATCTAGTGAACTCAACTTTAAAAAGAAAATTCTTGTATCTATTCATTAGGGGACACACGGACACACACACACTAAACAGGTCTTTTGCCTTCCATGAGAGTTGCCTGCAACACGCAGCCATGGAGAGTCTGTCCCTTTGTGTGCTGAGCACTGGTAGCGGCCAGCAGCAGTTCCGGGCAGAAACTGATTCCACTGAGTTTCCGAAGGTAAACGCATTAGGACAGATCTCTGCCCGAGTAGACCAAGATGTCACAGCAAACACAGGAGACACATGACATCTTCGACAGGGAGGCCAAAGGAGGTGGCAGAGCCATGGGGCACTGCTGGGCTGGCAGGGAGAGGATTGCTTGGGTGGGGGCAACAGCAGCCTGCTCCTGGTGAGCACCACAGATATATCTATGTCTGTGCCCCAGACATAAAAATGGAAAAAGCTTCTTTTGAAAGGGTGGGGTGGGTGTTAAAGAGATGTAGAAATGCCTGGGTTCAAACAAAGTTTTATAGGAAGGTGGGAGTGCACTCAGCCTGTAAAACAGCCGAACGGTAGTGACAGGCCACCACGTGATATGCTGCCTGGGCAAAGGGATCTCACGGTAGTGTATAATCAGGATATGCTGCAAGTTTTATGAGAGGGATACCACTGTCAACAGCTGATTGAATAGCTTTTCACGTAAGCAGCAAGTGATGGACCTTGCCAGGGATCAGCAAGGGGAAAGAGAGACAGCCGTTTACCTTGACATGTTTCTTCCACACAAGCCAAACTTAATTGCACACGTCAAAAGGAAAAGGCAACGCATGGCTTTTGTCCGCTCCCGATAAGGATCAGATAGGGCTCTTCCTGTCTTCTCCAGCAGCCCTTCCTCCAGCGTAGCATGCAGAGGAGGAAGAAAATACAGCTTTGAAGGTCAGGTAATGGCCTAATTAAAGCAGAATTCCAACTCCAACGCTTGTGGCCCTGCCCTCTTAAAGCACAGTGCTGGGTCAGGCTGTCAGTTGTGGTTTAGTGCACTGGTGCTGTTAGCACACCCCTAGTAATATGCTCTTTGGCTTCACGTGGGTCAATTGACATGCAGGTTTCTAAATAATTGCAGCAAGCGCTGAGACACGTGTTAATCTTAAAGCAGTTATTGCCCTGCGAAGGGCACCCACCCACAGCCCCTCTGGAGATGGGCAGAGCTGTCAGAGGCTGAGAGCAAGTCTCCCATTCAAAAAACAAACCGCAGTGTGGGTGCTCAGAGACAGGGAGGACAGTACAATGGCCTTTGCAGCAATGGTTGGGCAGAGGTTAAATGTGTTGCTGGCCCAGCGCCCCAAAAAGTGTGCACTGGTCCTGCAGGCAATGAAAGCTCTGGGGGAATTGCTCTCTAAAGTAGATGTGATGCTACAGCCCTCAGCTTACACAGGCACATTTTTATGGCCCAACAGTATTTCTTTAGAGTGTAGGGGAAGGTAATATTCCTTTTGAGAGCATTACAGCATGGCAAGGGCACAGGTGCTCTTGGGCATGTTTTTAGTTAACCATAGGCCCGAATGTACAGAAGAAAATTAAAGTGGTTTTTTTTGGCATGATCTCAGTCCAATGTACTTGTGCTTTCGTTTTGTATGACTAGTCCTTGCTGGGGCAGGGGAATATGCTTGCTTTCTTTTTCAAAATGAAGCGAAAAACCTGTCTTTACCCTGTTAAACATTAGTAAAGTCTGGGCTGTTGGTCTGGGAACACAAGTGGGTCAGTTCTATATAATACAATGTTATTTGTGCCTCCCCAGTTCTCCCCTGCAACTGATCACTTCACCACAGGGCTATCTGAAGCATTCGCGAGACAGGACTCTGAAATGCCACTGTCCTCAATGGCTACAGATGTCTAAAAGAATCAGATCGCCTTTTCCGATCTTTTTCTCCTTAATTTTTAAAGCGGTTAATATAGTGGACAAATGAAGAAGGTAATCATGTCATTCCTTTTCTCCAATCACACAAAACCTCAGAAGCAAGAATTGGACTTAGGAGGACAAAAGCAGGTGGAATTGCTGCACTCTAATCCCGTCACACTGCCAGCACAGACAGCTGTTCCTGTTCTGACCCTTTTCCAAATGAGTCAAAAGAGTTAGTTTAAACTTTCAGAAAGTTGCTCTGTGTTGCTTTATTTCCCACTCCAGGGGCTAGAATTGATTTTGGAGTCTCAAAGAACAGTATCTTGCACCCTGATATGGCTTCAGCCAACAACAGCAAGTTTGAGGGATTCATAACTCATGGCCAGTACTGCAAATACAGCGATCTCCAGACCCTCACACCTGTTCTTTGACCCTTTCTAGTGCCTGAAACATGACAGGCAAGTAGAAAAATTAAATTCCATATTAAGACATAAAGAATTTTTTAATTACATTAAAATGCTAGAGGATAGCATGCATTAATTAGGAGTATTAGTCATGCCAAGGCAGAAAGTTATATAGGAAGACTAGCGAAGAGACATAGGAGGAGCTCTTGCAGGGGCTCAGGAGGTCTCAGCTGAATTCCTGGCTCCTCCACAACATTCTTGCGTAGCTGTAAGCCATTCACCTATACCAACATCTCTGCTGTATTTGCAGGCACCGCACTCCTGGCTTAGGAGTGCAATGAAAACCCCAGTCTTGTTGTTATCTCAGCGCAAATCAATATCAAAGCACCTCAGCAGGCAGACCCACCAAGGCAAGACCTCGTTCCTAAAAACTGTTCCTGTTTGCTGTACCCAACAGCTGGCAGCAATGTTCTCGCTGCCAGCAGAAATGGGAATGCAGCTGGGCCGTTCCCTCCCCTGCACGGGGCATCCCTGCGGAAGCACCAGCGGGCCCACGCTGCAGCTGGGCAAGGGGTGAGCCTGCATGGAGGCAGCAGGAAGGATCAGGAGATGCAGTTTCTCAGGACAGACAAATCCCACCTGTGTTTCAGTGCCTTACATCTGATACAGAATAACGGTACCAGATTTTCTAATGAAAACATTGCAAAGGGTAAGAGGACTGTATTCAATACTATCTGGTAATAATCAGATATTATGGCAGCCACATGCCAATACTGCTTACCAACACAGGCTTCCTTTTGATCTGCAGCACTATTGGTTTATGTGCCAATAAAAATATTTACGTGCAATAATACTAACGCAGCTCTTACACCAAGTTATCTACAAAGAACAAGCACCTATAGTGCTCCCAAGTAGGAAAAGAAAGCTCTTACCTGATGGAAAGACTTTTCTCTGTTGGATAGATAATGACGATAGAAGCCAGCAAAATGCAGGAATTCTCCTCCTCCATCTATGCTAGTCTACTTGCTTTACATGTGCAGGGTAAAACATCTGTCTCTGATGAGTAACTGTGGGGAAGTTACTTAAACTTCTCAGTTACGCTGTATGTCATCTGACAGACTGGAAAGTTATCGTTCCTAGAACCAGACACCAATATTCCACAACTAACCTTCCTACTGCCATTCAAGGCAGCCAGACAAGTGTTCAGCCAGCAGCCATTTTTGCCTATCACCTGCATATTCTTCACAGGAATTTGAAACATGAACAAATGTTGCTAATAAATCTTATTATTTGATGCATTTATAGACAGCTGGTGTATTGGCAGTTGGAGCCTAGAAACCAATCCACAGAACACTAAGAAACACTCCTAATGTGAAGGGACATTCGGTGAGTGGAATCCCTTCAGTTTTTGAAGTTATGTGGGTGGGGTTTTGCCCCAGCCTTGGGCAGGTGGGGAATTTGGGTTTGCTTTTCATTTATGTTGCTTAAACATTGTTTCTCAAAAATCTTCTAAGATTTTTTTTGATGGCGCTTTTTTTTTTTTATAGCAGCAGCATCACATGAAAAACAGCTATTTATTCCTTGAGGGTTCCCCCTGCCCCCACCTGATTTGGGAAGAACAGTAGTATGGGGGTTTTTTTTTTGATTTATATGGAAAGAGGAAACCACCCTGGGCAAAAAGTCTACAGTCAGCAGAAGCAGCGCTTTGTCTTCAAAGACTTAAGACACAAGACTCTCAAATGATTAATGTTCCTAACTCACATTTTTCTTGCAGATGTGATTACGGAAGAGAATATGAAGACGAAACAATTTTTAAAAAAATTGTTAGAAATGTATTTTCATAACAAGAAACAACAGAAAACAATTTTCTAGGTGGCTTTAAAAGAATAAAGTCAACAATTACAAACTCAGGTGCCAAACTGTTGATGGATGTGAATACTTTGGCACCAAAACTAGATATTCTGCTTTCCTAGAAAGTTACTGATACTTGCTTAACCTGAAAAAACCAACCCATAGACAATGTATTAAACAAATACATATTAACATAAATAGCTAAATTCAGGCTCCCCATTTGAAAAAACAACCAATACTGTTATCACAACACTTAGTTTGCATTGCTTTTAGCTATGGAATATCACAGACTCCTAGAAATTTGAGAATATCCTGTATGGCTGCGATACCCAGATCTCCATTTCCTTCTGCAGTATCTTTGGAACTAGACAGTAAGACTTGTGCTTATCAATCATTATTTGAATTTGGATAACAAAATGAGATTGGCATGGGGGAGAGTCTACAATGCAGCTATAGAGAAAAGCACATTCTTCTGGATTTTGAACACATATTTTTTGTGCATATGAGAAACATGAGAAAAAGAATGAGTTGAAGTCAACGCACGTAAGCAGAACATAAAATGCCAAAATAAATTTGAACAACTCTCTCAAAGTCTGTGATAAACCATGACATCAGGGCTTCTCCCTCCTCTCAGTCACAAGGTACATGACTGTCTTGGAAAACACTGTTGTTAAAGGAGCAATAACCTTTAATACTAGGATCTTCCACTGCAGAAACCTCTTTTAAATTTGCTTCCTAGGTACTCGAACCTCGATTGAAGGCCAAACTGGACTGCTCAGCAGATGCTGAGAGGCCATTTCAGATACACAAAGAAGCTGGGCTCTGAAAGCGCATTCAAGTGTCTGCCTGAGCATGCTTTGCTCCCTCTGACTACTGACAAGGTTTTCAAACTTGGCTTCCAAAGTTGCCTTTGAATCTTTTTGGCTTTGTAATTCACCCTCCATTTATCTCGGTATGATCAAGTGATGAGAACTATGACAATTTATGTGTAGACACACATGTGCACCTATATATGTGAGAGGACATTCCTGGATGGGTGAGTTGGGGAAGAGGGGGTATGGAACCAAAGTTACACATGAGCTGGCTGCAGAGCTTTAGTTAATAAAACCTGCTGATTGCAGCCTGATTCTCATCTTGTCAGGTACTTGTCCTGCACAAAGATTTAAAAACAAAAAAACCACACAAGTTAAATAACCTTGCTAGATGAAGTGACTTGTCAGATACATTGGATAAACGTATCCAAGCTGTTGTACACAGAGTCACTAGCGTGCACAAACTAATTCAGCACAATACGCAAGCACTACCACTGACATGCAGGACAGGGACCTCTATTGCCACCAGGATCTCAAAGGTGATCCTGAGTAAACACCAAGTTTGATAAACTCCATATTGGAGCGTGATCTCATGGCCTACAACAATACCTGCAAGATAAGACTTGCCCTTTGGAAGGCTTGTGAAGGAATGAAACCTATTACACTATCTCACAGAGCCAGCTGAGAAAAGGGAGAGGCTGAACAGTTGTCATACACTCTCACACATTTTTCCATACACTTGGGGAAAAAAAAAGAGAAGGGCACTGACAAAGAACGTTTGCTGGGGCGATGGGGGCACCAGTGTTTTCCTGTTTTGCTCTGTTTTTAAGGGAAGAATTCCCAGTTTGTCTCAAGTAAAAAAAACCAACCCAAACCAAACCCTTGGTTGAAAAGTTTTGTGGAAAAGCAATATTTATGGCAATTTTTGCTAAAAGTAAACCTCAGTTTTCCAACCATCTCTCTGAAGTAGCCTTTAGTATTAACAGATGTCTGGCTGGAATCTGCCTGAGCCAGTGAACTCATTCTGAATGGACACCAAAAAAAGCACACATTTTTTGTTCCACATAATCTAAGCGTAAGATGCTTTCTCCCACTCTTCATGGATTTGATTTCTATCATGCAATTGCCGACTATTTTATCTTCAAGAAGCAAGGACCTCAAATGCAGAGCAGATGAGCCTCCTCATATTTTTCCAGATCTATAGCTTAGCTGTAAGTAGTACTGGAGCAAAGTGCTGGAAGTAGATATTTGGTCTGGGGTTATAAATAGGAGACATTTCATTTGTCGGTGTAGGGGCCTTGCTTACAACAGCACTGGCCTTGACAGCTGCAAATTTGAATTCATTAAGTCAGTCAAGGGAAGGCACAGAAGATCCAAAGCAGATAGGCCAAAGATAGCCATCAGCGGATGTTAACTTAAGGAATTATTGCAGTCTCACACAGTGTTTTTTATTTCTGCTTGCCCTCCCCTCTGCATTCTTTACATACTGTCTTCACAGATGCATAAATACCCTTTCTTACCATATCGACGGCTTTACCCACCATTTGTCTGTATATTCACTCGTTACACACTGCACCGAGGCAGTCTTGACAAAGCCAGCTTGTAACTGCACAAGTCTCTAACAGTTAAGCATTCCTTTTCCCCTTGCCAATTCTCCAAGTCACGCAACATTTTAAAAGTTATTAAATTCTAAATAAAGGAGACTAAGGATGCCAAATTCTATTCTGTGCTAAAAATGGGAATCAATATTTGTCGAGACAATAATGTCTTTAGGGCCAGAAGACCATTATTTTCTACTCTTTTTTTTTCTTCTTCTTTTTTTGGTAAAGAGACAGTTCATAATATTTTCCAGTAACTGCTGCAGCAAACCCAGAGTTCTGGTTGAGTTAGAGCATTTAAATTATCATACCAAATTAGGTATGTTTCTCCTTCAAAATAGAACAGAGTTTTTCCTTATTAATACTGAATTTATGTTTGAAATACAATGCTTTTTTAGTTCAAAAACACAAATGAGTTCATATCAGTAACAGAATGAAACAACACATGTATGTATACAGCATGGCAGTGAACCATTTCTTAAAGCATCAGAGGAATGCAATACCTGTATACTTGAACTATAACCACAATACCCATGAGTCACCATTTTAATCTATTTTGTTCTGAGATATATATATTTTTTTTTTCAATAGGAAGATGGGTAGCTGTTCTTCGTGCAATTATTGTGACAGCCATATTTATTATGAGAAGTTAATGTTTGTGTGCAGCAAATCTGAGAGTGGATTCAGGATCAGCCTTGTAAACATGCAGAAAATGGGCAGAGAATGTTTATCACAGTATTTTCCATTTTTATGAGGATGCAGTTGGTTATTATGACAAGGTGAAAGGTCTCAAAGCTTTCATTTTTAGGCCACAGGTGTTCTTTGTAGAGTTTTTTTTTAATAAAGAGTATTATTAGTCCTTTAAATTAGCTCTTATTGAAAGTTACCACATCTGCGTTATGTGGTAATGAAGCCAGGGGGAGGTCATAGCAGGGGACTTGTGCTTGAAGAAAACATCTGGACATTGCTTTGACATTCACTAGCAACTTCTTGTATTTTATTAAGAAGTAAGGAAATTATACTGAAATCAAATGAAGGATTCAAACAATAAATAAAATGAAAATACAGGACCGGAAAAATAAGTAGCTTTGAAAAAAAAACCCCTTTCCCTTCTTTCACTCTCCTCCCATGAATTCTAACTGATGAGATTAATCACACGTGCACATGGCAGCATTAGTTAAAAAAATTGTTCAACCGGTATTTAACACATCTGTAATATTACAGTTCTTCTGTCTTTCACAGGAGAAGCTACTGTCATTTTAAATAAAGCATTTTATTTAAATTGTATTTAATAAATATTGTTCATTACAATATTTATTAAATTTTGTATTGTAACTGGTTTTGGCTGTCATTTTATTACTACATCATTTCAGAACGAGGTACAGTGACCTTAGGAAGTCCTGTACCTTTGTAGAGGAAATTTTTTCCTCTACTTCCCCCTGGCTGATACAAGCAGAGAGACTGTTTCCTGCGCACAACTACACCTATCGCTTCCACTGATGAAAGTAAGGACAAGTGTACTTCCAATGAAAGGGGGATTTAAAAAGCATCAAAATCCTCAAGTGGAAGTTGCTGAGTAACTGCATGATGGTTCTTAATCATCAAGGCTGATAACTAAATATTTAGGAACTACTGCGTTAAGAAACTTGGCTGGGTCAGATGACTGTCCAGCTCCATAGTGCCTGCAGGCAGGCAGGTTTGCAGGGCAATGCTTAAGGTGCACATCAGGAATACCCATGCCCACTGTAATTTTCTTGTTTTAAGTGCTTGCGTAAAATGTAAATGACATTCCTATTCTACTCCAGTTCTTATACCACACTCACCACTGCAGTAACTGAGCATTTCCCAGTACCACAGTAATCACTCCAGTCATTTGTTCCCTCAGGCAGGAAAGCACGTATGTATCAATGAACTGTTTTAATGCCAGTTTTCTATTCTTACAAATCTCAGTTTTAATATTCAGAACTTTTCATTGACACTTTCAGCACAGTGTATACCCTCTGGAAATTTATTACATTTCTGGTCAGAAAGCCCAATGCAAATTCTAAAGGCCTATAAATATATTTGGTTATAGCTATATGAAATTATTACAGACGAGCTACGCTCCAGCTCACCCCTCCCCTCCAAAATCACAATAGCTGCAAATGAAGTTCACAATACTGCATAACAGTATCTTCTAGGGAAAAAAAATAAACTAATGTGAATGTGACATGCAAATATTAAGACAGGACACCAAACTTCTTTTCTTTCCCCTTCCCATTGGGTGTTTTATTTTATAGCATTTGCATTAGGTAATCAACTGAAACACTTCAACAACAGAAAGCTGGCAGCATAGTAAGGAAAAATGGAGATTATTTCTCAAACAGCTGTGACAAAATGGTTTCAAGTTGGAATAGTATTGCACAAACGAATCAGTTTATGGAGGGTGAGTGGGAGCGAGCATCTTCAACATGGATTGTGAGGAAAAAAGGCACTATTTAGCTCTGTGTGTGTTTAAAACGAAAAAAAAAAGTCATGAAGCACAATCCATGTTTTTCAAAATTACATTCAGTACTGCTTTAGAAATGCTCACAAACCTGTCTCTTTTTACAGAAGCTACAGAAAGCTGCTGATGTAAATATCAGACAGTACAAGTGTATGAACATTTATAATTATGTTCCAGAAAAGTCTCAGGAAGAGGGCTCTTTCTATAAATACTGCTGCAAAGGTTACATAGTTGCATAGGCTTACAGTAAAGGAAGCTTCCATCCAACTAAGCAGCCTTACAGTTTCCTTAAGTTTAATCTCTAGTAGTCATAAAATATGCTCAGACTTTGAAGAGCTAAATTGGCAGTGCACTTGAATCAGGCTTTTCCACCGACTGCTTAAGCAGCACAGTTCAGACAGCGTCATCCATACATCTTTTTGTCATACACATGTTTAGCAACACCAGGTAAGCTTAATGGAAATTTTTAACAGAATTGTAACAGAAAATAACTGAATCTTCCCTGATATAAGATAGAACTGCTCTGAGACCATAAATAAGCAAATGTTTATTCCTGGAAGGTAAAAATAGCGAAGTATCTTCACAAAAACTGAGTACCCAGAAAAGGCATTTCAAACAACCAGGATGGGCTGGTTCTTCCTCTCCCATATTGTATAGCTACACATTCTCATGCCAGTTTGAAAATGAAGCCCTGATCAGCGTACCATTAACAGAGACTGCTTGAAAATCAACCGAGAGCAAGTGGCAACGTGCACTTAGGACATTCCATATCCTAGTCTTGTGTCTGCTTACAGACTCACTAACAAAATAAGAGTGAAATTCTTGTTGCATGGCTGCAGAATTAATACGGGAAGGAGCTAAAAACACTGTTGCTCTCCTGTCAGCACTGCCCAGTGTATCGCATGGGCTCCAGGCATGCTGTGGTTATGGACATGTAGTCACCAGCACAGCTGGACCTAGTGCCATTATGCTGACATCAAGAGTTTCAACAGGGCTACAGGTTTGCGCAAAATCTGGGCATTAATTTTGTACAAAAAGTACAGAACAGTGTAACAAAACCTACTATCATATATATATACGAGCATTTCAGCACCTTTCAAACCAACTTAGCCCTGCAAAAAGCCAAACTTACTCCTGTGCAGAGACTACAGTGACTTCAGTTAAAAGATCCGTGTTCAGGAGGCTGCATAGTAAGTTTACTGATCACACAACCTGCAACAACAAAAATCCATATATTGCTGCTTTTCACTATAAGTAATTAAGGGAAAATACACAATATAAATTCTGTTTATATACTGTAAAGTATTTTTAATACCAACAACTTGGATTGTTTCCATTTCCAAACATAAGATGAACAGAGTAGGTTATTAAAAATCAGTTTTCCTAAACTGTCTTCTCGTAAATCCAAGTCTGAGAGTTCTGAATTCAAAGGATTCTAAAAAGTTCACAGTTGACTTAACCGTTGCACTAGATATAAAAGTAGACAGTCTTGATTCCTTCTGTGTTCCACAGACAGTAACATTTTCAGAGTACGTGTAGAATGAATACCTCTCCAACTGTAGCTAGCATTTTTAAAAAATATTCCTAAAATTCTCATTTGTCTCAACCCTGTCAGTTCACAGCAAAGAACAGGAAGCAATATCTGATTAAATAAAATGTGTTTTCTTATATGAAGTATGAAAAATATATTGCTCTTCTGAAAGTAAAAAAATTTGCATTGTTCTATTATTTTTGTTACTGAAGACTCTTAATTAAGAAATTCTAAATCCTGGAAAGAAAAAAAGAAACACAACTTTTAAAATTGCTTACAGAATAGAAGAGGTTTCTGTAGACCCTACTGAAATCAGAAGTTTTGCCTGTTGTTTTCTTGTCAATACAGAAGCATTTGCCTACATACCTGTTTCATTACTTAGATGAGTATTTTATGCTTTCACTTAGTAAACTCTTCTGCTCTCTTAGAGCTTCTCTTCTGAAAATTTTGAAGGAGATTCAAGGAGGTAAACTGATCCAAATTATTCTGAGGGAAAACAACACAGTCAAAATAAAATCCAGCATAAAACTATCACTGAGTGGATAATCTTTCCTGGGACTATAAATATTCATTTTATTTCAAAAAAGTTACTGCTTTGTTATGGAAATCTTTAGATCTCTGTTAGCTACTTCTTGTGTATGACTCCTCTGTTCCTTTCTTTAGCTAGGAAACATGTTTTCATGTGTGAACTAACACATCCTATTCCCAAACATGTTGGCATTATTAATGACATCAATAGATGAGAACTAGAACAGGAACTCTTATGCATGGTTCATGCTATATAAATGGTAAGCTATCAGAAGGAACTTCCCTGATTATTTGGGAAGAACAAAGAGAGATCTATTTTTAAAATTCAAAGGGAAAAATCTAAGAAAACAAAAAAACTACAAGATGTACTTGATAGACTCTCATTATCCTCTCTGTAATTGAGCTGTTGCTTTTGGCTGCAGACATCCAGTTCACAGACCATTTTCCATTTCCTTTGTTTTCATTACAAGAACAAGCTGGTTAAAGAAACTCCACTTGGTAATTTTAAACTAAGCCTTCAGCATCATCCCTTAGGAATTTAAACTTTTACCACCATTCCTTACTTTGTCTCCTCAGTGCCTTCCCCCATCAAACCTTGTGAAAAGCACTTTAAGAAAAGGCAGGTGTAAGATGTGTAAATACTCAGATCTTAAAGAAAATTCAATAGGAAACAAATTCCTGTAGTTCTCCACTGCCATTTGCTATAATGCAGTGGCCCCAAACATCTGCTCTCAAATTGCAATTTACTTCATCTACCAGGTGTTTCACATTGTTAATAATGGCAACCCACAAATTTACAATAGTCACATAAGGCAGTTACATAAATACAACTATGTCAATCAAGGTCACTGCATCTTTCTTAACCAGACTACACATGACATTTTTCTTCTTGTCCTCTTACCATAATAAAAGGATGAAGACTACATTTCTGTAAAGAGAATCCCTGGACAACTTTCTGGTATTGAAGTCTGAGAGGTCACTGAAGTGCATTTCAGCAATGTCCAACAGTTAACTCAACCAGGAAGTAGATGTGATGTTTTTCACTTCACACATAACAGAACTTGTGCAAAAAAACCCACTTTAAACTAGTTACTTTAAACCTTTTGGTCCAAATACATAAAATAAGCAGTATTTACAGCATTTTATTCCTTTTGTAAATGCAATGCTTTAAAACACGTTATAAAGCACCTTAGTAAAAATATTCTACAGATAAAAGTATCGAAGTAGTAGGAAAACCCTAACCATACCACAGCTCACTAATGGAGTCATAATATGGATTCACCAATACCTCTGTTTACAATTATTACAAAGAATCCATGGAGAAACTCAATACTGAAATTTACGATTTTTATACCACTGTGTAAGGATCAACTAGAACCGCAGACAAATACCAACTTTCTTCACAGTTTTCCCAACCTCAGTCAGTGGTGGTGGGGATAAAAAACAAAACAAAAACCCCACTGCTCTGATTCTTTAACTTTTTACAATATTAATGTGGAAATGATGTTTTAACACTAACGATTAGTTCTCATTTTTTAATAAAACCACATATATAAATATGGGCAATTCCAGCAGCAGCAGCAGCATTTCTGAGCAGAACATGATTAACCATCCCAATTAATATTATGTGACATGATTCACAAAAACAAAGCACAGATGTCAACCAGTTATTAACACTACTCATATTGTATACAACCAAAATTTCCATGTTGAAAGCTGGGAAAAAAGATTTCCTCTTCACAGAAGTATAAATGAAAATGTATTGCTCTGAAAATTAAAAAGAGCATCAACAGAAGCATTTTATGTTTGTTTATATTTTCAACTAGAACTGCTGTGTATTAATTTTTCCGAATTAAAGTGTAGGTTTCTTCAGGTAAAGGATATTAACTCCCACTGAAAGTATTAGTTAGATAAAAGAAATTAAGCCTTTGCTTTTGGATTACCAACATAGTTAGCCAGTATCCAATGCCCTGGAGGTGATCCACAGCCCACTTTTTTCAGATCTATAAAGAAACGTCTTGAAGGTTTACGAGCAATCTAGTTTCCATGGCTGAGGACTAAGATGACGATGTGACCAAAGATTTAGGTCCATAAATCTAACAGTATAGTGTTCTTAGTTTGATTTAGGGTAAATCTTTTCATAGAAAAAGTTTTGAGCCAGAATATACAATTCTCCATCTTTTTCCCGAACTGCATGTGCTCTGACAAACTGAAACTGCTCCAGTGCAAATTCATAGAACTCATTCTCCATTTTCCAGATTTCAGACTGTTGTAACTTGGCAATAGTTTCTTTTGTGGGAAGTTTTTTCTCAGTTGTTTTCCTAAGATGAGACTTCTTTCCTAAATGCAAAATGAAAGCAATAACTTCACTTTAAAGCTCACGTGATTAAAAAGTGTTTACAGTCCTTTCATTTACAGAGTTTTATACTCTCAGCATGTTGATGAACTGCATTAGAAGTGACAGAATTTAATCCAGAATTTATTAACATAACATACGGGGTTGGAAAATTGCAGTCTCTCTCACTAAATGTTAATGAATTTTGCATCAGTTCTTTCAGTTCTTCCTCCTTACTCTAATAAACCCAGGGAATGAACACTTCATTTAAGGAACAAGATTAGTCCACATAATGTACTTGGAGCAAGATTGGTCTTTCAAAATTAATTATTTAGATGTTAATCTGGTATCAAATGTTAAGAATTCTGAAACTGCAGAGCAAGAGACTTCTTTCATAAGACAAAGATGACCAAAATGATGACAGCATTTTCCCTAGGAAGTGCTATCTGTTGCTTTGTAATAAACCTGTTTATAGCCCACATCTAGGCCCTATACATCAGACCCTTTTCTCCTTCTGTTTGCAGACAGAAGTCCTGCTAAGATGGACCTTTTCTTCATCATAAATTGCATGGCCAGCTCCTAGAAACTGAGCTACTAGCTGTAAAGCAAGTGTCTTACTACGACCCCAGGAAGAGAAGCACATACTTGGGCCTTTGTATCCCAGGGCCTTTTTGCACAACCAGCCAGGTTGCATCAAGCACAGTTAATTTCAGCAGGGTTTCTGAGGAAATGGAAATCTGCTGCTAGCAGCCGTTTTACAAAAGTGAGGCCCCTGCAAGACCTTTCAGAAATATTCTGATAAATATCTGTCACAATTTTTTAAGTGTAGTAGACCTGCACCACTGCCTTTACCCCAAGCCTTAAATTTACAATTTGCGTAAGGCAGGAAGATACTTGGGCTGCCCTCAAAAATTTGTAAAGAGTTCGACTCTTCTGCAGGAACATCAGCCAACTGAGAGGCAGTCCTGGCAGGGACTCAAAACTATTCATCTAGGTCTAAAGAATCCACATTAGAAAAAGTGATAAGAGGATTAAAAATCCATGGAAATCAACCATTTAAATACCTGTCCGGTACAGTTCTGTGGCACCCCTGAAGAACCGGGGCAAAGCTGCCTCCAATAACATGATAAAGTCTTCAAGCTCTTCAGTAACTCCCACTAGGAAGTATTCATTAATCAGATTGTATTTGGCTTGTTCCAAAGCCCATCTGCTTCCCACATTCCTAAAATGACAGAACAATTACAGCAAGTTCTGGTGTCAGCCAACAATCCTTGGTCCCTAGATGGAGATTACTTCATAACAGGACATTTGTATACGCAAGGCAAGACTCATTTGAAGTTATAAACATTAGTTTCTCTCATTTGTGTTCTTACCTAAAATTTTGACTAGTACCTCATCCACAAAACCACCTATGTGTGTATATGGTTACTGTCTCTATTAATGCATTTATTGGAAGATTTACATTTTCTCAATGTCAGTACTCAGTCTCCACTTTCACATTAGATACCAGAAATGGTTCTGGTAAGAACACACCTTCCCTTTTGCATTCTACAAGCCTAAATCTGAACTAGAAAGTCATTGCACTTAAGGGGATGATTTCCCTACTGAGCAACAGACCGAAATTAAACTAAATTTTTTTTTTCCTTTTTTATAGCTCTAGACAGGGTGAAAAAACAGATTCATAGTTCATTGTTTCTCTATTTCTCCACCGGGCCCAGGTGTAGATAAGTCTGACCAACAGGCACTGGAAGGGGAGCTCCCAAGCGGCCATTTACTTTCCTTCTGTTTGGATGAACAGCACCTTTGACAAATAATTGCCCTTGACTTCACTCAGAATCCTTCAAATTATTTATGTCCTTTTTTCTTTGAGTTTGCTAAAGAGTTTTTAAAAGTCTGTGCCATTGTTATAAAACATGCTGCATTGACAGATGGACACTATTTGCTTTTGTTTTCATTTCTACTAAGTAGCATTGACTACTAGATGTCTGGTAAAGGTTTAAGAAGACAAATTTATCTTGATCTCAATTATTTTATTTTCCCCAGAAACTCTAGGAGCTTGAACAAAGTATCTCCATTCAGAAAGACAGATACTGTAGCCTGACATAAGAAAAAAATTTCAAGACTCCAAATCTACAAAAAATTATTTTTTAAATTAAAACCATCTGTTTTCCCTGATAGCACTGCTGATACAGTATGCTAACGTATTGCTTACTTAAAGAATTGCAAGACTGTTTCACTAAAATGCATCTTCAAAAGAAAACGCATTACTAAAGTAACTGCTGCTTCACTGTGTCCAGTCCCTATCAATTTCCCCAGCTGTGCTATACATTCAAATTTGTTAAGTTAAGATTTCAGTGCTGATATACTTGACTAGCAACTTCAGCTACATTTATCTCCCTACCAGCATTCGGAGCTGTGGCCACAGAAGAATGGAATTTGAAGCCAAAGTTTCTCTGGAGCGCAGTCTGAACCTCCAGCTGCCACACATTCATCAAAGGTCTGGAACAAAGACAAAGTAGAGCTGAGCTTTAAAATCGAGTATATGTATCAAACATCTCAATCTGGTTAGCTGCTAAATGTATTTGGGACAGAAAACCACAAGATATGATAAGAAAGAAAAAAAATATTTTTTTCAAGCCTTGCTTTCACAGAGTTATTAGGAGGACCTATTCATTTAAATTAAAATAGTACTTGGACAGTCTTTTATGGTTAGAACTAATAACAATTTGATCTTACCTGATACATTTGATATACCTTTGATATAACCCTGATAAAGGCTATATGCCAAAACAAGCAGGAACAGTCAATAAGTGTTGGTATCATTCATTTTCCCTTACAGAAGAAGTCACTGAAAAACCAGCAACAAATGCCATCCGGATTTGTGTGATACTGGAACAGCTGGATCTTTATACCATAGAATACGTTTTAGATTAAACAATGTTCTATTACATTTTAAATATTATGACAAGTAACTGCCATTTCCAAGGCTAATATGTTTTTGGCAATCAGAAGAAGTAAAAGCTAATTGTTCATTGCATAACAGAATATTCCATACAACATCACTTTACGTGGATAAACAGCTGTAGCAATACAGATTTTCAACTGTAGTAACACAGTTACATTAAGAACTCCATTAGCACAGGAAAGAAATTGTAAATATTTTACCCAGTCACCATAAAGTAAGTATTTATAATATTTCTAATCAAGATATAAGCCATGCAGCTAGGATAGATTTTTTTTAAAAAGGTATTTAATAACAAATAAGTGATCACATGGACAACTTTTTAGACTGTTTCTCCTGTATAAGTACAAGTTCCTGTTCAAAACAGCTGTGAGGTGCAGTTCCTGAGTCAACCTGAAAAACTTACTGATACCAGGCCAAAGCAGTGATTAACCTGCAGTGCCTTGCACTTTTGAGTTTAGAATAGCTTGTACATGTCGCATATCACAGACAAAAATGCAGCTTAACCAGGACAACAATTGTATGCTTTCTCTAGCACAGCTCTCTAGAGAAATCTTGCACTGATCTATCATGAGTACTTTATAACATCAACATTACCTAAAATCTAAACTGTTTAAATGCACCTCCTAACTTATGAATGTATATACTAAATGTGAACTGGCACCTGTCAAAAGAAAGACTTTTTTTTTGCTTATACCTGCAGGTTATTTTATAGCTAATATGCAAAAGCAAGCAAGTAATTTTCTAAGATGAAACAGGACAGGCTTCCTTCCCCACTTCTTCTTATGTACTTACCTTGACTATTCCATCCAGAGATTTTATTATAAGAAACACTTGTCTTTACAGATTCTGTTCTTGGAGACAAACTATCTGTAACTTTGGAAGCACAGGGATATAGAAAGAAAATGAATGAAGAACTCTTCCATATATATGCTGTAGTAGGGACTGGGAGGGGCAAGAGTGTAAAGTATGTTGAGATTCCTTTCTGCTTAATAAAGGAAAAATTGACTTCGTTAGGAAGATGGCATTTTTTACTTTCCTATTTTTCATGTGAAAAGTTCTTAGTGAAATCTACTGTAACACAGGTCAATCCACTTTTGAGCTTACCGAATTTTATATCTAATATATATAAAACTGACACTGTTTATATATGTACAGTTTTCTTAGAAACAGCATGGAAAAATAGTATTACCTGATGAAAACGAAAGAAACCCTAAAACTTGGCATAGCCAATCAATTTCACTTCTAATGAACTAGAGGACAAGTTAAATCTGTATGGCAACAACTAAGTCTCAGACCTAAACAAAGTAGTATGATAGTGACAAAATGAAAAAAAAAAGCATCTTTAGTAGGAAAACATAAAATTATTTGCAATGCATTACAAATATTATCCATAGGAATACATTTCAACTTCTTCCACCAGACAGAACTTACAGCGCAGCCTACCAAGCAGTAGAATTAGGGATTTTGGCCTAATGCTTCCCAGTGACTACCTAATAAGGCTGTTCGGAATATAATTCAAAACTAAACCAGCACTGTTAAATTTCATTATTTTTAATAAATATAAAGTCTTCTAAACAGCTTGGACTTGGTAGCATGCTCAGCTTTCCAACTTATTGATCTCCACCAGGAAGGAATTCCACTGGCCAAATCATGCTCCTCGTGAAGAGAACAGAGTAGGTTACAGAAGATGAGATCCTCTCTCTCTTTTTAAAAATGCCTTTATGATACCATATCACCAAAGCGTCTCTGTAGCCAGTCCTATGAAGATACATGTTTTTAAGCTTAATTTCAATTTGTTCTGTTTGAAGCTTTCCTCTACCTACGCTGTAGGATGTTGGGACAAACTGAAATGCAGTAGCTGAAGATGGCGCTAAAACCTAAAGAACAGAGGAGCAGTTATCGACTGGGAAGAAAAGGGGGATGCTCTTTGGATGGGGGGGCACACACAAAAGGATTATTCACATTTATTAGTTGTTATGGTGTTTATAGAGTAAGCTGTATTCAGTGTGATTTTTGCTTAGTTATTTTTTCAATATCTCTTGGCATTCACACAGTGCTACACTGAATTGTCAACATCACAGAAAAATTTCAGCAGTTTAAGAGAATATTGCCACTGACATTTTAAAACGTTTGCCTCTGAAGTACAAAATCCCTTTACATTTTATAAAAGCTTCCACACTGTTCTAACTATAGTTTTATAAGCCATCTTCATATACTTAATACCTTACTTTTCCTTCTGATTTAAGAAAAGTCCAAAGCAACTTGCTGCAACAAATATCTTACTGTAAACCCTGACAGTGGATGTGTAAATTCTTTCTGGAATAAATTCATTATGGAGACTAAATGATGCTGCCATTCTGAAACTCTATTAGTAATCAAGGTTTGAACTACTCCTATAGCCACCTAAGATGGAGGAAGTATAGGAATGTATGGTTCATACTCCACAGTTTTCAAGCAGACTTTTAACACAATTCCATTGAAGTAGCTACATTTAAAAAAGGGTTGCTAATTATATATATATATATATAAATAAATATATAAAATCACAGCAAAAGCATCATTTCTACAGCTCTTGGTGAAAAAAGTCTCAGTTTTCAACAAGAAGAGATGTATACTTCTTACACAGAAGGATAAGCTTAACTTGATACTTCAACTCTGGACACCTGAAAACATTTTTTAATTTAATTTTTTTTTTTTTTTAGAAAATTGCAACATAAAGTGAATTTATAATGTTACAAAGACCATATTTAATGTTATATTCTGGTCGAGTATGGACATGAAGGGGAGAATGTAACTTCCAAAGCCATCACCATCACCCAGAGGCTGATACAAGAACTATTTAGCTTTTATCAAAGCATTTTAAAAAACTGTTTTCACGTTAACTTCAGTAAGAACAACATATATAATAAAGTGTACTTTACCTTTTTATCCCCCTGTTTTCGCCTCCGCAGCCCTGGTCTGTAATCATCTCCAAAGCGCAGAAAGTAATAATAAGAAACTAGTCGTTCTATAGGATCTCTTATGACATTTATGTAAATTGGTTTCTTTTTAACACCAAATCTAAAGTAAAAAAGGAAAAAATGTCTTTAGAAGGCCAAATCAAAGCTTCTCATCTAATACTTAAAAGCCTGTCTCTATTGATACAACTGAAATCTATATACAGGGAAGATGATGGTGAGAGGAAGTTTAATGATCCTCTCATCCCCATATCCAGTGCGTTACATGGATGTGAAAGTCAGTTCAATTTCACTTCTCCTAGGACTGTGAATTTTTAGGGTTTTTTATTAGAGAAACAAACAAACCTGAAACATTCTCACACAACAAATACTAAATATGTTTATACAACCATTCTGCCTCTAGAAATGCCTTATTAACCTAGCAGTCACATGTGTAAAGTACAAGGACGTTTCAGATTGAGCTCCTGCCCTCCTGAACTGTGCTATGCGATGCTGCAAGTGGTTTTCCTGGCAGATCATCAGTTGCCAGAGACATGAACTCTAACAGAAGGAAGACAGAGCTCCGAGCCCATCTATTACCTGGATTAAATCCATATGGCTATGCTTATTAAATATAACCCTAAGATAGTATCTTTAACCATATTAACTTTTCTATCCAAAGATATAATATTTTTCCTTAGACATTTACCATAAGCAAATTTTGATTTACTGTGGTACAAACAGGATGCTTGATGAAATAAGGAAAAACACAAGGAAGATTTAAACCACCAAAACTGTTTTGAACAAACACTACCTTTCCATGATCTACAATCAAGACAGCTTTTAAGATGCATTTCTCAGTTTTATTTTCTTTTCCATTTGAGACATTACTGTGGCAAATAAATTTGGTATCCAAACATTAAAGAAGTTATATCACAATAGAAATTGCAAGTGTGTCAAGTGCCCTGAAGCAAAGCTGGGAGCTGGAAAAAAAAATTATCTTCCGTTCCCATGCAAACTGGGAAAGTGTTCTGCATTGACAGAGGGCTGTCCAAGCCTCCCAGCTTGGCTAAAAACCAAGAGTGTGCTCATAGTTTTAAGGTGCAGTACTGTTGTTGTTAAAGCGGTACTCTGTAAATTATACCACGTACTGCTCATGTGAGGAATCTCATGTTGAAAAGCAAAAGAACAGAAACATAGAATAAACAGCAGAAAAAGGTTAGAAAAAAAACAATTAAAAAGCATTACTTTGGCAAAAGACTAGCACTACAGATACAGAAATTGCTAAAGGCTACAGAAAAAGCAATTGCTTCTTCAGATGTTGCCAGCAGAGTACCAATGAATCAGAGCGTAGCAGTTAAAGGCAGTATTGCTGACATCTCTCTGCATGCTCTTACCCCGCAGCGTCCGCAAAAAAGGAGCCTGTGAATATTTCAATCATTTTGATGCAAATTCCAGACTTTGAACTGCACTCTCTTTCAGGTCCACTCAAGTGCCCAAGACATGCACATGTGTCTCCTTCTACACACTCTACTGCAAGTGCTGTAGAAGGCTATAACAAACCATCCTGATACAGCAGCAGCCTCAACTAATGATATGTAACTCTGGGATAAATAAAAGTGTCAAGGCCCTTGGAATATTTGTGCTGGGTTATACATTCATATGGATTTGCACATGACCTTGTCAAACCAGCTTCAGTTACGGTAACACAAGCCACTTACCACTGTAACTTTATTGATAATGATAATGATTTGGCAGCTGTGTTGTCAAAGAACTTTTTTCCCAACCATTTACCAGAGAAAATAAGGGTGAATCAGAAGTTTAAAAAAAGGGGGAAAAAATAAACTCTTATTACTGTAATTTCTATATGGATGGGTTATGATAACCTGTCCTCAACACTGTAAGTCATCCATTGAATCCAGTACTTTAAGCTTCAGCATAATTTAAGAGGTACTTTTGATATTTGACCCTGGACCTAAGTCTGATGTCTGCGTATAAACAGGCATAGACTTCTGAAAGGTCTTACATTTCTCAACTACAAAAATGTTCACTATGAGAACACACCTCCAGCCTTAAAAGCGTGGGCCTTGCTAAGCGCAACCATAGTATTCAAGATATTATTTTAAAAATGAAAACCCAAAGTATGAAAAAGCAAGCTGTTGTGGGAAAAAAATAAATCATATAGGTGAAAGGATAACAAACAACAAACACAAGAATAACAGTCCTGGAGGGAAGATGCAGATGAAAGAAATCTGTGAAATTGCTTTGAAGATGTAAAGTAATTATTTTAGTTTAAAAAAGTTCTGGTATCTGAAAATGTTTTCAGCTTTATGAAGTGACTAATGTATAAAATAATATTCACCTTTGCTGTTCCAGAAAGCTGTTATTCAGTTTTAGTTTATTAATGTTGCAGGATTTAAACGTTAAAAACGCAGAAAGGAAGTTAATGAAATTTGAAAATTTTATTTTAATGATTGATTTGCAATTAAGACTTCTTGCCTGTTACTTTTTGTAAACTTCAAACTTTTAATTTGTGCCATTGGTAATTTCCAGCCACTACTGTAGCTTTTAGCATTTTCTATTATGTAATATACTGTCCTGGGAATCTATGACGCTCTCTCTTTCCCTTCTCATTCTTTGTAATAGAAAGCTGAAATCAGTGTACATAATGAATAATTAAAACAAATGACTAAACAAAATAAGTTCTTGCATACAAAAACCTCATTTCATTAAATAAATGTTTTAATACAGAGAAATATAACATTACTACGGACTGACCACCACCAAGAGGTAAAAGTAGTGGTTACTATTGTTTGTGCAGTTGAATATTCTGAGAGCTGAAAATTCCACTTCCAATTTTAAACCACTTTCCACACGCTGCAAGTGCAAGATGAAGCACTGCCTACTAAGCATCTTAAGCAAAACTGGCTTGCCAGTTCGAGGGGAGTTTTCACAAGACTGAGCTACGGAGGACCACTGCTTTAGATCCACAAGCAAAAATAAGACAATGACTACAGATAAAATCCTGAACCTTTGAAGACACTAGGAGGGTTTTTACCTCATTTTCTTTTAAATTGCTTTTAGAAATCACAGAATTTAACTCCACAACAATTATTTCAATGCTTTTTACAGCAAGTCAAATTAATATAGGCAAGAAAACTGCTTTAAAGTATAACTTTTACTATTTTGATAAAGTGTAAAAGGACACTCTAATATAGAAGAACTACAGAACTTAAGAGCCAGGTAGTATTAGCTGCTATATGAAATATATTTGAGAACAGGTATCTTAAAATTCCCAGAATGGGAAGCCAACCCTTAGGCAGATCTGCCAGAGTTCCAGAGAAAAGCCAGGATTTTCAGTAAAACGAGCTTGTAATTCAGACAAGGAATAAAGCTGGCATATAAATAGTTTTGAAAGGAGACTCAGCTACATTTTATCATGCAATAGACAAGAGAAAACTGAAAAATCAAAACCAAATATTGCTCATCATACGAATTTCAGCGTGTGAATTTTTCGAAACCGCAGCTGTCAGCCCTGCATCACTAGAGGGCACTAATAGCCCAGCTGGATCCAAGCAACTTAAAACTACTATGCTACTCAACAGATAAACCCAAGGGTAACATACTTTGCAAAGTCCAAATAAGATATATGTCCGTGGTAAAACCCTGGTTTCATTTCCTTCCAGGAAGTCACATTCTTCACAAACCGGACCTGCAAAAGTAGACAGCAGAAAATGTTTCTATACAGCTGGAACATACTAAGTTTCATCATACATAGTGTTTTCTGTTGTGTAAGTAAAATCTTATAATGCATTAGGAAAAAAAGTCTATTTTGAATATTACCGAAGAATTTGTGCCAGCTAAAATAGACTTTTCTGCAAGCATACAGCTGACTCATTTTAGATCATCACAATTTAATGACCAGAAACTAAGCAAAAGCAGCATACAGCTATCAGAAGGGCAATTCAAGGAAAGCTACCACAAAAACATTAGCAAGACAAACATTTAGATTTTTGTCAGTCCATTTTATTTGCAATTTGAAAGGAATGTGAAATTCCCTCAGCAACAAGTAGAAATGCAAGTACAGTTTTAACGGAATTGTCTGATCTGTATTTATCCCCCAAGTAAAAATAAAAAAAAAAAGTGTACCAGATTTACAAGCATGTTCTTAGACCTTTTTGACTGGGACATCAGAAACAAATCTGGTGGTTTATTTGCTCCCCCATTCCAAAATGCCATGCATGAGTAATCCAGAAATTTTATAAATATATACATTGTAAATCAGATATATAGTTTACCATTTGGAACAGTTACCTTATGCCTAACATTTCAGTGAAACTTCCATGTTAAAGCATGAAGTAGCCCTTAAACAAAAGTTGATCAAGCAGTTATGGGCAAACTTCACAAAAATAGGAATAGCTTTACATTTCAAAGAACAAAATAAGATGCATGCCCCAAACCAGAAACTATGATCAAATTAAGTGGGACATGCAAATCCTGATATAGCTTGGCTTTATTAAATGAACAGAATATTTTAACATCGAAGCATTTAACTCTGGAAGTTATTCCAAAACTAGTGAACTGGATAATAAAGAAAAGATGATAAATCTGCACTGCCTGAGCTGTCTGACAATGATACGTCATTTCTGAAGCTAAGAATTAGAAGACAGCATTCCTTACACATCTACAATATATTTTCTGTTATACAGTGACATAGATGACCACCACCTACTGAGGTGAGATGAGAGTGAAAAAACAAAAGTCTGAGAGCTCAGGACAACATATTAACATTCTGCAAGGTCTAATGGATTGAGAGTGTCCTGAAACATGGTATTTATTATAATTATCCAGTTGAGGATTTTAAGAAGCAAGACTGGCCTGATGCTGTTTCTTCAAACATGCAAAACTCACAGTCTAGAATTTAAGAGGTTGATACCTTTGCTTATTTCTCCAGATGATAGTTCTTGGACTCTCAGGTAAAAGAAATATATATTACTCTTAATAACAGGCAGTGCTCATTTTTTCAGTGTACAAGTTTTACAGTCTGTGGCATTTCACAATTTAAACTATATATTGCACATGAAAATTGTGGCAAATGTAGCTGAAAAGCACTGCACAATGTTATACAATGGTGTTTCATAAACTGCATTTGCTTTCTGTCTGGTGTTGTCCACAGCATAAACTGATGATATATCTATGAGATTCTGAATCTAGTTGAACAACCTTTACTGCAATTGAAACAAACCACACTTTCATTAACTGTACCTGCCAAAGATCAATCATAAGGTATTTTCAGTGAACAGCCTCAGCTACAGGTATTTCTATACTTAGGAAAGAAGTTTCCTAAATGCAAAGTATATATAATCCTCTCTTCCCTCACCCTCAGACTCCAAAATATCACGGTTAGTTGATACAACCCTGCAAGTAAACCAGTTATGCTACCTATCGTGTGTACTGCAGCATGCATATTAAAGTGTACATTTCAGTTACGTTTCCATGAATAAGCTTTCTGAAATCTAGCACCAGCTAGACTTCAGTTTCTAATAGACTAGGACTAGACACAGGGAAATGTTTAGTGCAAAATCCCAAGGGTCAGGTCTATCTTAGATCCCCATGCCACCATCGGGCATCAGACCTTGGATGTTCCAGTAACAGTTCAGAAATCCTTTACTGTCTTTACCCTACAATGTTGTTGTCTGCTAAGGAAATAATTTTTATAAACATAGGATGGATATTCTAGCCTTTTACTAACTTTAACACCAGGCAAGCCAAGAGAAGGCTAGGAAGGTTTTGTAAGACAGATGCAACATTTACATCTGCCTTAAGATAGACCAGCAACGTGCTGTGGCCCCGAGAACTTAAGTTTCTAACAACTGTAAGCAGCCTGCAGGCAAGAATACCCCCCCTCCCCCTTCACCCCAAGTTTGCAGCATTCCAAAATCAGAATTGTTCCAGGTTACAGACAGCCCAATGAGTTTGGACTGGATTAACACATTTTAGGGCAGAAAGGCAGAAATCAATATTGCTTGCCGCTTCATATTGTTAACTATGATCAATTTTACCTTTCTTTTCAGGGCTTAGCAGACAGTGGAGCTTTCAAGAGACCAAGCAAGGTTCTCCATCTGAACCCAACTGAATAAAATTTGAAGTTACTTTAAAAGTGCGGATAGACGTGAATGGAATTGCTGGGAAGTTGTTTCATGGTGCTTTTATATAATTAGCTACAAAGTTGCTTCACAGCCTTTAGTAAGTGAGAAATCAGCTGAGCTTCACTGAATTAAAAAGTCAGAGCAAATGTACTCTGGGGGCGTAAGATGTCCTGAAAGGTGAGTTAAATACATTCAGTTTCTAGGATGATAAGAACTTAAAACAAGTCTCAGTGAGCCAAAATTTAAAAAAAAAAAAAAATAAATCCCCCAAAACCCCAACCAAAAAACCATCACCAGCACACTTGGTCTGAGAAAAAAAGCCCTGGAAAATCTGTACATGCAAACCAAAGCGATGTTGTAAACTGTCATCTCTGTCCACTACCTGCTTCCATCAATCCCACTTCTCTACAGTCTGAACACAAACACACCCCCTGCCTTTGCCCCCAGAAGGTGGTATGGTCATTACCCTGTGGGCTGGTATCACACGGAATCCTGGCTACCAAAAAAGCCCCAGCTTTTCAGGTCATTACATTCTAGTTTTGTTTGTCAGTTGCTGAATAACTGTCTTAAAATGACAAATAACTGGGGGGATGAATATCACAAGCCTAGCCTGCTGAGAAACACCATGAGGATTTTTTCATTTGAGCTACAAAATTAGGGCTCTCAAGTAAGGCTGAAGACCCACACAGTGTCCCCATTAAAGGAAATCTCATATTCAGATTTAAAGACCAAGCGTGATGGAATGACTGAATCAGAACTGCTCTGCAGGAAGGCACTGGTCGCTTAGCTATCAAAACTGTCATACAAGCTAATAACTAACAGTTAGCTCTAAATCAGAGGGTCAGGAACACTGGAAACAGGCTAGCAGCACACCTGTGGCTGCATGCCATGAAAAGCCACAAACAAGTTCAAGGCAAGGGCAGCTGAGAAGCAATTTTGTGAGATGGTGAAAAGAGAGTTCACCAGTTCAGCCACAGTACAGCGAGGCTACCCACCTCATGTGAACAGTTCTTTCTCAGAAGGAAAAAGACAACCGGCACATGGACAGCAGCAGATGCTAGCACTCACTAGGCCATCTGACTCCTAGAGAAACACTCTTAAATGTTCAGGAGTACATGACAGTACTTCCACCTCTAGCAGTGTATGGCAACCTTACGCTTGTTCCACTTCTGACAGCCACTGAACTTCACCAGCAGAGGAAATAAGCACTAAAGTCAGTGTAAGTGTGCTATCCTCTGAGAGGGCACTGTTTTAGAATACATTTGGAAGCAAGATTATATGTTTTCAGGTTGCTTTTTCAAGAAAAACGGGGAGAGAAACTGTGGGAGAAAAAAGAACAAGGAACAGAAAACAGCAAGCTGAGGGAGTGAAATGCTGGATAATTGTACCATGGCTTGTCTATGTTTGCAACAGTACAGAGAATGTGTTCTCATACCCCCTTTTCTAACAATATATCGAGAATACATGCTGCAAGACAGAATAGTAATTTCATTTTAAACGTTTTAGGTGACAACTTCACCATGTAACAAAAAAGCTGAAGTCTGTGTAGCTGGTATGCCATTCAGCTAGCCACAGCACAGGCATACTTGTAGGACAAAAAGTATCAGTACTGAAACATGCAAGCAACAAATAAAATCCAACCAAACAACTACTCTGGTTTAATGAAAGCAAGTGGTTTTGTTACAGACCACAGAGGTCAGAAATGCAAGATGGGCAACATGGCACTCAGCTTGCTGCAGAGAAAAGGCCCAACCTGCATAAAGAGGGGCAGTTCCCAGGATCCTGCTGCCAGAGAAGCTGCAAAAGAAAGGAGGGCTGCTGGAACAAGTTCCATCTGAAACTAAAATGGATGTATTAGGGACTCTTAGTGGATTATCTCAAATCAGATACAGACTGTGTTTGGAGTGGATTTTAAATAGGGTTTTTTGGGTTTTTTTTCAGATTGCATTCAAGAAGTAAAGGTTTCACACGTGGGCAGAAAACTTAAAATGTGTTACAGAATTATAGTAGTTTGGAAAAAGCACAGCAGGAGTGCATAATGGAGAGCTCACTATCTTACAAATTTATGTCAGGCCCAAGACAATCTTCACTTTGCCTAGGGAGACTTGCTTCAACAAACAGCATCACTTATAAAACAATTCTGCCTCTGTGATATGTTTATGTATTTTACTACTGCTGCATACACACCTAATACACTCAAATGAGCTACACTGATGAAGATAGTATGTGAGTATTTGTTGCAAATCCAAGCCCACAAAGAGTATACCTCATCAGCTAATATCAGGACCCTTGCCACCTCCAGAATTATGTGTTATGATTTACAATGGCAAGTGCTATCTCAATAGACTAATGATAAATCATTATTTCTTATTCTTTGAACAACTATGCAATACATAGTTTTTCATTGTCAGCATCTCCCAGTTAATGGCCACTGAAGGAGTATCAATTGTCTAATTAAACAACATAATTTACCACCTTGGACAATAGCATAGTATCAAATGAAGGTAGGACTGCCAGTATTGCATACATGCCCAGCACTGATGGATTTTCATTTTTCAGTAAGTAATTCTTAAGAGGGAAGATGAGGAGCAGAGTTTCTCTTAGACAAAACTAAGCTAATAAAGAACACATTTGATTTGAATGAATTCCAAACAAAAGCAGAAATTTAAGGAAAGGTTGCCTATGTTTAATGTTACACCATCAATGACTAGCTCTCCTGGTCCTTCAGGACAGACCAGTACAATTCAAAGAGTCTGTGGTTGGAAGCACAGCACTAAGTATGACTGACTTGAGCATGACTTTTAATTAACAGATATAAGCCTGTTAAATCTTTTGGGGAAAAAAAAAAAAATCACTCTGCTGTTAGTGCACGGGTCTTTAGTACTTGTTCTACGCAGTGGACAGGACTATAGGGATGGCTACCAGATTTACTTTTAGTAATCTCAGTAATCATGTCTGACAATATCACATTCATATTTAGGAAAAGATTTCACTACAGCAAAACCCCAACAGTAACAGAACCCCACTATCACAAAACAGGTTCCCAGTCCCACCCCAAGTACACTCTATGTCCCCTGTGCTGAGATCCTGACCTCAGTCCTTTCTCCCTGTATACAGAACTGGAAGCGAGGGGCCGCACCTGCTTCCCCTTGCCCCACTCCAGCAGCTGTGCTGAGCTGCCTCTGCCTGCAGGCATGCACTTAAAGGAGCTGGAAACCTCGGTGCTGACGTGCTGCAATGCAGAGCAGCTCCTGCCTGTGCTGCATATCAACTTCAGATGATCAGCACACCACCGGTGGTACATTCCTCGGGAGTTTGGAAATGTTTGTTTTACAGACAGGGATGATGACATGGTGATGTTTCAGACCTCTGACCTGTGTTTCCTACATGTGCACTCACAAGTAAAGAAATATTATTTTAAAAAATGAAACAACAACAACAAAAAAAATCTACTCCCTCACCACACCACACCCCAAGAAAAACAGAGCGCTGACCCTTCATCTTTTTTTTAACACCCACCATCTGATGCAGTGGTAGTAGCCATGATCATTTCTAGCCTGGGACTACACTGATTTTAGTGAGAACTTTACATGGATGCAAAGTGACTGTTCCTTTAGAGTGCAAGCGATTTACAACCACTTCTTTTTACCTGTTTTTTATCACCTGTGAGACCTGACCGGACCCAGTACCAAAGACAAAAGTATAGCCCTGACAGCATGGAACGGTGCCTGCACTACTTGGGAGAGGAAATCATGTAAGACTGCATTCACCACAGATGGAGATGACAAGCAAATACTATTACACAGCCAAAAGGCAGACAGTTGACAATACAATAAACTTTTACAGTTAAAACAATTGTAATTTCTGCCCCAGCTGTGTCCCTTTTTATCTTTGTTTTTGTCCAATAAACAGATACTTACCACCACCCAGCAGCCCAGCAAAAACCTAAACCTATTATTTAAAAAGTAATATTAATTCTCTACAAAGAGATTACAAAACACATTAGAATCCATTTATATTGCAAAATGGGACATAAAAGCCAATTCCATCAGACCACGTAAGTCTGCAATAGCAATAAATTTTCCTATACTTTCCCCTTGTTTAATAAAAACATCCCAAATGCAGTAGCTTACCTGATCTTGCAGAGACATAACAGGATTATTTTTGGTTGTGTTGATATGTAGAACATGGTATTTGTTCTTTGCACAAAGATCATAGGCAATATTTGTGAAGGATGTGCTGGCAGTCTTAGGTACTCTGTTGTAAATAATCACCACATCATCTTCTTCATCCAGTGTCACATCTTGGCGGGGGCCATCTACTGTATGGCGCTGTTCTATTTCTCTGACTTCATGTCTTGCGATAGCCCTTTCTGTTAAGGATGACAAATACAGAATTTCGATGTAAGTTATCACCAATTGTGAAGCTCAAACCACAGAATGCAAAAGACCTGGTGAAAAGCAGTAACTCCTCAGCGATAAAGGAAACACTTGCTGTCATATATATTTCTGATACATCTGAAGCAGAACTTAATCTATAAAGTGAACGAATGATAAAAGGTGAGTTAGTTTGACACAGAACACAAAGACTGGAAAACAATGTTTAGGGAACACATACTGTATTCCATGACTCATAATACTGTTACCTAAAGCCATTGTCTCTAAAGAAAAATGTCTATAGTGCGCTATCAAAATGGTGACATCCCCAAAATATCCCAAATAATTTCTATAAAACACCTGTTTTAAAATAATAATAGAAGGAATACGTCAGGCAATTTGGAGAATACGAATTTTCTGAAAACAGTAGAAATACTAACACTAGAGATTTAGTCAAGTAACTGTGTAGAAACACTGGAATTCAGGTGAAAACATGGTTTTGTTATTTCAATTGATACAAGCCCCAAGTGTGAAGTATTACAATAAATGGATTTGCAAAAATGCAATTAGATTTATTAATTTCAGGTATGACAAGAATAGAAGCAAGAGGTGGTTATGAAACCGTTAATGTTAAGGTGAAAAGCGATCTCTCAGTACTGAAATACATCAAATACATCAAAAAGAAGGAAACATGGAAAAGCAAGCTATGAACAAAACATTTTGGCAAGGTAAGTACATTGCAAATAAACCATTTTTCCTTTTATACAAAGGGCAATACTCGGAGTAATTGAACTCTGCTTCAAGTGCTAAAAGCCTATCCAGAAAATAAAATCACCAGTATTTTAGCATTTTAATTTTTTTTCCTGCTGCTGAACAGTGAATACTTTTTGCTGATTCAGACACAGCTTTGTTCTGCTCTAGATAAGTATATACTTTAATATGATTTGTAATACAGATGTCAAAGCATCTTTTCTGATTCATTTATTGCGATATTGCCTTTAATAATGTATTCAAAGACACCTCCATTGGCCAACAGTGCACACTGAAGTCAGTCCCACAACAGTAACCTGTAATTCTCTGTATTGTGTTCTTACACGGGGTTTAGCTCTTTCTGGATGACACGCTTTTAACGGCAGCAGCTCTGGCCTTTACTTCCCTTGCTTCCTGTAACCCAGCTCCTTCTATTCTCTTTCAACACATCTCTTTAATTATAACATAAAATCACTTTTAAAGCAGAATCATTAAGCTGTGAACACCACTAGCCTGTAATTCCACATAAATTGTCTTCAACCACAAACTTCCATCTGTCTGAAATGCTTCAAAGCTTAAACTCACTCACTCTCTCATATGCTCGTATCTCACACCCCATAACTAAGTTACATCAGTATGAAAATGTTTGTAGAAAATGCTTATTGAGTATATCTCAATTTTCCACATGACATCTGTTGCTCCCCACTACATCAGTCACAGTTTTTGCTCCTTCCTTTCTCATTTGCCACCTCTCCCATCACTGCTGGCAAAGGTCCTGTTTTGGAAAGAGATGAGACAACAGACTCAGGTTTCTTCTGTCTGAAGACGGCTACAACAAAAAGGGACTGGCAACTCCCCCCTGCCTGCCAGTAACAGATCAGAGGAAGCATTTGGTAGGGGGCACAGTTAATCACATGGCTGCCCAAGGCTACACAGATACTGAATACCACCTAGAGAGGCGGAAATGAAACAAATTTAATTTGTATTTTCTACACCAGAGTAGTAGACCTCAGCTAGATTTGAATTGTAACTGCGCAGAGCTCCAGGGCTGATGAGGCTGGCTGGTGCAGAGGGAAGCTGCCCCTTCCACAACGAAGTAGTAAACATTTGTGAGAAACAGACATGATTTGCAAGAGGAGCAATGAGAAGTGTTCCTCTAATGAGGTATTTGAAACCACGATGATTCAAGAATTAGCATGATAAGTGCACTTTAAAGACTGTGCATAAGATATAAAAGATGCAATTAGCAGAAAGGCTATTACATATGATAACCTTCAACTCTGTACGGTGAGAAGGGAAAGCAAGAACGCACACAAGGAAGAGAACCTTCACAAGTGTCAAGTACACAGTTCTAACACCTAAAGAATAAGAAGGCTTTACATTTCAAATTAAAACAAATATTTATGATTAAGAACCACAATAATCTTCTTGAAATAACTATTTAACAATAGTTAAAACCCAAAAGCTGAGATGAAGCGCAGGATATAAACTGCAGAAGTGCAAAGGGAAGCTAAAGCCAGTGAGAAGCAGATACAGCAGCACCTGAAAGCGTCTACCCTGGTCAGCCACCCTAATGGCCAATTTCACTGTAGTCTGTTAATAACACAACAAGGAAAACTGCCAGTTTTGTAAAAATGCATGTTTCTTCCCACAGATGAGTAGTTTGCAGTTTTCCTCTGAAGTCGGAAGCTTTCTTTGTTACTTTCTGAAGTCAGTTTAACTCTTAAAATGGCACGTGATTTGATACATATGAATTATATTTATTTTTTTAATTATTCATTTGTGGAGGAGGAGGAGAACCAGTAATGGTCACAGGCAACTGAGAATAGTCTTTGGGATAACTAAGTTAATCAGGAGTTAAGAGAATTTGAGGAGTTGATGGGCCTTTGACTAACTACTTCATTTGCTCTTCTATGAAATTTAAGTATCTTTGGAAGCAGAAGTCCTGTAACGGTTGAAAAATGACCAGCTCTTACCTGCTTTTACAAGTGCAGTAGAAAATGCAATGTATGTTCTAATAACTTTTTACATGTAGAAGATAGGGAGGAAGACGATGTTAGGCATTTATTAAGTATATTTTGTTTACCAAAGAATAACCTTAGATGACAGCCCTGCAAATTTAACTTTGTTTATGAGAACTTGACTTAGATTGGTTTCTCTGAAGTCAATTAAAAAAAAATAATCAGGTTAGGTAATTTTTTTTCTATCTGAGATCCCGTGGACAAAATGATATCCTACAGTTTCACCACCTTCATTCCATTCTATTTAAACTTAATTTTGTAAGAAAAACATCTAGGCAAAATTATTGAGCTAAATGTGTAAACTGGGTTAAGACTGTCCACACTAAGTTTGATATCAATTTAAAAAGGTAAGCAGCATTTAAGAATGTAGTACTTCGAATACAAGAGATTTTCATAGTAATATAATACAGGATAATTTTAAGGCATAAAATACTCTGTCTCACACTTTTTTTTATTACTGCCTGTTTAGGTTCACTGTCATAAATAATGTAATTACTATACAGTCAGTAAAAATGCTGTTCTGCAGTTGTCCTACACACAAACTTTCATCAACTGCAAGGCCAGTTTGCACACAGGCAGCACCATGTAAGATCACTGTAATAAGGTTTACTACAGTGGTTATTTACCAGCAGAGGAATTACTTGCAGAAAGTCTTCAGTTGGCAGAAGCAGGTGTTTTGTAAACAACAGAACAAGCTCATTTTCCCACCTACTTGTCTACATGTTCTTCAAAATCCTCCTTTACCCCATTTCTGTAACTATCAGCATCTTCCCACAACTTACATTTCTTGAGCCACCCTTTCGTAGCAATAAACCAGAAAATACCATGGCTAGCAACAACTTGGTTTGACAGTGAGATGCTATCAGAAAATGACATATAATGGGCAAGTTATGTCTTCTCCTTCAGCAGAAACACTAATAGCAACATTCAATCTGTATGCCACCACTGATTATGGAAAAATTCAGAATTATTTATTTTCAAGACAACTGCCCTTTCAAGTTACAAGCTGTTTGTCAACAAGTTTAAAAAGCTATTAATACAAGAAGTAACGCCCGGTAGAGAAATCGACACACCACGTTTGATTGCTTAGCCATGTTTTGTTAGGATCTCAGCTAATAAAATCACCTGTGAAAATACACTGGACCCAAACATACCTATAAAAATATTTGAAAATCCAACCGGGCAATATTTACATAATTCTAGAAACCAATCACCCAACTGAAAAATATTTAAATAATTATAGAAACTAATCAATGTGATCATAAGCAATTATTTGTCTACATTTCTTGTACATTCAAACAAATGTCTTAGATACAACAAATTTATTAGCATTTATTTCAAATCCAAATGTTAACTGCATAATTATTGTCCCAAACAAAACAGAGTGGCATGGATTTTAACAACTTAAAAGTTAACAAAACCAAGCATTTCAAACTCCTTGCATTTTTCACAAAAACCCAAGAACCTCCTGCGATTTCTTAACAGGAAAATCTATCAAACCCAGAACGCTTCTTTCCCCTACCACTCTGGATGAGGGATACATTTTGAGCCTCGCTGGCTATCAAAGTCAAGTTAACCAAGCACCTGGAAGAATAATACAGAGCATGCCACTCTGCATCTCCAAACTATGTTTTCTGTCCCCTATGTCTATTTCCCTTCTGCACCCACCTATGGATATTATTTAGGCTCTCTCTTCAGTGTGTCTTCTGCGCCTGCCATGCTACCTGGTGAAACCTCCCACACGGGTGAGGACAGGCTCAGTCTTAAATTATAGCTCAGCTGCCTTCAAGCCTTACCCAACAGAAGAAAAAGTTGTGGATTCAAACTCCACTCACTTGCTGTGGTGGTGAAGGAACTCGACAGCTAGTATGGATAGCATCAACCCTGTGCAAACAGTTGCTCTGTATCCATGATACTGGATGCCATTTCAAACCAATAAGCAGGTTTCTTCCAATTGGGAACAATATTGAAGCCAGCTGACTCGGTGTCTCCGCTTTCCTTCCACCATGCTCCCAGGCCAATTAGGCAAGCAGCTGGTAGCCTGCGGCACCGAGCAGCTCTCAAGCTGTTTCCCTGCCCAAAAGCTGCATTAAACACACGATTGCCCTAAATACTGAACCAAAGCAGGACTGAAAACCCACTCACTATTGACTGCATTCTCCTCTGATGAAGAATGAAAACTGAACTGAACAGCGGCTTAAAAATGAACCATAATTACATAGCAAAGTTAATGTCCTGATTCATTTTCAAATTATATACACCCACCATACACACGTAGCCTCCATCCTTCACTGAAATGCAGCCCCCTCTGGGAGCTGTTTAACAGCATAGATCTTACAAACCAGCACAGTGCTGCTGTATGTGGGTATCGATACTTTGGGGACTGAGAGGAGGAGAGACAGAATCAATGGCGCTATGACAATTTATGGCCATGGAGGATTTGTGTCACTATACCCAGTTAAAAATGCAGGGAAAATATAGATTGAATTAATAAAAGATGCCTAAAGTTGAATTTGTTTAAGGTATCAGTATTAACATACCAACACTTTCCAAGACCTTTAAGAATAACAACTCTATCCCGCTCTAGTTTCAAGTCTTACTAACAGCAGAATCACCACATTGGTTCTTTAGCAGCTGCACGACTTAATGACCAACATGTATTTTGAGCAAGCCTTCAGTTTCTCCCAATTTTCTTTTCCTCTATGCAAATATTCCATGAACCTGCTGTCTCTCTACTGCTGATTAATGAATGTTTGTAATGTTCTCAAAGGCAGTTCTGGGTGAGCCACTGGGTGAGGGGAGTGCCAGAGGGGCAGCAAACCCTGCCTTCCCGCTGCGGTAACCGCAGCGCTCTTAAAACCAGTCCCGGGGACTTCAGATGAGATCTCAAGTGTGACTCCTTACCACCGTCTCTGACTGACCACCCTTAAAATCGTAACTAACTAGTTTGTTTCTCCATTAACATCTATAAATATACGTATTACAATCAACATTAAGAAACAAGGAAAGCGGGCTATGTGATAGAAGTATGAACTACTAGTCTTGCAATACCAGTCAGATAAGAAAACCTCCCATGTTTTCCTCCCCCTTCTAAAAATTAATTTGCCTTAGTGTCAAGAGATTCTAATGACTAATTCTAGAAATTTCATTCCAGCTTGGTTTTTTTCCCAGTAAGGCATGAAAAGAAACAGATATAAAAGATCTCCTGTAATAAACTGTAGTTCAGTGAACAATTAAAAGTCACTAACATTGCCAAAACATATTTTTTTTTAATAGTGGTTAATGCATTTTCAGAACAGAAAGAAAATGAAGTCAGACAGAAGAGAATTGTTTTCAAACTCCAACAAATGCAGATTGGAACTAGTTAAAAGCAAGGATAACTCCCCAAAAAACCCAACCCAGACCACCAAGGAGGCACCTCCAGCTAGGCACTGAGATTGTTAACTAAAATCTAATGCAGCAGCTGTCTGAAAATTAGAAGTAGTGATGCTGAAAAACCTGCTACAGTTTCATTAGCATTTGATACTCATCATTTAATTTCAAGATAGCATTTTTGCCAGGGCTTTATTTTGAACACATAAGTAGAAGCATATTGATTAGTGTGTAATATTGTTAAGGGTTTGACTTAAGCTTATAAAAAAAGTCTACCCAACAGTGAAATCACTGTCTTACATGCACATCCAAGCTGGTTTTAACATCAGAGCCTGCATTTCTCATTTTCCTGCAATTTTTTTTTAGTTGATCAACTGCATTTATAAGGAACAGAGTATTTCAGGATTAAGCTCTGAACAAGTATTTACTTTTTTATCTTTTTTTTTTTTAAAAAAAGCCAGCTAACATAAAAGCCTTACATATTTTTCTTCCAGCATTCTGTTGGGCAGAATATCTTAATGAAAGACTATGTTGTGGCCCTTTTTGACACAGGACCAGACACACCACGCATGTACTATGAAGTCAGTCTGGGTTTTAGCTACATAATACATAGGACAGGTAAGGGCCTGCATCTCAAGTCCCAGGAAGGGCGTAACTAAAAAAGAACCCATGAAAAGTCACAGATCTGATAAATCGCACTTATAGATTCAAATATTAGGTACCCCAACAAGCATGGTTATGGCTTACAGCAGACATATTTGTGTAAGAATATCCAATAAAACAAAAAAAAGGATATTTCATTCCACCAAATATGAAATTTCGAAAAATTTGTAAATTCTGGAAAAGGTGCATAAAAACACATCTTCAGCTGTAATTATAGCATCACTACTGCGACTTCTGAAAATTGCTAATAAACCTAATTACAAAGCTACATACAAATTTAGAGAAACATTTTAGGCAACATGGTGCAGCAGTAAAATTTAAAGATAAGCATATGTCAAACAGCTCCATAATCTCTCCAACTTCAGACTGAACTGTTTTGCTTGACAAGTGGTGAATTCCAGTTAATGAATTAGCGTGACAGCAAACACAATAGACACCATTTATCTTTTTTTCCTCCCAGTCACTTGCAATTTCTAGTTTCTTTAGGACAAGGAAACTTGAATAATAGATAGCTGTAAAGAGAAGGATGTAATCACACAAGAAAAAGGTTTGTGGCTTTTCAGAACCCCAAAACTGTCCATGAACTGTTACGAAGCACTGTGACTAAAACAGCAATGAAAAATACTTGCAAATCAAGGATTTGTTCTCTAAATAATAAACTGCAGCTGAGTATGTAACAGCAGGATTTGCTTTTACAGTGCCTTAATATCGTAATGCAGGACTTCAGTGTTAGCAAGAAAAGTTAATGGGACTGTTTTATACAAGGATACAGTTGTCACCAGCGTTTCACTATATAAATGTGCATGCATGTCACTCCTTCAAGCAAAATCCAATTCAAGTAATGAAAGAAAGCAAGATCAATATAGATCATCTGACTCCATTTAGTAAGGCAGCCTGGAGACTGTTTTGTTGTTTCTATACAAGCTTGCTCCAGACATACAATCATTTACTTTTTCTAAAAGGATACTGACTAGCATAAAAGCAAAAAGGATCACTAAGCTGTCTGTAAAAATCATTGAAAGACCTGGGTGTATGGACAATGCTGTATTACAGTAAGCCACCATCAGATTTAATGAAAGTAACTGGTAAGATATAGTGCTGTTTGCAACATATTCCACTCATACCACCCCTGCTTGTCTTCACAGCTCTTGGCTAAACTAACCTAATCTGGAAAACAGACTATTGCCAGCTGGTCTAGCAGCCAAAAACCAGCAAGATAGCAAACAGCACTGCCTTCTGATCAGAACAGCGGCTGACGTGGTTAAGGTAGAAGATTGTAAATATTTTATTAGGAATCTTAGGAAGTTATGAGTACCAAGAATAAACATGATAACTCTGTGTAGTACCAACAGATACAGCATGGTATTTGTTTAATTAACATTGGCTGTGTCTTAGCATTTACAGTGATAAGCATGATTTCTAACTTTAATGTAGTTATAGGAGTTTGTGTAAAGTCCTTTGAAAAAACAGAAATGAGTCTGCATGCTGAATGAGCCCCACTGCTATTAAGTCATAACAGATTCATTTTAATTACGTTTCTTAAATACTGACTAGATAAGCTCTTGATTACATATTTTGCTTTCTTTGTGAAAACCATTTATCTTGCTCTTAACTCATTATAGGAACTTCAGTTTAATTCTATACCCTGGTTGCTTCATATACAAATAAAAAGTATGTTTTATTTTTCCCCAAAACCTGCAAGTTTTTAATCGAGAGTTTTGCTAGCTCATGCAGCTTAAATATCAATGTATATATAAAAAAATACTGCTTTATCTGTTATTCTAATCTTAGGCTTGCAGACTATAGACCTCATCTGAGATGAAGATGAAAAATGATAAACATGAATAAAGATCAACTCTAACAACACACAGACCACTCAAAAATTACATTTCAGGAACCTCAAGCCATTTTAGATAAATGAAAGTACAAGAAAAACTCTTTTTTAATTAAATGCTAGAACTACAATGAACACTGAATTAAATAGTTTTTAACCTACCTCTGGAAATCTCTTCTTGCTATATCCTACACCTCTTCATACCTGGGGGTCCAGGCTATATTCAGGCAGAACTAGGAGAGCAAATACACGCAGTATCAACCTGGTTTCTACCTGAATAAAATAATCACCTGCTCTAAAGGTAGCCCTTCCCCTCTGACTTTCAGAGCATTACAAGGAGCAGTGGCCCAGTGGGTTCAAGGGGTTGGTAGAGGGAATATTACAAAGGAAAGCTTGCAAGTCCTAGCAATGTGTACCCTCCCAGGCCCTACCCGGGGAGTTTGAAATTGTGCCTTAGAGAACACTTGTGACACAACTAACCAGCTAATGCAAACCTTCCACATCCATCTTCTCCGTGCTAAGAAACTGAGCAGGCATGCTCAGCTCAAATATACTTGCACACCAACAATACTACCATAAAAACTCTTTTCAGTAGACACTGATCAGCAATATCAAAATTATATAAGCAAGAGCTTTATCTAGTTCCATGTCAGTGTGATGATATGGAGGCTCCTTCTTGCAAAAACAGAGACAGCCCAGGACTGGTGAGATGTGCAGTAAGGTGGTTTTGTACAAAAAACTTCCCACTAGTAAGCGAGCCAGCTGCTCACTGAGAGCCTCTGGGTGTTAATCCTGATTTAAATTGGATTAAGCTTTTTAATTAAAAGGAATTATTTTCCTACATGCATGAGAAATATTTTGTTCTTCCCCCAAATCAGTCCTTTTTTGCACAAGGATGACTATTTGATGAAAATTTGACCAGAACAAAAGGGCAAGCAATTCCCTTGCTGCATCTCAGGCAGCTGTTGCAAAAAGGTAACAAGAACTCCAGCCCCTTGCTCAGAGCTTTGGGGATACGGACTGTAGGGGATACAATAGATTTATACTCATCAATGTCTGACAGTGCTTCCCGACTAAAAGACACTACAGTAACCCATTATCAGAAGGTACATCATCGCTGAACTTACTAAAAGTCAGAATTGAAGAAACTTACGCTGGATAATGCAATGCCACTGAAATAAAAGTAAAGAAGAATTCCTACCGATACACCACCACCCCGACCACCCCCAGTAAAAACAGAGAAAAAAGGAATCAAGATTCTCTTTTTAGCATTTCAAATCCATTAAAATACTCATTCTACGAAGGCCCCTGGAACAATGAGAAAGTTAATTTAGCTTTACATATAATTTTGTTGGCAGCTGACGTAGAATTGCACAGTATATAAGAGCTGGCTGGTCTTGAAAACAAAAACCAAAAAGCAACCACCAGGAACATTCACGTATTTGGTCAGATTATTTTTTGCAGACATCAAGACTTTAAATTGTCATCTTTTATTTTATACAAGCAAAGTAATCTGCTTCTAACAATAGTCAATAGCCTAAACCATTTCTAATATGGCTGAAACCTGTAGAGCTCTGTAAGGGAATAATCCTTTTGCTGTCATTCAGACAGAAAGTGTTTTGAACTGTCAATACTGAGCCACCTAAGGTATTTTAACCTGATATTAAGCAATACGTTACACAGTCAGCACAGATGCGCGTAGCAATGCTAAAACTGTGTTTTGAAGCAAAGATCTGTTGAAACTTCACGGCCTATGTTCCCACCACATGAAGGTGTGTGACGCTGAGAACTGTGTGCTCTCACCAGGGATGCAGGTATTTGTCTCAGCTCAGCTTTCCCCAGAGAAGCTGTACAGCCGTAACACTTCCTTTCTACCCCAGTATTAAAGCTACAGAAGTCATCTAAAAAAGCTTTTCCTCTTTTTTCTTCACATCTCCCTACAAGAACCCTAAATTTCCTGAGCTGCTTTTTGTTTAAGTCTCCAGTGACCACAGATGGTTTCCATATATATATATTTATAAATTTGCCTTGCATTAAATCACCATCCTCAAATTCCGCTAGTCTCAGTTACTATTTTTGTGTATACGAATAGCAAGGCTAAAAAGTTCATTTTTATATTAACAAGCTGTAACCATGTAAGGATATTTTAATATCTGTTGGTACCTCAAATAAAGGACGTATGGAAAAACACACAAGTCCTCTTTTTTGCTATATGAAGTGGAAGTTACTTCTTCAGAGTGTTAAATCAGAAAGGTATTTTAAACCAAGCCATTACTGGGGGGGTTGAGGGTGTGTGTATTATAAACTTCTGTGGGAGGATATACCAATTGATACAGTTTTTGTAAGAAATAGCTTATTTGTCTGGGATACTTCAAAGCAAAAAATACCACTGGTGAATTCTGTTTCCAGGGAGATGACATATTACCTTCCAGAAACATGTCACACACTGAAGGTATTCTTCAGTCTGAGTGAGCAGAGGAAAACATGAAAAGGACTTCTCTGCCATGACACAGACCCTCTGGCAACACTGTCACATAAGGAATAAAATAAAATAAAATAACATATAAATAGAAATTTGACTCACAATCCTCAGCAGATTTAGTTGCAGTGGTTAGAAACGAACTACCCATGTACCAACAGAGCTCTAAAGACACCGTATCACGGTAGGAGCAATCCAGACATGAGTTTGGGCAGAAAAGAGGGAGCCAATAATCCTTCAGTGTACCACATGGTCCAAAGGAAGCTCCAGGATAAGCAAATAATAGTGAGAACGTGCGTATTCCCACCCTTCATCTCCTCAGTCACCGCTCTAGATCCACCCCATCAATAATTCCTGTCAAGTTTTAAGGTTATCCTCATCCCTTCGTGCCCTTTTCTCTTCAATGGACTTTTCTTCAAGGAAGGAACATCATCCCTTCTGCAAAGGCAATACAAAGGAACCAAGCAGCTGTGTATGGGAAAAAGAATGAAAGCTCCCACACAAGGACTTCAGTAAACTGGTACTCAAAAATAAATAATAGACAAACTTACAGTATTCGGTAACAAATGATTTAGCAGTACAGTATGCCCACTACAGAATAGCATCTGCATACCAGTCTCCTTCAACTGCCTTATCTCACATCTTCTTAAACCTTCCAGTTATTTGCCACATCATCTTCCTCTGATAGCTACAGCCTCTCCTCACAGTCTCCTGGCACTCTGCTAATAATCATACACCACTGCCCATGGTTTCCCATGAATCATTTAAACTCATAATGACCTGCTCGGATACAGGAAGGATTACATTTCTACTGCCTCCTTGGAAGGCTAGTGTTAATGCACTTCTCCCAAAACCTGACATCTACAAACGCTTTTTAAAGACATACAAAGAAGCCACATTGCTAGTGCACATTTTTCAAGTGCAAAATCACTTGGCCTTTTGATTAAAGCACCTTTTTTTTTTTTTTTTAATACACAATTTATCCTTCAAAAGGAAATACTTTGGCTGCCTGTAAGTTGTAAACAAATACCTCTCTTGCTCATACTAAAATAACTTCTGAAGTCTTACTGCTTTTACGCTCCCAGATAAAAGCAACTTCTCGTAGTTTCTGAACAGCCACCTCAAAATATTTTCACGCTTCTCTTGACACCTAATTCATACCATGCTACCTTCTCAGGAAGGAGAGGATATCATGGGCTGACATCAATCTGGAGGACTAAAACTGACTTAGGGTAAAAATTCTCACTATGTTTCAAACATCACCATACCAATGAGAAAATGGGTCACTTCTTATCAAAAGAAAATTCTGTATTGAAATTGTTATAGATCAGGATTTCACATCTCTGTACGCTACTAGCCTATGGCCAACTGAGAAGATAAGAGAACTCTCAAGCAAGATACAGAGCCGTACTTCAGTATGTATGTATATATCTAATTTTTTCAGCAAAATTACGTTAAATTTAAAACAGGTTATTCTGTCCAAGTGGCCTGCCCTCAAATGTGGACACATTACCACAGTGATAATTTGATTAAACCAGTAGCCGCTTCTTCCAGAGCCTACAGAAAAGGCCACCCTCTGTAGTCAGTTACAAGCCTGCAAATTCAAGTAGGAGAAATTTCATTTGACCTTAGATGTGCCACTTAAAACAAATATCTGCAACTTCAGTAATTTCTGTATGCCCCGTAAACTGTTTCTAACCTGTGCTCCATCTGAGGTACAATTTCTGTAATGCATTAACGTCTGAAAGCTAAATTTACAAATGTACATGGTATGCGTTATTTCAAAATGTAACACGTTTCCAAACGGCAGGTTTCTCTTGAACAAAAAAAACCTGAGCTGCCACAGCTCTGTTCTGCTTTTGTGTCTTCCAACTGCTCAGAGCGGGGAAAAAAAAATATGTAGTTTTAAGTGTTGTGGAGTTTTGGTTTTGTTTTTAAATCATGGCTCTCAACATCTTTGAAGCAAAAGAGTTTCACGCTGCTTCTCTCTGAGGAGGAAAACATGAGTCTGCATCAGAACACAACAGACGTCTCTCCTGACATCAGAGGAAAGCTGTCGCAAGCCGCTGTGATGTGACTGGCAATGGGGTAATTGACAGAAGTTTAATGGCGCTGTCTAGCCCAACAGAGCTGTGGGAGTCAGACTAGCTGTCTCTGCACATCTGTTGTGGGCATAAGCATTTGAGAACAATCCCTGCTTTCAGCCCAGATACTAACTCACTCAGTATATTCATCAAAAAAGCAGTTGAATCCAATGGCATTCATTTTACAAAATGATAGATCCGTACTCCTTCACGACTACATACATGAATAGTTCCAAACTCCGAACTTCAGATGGATTACTACCTCCTTCTCTGCAAATGGTCACCCTGTGCAAAACGTACAGCCACGGGAGACAAACCATAGGAAATTAGCTTATCTATAGAGAACATTTTTTAATTGATAACAACTGAACTGCAAACCCCACAAAAATTCAGATTCATGCCATTAAAATGTCTGCAACTAACTGTCTGGGTGAAAGGAAATCTAACATGGATAGAAAACAAGTTTCTTTTTAGGAAGCAAGAGCTCTTTATAACAATTATTTAGGCTATTAGAAAGCTAATCCTCACTGGGGGCAGCACAGCTCTGCCCTGGAGAGGTACTTCCAGCCCCATTCGCAGGTCACAGACAGTGTCCTGCCTCGTTTAATACACACTACAGTTGTCCCTAAGTTAGTCCTGAGGTGATAAACATTAAACCAATTTTCATGTTAATTTTATTATTCAGATTATCATTAAATGTGAAAGACGGAAATTCCCAGGCAGTAAAGACATGTAAAGGCAATTTGATTGCAAAGTTTATAAAGAAAAGCGACAATAATTTATCATAGATTTGTAGTTTGGGTTGGAAGGGATCTTTAAAGGTCACCTAGTCCACTACCCCTGCAATGATTTACGGTCAGTTGTACAAAAATCAAGACTGGCATGTGATGAAGAGCATGAATAACACAGGTAATTTTTTTTCATTTGCCTTCTTGTTTTCCCACCATACGGATACACCTGGTTCCCATTACCAACCCTTTCTTCCCAGCTGTGAAGGACGCAAACTTTCATTTTAAAACATATGCTGACAAACATCTTTAGGGAGCTAGTGTTTTAATAGTTACATCAATTACTCTTAATACTTGAGGAAATCACTTGAGTTGTCAAAATTAAAATTATATCTGTTATTGTAAATGCTCTTTAATCTAGTCCTCACTATCTGGGAAACACCGCAGAGATCACAAAAGTTAGCTACTGAGAAACATCTCAGCAACAATTTTCTGTTTCTGCTGCCTTCTTTTTCTTTACCTCTGAATCTAAGGGTGCATTCTATTTTCTTATTTTACTGTGGTAGTACAACTATTCAAACCTTTCTTTTAAAAAATACTGGCACTAGAAAAATGAGGCACTATCTTAAGGTTAATTAGTGGAAAATTTTGCATCAAGGAAGCTGTCTGTGAAATTAGTTACTTTTCCTCAAAATTAAATGAAGCACTCATTAAAAAAATAATTAGTATGTACAACAATCTCTTGAAAGCCTATCTCCTGCTATAGGACAGACATTTCTATTGGGCAGCAATCTGGACTGCATTATAAAACACTATTATACATGAACAGATGGAAATCATAAAATGATATTTAGCTACAGATTTCCTGTCAGAAACTTATATAAAAAGAAGGGGAGGAAATATGTTCAACATTTTCTATTAGCCAACATCAAATCACTGAAAAAAATCAGAGGAATCCATGTAATGCCTGTGACACAGCAACTTATTTTTAACCCATATTTTTTCAAGTCCCTTGCATATAAAGATAGGCATAAATAAGACTATATTTTCACCTTTAAGCAGACAACATAGGATCAAAACCAATAAAGTAGCCACCAAAGAACTTTCATGACAATGCATTTCAGCTGCAGTCAAAAATTAAGACTTCTCAGGTTTGAATTCTTACTTCTGGCTGAACATCTGTGGAAGTCAGTCAAGCCCTACAGAGCTTCACAGATTTGTCTGAAGGGCTGATTATAGGATCAAGGACCAGAAACATATTAAACTTTCCCATTATAAGCTGTAATGAACTGTCTTAGCTAGAATAGCAAACACATTGTTTATTTCATTCAGATGTGAAAGTTACTCCAGTTGCAAAGATCAAGGTGCATAACACCAACTTACTATGAAAATAAACTGCTCCCTTAGTTTAAGGGCAAAGTATTATCAGCTGTTGCAATCAATACAACTACTTTGAAATACAGTCTTGTCTTGGATTACACTTAATGAGAACCTTTTGCTTCATTGCCAGGACTTTAAAACCCAGTAAATATTAATGCAATTAAAGCGCAATACAGACATCATTATAGAAAGGTTATAGTAAAAATCCAATGTCAGAATAACAGTTGCTGAACATGCCATCCAAGAGGAATGTGGGGGTAAAGGAGGTAAGATACAGAGTGAAGGGTGAGGCACTCCTTGAAGTACCTAGCATACTTCATTAAATAGATTGGGTTCAGTTTATTGTTCAATATAAATCAGTCATCGGAGTTGTATTCCACAACTGATAAATTGATAAAGCTACCTGAAAACTAGCAAATCTCCAAAATATTTCATCAAGACTTCAGAACACATTAAGTACTACACAAACGTTTCCTTTAGCAAGTCAATAGTAGCATAAGTTTTTTAGTCTGTACATAGACTGAATTTGCTATTTTCTTCCTAGACTCGCCAGTGAAAGCTTTGAACGCTATTTTCCCACACATTCAGCTTCTTTTATTTCACCTCCCTTTCTGCACGAATGCAATACAAGCTGAGAAGCATACAGACTTACTCCTGTTTCAATGGTCTTAAAGACAAACCAATCTTCAAGATCACTGATGACCTCCAAAAGGATTTAAATAAGAGGGCCTTACTATTAATTACTCCAAACTAACAACAGTTAGGGCTTCAAGCACATCCAAGCCAACATTCTTAATTCCCCAATCAATGTGGTGAATTCAGGATGTCAAAGTACATTAAACATGGGAGGAAGGAGAGAAATTGGAATGAAAAAATAACGTCCAATTTGTCTATCAATTAGAAAATGCTGTATTATTCCATCCTCAACTAAAGAGCAAACTTTGTACGTAGAATTTCTTATTTGTACATACAGACACATACAGTTGCACAGAAGTTCAAAAAGCCTAGGTTATTTTGGTGAGAGCTGGGAATAGAGTCTACACAGAAAGTAAACCTGGCAGCACACAGCTATCTTGAGCTTACCATTGGGAAGGGCATCAGAATTCTGCAATATATGTTTGGATACGGTTAATAATGCTAGTCATTTATAATTAACAGTGTTTTCCTTTCATTTTATATTATGTAGCTGAATAACAACTCTCCTGTTAACCCAAACAAGAGAGGAGTCTTAGGCTTTATTGGAAACCACCATTAAAACACAACCGTAGTTCTAGCAAGTGAAGTTAATGAAAAAAAAAAAAACAGCCAGAAAACCACTAAAAAAGGTGGGAAATGATCCCAGACAGCAGAAAAATAGACCCCCATATAGAATGAAAGAACGGCAGACACCCTGAGCTCTAACCAGGGGCACTGAAGGTAAAGAAACAGTGCTAGTTCCATACAAAAAAACCCAGGAGTTTCAGAAGCTTTTAAAGTTTTTTTAGGTAGCTTTTAACATGCTTGAATGAGAACAGTCTGAGGCCAGGAAGCAGTGACAGGCCTGAGGATCCCATCTTCCAACCATCGGGCTTATGCAATCAACTGCCTCAGCCTTTTTTCTGCGGTTGCTTTATCAAAGAATGAACACAAATACTTGTTTATAAAGCCTCAGGAATTTGAGGGGGAATGGACATTTGGCTTTCTCTATACAGAAGAATGATAGTCTTCATCTATCTTTTTATATGTAAGGCAGTTGAGATAACATTAGGTCTTGTCTTAATGGATTTTGGTTTAGTATCTTCCAACTCAGAGGTAATATAACATGACATACAAAAGGCTCGTGAAGCAGGCTGAAAACACTGGGGACATCACTTTAGCTCCCCTTAAACTCCCTCCAAGCACAAACTTCTGCTCTACAGAATGTAACTGTTTCTATAAAAATAATCAAGACATTTCTTTGCCCATTTATTAGAGACTGAAAAAAGAACCAAGTATACAGAGCCACTGATCTGTTCAGAGAAAGTACACTGGTATTCAGCAATATATCAAAGTGAGGAACCAGAGGATCTTTCAATACACTTGGTATTTGTGCTGGCGGACCAAAGTAAACAAGTTTTTTGATTGCAGACCTGTAAACTAAAGGGAAGGAATATAACATCCAACTCCTTTCTTCTCAAAGCACTGCCACTGGGAAGACAGAGCATTTACTTCTTCTTGGGGAAAAAAAGATACAGTACCCAGTTATAGTACCTCCTGAAAAAACCCACCCCAAAACAAAAAAAAACCCACCCAAAATAATTCCCTGCCACCAACATAAAAAACTGCATACCAGTACACAATTATACAAAGTACTTTGTAATAAAGCCCACAGTTGTGAGTTTTCAGCTATGATGGCCCTATTTGTGTTCTATCCACAGGTATTGGTGTCTCCTCAAACACACCTCGTCTGCCTTCACTGCCTTCATGTCAAGCACCAACCCTTTAGCTCTTCAGCTTCCAGTGTCAAACCTCCCCAGTATTCCCTAAACTCCCCTCCTTCTTATTAAGCATGCTGAAGCTCCTACTCCCCTGTCTTAAATACTCCCAAATGTTAAGACACATCCAAGTTGCTTTGCCTAGTTTCCATCCACAATTAAAAACAAAGCAACTGGAATAAAGAAGCTAAACACTTATGGATAGAAACTTTCTTCTTATCTAAGAAAATCCACACTTCATCTATTGATGCAGAAGCAGTCCCCAGATTATGATAATGCCAGTCGCAAGACAACTCCCCTGAACAAACACACCTACAGAAAAGAAACAAGAATTATGCATTTTGCAGCTAAAAGAAGAGTTTTGTTCTTTGCATTTCACAAATTCTGTCCCATAGCAAACACTTGCTGCCTCAGCTGCAATTTTGAAATGTTTTATTAGAGATTTATCTTCAGGAATACATGGATGCTTCCTGGAAAGATTTCACTTTCACTCTGAAGAAGCTGTGAATGCTAGACAAACAAAAATCACTTGGAAATCTTTATTATTAAGCTCTCTTACATATATCAAGGTCTGGGTAATCACTACACTGTGACAAATTGAACTATTGGGTTTTTTTCCAGTTGTTTTTGTTTTCTGCTCCATGCTATATTTTTAGACATTTATATCCCAACCCAAGTTAGTCATATGCATTTTTTATGCCTGTATTTTTCTAAAAAAGAATAAAAACAACAACAACAAAAAAAAGGAAAATTCTCATACAGGATAAATAAACACTGGTATAGCAAGCATGGTAATGACTAACACATAGACTAGATGCTTGAAACTGTTACTTCAATCATAGTTTCCCTATTCAGCTGTTCTGTAAAATGAAACCAACCCTTGACTGACAAAACAATAAAAAAAAAGTCAAATTAAAAGAATTTTTCAAGCTCCAGATATGTAACATTCTGCTGCTCATACTGGTGGTGTATAATTATGCAGAACAGATATAGCATATTTATGCAAATGAAACTTACGCTAAGGGATCAATTTCTCCATCCTTGAAGTACAGAGATCCAGTGGAATATCTAATGACACCAGAATCAGAACATCCCCTGAGTGCAAAAAAATTTTGCCAGTAAAAAAATTTAATAATGCTCATGTATATTTGAAAGAATGAATTAAAGACACTAGACTTCTGATTTCAAAGCGCAAATACTCCATCACTTTTCCTTCTCTCACCATGAGAGTCCATTGTCAATACCTACTTTGGAAGCAGCATTACACATCGGCTTGCAATGCTCTTCCCAGCACTGTCTGAATTTTTAGATTACTCAGACCCTTCAGAGGTTCACCACAGTGAATTGCTAATTCATTCCTTTTCAGAAAGAACCTGGACTGTCAGAACATTGCAGTTCCTCCTTGAAACAAAATCTTCACATTACACACCATCATATTCTCATTATGCAACTGCAGCTACTATGTACATGTACTATGTACAATGGTTCGTAAACCAGTCAAACCCTCTGTAAAATCAAAACCAGTAACTGTCTTTACAAGGCTGCTCATTAAACTTGTGACATTAAACATTAAACATTTGCTACTAGAGTGTCTGCTTCTATCAAAGCATTTGTAGGAAAGGTGACAGCAGATATACATACTTTTGTTTGGCTTGCCTAAAATTCCAGATGTCAGTGCAATATTTGTTTGCTCCTTTGGACACTTGGTTACTGTACAGAAGAGCTCAGATAGACACAGCAGAGGCTGGGAAGTACCATTCCATCCCAGGAATGAGGAACGGGCCATGTGTCAGCCCTACCTCCCATCTCAGCCTCCTAACACTCCTGTTGGTGGCTTAAGCCAGTATGGTAAACCATAAACCAGTGACAAACTTTCAACAAAGACACAGCTGTGAGCTGAAGGAAACTAGGACACATGCACTTTTTCAACAGCTGCATCAAAATACAGCAAAATTCATCTATCAGGCCCAAAGAATGACTCTCAGTTTGATCCTCTCGTGATTTTTGCTTCATGTGGGAAGCAACGCCATGGGTGAAGAGAAAGTTCTGAGAGAAAGGCATTGTGCCAAAACTGCCTGGCGCTATGGAAATGTCATAGCCATTCGGACTGGAAAAAAAGAAGTTTGGGATGGCAAAAGCCAGATCAGTATTTGTTTTGCACAAAGGCAATCAAGAGAAATTTTTGAAGTTTTCTCAGTAAATCCATGGGCTCTAAATCAAACAATTCACAAAAACGAAGTCACCATATATAGATGAAGATTACCAAGAGAAAGTAGTCTTCGTTTTGCTGTTACCAGTATTAGTTTTTTCCTGCTGCTGTCCTACAGCTGTACACACAGACATGTTTCTTTTTCAAAAGAAATCAAGTTGTGCGAGCTTACTGCAGAGTAAAAGGTGCAGCCTGAAGCGCAGTGTTTTAACACCGATAATGGATGATTTATCTCAGTGAGAAGCCGACAGAAAACAGTGAGAACCTGTTGGAACGAAGATCATGACAGAATTGCTTCATACAGTCTGCATATGATTTTTATGACAATTAAACACTGGGAGACAGTTGGACTACTACATTAACTGATACCTGATTCTAGTCATATTGGAACCGCGTTGATATTCCAAAGCAGCCCAAAAGAACCATTACGGACACAATTGGCAGCAACAGATGAAAGATGCTGTCACAGAAGCACTAACAACCCAAGCCTGTGCTTCAAATGACTTGCTAAACACCATTCAGGAATCCAACAGATAACACAGTCCATTTATACAGCTGATATTTCCCTCATAATCCAGTTCTTACAATATGCCAGAAAGCATACAACGCCCTGTAGCCTTGCTCTGTTTGCACTGAAAAATGAGAAAAGCACATTTTAGCTTCTTCTGAAAGATTGAAGTGGGGAGACAGATGCAGAGCATGCTCTTCTCTTTTAAAAATAAACAACAGTAATTAAGAAAGCAAAGTATCAATGTGGTATGTTGGGGTTTTTTTCCTTAGTCCAACCTCTTTTTCCTATATTCTCATCCTTCTCATTTTTCATCTTTCCATTCTACTTTCCTGTGCAATGCCACATCATCTTCTGGCCCAAATATTCTATTCTCACAGTGGGAACCAACACACATTTCTCTTACTGCAAAATCTCCACCTGGCAGGAGCTTCTTTTCCCCCTGATTCCAGAAAGGTGAATGCTAACTTTTAGGTTGTCAATTAATAAAACAATGAAATACACGACACTCTTAGAATAGGAAGCAAAAGAAAAACAACACACCACACACCACAAACCAACACAAAGCCCAAACAAAAACCAAAAAGAGGCAAATAATAATAATAATAACTATATAGTCAAAACAGGTTGCCTGTGACTGACATTTTCTTTTTCTGTTGAAGTGTCACACATTATTTTCTTATGCTTCCTTTCAGAATTTTGTTTTACTATCAACTTTAAGCTGATTATACTTCCACTTTAACACTGGAGAAAGGAGAAAAAAAGACAAGAAAAGGAAAATACCAACAAAATACCTGCTTCCTTTAGACTTTGAGACAAAAATCTTTAAAGATGTTTATAAGCACTTGTTATTCTCCGGTTGCAAAGATGAAGTGGTACCAAACTAGCAGAAAAGAATTATCACTCCATGAATAGCTAAAAATGGCAAGTAATCATCTAAATTAAAAAGGTTGAGAAAGATTAGGGAAAGTTCATATAAGATTTATGTCCAGAGAGCAAGCAATAGGAATGACTTATAAAATATCCATCTATAAAACATCTTAAAAGAACATTTAATACAGAGTTTGTAGAAGGGACAGTTAATACCAGTTTTCACTGTGACAGTAGCTTGTAGTTTAAACTAGCCGTTAAATTTGTGTTAAGAGACATGCACACACTAAAAATTAAATTTAAGTCCTGCCCTTTTCCAAATGCTAAGAACAAGTGCTTGATTAACATTATGTAAATGTACTCCTATTTTGATCATGACCAAGCAGAAAATGTTCATTAAGATGCAAACACAATATGCTGAGAAAGTGTCAGTCCACTTCTTTTGCAAATTATTCATTAGGAGTCAGGCACTACATTAACACAATTAAATTTCTATGACAATAAATACACACAGATCCAAAGATTAACGCGGGATGAAATGATGGGAACACTTGCATTTTGAGACCAACTTTAATATACTGCTACATAAAGTTTCACAACTCATGATGGTCTGATCTGCATGTGTATTCAATGGCTAGATTTTTTTGGCTTTTCCCCAGGAGTGCTATTAATTTAGTCAAAAGTTTGCAAAACATTTTGATAAAAACTGCTGCATATTTAGTTTTTATACAATAAACAGTAAAACTACTACTGCTACAGTTAGACAGTTATAGTCTGATGTTTATACTGCACTGGAAAATAGAAACCAAAACTAGTGAATAAGCTTATAAAGACTAAATAGAAAATGTGCTTTTTCATAGCTTTAAATGAACATTAAAAGAAGAGAATAAATGCCAGTCATGGAACAGGTATTTCAAAGTAACAGCAAAATTAATAGAGTTTCTGGTTTTAAGTTACTTCTTGCAAAAATCTTCACAGGTGTGATCAGAGAAGCTATTTAACACATCAAAGGAATCTACACGGGTGCTTTTAAAGCAGCTCCACAAGGATGGCACCAAGTTTTCATGGTTGGCTGGGCCTCAGATCAACTCAACATACAGAAGCAATTCCTTCCCTGCTCCTTCCTCCAGCTACACTCCCAGATGCCACAACTGGCAGAGCAGTTAGAGGGAATGTACCTGGCAAGAACTTTATTCTTTGCAAAACTAATTTCCGTGTGAGTTTCTGATAGCTCACGGTACTTGATTGCCCAACTCTGTTCCTAAAAATGTCTCTCCAAATCTACAGTGATTTCTTCCCCCCCTTTGGAGTACCACAAAGGGCTGGAATGTTGCAACAGAGCTGCTCTTTCCTCCCCAGAATCTGCTCTTCTTTCTCCTCTTCCACTTCTGGTGAGAGGCAAACAACCCACCACGGTGTAATAACTAAATTTAGAAATGAGTGCAACTATTTACTAAATGAATATTGGCCTCAAAGCTTAAATTCCTAGCAAGGAGAGTGTTTTTAATGTTGAACAGGGACTATTTCATAGAAATAGTGAGAAAGAGTAACACAGCTGATGCCAAGAAAATTTCATTGCATTTATCTATAGCTATTCGGTTCTGAGCTGGTATACTCCTAAAATGAAATACCCTTCTCTATGAAAGATTTTGAAAAGTAGAGAAAAAAAAGGAAGTATTTCTAAAAAGAACCTAACTAGTAGTATACAATTGTCCTTAACTTGACCATTGTGTCTAGAGCATTTTAGAGCCAAGTGCTGCTTTCTTGTATCTTAGGAGTTTCTGGAAGGACCATGACGGCCACATCTGCCATGAAACCTGCACAGTCCCAGAATTTATGGATTTAATATCCCAAAAATCCTTTGAGATTGGAAGATGTATCTTTATTTTATAAACAAGGAAGCATAGCACAAAGAAGCTGTTTGCGCATGCGTACGCACACACCCCAGAATTTAAAGCTAGGCTGTGTAAATCCTGGGCTCAGACCTTAATCGTAGCATCAATTTGACTTGTCACAGTTCTCTGCAGCTCTGACTGATCCAAAGAAGCTGCTGATATTTCAAGGCAGGTGTCTTGCAATCTTATTCAAGTTTGTTTCTCAGAACAAGACCTTCAGCTGCACACCAGAATGCACATTTTATTTTCTACTTCTTCACCAGAATGTTTTGTCAAACAGCTAGATAAGATTTATTTTGCTGCAGTATCACCTTATGCCCTGTTTTGCTACTAATGCAGCTCTCTAATATGCATAAAATTACCTGTATGGGCACTTGACACTGAAGTAGCTGGATTAAAAGGACACATTGTACTACATCTGAATCTTGCATGCAGCAGAGAGTCAAGATAGCAGTGAAGCTGACACTCGCTGCAGATAATTCAATTACATTACTGCATAAAGCGCAATACCTTATCAAAATCAGTTAAGTCACTGGTGTCCTTTGAGGATGACAGCAGGCATCACACAACTCTCAGAAAAAAAATTCTGTCATCAAAAGTTTACCTTTCTCTACTCATTTATCTTGTGCACTTCAAGTTACACAAAAAGATATACGTGAGGAAAAAAATAAAAATGGGTGAGCAAGTGTTCAGTCTCTGAAGTGTCAGGTCTGACAAGAAGTGACACTTTCCAAACTAATTACAGTTTTCGAGAATTGTGCTTAGTTAAACTTAACTATACTAATTAGGCCCCTTGAGAGAAAAAGGATAGCTGGCTTTGAAAGATTCTATTAGCATGGGACCAAGTTGCTAGTACCTGTATAGAGACAACGTGGCATATGTGAAGGGTTAGCAGGGGGGAAAAAAGCGACAAAAATCAGTGTCTCTACCAACTATAAGGTTTATTCAATCAAATGTTAAATTTCAGTTATCAAGACTTGTCTTACCCAGACGTCTTGTAATAAGCCCCAAGATATTAGTGGTATGGTACTACGTTGCAATTAGATGTTTATTCATCAATTCTTTGAGAATTCGTCCTTGTATTTTAGTTCCACCAACATGGTTTCCACATGGACAAAGAGAGTACCAGACTGAATAAAATACATGTTGTAACTATACATACACAAAATTAATGTACTTTGATGTACTTTTCTGAGTGTCCCTTGAGACTTGCAAGCTTTAGTTACTGCTCTAGCAAGGTCTCCTACCATGTGATGTCTGTTGCTCTTTATCAGAAAAGATTTAGTAGAGTGGTTCAGCTGTTTGAAAGCTAGGTGAAAGAAGTTCTGGCAGATTCATCCAAGATATATGCTCTATCCCCCCCAACACAAGTAGTAATTGTGTAATGACTTTTTGAAGATATTATTAATTAAGGTGGATGTGACTATTAAAGATGAATATATGGGAAAAGGGCATCCTTCTCTTTGATAGTAAATTAATACACAATATTTATTCAGCCTGTTAAAAAAGGGTGCTTTATTTCCCTAAAAGAAGTCCTTCTAAAGTGAAAGTCATGCCAAAATTGCAAAGGAGAATGTCAGCAGTGTTAGCCTCAAACACAGATGCAGTGCTACATTAAGAACCTGGCTATATTCCTCAGCTCACTCTGTGGATGGCAGCTAGTTTTGCACAGGTAGGTTTGCTGCCCTTTGTAAGCACCCTGCCTGTTAGAATGAGCTCGTTACTGCTTTGGATTTCCACCTTGACACTCAATGTTAAATTTTATCTTAAAAATACTTCCTTCACTTCTTTGTGCTTTTGGAAACAAAAACAATTCTTTGCATCTTGCAGTTTCCATGACCAATATTATTATCTATCCTTTCTATCACATACACATTGTGGGTTTTTTACTTGGAGGCATTGGGTAAACTTATATTCTGAACATTAAACATTAGATTCATAGGAGAAACAACTTACATGCCACTGTATATTTACCCTTCACAGAATTAAAAGCCAATTTAATTTTAATAAAAAATTTGAAACATACCTAATACTGACCAGAGTTTATAATCAATCAGTAGGTTTCACTTGCTGAGCTACAATAAGAAACCATCCAACCATAATCTAACCTATCCAATGAAATATAAAATATTAACTAATCGAGTTTTAAAAGATGAAATCATTGAAGTTTACGGTTCTAGAAATACATGCTTTCTCTCAAACTCTGTATTTTTTCATTCAGGATACTCCAAAGATAGAACTCAGGAAGATAACCCACTCCAGGCATTGAAGGGAATGTGGAAGCTGGGAACCGGTGAGGAGCTGTGTAACTCATAGCGCTCTCAAACAATTACTGCTCTAAGAACTTGATAATCTAAACTATTGTTATGAAACTACATGCCCAAAAGTGGATTTTTCTCCTAACATCCTAATAATTATAGAAGTGTAGAGGTTTATGACAGGTTTCCCTATTTTCAGCTTTTTCTACAATCCTGATAAGAAACATTTACAATAGGAATCAATAGTCCCACAGCAGACCCAATCAATGAGATCAAGAACTATAATTTATCTACCTGAGAATTACCTTCTGTACCTGGCAGTCTGCACATAATTACCCATTTGTTGTTTAAAACAAATACAGAGTTGCTGTAATGGATGCCATCAATCAGCACACAGCCTCTGTCTATGCAAATCAGCCCCAGCTGACTTCTAAATATTATAGACATATTATTTACATTAATGCTTTTATTAAGGATTTAATGGTATTTAAAATGCACTATACCAACAAACCAGCACAACTAATATGGTTGGAAATACTGCTGTAAACTGCACTGAGTTCTTCTGGCAGCAAAAAGCAGCTGAGCTGGTAATGTTGATGTGAAAACCCGGCTTCAATTCACCACTACTCTCACTAGAAAATATTGTTATGACTACTTTGCTGAACATATTAAAGTAATGGAAGATACCCCAAGGAAAACAGTGCCTGTCAATTTATTCTGGAATTTCATTAAAATTTATAGTAAAACAAAACGTCTCCTCAATTTGTGCAAGAAAGATAGCCACCTAATTTAACTTTATAATCCAAAACTGTATTAAGAATGTAAGTGTTACTCCATACCAAATATGATCTGAATGTTCTTATTCATCTCTTCTCCCTTCACGTGAATGGAAACAAGGGTAAATATTTCCATTTATATTCTAGAATACATTTTTAGAAGAACTTTAATTTTTTTCACTTTTCCTGGGCAAATCAATTCTGAATATGTCAGCAGGAAAAGCTGACATTCTAACTCTTAAATTGAAAAGAATTCTAGATTTTACATACGTCACAGAAAACAATGACAGAAAGTTGCAATAGGAGTCAGGGGTAATAGGCTACTCATCTATTTGCAGCAAATATCCAGAGTATCCATTTCATAAATATGTTCAAACCCAAGCACTTAGCCACTGACCAAGCAGTTCCCTACCAGGGATTTCCTGTTCACCATTGCAATAAAATGGTATTTATAGTCATAAATTGGAGTTGATTCTGTCTTCCTTGTTTTCCATTATATTTTGGGATTTTTTCCCCAGAGATATTTTCAATGATTTCTTGAAAGATTTTTTTTTTTTGTTTCCCTTGTGTCATATTGTTTTTTACGAATAGATGCACCAGAGATGTTCCTGTGTTACAAGATGGGATGGGGGACCTTTTTCCACATACTTCCCCTGGAGACCAAGGGAATCAGTTCATACGATATTAAAAACAATAGTCAGTAATGTGATATCTAAAGGAAATGCAGAGAAATAATTAAAAAAATGTAGTAAGTTTCCTCCAAGGGAGGTAAAGTGTCCTTTCAGTCAGGGTCATTCCCGTTACTAATATATTAAAGCTGAATATTAAAACAAAACCCTTGTCTTACAAATGCAGACATTATTTACATCAGGCTATTTCCAGATATTTTTTTTTTGTATCTTTATTCTTGCAACCAAATGTTGAGAGCCATTCTTTGCTATCATTACACTAAATCAGATGAAAACAGAGTAACATTTGACTGCAAATACAGAGGAAAACCTGAGTTAAGTATACATTGGAACATCTTCAGGATCACTAGCACCAGTAATGAAAAACAAAATACATTTACTATCCAGATGAACATACAGCTCTCAGCAGCACACTTTTACAGGTCAATGGGTTTTCTATAGAGCTGGTGCTGAGAAATATTTCTAAAGTACCTTCTCAAATACGCTTGTCTAAGTCTGTACGTCCAACTGCACAAGTAAGCTGTCAGGCCATAAATAAAGCAGACTACATGGCAAGCTATTTACTTGTTTCCTAAGACACTGTTTATACTGTTGCATTCGCTTTTAAAGTGCTGTATCTGTAAAGGCATTTCAGGTTTTGTATGTAAGGAAGTACTATACAAAGTATCAACAGTTACATTGGCTCTTTTCCTCTTTTAATGGCAGTCGAGGTATTCACAGACCTTACAAAGTTTTAAGGCTTGAAAAAAGACTGATGTTTGGGTTTGAGGGTCTTGGGGTGTGGGTGTGATACCAAGGATGCATAAAGAATCTGTGAATATAATTTTCAGCAGCTGCAAATTCCAGATACAATCCCTATACTCTTCTATTTTTACTACTGTAAAACTGAAGCCTTATTTATCAATAGAAGTGTAGAACTTCAAATATTTTCAGAGGCTTAAAAATAGTACAATTCTAATCATAAGTAACTGCAAGAGATACTACCAGTTGCATGATGCAAAAAACCAAGAACTAAGGAAAACCTGTTCAAGCCAGAAAAATGTAAGATGGAAGTGATCTCAGTAAGCAAGGAGGCTAAAAAAATTTACTAATTCATATAGCTCAGATCAATGTATAAAGACTCAGAAATAGTAAGATTCAGGCTCTCATGAAAACCAGAATTGTCTTAATTAAGCAGGCTGCTAGTGTGTCCAGATATATATCAATATACGCCCCATAAAGTCAGTCTTTGGGTATATGAAATGTCAGGTCATCAAATACTAAGCAATTCCAAGAGTAAACTTGTAAATAACGCAAAATATAGAGCATGTTAGGCTAGCAAGCCCAATTACAAGCAGTTTCACTTGGAAATGCTGATTAAAGCAAAATGTCAGGCATAAAGTACATAAAGAAAATGTGTGCTATAGTAATCAAGCCTAAAGATGACAAAGATGGATGCCTGCAGTTTCGTTCAAATCCTCAAAGAAAAGCTGTAATCATTTGGCCAGCTGGAAACAAATATATTTTCCTGGCTACCCAGGCAATCCAAAGAACAAGCAGTAAATCTTACAACTCAGACTGCAGTTCACCTTCACAAATGAAGGCCTTATGCCTTCAAATCAAATTGCATTTACCAATCCAGCTAATTTCTAAAACTGCTTCAACCTTCTGCCCAAAACCATCATTGTCTTTAGCGAAACTAAAGTGCATGTCAGCTAGCTTCCTGGCTCCCTATCTTTTTTAGATACCGGGAAGACAAAGAACGTTCAGCAAATAGATGGAGAATGAAGTACTAGGAGAGCATCTCTGCTGACTTGCCAAGGAACAGTCACTATGGAAAATACAGATGTCTGTGATAACGCAGAGAAATGTACGAAACCATTCCATAAACAACGTAACAGGGACTATGGAATAACCTACATCTAATGCTGAAGTGAAAACATAGTATAACAATTAAGACTCTTTCCCAAGTCCTGATCTTCCGTCTTTTATGAAGTCTCAATTCCAGTGACTTCCAACATGCCAACTTAAGACAAAGGAAAAATAAAAATAAACATCAATCCTTATTACTTTGCTGTCCCCTTTATTTACCATTCTTTACTCTTCATCAGAGCTCCTATACAATGAGATAAACACACCTTCAACCATACTTTCATTAATAGTGTAACTGTACACCGTAATGAGGAGGGGAAAACTAATCTTAGAGAGCATACATACCTAAACTAAGTTACTTTTGGGGTATATTTTTTCATCTTCTTCCTGCTACCCCTACAGTGAGATCAGCTTCATAACTTCCTGTTCCAATGGCCAGCAGCACTTCAGAAACTAGCTTCTCTCTATGCCAAAGCATCTATTTTCAGAGAAATAAAGGAGAGAAACAGAAACACTCCCCACCAATATACAGATATTTAAGCAATATTCACATTCTCCACTGCTCTTTCTGTCCTTATGCTTCCCAGTACCACTTTTGCTACATGGTAAACCAAATCTCTGATTCAGTTTACCTCTGTAACCCACAAAGATTATACAGAATTTGGAACAAGCAGTAAGGGAAGGAGGAGCAGGGTATGCCTAAGTCATCATTGCTGCCAGAAATAACGCATGTCAAAGTACATCCCTAAGACACCTAGAACATTGAGGAATGAATAAATAATATGTCTGGATGCTAGCCTGCCTTTCAGAAAAGCAACACTCTTCTCAAACCCGCTTTGCTCTCAGTGTAATATTAAACGTAACTTGTGGAATACCTGAAAAGAAATATAAGACCAATTAAGATGTCTTTAAAAAGCTAATCAAAAAACACCCCAGCAAACAGCCAACAAAACAAAACACCAAAATCACATGATTTTCCAACAAGATGTTCTATATTTCAGTGTAATATGACTCAGCTTTCAGGAAAAAGCCTTACCAAAACATAACAACTATTACATGACATAAGTGACAAACGTTTTAATGGAAAAGTAAGTAGATTTAAGTTATGTATTTCAAGATGTTTGTAGCATTACTTCCTAAAATTAGAAATTCTGAAGCAGTAACACACAGCTAAAGCAATTTTGCAAGCTACACTTAGTTATCCTAATAGAAAAAAAACTCTGCTCAGTGTTCCAGAAAGGGAGGAGAGCTCAGTTAGACAGCGCATTCACCAACAATACGCCCCAGGAGTTTAATTCTTGGACCTCTGCATATAAGTGAGATAGACATCTAACTGTACTGGTTGAAGATACTGCTAATAGCTCTGCTTCCAAGCATATGACTGACTATTTCCACTCACTAGTATAGGACTAGTCACATTTAAAATTATTTATTATCAGAAATCTTAGGTTTCTGGGGCTTTCTTTTTCATTTGTTTAGGGCGCACTATTTTTTTAAAAAAATATTTGTATGATGGAGATATTCGTATACCCTGTGCATCAAAGAAGTATTCATAATATCCCCAAAAATGTTTGAAGACATCTCTATGAATACACTGTATAACTGCTAAACATTTTGCTTGTAAAATCAGTATCATTTTGTCTATCACTGCCAAAGCAGAGACTGCTTTCAAACAAACCAACCCATCAATTTGCTGTCATAAATACTGCTTATGTAAACAGCAAGGCCAAAATTCACAAACATAAAAATCAGAAGTGCTGTGCCTTTGTCTAGTAAACACGTAGGCCAGCACCTACTGACTCACTGAAGTGAAAACAATTATAGACTTGAAAAATCATGTAACTTAACTCCTAATTAATAAAGGAAATAATCAAGTTATATCTGCACAATCCTAATATGCAAGCACTTACTTCTATAGAAATTTCTTAGACTTGTTTTCCTCAGGTCATAGGATGATGTTCACCTAAAAATCCTGTAGCGTACAGTTCTTGACTGCTGACCTCTATCAGCCATTACTCAGTTTAAGTATTATGTGAGCTCTCCTAAACAACCTCAGGCAAGGTCAGGTGAGTTAGCTCTTATCAGCCTTTATCATCTGTTTAAACTACAACCTAAAGCAGGCAAGGAAGCATACACAGAATCTCCTTTTTTCAGCAAAACAGTGAGGGCAGCAATCTCCACCTGGGCAGCAGCATTAACTTAATTAATAAGCACAGCTAGATGCAGAGAAGGACCTCTGCCCCAGGCCTTGGGCATCTTCTCCATTAGCTACATAAGCACCCAAGACTGTTTCGTTTCACAGTGCAAAAACACCTGGCTGGGAGTCTCAGTACGACAGAAAGGTTTGAAAGGTCCAGGTGCATAATGAGAAGCAATGTGTGTCCGTGCTTAAAGAAAAGCGCATCTTTTCAGCTCTCATCCATTCCTTCTGAGCGTCGCTATTGATCATAGGTATTCAGTCACCTTTCTCAGGACAGAGCTGACTTTCCCCTTTTTCTAATTCAGAGCTATAAAGCTATGACTGCCTTGTGATCTACCTTGTATTCCAGCAGACTTTGTATTCTACTTTCAATAGTAGAGCTTCTCAGTGACACCTACTGACACACACAACACCCTGGTCTCTTCCCCTGTGTGAAAGCACTGAGAATTTAAAATAGCATCTGGCTAATTTATATGCATAAGGCACTTATGTGGACCACATACCTATATACTACCTATTGCTTCTTCTCTGCCCCCACATCATTACACCTCATTGAAATAGAAAAACTGCTTTCAAGACAGGGTTCTAGCTCTTTTGACTGGTTGCCCACATAAGAATGTCTATCCCTGTTACAGTAGGTGCAACTAGAATATACGCTTTATCCTATACAAACACACCACAAAGTCCTAAATACAGTACAGTGTGTACGAATCAACACTATAGTCAGTGATACTCCATGATGCTCAGTGTTGGGTCATGTCAAGCACAACTGAGAAATTTACACTAAGGTTTAAACTAGACACAAAAACCTAGCTGACAAGTGCCTTTATGTTATACTAACACTCCCAATATTTAAGCTATTTTCTTGTATTTATTCTGTATTAAATAGGAACTAGTTTCTCTTCCAAATGCTAAAAGTAACTTCCAGATCTCAAACTCCTCTTCTTTTGTCGCCTTTTTTGCTCACAAAAACTTACTATATCCTTAGCTACTATAAAGGAATGCCACAAATGTTGAATAATCATACTAATACTAATGGAAAAAAAGTTTTGTGTTAAGGAATTGTTTTTTGTATTATTCTGGTTTAAATCTAAACTATACAGAATGTAGACAAACAATGAGAAAGCAATCTAACCTCCTGTGCAATCTGAAAAGGTCATTAGGGAAATACATTCTGAATTAAGTTAAAGAGATATTATTTCTAAGGTAAAAAAGCCACCCAAAACTAACTGAACAAATCACAGTAAGCAAGAAACTGTTTCACCTGAACACCCATTTACTAAATTGCATTGAGGGAGAAAATATAAACACAGTGAATTGATTATGCAATTAGGATATGATTATGTTACGTTTTCCCTCTTGGTACAATATACATTTATGTGAATTTTAAGCAATATTCCACAGGTAATGCAAGTTACACTTTTTTTTTATATATCTTTAGTAGAAATATCACCAAAAAAACCCAGGAGTTATGAGTGCACATTTAATGCCTGACTATAGCAGATTATTTCAAATACAACTGTGAGAAGGGATAAACTGTATAGATCATTGCTATCACATCTTAGTGAACTCCTGCTTGTTTTAATTTATTTGTATGGTACATATTTTAAATAGCTGAAATTCACAAGACTGCTGAAAACCTAATAGTTGGAAATGTAGCAACAAAGGAAGACCACAAAAGCGGAGGTGAGAGGATGAGTTGGTGTTTGTTTTTTTTGAGGTTTTACTAGTAAGAAATACACAAACTTGTTATTGTTAGTAAGACTGTTTGGTCTGCAGGCAGACTTAAATGCCTGTTTTCCTCATTTCTTTGCTTCTAAAAGCACAGATTTGTAAAGTCCTAAAACAGAAATAAAACAAGATATCTAACCCAGATGCCAGAGTAATATGAAATATAGTAAAGTATTTTCAAAGATCTGAAAAGCACACTTCACATTTTCAATCTCTGCTCTTGAAAGAGAGGGGAAAATAATCTGGCAGACAGTTTTCAGGATAACTATTTTGTATTGTCCTCCCTTCCAAATGCACTTAATAAATATCTGCTCACAAGTCTTTCTTTCCTGTACTAATTAAAACCACTGTCTAGACTAGTCAGGGAATGCTTAAACACTTTTAAGCTGAATTGTGATTATCTTCACCTCTTTCTCCTTTTTTTTTTCCTTGGACAATCTTTATTTAAACTGATACAACATAACACCAGAGCTATGAAGCATTAAGTTTTTTATAAAGGAGATGCTACGTCACAGCACAATGTGTTCTTAAGTGATCCTAACATAACATATAGCACAATTAGTTACAATGGTTTAACTAGCAGTTTTGAGTCTTTGCCCAGAAAGTTGGAAGCTTCATTCAGTATCTTCCACCAGGATGTAAGCTCGGATGGGCTGAGGGTCCATACCCTTATGGTATACCATCAAGTTGGTGCATTATTTAGACGGTGATCACCATTAAACACCAACGCACAAAGCATAAAGTTGATCTTGATCGATCCAGACCATTATTAGAAACCTCACAACTTGTCACTGCATTTAGTATTTCATTATTCAAGCTTAGCTAGAGGAAGCCCCAGGCTAATCTTGCCAAGATCAAATTGCCATTTAAAACCAGCATTAGATCATAGAAGTATTCCAAGATATTTCAAAGTAGTGTCCCATGCAGACTTCCAAATTCCAAAATGTAACCGGCAAGCTTGCACCGATTATACCAGACAATAACAAAGCAGTTAAGCTACGTCTATACAAAGAACTATTCAGTAAAAAGCCAAAGATTACATCTGTAATTTTTTTCTGCCAACTTGCATCAACATGTAGCATTCACTGTTTAAGTCTGTGCTTTAGTAATTTATTTTTCGATGACTCACCTAAACTTGTCTTGCTTTAAAAGTAATGAATCACACTACCACCAGATTCCTGCCCAGGACTGAAGCTTGATGGACTTCATTGAAAGAACTCTTGTCAGTATAAAGTCCTACACCACAAAAAAAAAAGTATATTCCCAGTAGTAAACTACCACGCACCATACTACCACTGTATAAAGTGCTGGTTGGCAGAAGTACGTCAATAACATCAACTTGCCATGTTAAACATCAGTTCTGAATAAATTTTTAAGTTGCAACTACTTAGCTAAGCAACAAATGTATTACAATTCAAAACTATATTTTGTATTCTACCTCCAATTCATAATATAGAAGACAAGTCTGGAATCCAGACATCATGCACTTTTAGACCTCTAACAAGAAAAAATATAGCTTGTTTTAAATATTCTGGCCAGATTTCACTAATGTTGATTAGAAAGACATGGATTCTGCATTGTAAAATGATTCCTCATGTGTTTAGTAACACCAAATGAGGATGTGCCAGGTTTAACAACCCTTCTCAATTACATTCTCCCCCAGGAAAAAGTAAAAATCACTCTTTAGGAAACGCCTGAAAACAACTGTAGCTGAATACTGGAGTTGTTAAACAGTTGTATTTCCATAATAAGAAACAAAACAAAAATAACAGGAGTATATGAAAGCCTTAAAGGTACAAAAGGGCATGGGATACATAAAGGAAAATTTTATCGAGGGAGAAAATCTGTTATGTCAGAGTAGCAGTTTGTTAAGAAAGACCTCAGAAAAGGGAAAATGCTGCATGTACAGAACTTTCAGGATAGAAGGTTCAACCCATTACAGTAACTCAAGCCCATCTACACTTTCAATACTCAAATGTAATGCTAACAGTCATGTCAATGGCAATTACTTCTCTCTCATCAACCTTAGTCACTTGTGAATTGGGCTGGGAAAGATAAAATTTGTCTCTTGCTAATCAATGTTTAAGCATTTTAACAGAGACACTTGAATTAGATGTTTAAATATTACTCTCAAAGGAAGTTTATCAATTATATATGCTTTTGCTAAAACATCATAAGCTATTCTCAAAAGACTTTTGGTCTACAAAATGGAGCCTAGGAAAGCAGCCATGAACAGTTCATTTTGAAATCTAGCAAAATGTAATGATTTTTTGCCATTAAATGAAAACAAAGAATGGAAAAAATTATGCTCTTCTGTACAAGTATCTGCAGAATTGTGACAGATGACAGAGCCTGTACAATCTAAAACCCTACAATGCTCAGAAAATCTGCAACTTTACTGTGATGTGGTCTCATATACTTTGTAGAAACTGAGGAACATCACCTGGGCTTGGAGGTAAAGAAAAATTGAAGTGAAAGGTCATATTTTCCAGTGTACTGGTTCTGAAAATAGTATTTAAGAATTCTGTTTCAGTGACATCCATGTTCAGTCTCTGATACATCTGTAGCACTTAAGGAACCAGAAGAAAAATGTTTCGTTTGGGTGGCACTTTTTCCAAGAATGCTATCTACAAATTCAATTTCAAAACCTGATGCATGAGCCAAGACTTCAATGACAGAAGCTAAAGCACATTCAGTTATTTCAAGTAATAACAAAAAATTTAACTGTAAAGCCATTTGTCAGGAAATACAGTTCCATTTCTAAATATGTCTCCAAAAATCAATGTCACTTAAAAAGCCAGTTTAGAACTTCTGTTGCAATCTGTATCTATAACTTCTTCGATCAAGAGGGTGCCCTCACTGGTAACACACAGCACTGACTTTAGGACGATGGGGGCAAGTGGCATTGTCCACAAACCTTTTCCAAATAGTGGAAGGAAAGAATCTGTTACTAGGCATTTGCTAGGCATTGTTACTAGGCAATTGCTATATTTTTAATGCTTTTCCTGTTATTTATTAATAGAGATTTATTCATTAATTCATAATTGTATTTGGGAGTTTCTGTCTAGTCAGACACCTCACATGCCCATGCTCTCTCTGACAGCGAAGCCTTTCTCCACCCTCACACCCCCAGTCCCCTCAAATAAGTAAGTAGTGATAAAATTGCCTGAATGTATCTGAGCACCTACCTAAACCAAAGCCCAATGAGTACATCCCGTTCTGCTCCTTCAGCCAAGAGACTTTGCTTCTGGTCTAGCCTAGAGTTCATGTCAAACCTTGAAGGATACCAGTGTCAAGGGGTCGATGAGCTGGCCCAAAGCCCCTCCTACCATCACTGCCAAGGAGCACCACCTTTGGCAGCTGGGGAGGTCAGGCCCATAAGGCCCAGAATCACTTAAACCAAGATAGCAAAGTCCATCTGGGAATGTGAATGAGAGCTCTTTTATGAAGGAGGGGCATCACGTTTCTAAACACTTAGCTTCCATCTACTGTGCTAACACTGACTGCAAACCACCACCAGCTCAGTTCTCACGTGGTTTTATAACAGCACATTTGGAAAGGCTAACTTGTATCACCGGGGGATTAAATTTTCATGAATTAGTATTCCAGAAATATGATGATCAAACTCGATTACTGCCACTGAGGTATGTTAATATAGAGGAGCCAGAGCAGAAAAAAGGAACAATTCTATTATTGTACAGGCTGTCCCAGTAGAAAAGGTTTGAACTCTTCAAATCAAAGTAATGTCAACCAGTTACAGTAATGGGGTTCTTGAAAGTTCAATTACATTTTTAAGAATTTTCATGTATTAAAAGTTTTACTTCTTAATTGGGAAAAAACTAGAGTATATTATAATTATTATTTCCTCCCTTTTTAAGTAATAGAGCTTTTGTTCACCAAAATTAAAACGTCTAGATTACCCATTTTATAATTTTAAACTAAAGTTCTTTATATTAAATTGGAGACTAGCCAAAAAAAGAAAAGAGACAAAAAAAAGATATTTGAAATATTTGCTTTAGTTGAGTAAAATGAAGCTTCTCTGCTGGGTAGCCTGGATGAAGTTAAATGACTTGCAGAGAGATTTGGCTAATCCACCCTTGATTTATCTCTATGTCTGGAAACTCAAAAAAGGGTAAATAGTAAATAATCTCATAAAAATTCTATTCCAGTATCGATCTAAAATCCAAATTAAACCGGAGTTAAGCATGATAAATACATCAGTGCAACCCTACGCTTACACAGAACTGGCCATACTTAAGATACTGGTTCACTCACTTCACTGTCTTGACTAACTATGGTCTCACTTTTCCTGAAGTTCATGAAGACATGAACAATTAATGTCAGAGGGAAGAAAAACTAGATTTCCATCTGACATGACTGAAATATAGTGGCATTACAGCAGAAAAATTGAATAGACTAATTTTTCCAGTAAACAAGATCAGAGAGTCTTTCCATGGAAAGAATCTGGTTATGGGTATTCGTATAAACAATTCAGATTAGTAAAAGCTGCAGTTCAAAGCCCTCATCATCCCTCGCCCCCAAAATTCAAGATAGAAATGCTCCCATTTTCCATTTTAAACTCCTCTTTGCCAAGGTGGTATCACTTCTTAGTTTGCTACTCCCATCTGCAACATCTCAGACGTATCAATCATATATCATAAAAACACTCTACTCCCATCAGTGTGTTTTGTAGGCAGTATCTGCGAACAAGCGACACTCTAAGTTACAAGTGGATAACAAACATAAATAGCACATCCCCAGAGATCTATATGGAGACCCTAAAGCATCCTAGGAATCAGGTTCCCAGACTCTGAACTTTAGCTGTGCATGGCTGCTGTCTTTATGAAAAGAACTCTTTGGCTCTGTTACAGTTGTCATGGAAACAGCAACTTTGATTTTTACATCTTTAGTATACGTGGTATTTCAGCCATATGTTGTGTGCATTTAAGTTCTGTACGTATTCCTCCTCTTTAAAATTGAAGGAATTAAGAGAAACTGAATGATTCCAACATTCAAGTAAATGCACGCCACATACTTCTCAACATGAAGAAACATGCTTTCAATCCAGAATAATCACAGATTAAAGCTACTATGACCACACTTGATCTGTGTTTGTTCCTCTGTCCCAAACAGTTCCATTTGTGACAAGACTGCACCTGAAAAACTGAGTGTCTGTTTTTCTGATAAAGCCGTATGATGCACTTAATCTTTCTCCATAACACAGCAAACCACTTGTAGCACGTTACTCCTGCATTATCAGTGTCTCAGAGAGGTTCCACTACCAACCACACAAGGGCTACTGCTGGCTGGGCAGGAAACAAGCTCTCCAATATCTGATCCAGTTTGTCTGTCTCTCTCCAAACTGGGACTGGCACGGTACCTTACAGCATCTTAGGAGGCACAGTAGATAAAGTCTTGTCCTAATGGCATGCTGCATATAGTAAGCACCATATACACATGCTCTTCTATAAAATACCCCCAATATCCAGTGACATACAAGATCAAGCTATGGTCTTGACTCCAGAAAAACAAACAAACAAACAAAAATACTGCTTAGTTAGTTTTCAAAACAATTACTTACATAAAGCAGTGCAACTCCTTACACATTTGGTGTTACAACCATGACTGTCCATGTTAAAAATGAGCAGAGCTCTTATAGCTGCTCTATTCCTTCATCATCCAAAAAATCTGGATAGGCAACCAGAGAGACAGCAAGTGCCCACTCTTCTGTCACTCACAGTGCTCTGTACAGAGTCCCAACCTCAGTCAGTGCAAAGAGCACTCCAACAATATTTCTTCATAAAACAGAGATCCCTTTATAATAAGTTGGAAATAATTTTCTCAGCTACATTCGAACTCTTCACTTCACAAGCCCGGAACATAGATAACCTGAGCAATGATTCTAAAAGTTTACATCTGAAGAAACAGTATTTAATTTAGGAAGAATGAGAACCAGGTGAATAATAATGGTCAGCATGGGTAAGATCCTTTGCAATGGTTGATTTGCACACTGTACTGCACCTAACTCACAGCTGCCTGGGTTAAACACAAATCCCACTCTCACAACGTGTATGTTTGAACTTTAAAGAGATGTGCTTGTTTTATTTTGCACATTTTCATTAATGAGGCTCAGTTCTAATTAAAACTATATAAATGAACCAGACCCAGAGGACTCTGGTCTTTTGAACTCAAACGCTATTAGGAAGCATTCAGCATACTCCTAAATGAAGGCTTTTTCACTCTAGATTTCTTCTTTCCCACTCCTGGGGATAAGTAAGCAAATGGATCAATCAATGGCAAAGAAAAAGACAAGACAGCAAGTTACTTTGTCATGGGAAAAACTCTTAAAATTGAAAATATATCACTCTCTCCTATTTAAATATAAATGCAATGTAAAGCATCTGCTACCATGAATGCCTTGTTCTCAATGTAGCGCTACTAGCAGAAGGGTTTCCAACCTCTTATGTGTGACAGTATCAGCTATGGAACAGAAATACAAGCTACAAACCACATTATCTCCAGTTTAAGCACATCACAAATAGAAATCAGAACACTCAGGCAGAAAAGTAACTGTTTGTCTCCTCTCAAGCGGAAGAAATTACATTTTAAATATTTAAGGTAGTCGAACAGCAGAAGTACCACTTGTCAATTATGAAATCCAAAAAGCCCAACTACTTTCTCAAGGAAAAACCAGGGAAACCATTTTCTTTCAGGAAATACAAACAAACAACAAAACTGGAGAGATGAAAGTGTGAGTTTCTTTCTCTTTCACTGTACTATTACAAGCAATAAAGAAGAAGCATGTTATCTTAAGATCTGTTATTTACTCCACCAACACTCAGAATGTAATTCATCGCTCATCCTTAAACATGTTCAATCATGTTTCATACTGTTATAACACTGAAAATTATGCAGTGTTTCAAATAAATACTAAAATCACAGACATTTAAACACCCTGCAAAACCTATGCAGACCTTTAAAATTAAGATATGGGGTTTTTTTTTCCTGATTTGCGTTCTATAAAGAAATCCTACTGAATCCCTGAGTAACATGTGGACAAACCTGAAACCAGCTGAAAAATAAACGCAGCACAGCTGCACAAATATGGCTCCATGCTAGCTCAACTATAGTGTTTTTGGACTGGAATTACAAACTCCACATTACATATATTCACAGTATTTGATAGATGGTAGATGATAGATTTTTCTATCAATAAAATAAATCAGTAAATACTGCAAGTATCAACTTTTCAAAGGAGTCTGGGGAAGCTTTAGCTATACTTTCATCTCCATACTATAAAAGCTCTGTATTTTGATTTACAAACTAAGTCGCTAGTATCTAGCGAATAAATTGAAACTGAATATTTGTTGGCATTTTTAGTTTGGAGATAGTATGATAAATTCTCTGCTTTCAATTCCACATAATGCTGCTGTTATCAGAATTCTATCTACTACTTGATTTCGGTAAAAATTGAGAAACGTCGGAGCACGGCACCTGGTTAACACAGCCTGCCACTTCAGCCATACCCGCAGCTGCCTCCGCTGCCAACCAAAAATGCATCCACGTGGCAGGGCAGAGGGAAGATGGAGTGCATGGCAGGGAGGAGGCTGCTGCTGGAACACCCCGTATATTTGTCCGCATTTTAAAGTGGTCAGTGGAAAACTAGAGGTTGCAGAAGTGCCATAAAAATGATTCAAGAATCAGAAAGCTATGTTGCAATGAGAGGCTTAGGGAATTCAGGGTGTTTAGTTTTCCAGAGATTGAGAAGAGAGATGATTACAGGATAAAAGTACTTTCACAGGGGAAAATACCACAGGGTGGTGGGGAGGGGACTACAGAGAACATACTAACAAGATCCAGTGCTGAAACGTGAGACCAACCGTGTCTGGATTTTAAGAAGTTGAGGCCTCATTTTGAAATAGTGAAAGGTTCCAAAGGTGATTCACAAACGAGCAACGGAAATGTTCCATTTCTTGATGATCTTTTCAAAGCAAGATCGAATCCCCTCCTGGAAGAAATGGATTAGCAAAACTTTTGCTAGGTACCACTTGAAATTTAAGTGACTAATGACAAACAAAAGGTCAGCCTAAGTATTTAATTGCCTTCTGAAGTGGCAAAAGCTATGAATCTATGCAGTGCTGAAAAACTGTCAGGCAAACCCTTGCATGAAAAGAATGAATAGGATGCATTAAGGGACACATGGTATTTAAGGGAAGTGGCCTGGTGCATACATTACCTAATGGGGATTACTGGTTCAGACCAAAGCTCCAATGTCCTGTTTCTGATAAAGGCCAACAGATGTCTGGAGAGGACACAAAACCAGGTCAAGCACATGGTCATATCTTCTTGGTGTATTTACTATTGTCCACCTACTTGCCACTTAGTAATTAGTGAATTTTTAGATCAATGATTTTTTCCACCCCTAGTTTTCTAAGCATTTCTATAATCATTATATACTCTGGCATTGTGTTCTACAGTTCATCAGTTTGTTTCAGTATTTTTGAAGCTATGAGCCAATAGTTTATTTTTTATTGTTTCCTACACTTGTATAATAGGCATTCCTTCCTCACTTTTTCCATACTATTCATGGGTCGAGAGGCTCCTATCTTTCATTTCCTAACATGTTTTCCTAAGTCTGATGAGCCTTAGTCTACTGAATCATCCCCTATATATGGGTGATGCTTTGTTCCTTTGATTATCCTCACCAGTCATATATATTTTCCAACACTGCTATAACCTTTTCCGAGATGAAGGGCAAGAAAGGACAACACAGTAGAACTGCTGTATCCAATGGAAAAAGAAAAAAAAAAAAAAGATTCTCATATGGTTATTCATTCGTTTTTAACAGCTTCCAGCACGCTACATGCATTTCTGACCACTGTGGAGAATTGATCTTAAGATTACATAGAGCTAACTTCTGTAACTCAAAGAACTCTGTCGTCAGTGAGGACAGCCAATTCAGAATCCGCCATGTGCAAATCTGGGGTTTTTCTCCAAATACACTTACATATGAAAAAATTCAGTTTCACCTGCCATTACCCGATCACTTGGTATTGAGAGATTCTTCCCCAAATAGCTTGTTATCATTAAACTGTCTTCCCACAATGCACAATAATCTCTAAAACAAACAGAAAAATGCATATCACAAATGCAAACCATGAATTAATGCTCAGTAAAAAATACATGTAACAATTCTAATCACAACCCTTAAAAGATTCAGTTTTTGAGATAATTAACAGGACAGAAAGGCTTTTAAAAAAATTTACAAATCTTGTTCAGCTACCATTCAGCCCTCTCCCTAAAGCATTAGAAGGAGCAGGAACCAGATGTAAAGGAGGAGATACCTGCAGAGATCATACCATGTGGTTATTTTTTAAAAGCCCACACAGGCCCCAATACTTAAAGACTGAAACTCCACTACTCCAAAATATATTAAAGCAGTTTCCATGCAATAGAGCTTGTTTCCATTTTTGTTTTTTAAATAGACTTCTTCAGAATTTAAATTTAAAGATACATATATAAACACACACTTAAATAACATGCAAAAGCATTCACTGGGTACTACTGGAGCGGGTGTGACTACATTAGAAACTTAAGAAAACTAATTTCAGAATGACACTCCAGATGACTCAATTTTACTGTTAACAACTACTCATCACAAGACACCAACGCTGCCAGATGTAAGCCAACACTACCATGTGGCTTTATTAAAGACCAGCAGGGCAATTGTTGCTTTTTTACTGATGAAACTTTAGCTTTAAAAACTTTTGCTACTTAATATGCAAAGCAACGTTACAATGTTGAGACCGTACAGTTTCGGTGAGTTTCGAGGTAACACCGTCCTCCCTCAGCAAAATTGCTGTAAAATCATACAATAATAATTTCTCATGCGATGAACGTGAGAACAGCACAACTGCAATAGGGAAGGGGAGGAATATCAAATTCACTGTCTAGCTCCTATCTCGTTTCAGTAAATCTGTGCCTAACATGCCTTTATAATTTCTGTGCAACAATACATCTGCTTAGTGTTCTATGTTCTCTTGACAACACCACTTTCTGGAACAGTTTATATCACACAAGAGTGCATCATTCTGAATTCATTTTGTTCCCAACCATGTGTGACATTATTAACCAACTGGTTTTCCTGTGCATTGGATGAGAACAAACATTTTGGACTTTAAGTTTTTCAAAACTTCAAACTGTATGGTTTATCATCGTTTTTTGTTTGTTTGCTTGTTTCATTGGAGGGCCATTTTCCTGGCATAAATTGCACTGCACTAGGATTTAAAAACAAGGCTCACTGCAGACATGTCTGCAATTTAATTATTTGTTGATTTAATGTTAAATTTATATTATGTGGTATCCAAAATAGAATAATCTGTTCTGAGACTGTAAATTTAACAGGCTCAGTTTAAGTTACTTAGACCTACTGGGTTCCTATTCTTCCCTAAAGCCAAGCTTGCACACTCTTGATGTCCTTCAGTTGTCTATCCTCACCTTGCAGATTGTTAAAAATATTTTTATTTTATTTATTTATACAGATTGCTAAAAATACAGTAATTCTACTGTTGCATATATACTGCTGTAAGTTTGAGTGGCCAGGCTAAATGAGTTTAAGATGATATTTGTTACTCTTAAACTTACGTTAACTCACTTGTAGTTCCACTAAGAGATTACAAACACATTGCCACTTTCTGAAGCATCAGGCTTATGCCAGTGGAGGTAAAAGAACATGTGAGGCTGGAAAGCACCAAAAATGCTACATTGTCATTCTAATCTTTTGTACTTCCTTTGTTTCTAGAACTAGACTTAAAAAAAAAAAAAATTGAATAAAAATCGCCACAAGCCTCTGTGTTATGCTTTCTTACAGACTATATTTTCCTATTTTCTTTGCAGAGAGAGGGAGAAGCCTTCTCATTAATGCTAAGTCCTTTTGTAAACTTATTTTTAGAATAACAGCAAGGTCTTGCAACAAGGGCTAACAGTTATTATGGGGAATAATTAATATGCAGCAATTTTTAAATTAATCATTTGGCAAAGGGGAAACTGTCTCGTCCCTTGTTCTGAGGAAGATGGTAAGTTGTATTTATCACTGATTGAGAAACCTAAAGTTGCACTAACAAGAAGTGTATTGAGTAGCTGGCCTGTGATAAGTGAAGCAGCAGGCCAAAAAGAAAACACAAAAATCTGTATTCATACAGGGGTTACTCAACATCTCTTCTGTCCCATTACTTTATTCTGGAGCAGGTTGGTGGTATGCTTCCATGAAGCACAACTAAGGAATCACACCTGCGGAGGTCTGCCATTCATTCACACAGATGTCAGTGCAGCGTTCCATTAGCAGTATCTCATAAGGGGTTTTACAGCAGTCCCTCACTGACTCTTCTACAAATTCCAGTAACAGAAATACTGCAGCAAGTTTTCCACTTAAACAGCAGGGCCATATATTGTCATTAGAGAAGGAACACTATTAAAATATGACCAATTTCAGCTCTGTGGTTTCAGATCAATACAGCAAGTCTTCAAGAAAGGAATAAGACTCCTTGAAAGACTATATTTCATCTTTGCAGGGGGGAGAACAACTAAAAAAAAAATGAGGGAAAAAAAAGGATCAATACATGATAGGTTGTTTTCCAGAATGTTATGAAATGTTATCATCTCGACAAGCAATTTTACATGTCTTTTCTGTTACCAGCATCATTTACAGTATGCTGTTCTCTTTAGCTGATTTTATTTAACTTACTGCTGAGTAAGTGGTATTCAAGCTGCTCACAGGAAGAAAGCATGGAAGTGTCAAAGCAGGTTAAATTCTTGAAATAGCCAGTGACCTTCCAAGGCTGACAGACTACTGCTTATTTAAGGAATAGAATAATAATCATAGCACATTTGCCCATATACACGTTAGATACAGGAAAGTCTTTAATAGCATGATTTTATGATAAGGTACTGTGCAGAAATTACATACTGTCCCTGAAACAGTCATCAGTCTTCTAAACATATGCTCTCTCCCCTGAAATGTTAGTTTAATGAGCTTAATTCCAATTAATCTAAAAAGTAACTAACTCTATAAAGGTTTTATTTCAATGCCTACTGAACAGTTATTTATATAATTAACAATCCACATGGACTAATAACTAAAAATATTTCAGGAAATTCTTTAACCCCAACTATAAAGATTCTCTCAGCACTAAGATGGGTGCAGGACTCCAAGAGAAGAAATTGCTCTATATTCTGTATGATATACAATGGAACAAATGGCATAGAAAAAAAAGAAGACCCATAAACCCCTGTTTTGCAGCAACTTCAAGGCAACATACATCATGAACAGACTGATGCTTAAATATACATCACAAATGCAGCACTTCATAAGATGCAAGTGAGCTGTGGAACAAACGCCTGGGCAGAAACATGCTTAGAGAAGCCAAGTTCATATCTTCAAAACAGGCTGCAGTAGCCTGAGTAAACATACTGGCTCATTCAAACCTAACTCAACGTAGCTTTAAACAGGGTAAGGAAGACTAAGGAGTTCTCTGTCAGGTGACACAAGGATACCAATACGGTTTTCTACCCATAGCAATATTTCTCAAATTTGTATGAAGAAATACCAAATTTAAACTTGAGTATAAATACAAACACTGGCTTTTTGTACATTCACAAGTTTAGAACATCACATACCTGCAAAGGACACAAATCAAAGTGATAGACTGTATAATTTCTGTACTAGGGTGGTCACTACAGATGAACATCACATACCTGCAAAGGACACAAATCAAAGTGATAGACTGTATAATTTCTGTACTAGGATGGTCACTACAGATATTTTGAAAATTACCGTCCATCTGAAATACTAAGACGTTTTCATTTATTTCCTCCTGCCCCCCCCCCCCCCTCATATAAACCAATCACCTATATCCTTGGGACTCCACACACAAGGGGAGCAAAGACAGAAGTGTTACTAAATGTCTCCATGCTTGATGGCCTATAGTGGCCCACACTGTCAGTACTAACCTGCTCCCATCCCGACATCTCTTGTACTGCTATGAATCATCACAAGACCCTACAGCCCCAACCTTCCCCTGCTTCAAGCACAGACTCTTTAAAAGATGTGGGAAAATTACTTTCCCCAACAGACTCTGGTTTATTTGATTGTTACTCCACGTTACAAGGCTGCACTTTATAGTCTGTAAAAGTTGTTCTGTTCAGTCAGCGGTTCACAAATTAACCTGTAAAATGGCAAAAAGCTCAATAAAAGATGTTCTTCATTCTAACATCATAGCCAAGGCTCACAGAGCATGAAAGGGAAAATTTCCACAAAACACACAAACAAGGAAAGCCACATGCACTTTGTTGATGCAGTGGTTGCTAGACCACTCAAGGGAAGAGATCTTAAATTTTTGTTAGAAAATGCCACTCCAGCAGTTGGCATTAGTAACTGTTCACTTAAAACAAACCTAAACACCTCCCCCCCCAACCCAATAGTTACTTCTACGCCAAAAAGTTTAGCTCTTTAGCAACCAACCACGAAAGACAGTGTCACTGCATAATTTTATTCCCACTATTATAAAATTAACAGTATTAGTCACAAAACTGCCACCAGAATTGCTAATATGTGTGTCTACCACATAAAATTCTCAAGTACAATTTACACTGAAATTTTCTGGTCAAAGCAATCCCTTTATAAAAAATTATTAAATCCAAAGTACTCTAAATTCACCTGAAATAAGCCTGCAGCTAAAACAAACAACCCCAAAATTAAATTTAGAATGCTAAGTGCTTAGTTAATGTTGGAAGTATTACCCTACACAAAACTGTCTGGTTCTAGTTTGGAAACACAACTACTTCATTTAACACTCATTCTGTGAGGCCTATTGAAGGTTACAGACACAGAATGATTAATAAGTACTAAAATGAAGTTTGGGAAGTTTGCTTTAGATCAGACTATCTTTTATTTTTAAAAAAAGGAATTAAACCATAACTAATTTTACATTTATAAAATCAGTACTACTGTCAAGGCAGAGTACAATAAAACAATACCAATAAAATGTATAATTATTGCAGTAAGCTCAGACATAGTTTAGAGAAGTGCCAACTGTTACTTGTTTTTTAAATTAATTATTAGAGAAAACCAGCCACCATTATCCACGAATACTTCTAGCAACTAATTCATATGCTCTGTGACATATGGTAACAGTTCTTGAATGATACACCTCCTAAAAACTTTGTACTTTCTAATAATTTAAGTGCCATACTTTTCAAAGAATGTTGGGATATTTTTAGCTAATTTTGACCTTGCATTTAGGTCAAACAGGAAGCAGTTGTAAAGTTAAGAAAATAATTATCCTCAAATCATTACTTTTTTCTGTCTACAAACTTCCTCGAACAAAGGTTCTTTGCTCTGACACAAACACAACACTCAAAACTTCTATGAAGGCCTCCCTGGGACAAGATGAGGACACATACACAAACCATCAGCATACGCTACATTACCATGTTCCATCTCATACAGCATGCAGTTACTTAAAATCTTGTCACCACAAAATGCCGTATATTAAATAGCGCAGGAAAACTATGAAGGGTGTTACTGAAATTACATAAACCAGCAAGTTTAGGCATGTTCAAAATCAATGCATTTCCAATCCTCAAATATCAGTTATTTTAGCTTCTCAAATTCCTTGTAACAAAAGGTTTTGAACAAATGAAAAAGAACAATCCCTTTTTACAGTTTTTACTTGGTTAACCCTTATCAGTTAGTAAAGCTTTAAACTACCTGGTAGTTTTGCCTGATACATATTTGTAAGGCTTAGATATGTTCCTGTAGAGAAGCCAAATATTCTTGCCAGTTTAGGTTACTCCATAATTATGGAACCTGATACAGCAAATGTTGAAGGATTAACAGATTTGTGGAGAGTTTCTGGATGTGTGATTCCATCAAGGGCATAAAACTCATCCAAATCAATTCCTGGATATCTGAGAGGATTTTCATATAGGTTTCTTTGCATACTAGTTATCTTTAGAGTACCACCTCATGTTTATATTTACACACACATAATTAATATATACTAAGTAAAAGAGATGTAGCAACAATCACTGTATTTCATATTCCTGCTGCTATATATTTGACAGATTTTGTTGCTTAAGTGTCATGTTATTAGACATTTAGTAGGGTTTTTTCATACTTACAAAGCACATGATCTAAGTGCTATTTTTATTTCCATATTGTTTTAAGATGGTATAACAATGAGAGGAAGCAAGTCTAGAAAAAAAGTTTACCCTGTTTACCAACATTCATTCCTGAAAACCAGTATTTCAATCTTAGTTAACATTTAAAACCTTTTCTCATCAATTCCAGCAAAACAAATACGTTGTATGTAAATTTTACAGTACCAGTTAAAGAAATTTAATTTATTACATCCCATTACTTATCACAAAACAATAGGCACTTTTAACTGCAACCTTGACACAAGCTTCCACCAAATAGTGCACATACTTAAAACTTACACATAATCACCAATAATGCTCCTGGAAAAATATGAAAATGTTCTTTCAGTTTCTAAGGGCTTTTCTTCTACAGCTTAGAACAAGAAAGAAAGAAAAAGAAAAAAACCACGTCTTTCAGTATCTTCATTCCTCCTTTACATGTGTATTTTTTTCTTTAAACTTGATACGTGAGTAATTTATCATCTATTCCTCTTTCCTAATTCTCATATTAAGACTGCCTTGCCATCTGCACTATGCAATCACACATAAGTAGGCACATAAAAATCACCAGAAAAAATGCTTTGGGTTGCTCCAGTGACCACAAATGTTTAGAAAAATGCTCCCTCGGAATTTTAGCAAGACCATGTTTTTCAGAGCATGGTTTGGAAAGCACAGACAGGAAAACCAGAAGAGGATGCATTTAAATATTTTACTACTTGATTTATCATTTCTTGCTGCTAAATGACCACCTCAGTTTTATGTCATTTTTTCATCAGAAAGGAGGGTGTAATAGTATTGTAGAGGGTAAACGACATAGCAAAAGGAATCAGAAGCAAGTACATTTTCAGACTGTTAAATTAGAGCGAAGCCAGCCTTGAAAATACTCTCTGCCTTTCTGTTGGAATCATAGAGATTGTGGATAGCTCACACATGCAAAAGTTGCACTGATCCTCACATGCATGTCCTTTCTACTCCTCATTTCCCCTCTTCAAAAGTTCTTCTTTAATATTCTCCTCTAAGCTTGACCACGCGCTTACAAGATAAATTTGCCTTTAGGCTGAATGCATTTCACATGCTTCATGAATAACTAAGGAGCCTGACAAATATGCTCTACCAATTTTTTCTGGGTTGGATGAAGGGGTGGCTGTCCTTTCCTGTCCAGAAGCAAACATATGCCATCTCTGCAGCTCAAAGCCCAAAGCACTGAACTAATCTGAAAATGAGATTGCTTTAGCTTCGTACTCCATGCTCTGGTCCCTGCTGGAGGAGCAGCTGGGCATACCTTTGGTTACCACCCTGGCTGGCAATGGGGTAACACTATCCCACAAGAGTGCTGGGCACACTGCTGGGGCAACAACATTGTATGCACCCGCTGCTAGCTTTGACAGCTCATCTGTTGGGTCTTGTGACTTCTCAAGCCCTCTTATGCACCTCCATGACTGACAGCAATTTTACTCCATCACCCCTTCCAAAACCTCTCCTCAAAATTCAAAACTTTGGAATAAAAGTTGCTCCAGCCGAATTCTGTGGAAAAGTAATCCTAACTGCTTTGGCCATTGAATAGTTTCAAAGATAAAATTCAAGTTTGCACCAGACATGACAGGTTATGAACACTGCTATGTTTAAACGTAAAGCTTGGAAAGGTATTTCTGGTCATTCAGCCTTTGCTTTTGGCTCAGAAAGCATGTTTGTGAGGCAGTTCAAGGACTAGAATAAATACTACCAGCCTACTAAAAAGTATGGTGTGCTGGTACATCTCATAGCAGAAAACACCTAGATTACTGCACACACATTAAACACACAGACTATAAGCCTTAATTTAGTAGTATATAAATCAAGCAGTATGCCATAAATTTTCTAGGTTTCTGGGGGTTTTTTGGTTACAGCTTGATCAAACGAAAACATGAAGTACACTCCTGTTGAAGATAACTTTAAACAGGTCCTGCTAAAACACAGGAGCTACTGCAAGTTTTGTCTTCACTCAAACCACCAGCAGCTGCACAAGCAGCACGTTAGGACTAACAATTTAGAAAGCAGAGGGAGGGAAGCCCAGAAGTGTTTAAAAAATAAAATTTGTTTTAACAAGAAAGTAAAAATATGCAATGTTCCAATTCCTACTAAATGATCATACTGCAAAAGGTCACTTTGTAATCAAGAACATTCTCCAAAAAACAAATATACATCTACACTTGAAATGCTACCTGTGTTAAGTGAAATGGAGTTCTGAAACATAGCAAGTCCAATCCCACTTTACACACTCTGAAGTCATCAAATTGGACAGTAAGATCTAATTGCTTCATCATAAGACAGCAAACTATTTATTAGGTACTTATCTTGGAAACCTTGCCTTGTTGGCAGCATCACCAAAGTTAATACAAAATATTTAATTTGCCTAAAACCCTATTAAAACAGACTAAATTGTTGTCAGACATGCAGGAGGGCTTTGAAAGCTTCTTCTGTTTGGCTTAAAATTAAAAAAAAAAAAAAAAAAAAGAGGGGCAAACTATAAGACACTCAATATTCCCAAAGGCACCAACTTGATTAAGGGAAAGCATTTTAGTGCTATGGTCATCTCAGCAGAGTTCATAGGATAATGTATTAGTAATAGTACGCAGTTATAGATATTCTGCCAGGAAAATAAGTTTTCTCACTTTTAAGAACACATACTGCTGAAGGTTTACTGACAAATGAGATGCTGAAAAATCCTGGCTCCAAAGTTGTCAGTGGGAATGCAGCTGAAACAGGATTCTACCTATGAAATGCTTCATTCAACACCAAGCTACACAAAACCTGACATTATGACTTTGTCTCCAAAACCACAGATCCTCACACAAGGTATTTTGTGCACTGGGTACAAAATGACATCTTCAGAAAGTGATCATACACTTGGGCTCAAGTGTTTTGGTCAACAGACAAGGTATAGTATTTTTGTCCTTCAGCGTGGGAATAAAGCCTTGTGAGATACACTTTTACCACAGGCAATGGAAGGACATGGCTGGGCTCAGCTTTTGTAAAAATGAATCCCTGTTTTTTGAAGGAAACAAAAATTTGAACTTAGGTCTTCCAAAAAGTTATTTTCTCCTCAATTCACATTTGTCATTCAAATGTTAAAGGAGATAAAATCTTAGACTGCTTCGTTTTGTTCTGGAGACACTTTTTGGTCTATTTAATGTGTCAGAATAAGATTCTATCATTTTCACACCCTACTTTTTGACTTCATTCCCTTTTACTCTAAATTTGTAAATCCTTCTCAGAACTACAGAAATCCATTGGTCAGAATGAATGATCAAAATCAACTCCAATATAAAACAATCAATTACTGACTAATGCTTTGTATATTAAAACACACAGCAAATGCCACATTTTGCAAAAAGAGACTTCTACTACTGCAAAACCTCCTTCAAAGCCCCTCACACAATCAATGTAAAGAAATGCATATATTTCAATGAAAACACAGATATGCTATTTATACAATTTTTCTGAGTATGTTCAACAACAATATATCCAGAAAAGAAGAGAACAGAAATACTGAAAATGGAAAGATATGCAGGGAAAAGATTCAGGAGGAAAAAAAAAATCAGTTGGATTTCCCTCTCCACTTTGCAGAAAGTGAGAACAAGCATAGTCTCTGTGCAATTGCTCTCCTATCTCCAAGTTCCTTCATGATCTCAACAGCCTGTTTGCACATTTTAAAAAGTCGAATGGAATGCTACTGCCTTTCAATCTGTTGTCCAAGAAAGATTAGTCTTACACTACAACATTGGAAAATACAGACAATGAGGGTGAGGGATATATACATGGATAACATTTATGTTTATTATAATCATATACATTATAGATTTATTTATTACTTACCTTCCCCTGTGTAGTTCATATATATAAAGATGAATATAAAATAAGATCTGAGAGAAAACCCACTACACAAGTAAATGGGGAAGATATGCATTTTAATTTAAGGAACCTAAGATCCCATCCCCATACTCTTTACAGTTTTACAGCAATTATGCATAAGGTTTGCATAAACACTTCAAAATCATCAAAAGCTGTTTTATCAAAACAGCACTTAAGTTTTACATATGTTTCAACACAAATTAGTATTCAGAATTAAACAGCAAGTTGATAAAAAAAAAGGATGTCAGCTGTCATTTTAAACTCTAACTGGATATAGAGGATGGACCTAAAGAAATGCAGACAAAGACTGGGCCAAAGTGATAGATAGCTTCTTTCCAAATACTTTTTGTAATTTAATTATCTTATTAATTCTCTCACTGCCCTAGACTCCTAGCTACTCGTGATGAATTTTATCACTACCAGAAAGCTTGAATAATAATTATTATAGCAGTAATGTTATTGGAATCATGATGACACAAGGATATTGCAAAGTAAGGACAACAATAATACCCTGAATACTAGAAGTAAGAAGACATGCAGATGTAGTTGGGCTTCTTGCAGACATATCTGAAAACAATACCTCTATGGTAAAAATATCTTCTTAATTTATAGCCATAAAAAGCTAAATCACAGCAATGAATTAATTACTTGGGAACATACAGAGACTCAATATGAAGCAAGACCCTAACGCTCAAGGGCACATCCTGCAATAACCCTGATGTCCTGGTAGTCAGCATATTCCTGACACAAAAACATACATACATGTGCAACACGGATGCTTCTGCAAGTATTGAGAATTTATACCTTTAGTGCCCAATTATAATCAGAACTAGCAGTAATTTTAATACATGCAATTACCGATAGGAATGCCAAATGGAGGGACTTCAGTTCTCCAAAACTTAAAAGGTCAAGTGGAGAGGAGTTGGGGGCCGGGGGGAGGGCGTTTGGATAAAGAACCAACTGACCCAGTTCCAGGAAGGAAAGAGGTTGGCTTTTCTCTCATAGGAGAATGAAGACTTTGCTTTGAATACAACAACTTCACAGGGCCACAAGTTTTTAGGGGAGTGGGCAAATCCAACAGAATTGATGGGCTTGAGTATCACACAAAGCTAAGGGTTTGAATAAGACACCACCCGCCCCCATCTAGATAGTGACTAGGACAGATTGCAGTTAAAAGTCTGTACATATTGATGAAAGGCTGCAGCCAGCTGGCCAAATTTCAGATGCCTCTCTCAACACTGGACTCCTTTCACTCAGTCTTTTATCTTTTATTTCTGGTTGAAAAAATAATACAAATACATGTAACAGTTCAGCTATTTTTCCACAGCATGGCACTTTCATTATGCTTGCTAAGCCAGTATTTCAAATATATAAACAGATAAATAGCACCACATTTCAAGCAAAGCACTTACCACTATTTTAATACTGCTTTGACAAGGTTTAAATACACTTCAGTTAAGTGACAAAAACTACAGATTGCACACAATTACACAAAAAGGCTGTCTTTTGACCCAATTAAGCGATAATGCATGGTGGATACCACGTGCAAAAGCCATCTATTTCCTGAAGAGAAGCATGAATTTGAGGGAAGGCATTAATTCTTAGACGACAAGATAAGTCTGGCCAGAGTAAGTCTAACAGTGAGTGACTCACAGTCGCCAGTCAGTAGATATGGAAATGACTTGTTCATGTACTGTTCAAATGTCCCTAACTTCAACAGCCAGGGGCAATACAAAGTGTAAAAAAAGAATTCAACTGCAAATATGTCAGTTTTCTGAAATACAGAAAAAAAAAAAAACCAACTAAAATTCATTTCACTTCAGATGCACATTATAAACTGGAAAGCAATAGTTTAACCTGTTATGCTAATTCAGAAGTTTAAGTAATTTAGCAAGGGCTGTTTGGGGCTTTTGATTTTTTAAATATGTATACATTTTGTATGTGTTTATATACATATATACATACATAAATTGCACAACCAGTCAATTTTAATTTGGTGGAGTATTTGAGGGGGGTCTCTGGTTTTGTTAGGGTTTTGCTGTGTTTTAAACCAGTCCCTTTGATAATAATCTCCAGTGAGAACTAAAAAAAAACGACAGCAACTTCCAATCGTTCCATTTCAAAGGCATGTTGCAGACATGAAAATTTTAGTTTCTTTCACCATACTCAGCAGTAGAAAATAGACAAGAAAAACAAAGGGAGCGTTGGTGTGTCACATGCCATAATGTCATTTTAGTTACTTTATCACAGTAAATAAAGGCATTAAAAGTAGTTTTTTCTGATTTCCAGCAGTGCTACCACTTTTTCTTTTCAGTGCCAAGCACATTGCTAAAACCTGCCAGGTATTTCATCATTGAAATAATGCAATCTCACTTCCTATGTAGAAAAAAAAAAATATATGGAAGAACAGGACCTAGATCTCCTTTAAACACTCTCTCCTGAGGTTCTCAGCCTTGAACCTACCTCACAGCTACCGTTACGAAATCTGTAGTATTGCATCAATTCACAAAGAGGAGGAGGAGTACAGCACTTGCATTTCTTTGGCTGTCCAACAAGCCCTTCTATCCTAAACACCTGATTGCAATCATGGCTCTTTTCCAGAATATCCCTGGGGGGTGGTATTGTAAGTCTTTGAGCTCTTCAACTTAAATTTGTGCATTAAGAAGTAACATCCGCAGATATGCACTAGCCCAAACCTGACCTTTTCCAATGGAGAATCTAGAGATGCAGTGTCTTACCTGGCGATTCCCTCACCCACTGCAGTCCATGGCTGGAGGGACCGGAGGCGTAAGCTTTATCTGATTTCTCAAGTCCATTTAATCTCTCAGAACTGCCCTCAAAATATGTCTAACAAAAATATCCCCTTGCCAGATAACTCTTCAGGACAGCATCTGCTATTAGACATGAAGGCACAGCTCTCACCATATCACTAATTCTCAAACCCGTTTCACTAAAAGCATGAGGGCTGCGAACTGGGTACAACACTGGAGCTTCTCGTGTGCAGCCTTGCAGAAGAGGAAAGAAATTTTAAAAGTTGTGCCTCTTACTTCCACCATTAGAAACAGCTGCTGGAGTGCCAGCAAAAAGCGGTGAGATCGAGCCTCGGAGCCCATTAAGAAGTCTGAACCATCTTGGTACATGTTTGCGAACATGCACAGTTCTGTATTAGTCAAAATTCAGACATTACCGATTTCATAGAAAATGCAACAGCAGCAGCTGCAACACTTAACCCCCCAAAAGTTATAAATAAATATAAAATTACAAACAATAAGATAATAAAGAAATAAATAAAATAAAATTCATACAATTGCTCTATATCACAATTTTCAATGGCAAGTACAACCATAGTATGGGAGTAGTTAAAAATTTATTCTGAAAGTTCCTGGGACGACTCGGGGCATGGTAAGGGGGAACTAAATGAAAAAGTATGATAGAACCAGCAAGGCAAAATGGAAGAGTGTTTCACTGGCTGAAGATATACTGAGGAAGCAGCATTAAAACTCTTATTTCAGGAAACCCGGTACACCAGAAAACAGCTTCTGAAAGAATGCCTCAGGCTACTCAGCGGACAATAATAACTATTGGGCAATAGAGCTATATTTAAAAGAAATGCTAGTAAATTATTTGCATAGCTGTGTGCAGCCAGAACTGCCAACAATCACAAACTACTCTTTACAAATGAAGTTCAAATATAAATAATATACTAAGGAGCCATGCATGCTATATTATGAGGGACAAATTAAGAAGTTTTCTGAGGGATTTTCCAAACACATGCAACTGGCAGGCCTATTGACAGGAGATTATTTTTTATTTCTAAATGAAGGAAACATAGGATACCAATTATTTCAACATCCCCCAAAAGAAGATACTCTCATATTTCTAGAAAGCATAAGATTTAATCACTGGGAAGTTAAATCATTTAACTTTGAAGGAACAGTGGTTTCTTAGGTACTTGCACAGTGCTTAGAAGGATACTACCCCAGCAAGGGCCACAGGTGCTAGGAAACTACCTTAAAAATAATAAAAATCTGGCAATCAGTTAATCACCAATTAAATTTTCTTCCCTGAGCGTAGGAAAAGAGCCTTAGCCTTTCAAATTACTCACATATTCTCAACTATTTTCTTTTTTTTTTTTAAGTTAAACATTAGGAATTTCTTTCAAATGACAGATTTCTATATGCTGAATTCAAGGTGCTGAATTAACAGATATGAGCTCTAAATTTATCACTTAGCAGAAGAAATACTCCCACAATACAGCTAACCAGTGTTTCAACACGATCTGAAGCAGAATTTGCAACAGTAATAGTTGTTCAATCCTTGCTCTCCCTGTCACAGTATATTATGTTACTCAGACATGGACTATTTTCAAAATCCAATAGATAAGTATTACTAAAGAGCTAGAAAGTAGCAGCATCACCGCACATCTACCCCACCAAAGAGTAATCTAATCCTTACCCATCTACTATCCTCACGATCTCTAATCTATCCTTCCTTGAATGAGGCAGACTTCCCCCACCCGCTACTGACGTGCTTCTAGTACTTGCTATTGTAGAATAAAATTAATTTAACAGAAGAACTAGAACACATACAAATTTCCCTCTTTTCTTCCTTCTCTCCACCAACACATTACTAAATTTTGGGGAGAGAAGAGAGGGATCAATTACTTCCAGCTGTATCAGGTTTTTGATCCAACTCACCATGAACACTCATGGCAATGCAGGAGATGGCATGGTAGATGTTTCATGCTAGGTCAGTTTAAACCATACACAGAGCGGAACCCACCAGGCTTCCATAAACCAAAGGGGATGGTCAGACGTTATCTCTGTTCCAGGAATGATAGTGCAAACCTCAACATCTGCCTTTCACATGCGATACCCTCTGTTAGGACTGTGCATTCCTAGAGGTAATGGCCAAGCACCTACAAACAGGCGTAAATAAAAACACTAAAGTATTCACTGGCAACTGGGAACAGCTTAGTCTGGAGAGAATGCCACTTTAGCTGCCTTTACATGCAAACTTGAAAATAACATACAAGATTAACAGCTGTATGTACAAAGCTCACCAAAAAAGTACTTGAAACTGGGTTCTGCCTGGGCTCTGCCTGTGATCTCACTGCTACGAGCTATCTGTAAAGAGCTTAAGAAGTCCAACAGCTGCAGAGAAGTTAGAATGAATATTTTGATTGTTCTTTATTTTTTTAATTAGGGAGTTATCTTTCATGTGATGAAGAAACCCACAGGTTTACAAATACCTTTTAAAATTATAATAGGATCATAATAATCTCATCACAAAGAAAAAAAGCATCAGCATTTGCGATGGTCATTTGTTTCTGTCGCCTGTACTTCTCAACTTTAAACAGGAAAAGTTTGCCAGGGTGACTGAGTTTTACCTATATAAAGTCTTACAGGAAGAAAGAGGTTCCCATTCTTTTTTCTCCCAGAAACATGCTCAAATTTCATGTTACAGGCAAGGTATTTTAAGATGTTGAACTGAAATTACCACACACACACCAGTTGTTCAGTACAGAATCAGGAGTTGCTCATATGCAAAGAAATGGGCATTATTTCACGTCCCTGAGACCCTTAATTAAGTAACGTAAAATCTACACAAGTTCTGCAGCCTTACATACAACAGACAAAGTAGTGGTATGTTACTTTCTTTTAGAAAGTATGGCTGAATATTATTAAAACCGCTTATAAAAAGGCAGAATTATTTTATTTGCTATTCAATTCTGAAGTCATTTGGTTTTCCTAGTCGGCTCCTAATTCTTGTAATTACTTTCCAACATGACAGTTTATCATGATATATCAAAGCAAACAGATAGCATAGTTCAAAACCCAGTACCCAAACAATATGCCACATGACTTCTAACATAAAGCACCCACTGAAACATAACTGAAAGACCAAAAGAACTACTTTGTCATTATCATCAAATCATAGTATCACTGCCTCTTCCCACACACCCCCCTCATTCTTTCGCCGGGCAGGGAGAAAGACTGAAATTCAAGTGCATTAGGCCAACTAATTACTTTGATTTGGAGAAAATCATTCTCCATATTACGGCTCAGTAGAAATACCACCAACCATGATGGTAAAAAATTTTCTGTAATGAAGCCTTAACATTTGCTAGTCATGAAATACATACCAAAACAGTATGTAAAAAAGGAAACATTTAGACAGCCAGAAGCTTTTTAACAAAGCATACTCTCACGTTAAAAAAAACACAGAACACGAGTTCAAAGCTGTTGCAGAAAACTCTTTTTCTCCTCTTTACACAGGTTTTAGAGAATCACTAGTAAGTTGCTCAAAAAGCAAATTCTCATTATACTTTCAATAAACTTTACAATAGTTTTCCCTTCTCCTTAAGAAATAAAATCAGCAGAACATAGTAATTACATTCTTGTCCCAAAGCAGTATGAGCTGTGTATTTTAATCCTCTAAATACATAACTTAATCATGCCCATTGCACATACATTAATGAAGAAAAGGAAGTTTTACCAGCAAAATTCTTTATTGTCACATGCATTATGTTAATCTTTTCATGCCAGGAGGTAGATTTCCCTAAAGTAACACACCCTGCCTGCAACAGAGGCACTGAAGCCACGGGTACCAACCAGTTTAAGACAGATGGATAGAAAATTCCACCAAACCTTGAGCACTACGTTAACATCTGCTTGAATTACCTTCCAGTTTCACCCACTTTCTTCTTTAAATTTTTATTTACAGTTATTGAGATCCTGCAAAAATTATGCCTTGATTACAACCGGTATGAACTTTCAGTTGAAAAATATGCAGAGTAAGAGCAGCCTGTACCTCAAGCAGTCAACCACTGCCATGTCAAGGGTCCTAATTTCTAACATCCAGTTCAGAGAGAGCAAAGTGGAAAAGAAATGCTGAGAAATGAAATCCGAACAGCATTCATACATCTCAGTGTTACGTTACGCTGACTCCAGTGCTGCTAGAAGCTCATTGTGAAACTTTCCATGTCACTCAAAGGCCACTTCGAGTTTGAAGACCGGTAGGGACATAACATGTGCACTTGTCTTCCTACAAACTCCAAGTGTTCATAGTCTAAAGTACCTTAGTACAGTCAAATAATATGAGGACTCAAACCAACAATGTTTGCAGACCAGTCCCCAGACCAGAAGTGTCATTGCTCGGGTTTTAAAACTCAGGCACCACAGACTGGGTTCAGAATGGTATTTTTTCACATCCCCGAGACCCTTAATTAAGTAACGTAAAATCTATACAAGTTCTGCAGCCTTACGTACAACAGATGAAGTAGTAATATGTTACCTACCAGGCAGATATTACTCTAACAAGGTCTTTTTGAAGCAGGAAAAGCAAAAGAAATCTTACGGAAGAGTTGTCATGTTCATCATTACTCTGTTCAACTACAGCTCAGCGACTGTCTAGGCGATCCCTAGCTCCACTCAGCAACCTGCAGAAAATACCCTGCATCCCGTGAGCGTAAAACAAACTGCCCATTTGTCCGCAAGAGCGATGTCTCTAGGTGTTTTGTTGTTTGGATTTGTTTGGGGTTGTTTTTTTTCACACTGTGCTTTCCTTTGCAATGTCAGGCGTTGGCAAACCGCCGGAGGCAGCCGCTGAAGTGGCAGCCGCCGGTGCCGCGCTGCAGCAGACCCGGGCACACGCTCGGCACCCCCGTTGCCCCCCGCCTGCCGGGCTGCCCGGCCCCGCTTCCCGCTCCCCGCGGCCCGGTTCGGACAACGCGCCCGGCCACGACGGGCAGCGCGCCGCTCCCGGCGGCGTCCCTCTAGCGCTGCCGACCCGCAGAGCCCGCACACAAACGGACTCAGGGGCCAAGGCTGCCGCCTGCGCGGCTGACAGCCCCCCCGCAGCCCCCAGCGCGTATCGATCCGGCCCTTCAACCGTGTCGGGCATGTAAACACGGGGGCCGCGTGGGAGCGGCCAGCGGAGCGTGTCCCCACGCCCCGGCCCGGGGCACACCGAGGCGGGGGGGGGGCGGGCGGCGACCCCTCCCGCGCCCGCCGCCGGGCCGCCCGCCCACGCCCCGGGCCCCGGCCCAGGCCCCCGGCCGCGCCCCGCCGCCGCTCACCCAGCTTGCCGCGGGACTCCTCCAGCTTCTGGATCTGGTTCTCCAGGAAAAGCACGGCCACCCCGAAAACCAGCACCGCCAGCAGCTGCAACTTGGGCGGCAGCATAATCCTGAGCAGCCCCATGAGCAGCAGCAGCAGCGCCGCCCGCCCGGGATCACGACATAACGCGGGGCCCGGCCGCGCAGGCCGGCGGGAGCCGCCGCCGCCGCCGCCGCAGGGACGGCGCGAGCAAGGGGAGGCGAAGGGAGCGCGGCTGGGGTTGCGCGACAGGGCCCGCCGCCGCTCTCACATCGCCGCGCTGCCCGCGCGCCCGTCACCAACCGCCGCGCGGCGGCCGCCGGCGCGCCCCTCCCCCGTCTGCGTGCGCTGCTCAGCAACGGAACGCCCGACCGCGCGCTCGCCCCCCCCCGCCGCCACCGAGTCCCGGCAGCGGGACCGCCCCCGCGCCCTCCGCCATTGGGCGGTACTGCAGACGCCCCGCCTCTCCCTGCGCGGGATTGGCCCCGCTCAGGCGACGCCCCGCCCACGAAACGTCGGCTCCTCCTTCTTCCCCCTCGTCTCCGAGCTGCCGGGCCCTCGCGATGCCCCGCCTACATGCGTCCCTTCGTGATTGGGTGCCCCTCTTGCGGTCCCACCCACCTGCCCACCCTCGTTGCGCACAGGCGCCGCGGCGCTGGAGAAAGGCACGACCGCATTGCTCAGGCCGGCTGTCAATCGCCGGGGCTTGCGGCTTACATGCCGGTTGGCAGGAACTGTCCGGAAAGGACCTCATTCAGGGTTGTTTCCGCAATGCCTGACTAAGGCTGCGGAGCGGCGCCTCCTCTAGCCTTGCTGCGGAGCGCTGCTCTGAACAGACTAAAAGGCGCTTCCCGTGGGTGCTCTGGGTTAGCAGTTTCTGCCTGTGGTGCCGGGGTCGGGAGGACGTCTGCCCTCTCTCGTATCAGGCAGCGCGTCGGGCACCCGCGCCCGGTGAGGTCCCTCAGCAGCCTTCCGGCGACGCTGGCAGGAGCGTTCGGCACCAAGATGGCGGTGGCTGTCGAGTTGTCGGCCCTGGGGCGTTGCTGGTTCTGGTTGCTAGTGGGGCTGCAGGCGGTGAGAAGCCGTTCCGGTTTTTTCGCGCTCGGGGCTGACTGCGGCTGCAATTTCGTGGGAGAAAAAGTGCAGGTGTAGGGGGAGGGAGACTGACGTGTCCCGTAGCGGGAGGCGGATGCAGCGGGCCTTGCCCTGCCCACCCCACCCCGTCCCGTACCCGGGGCGTCGTCCTGAGCCTCGGCCCTCTCCTGCCTCCGTGGCCGCCTCTTGCGCTCTTTATCGCAGCCTGTTGTCTGTTCCTGCCCTCTGCCCGCCTGCTCATGCTGCCTCTGCTCCCGGCTGCGAGAGGCGCGTTGTGGAGCCTGAACGCCTCCGCCTTGCCCTCCCCTCGGCCCTGCTTTGCCCCCTCGGCTCGGAAAACGGGGTGGGCCGCGTGGCGCTTGCGGTGTCGCCTGAAATAAATTTACAGTTTGTAACGGGATTTGCGTGCTGCTATCAACTTCATGACCCGGGTTACGCGGTTAAGGATGGGTTTGGGAAGGGAAGCTGGGCGGGCTGTGGTTACTAGGGGAAGGCTGTCCGGGGAGGGCTCTCCCTCGGCTTGCAGGAAGGTCAGGCTCCTCCGGTTTGGACCCACTTGAACTCCAGAGACATGAGGTTATACAAAAGACCTGTTCAAACTTTTCACCCTTAACTCTTAAGTACACACTAAAGCAGTTTGTATTGATGCTACATTTGTTTTAATATATTAAATTATCTAATGTGAAAGCAAAGCAGTCGTGTAATGTGTATTTGTAATCAAAGTTTCAAAGGAGAGCATGCCGCTGCTGAGGCGCATCACTGGCTGAGTAACTGAAATTATCTTGTACTCGTGGGAAGTTAGCTTTTGAAATGTGAGGGTTCTTTTCTAATCCTAAACAGACACTTACTACAATTCGTGTACTTACTTCAGGATAATACAGTAGTTATGGTACTAAAAATTGAGGGAAGATACTAGGGAGTGCCAGTTTCTCTTTTTTTCTTTTCCTCCTCCTCCTCCTCCTCCCTGTAGTTTTATTCTCAAGCTGTTTCAAGCTTGCTGTGAAACCAGAACTTCTTCACTAAGGAATTATCTTGTAATGGAGACTTTTATTGCTTTCATATGTTGTTTTTTGGTTGGTCGTCCCTCCCCCCAAAACAGGAGAGTGTTGACCCTATATATGCAGATGCTCTAGAGCTCTGTTGGGGAAAGGTGCGAAGAGTGTTGCTGGTGGAAGCAAAATGACAATTCCAGTAAAGCCATTTTTGCTCTCAGGTGCACAGATTCAAAAATGTGAGGAATAGCATAAGAGCGTCCGATTTTTGCTTGCCTGCTGTCGTACTTAGAAATTACTTTAAGTGTCCTTTAGGAAGAAGAAAAATAGCTTTCTGCCTGACAAAATAGTAATTTCAGAATAACTTTCTGTACGTTATACTTTTCTGTTCATGCTTTAACTTTTTTAGCAGATACAGAGAAACAGAATAATGAGGCACCTAATATTTTCTACCGGTTCCTAACCCATAACGCTTCCTGTCTGTCACATCAGTGACATGTCTTTCTTTTGGCCATAAGTTGGCCACTTCAGCAGAGGAAATGGGTTTTGTCTCTGCCTTACTTGGTTATGCTGTATGTGTTAAATGATAGGTGAATGTGAAGAAAGTCTGGTTTGCTGAAGGACAAACTTAGTTTTTCTTCTGTATTTTTCTGTTTGGCCCAGCATACTTCTTCTGACTCTTGATCTGTTATCATCCAGTCCAGTTTGCTGGTATCATCTCACTCTTCTCTGAACACAGAGGTGCTGGCTGATTGTTTTGTTGGGGTTCTAGATGTGGGTTTTGCCTGAGGGCTTTTACCCAGACTGAGAAGCATCTGCAAAAACTGTTTCCTCTCTTGCTTCCCCACCCTCTCACTAGCATACAGCTGGAAAAAAAGGTTTAAGCAAGGGTGTGAGAAATACAACCCCCAAATATTTTAAGTGTTGGCATAGTTGGTAAAAATGGGTTTGCTGCTTATTAAAAACAGAACCGGTGTTTTACATAGAAAACATGTAATTGAGTTGCCTACTTTAATGTATTACTAGTAAATCAGAATTGCGGGTTTCTATCTACACTTCCACTTCTAATATGCAATTTTCCTGTAACATTAATGCAAACATGAAATTAAAATTCTACTTGTATGCCTTGTTGAGCAGTCTATTCTGTCACTCCCTGTTTGTGCTTTTCCCAAGCTTAGCTGTTGCACTTATTTTCCAAGTGTGTTTTCAGTGATATGAATTTTACTGAAATTGTTTTGAAAGAGCGGGCTTTAGAGAGCTGTAGTTGTGTGTGTTTCAGCTGATTCATTATGCTTGTTTTTTTCTTAATTTAGAGCTAGCTGTGGAAAAACAGTAGTTGTCAGAAGTGTGTATAAATGAATTTTGGCAGATCTGATACCTTGAAATATATGTATTATGGGTGTGTAGAATTTTTGCTATTAGTTCAAGACCATTGTTAAGACCATAAGATGGTGGTTTGCACTTAGGAGCAGACCATTAGTTATTACTGTAAAACAGTTGCAAGAGACTTAGTTGTTCTTCCTAATCATGAAAGAATTTAGTCTTCCTTTTTTTTTTTTTTTAAACATCAAATTTAATACTAAAGTATAACATATTGATTTTCAGGTAAGTGTATATGGAACACAGTTGTCATCAGAAGCTTGCAGAGAGCTGGGCTTCTCCAGTAACTTGCTATGCAGTTCTTGCAACCTTCTTGGACAGTTCAATCTGAATCAGTTGGATCCATTCTGCAGGCAGTGCTGCCAAGAAGAAGCTCAGCTGGAAACTAGAAAGGTGGGTTTTGGAACAAGTCCTTTGTGCAATAATTTAACACGTTATGTTTATATATGTTAAAAATATATGGCCATCTGGAGTATAATCTCAAGAGGAAAATGCAACTTTTCTCAATAGTCTAGTATATGTAGGGACTAGATTTGCAACTTGCCATACTGCTCTAAAATAATGCCCCTGTACAAGCCCTTCTCTAGCATGAAGTGACTAATGGGAGCTATGTCCAATTTCTTTACATTGAAATATGTATGGGATTTGAAGAGGGCAAAAAAAAAAAAAAAAGGATGAGGAGACAGGTGTCCTTGATTGCAGCTGTTGCTCGGTCACTGACCATGGTGTAATGGGGTAGGCCAGGATAGTTCAGTTCAGTCCTGAGAAACAAAAGGCTGGTGTAGCTGTCAGGTCAGCTCCTGAAGTGGCACAAACCTGACAGAAGCAGGACTGCTCAATTCCATTCTGCAGTGATGGGAACAGCTAAGTTCTAACAGCTAGAAATACTGGGAATGATCTTGCTCGGAGCCCATGCTGTGCTTCAGGCAGTTAGGCTAAGGCAAAACCTTATGTATCTTAAGGTACATCAGCAAGGAAGAATTTTTACAGAGCTCTTGAAAAGAACCTATGCTTTCAAATATGTTTAATTAAAAAGCACTCTAGAATACATTGAAGACCAGTGATTTATCAGGAAAGTAGAGATTTCATGGAGAAGAGATGCTGAAATTATTTTTAGTGGCTGGGAGATAGCTATGTAACTGACACCATGAAAATAATGAGGAGATCTAACATATTTCTCCTGTCAATTAAATTCACCATAATATTGAAGAAAAATTGTGCCTAAAATTTTTAATAAAATTACTGATTACGATGTTAGGTACAATATAATAAATATCAAGAAACAAGTGTTTGAGACTTGCAGAGAATTGATAATTAGTAGTTCCTTAATATTGGCAGGCTATTAAGGTAAGAGGCAAGACTATAAATTGTGCGGTTTCATATATTGACAAAAGAATGCTTGGAGCAATATTTCAGTACAATCCTTATGGGACTTGATATATAAGACTTTTTCTTTACTAGATATAGGAATCTTGTAAAGTTGTCTCTGGAAAATGCCATAGTTCTTGTGTATATGTATGTATATATCTATACATGCACAAAAGCTGAACAGTTTCAGGATAAAATCTAATGAAATGCACTAAAAGGGAATGGAAAAACAGGAAGGCATCTCCAGTTGTGCTGTGGTTGTGTACCACAACCAGTGACAGTTACGGTGGCAGCAGCAAGGCTTCCTGTTGTCATCTAAGAAGAGGATGCTCTTATTTGTTCAGGTAGTATTCGTAAAGTTTTCCCTCAGTGTGCATAAGATACAGCACAAGCACTTGTGGAGCAGGATAATTTCTGTTGTCATTTGTTGGGAAAATAAGCTAGAGGAGTTGTTGCATTTCTGTCAGTGTGACTTCTGAGGAAAAAAATAATCTGTCTTTATCAATTTATCAGTAATTTACTCAAGGATGTAACATAGTTTGTATTGTAAACGTTACGGGAATAAAAGCCGGGTCAACCAAAAGATTTTAAATCAGTAGATATTTATGATTATCGTGAATCAGACCTAGATTTCACTGTGTGGATAATCATACTTTTTTGAGTAAGACTAATCAAATGCCATTTTGTGGTCAGGGCTTTACATTATAAATGTTTCTAGTTTCAAAACTTCTATTTTAGTCATGCAGAATGTAGTCGAACAAATAGCATAGGGCTAGATGAGGTCTCAGGGTTGTTCAACAAATCCCTTCACATAGTGAACAGTATTTGTTGTATATTCATGGGAACCAAGAAATTGTGTATTGTAAGTTTTAGGGGTTTTAATTTATTTGTGTTGGTTTACCCAGCTTCATTTTCTGCTTGCGCTTTGCAGTAAATATGAACAATTTCCTGATATAGCACAGAAAAATGTACATCTTGATTAGTATTTTAGCTTTTCAAAAATGTCACGGAAGTAACAAATTTAGAACAAGTTATACTTGAGATCTGGAGTTAGCATGTTAAGTATCAGCATGGAGTGATTACGATAATATTTTCATGCACTTTCATATCCAGTTTCGAGTGCAGGCTTTTCCATACGGTGTGTGTGAATAGAAATACTGGATTGTTGTAACATTATGGCTGTGTGCTAAATTATAGCATTGTTTCTAATGTTTTGAATGCTGTTTCAGAAGGTGGAAGGTTTTTTATACTGTTACCACTACTTGGAAATATATATTTTTGTATTTTCTGATTGTGGAAGCTTTTTTCATTTTTTTTTAAATTTATACTGAGTAATCTTCCTTGAAGACTAGCCAGTGGAAAAGTAATGTTGGGAAGAATGACCACAAATGTATTCAGAATCATCACATTTTGGATTGACTTGTATTTTATCATAGTGCTGGTTGTAATAGGTGTCTAATTGAGCATGGTAATTTCTTGCTAAAGTAGTATTCTCATGATATGCATGAAGAATGGAAAAACTGAATGCTGCCTTTTGCTGTAATTTTTCCCCTTTCCCTGTTTTTTTTCAGGTTATAATAGAAATCTTTCTAATGAAAATTTGATAGTCAAGAGTGAATAGATGTTGAAAGTCTTTAAAAGTTTGGTTTTTTTTCCTACCCTCTTCCTTGAAGATTTTTTTTAAATCTTACTCTAACAACTTGCATCTAAGTGTAAGATGTCTAACTTGCTGATTAGCAGCTTTATATGTTGCAGAGTTCCAGAGCATGCTCTGGGTGTTGTTGATGCTGTGACTACATGCTTGAACATCATCAAAGTGTATGATTATGGGGTTTTTTCCGAACCATGGTTCCAGTACATGACCTAGCTTGTTCATTATGTGAGCAGGTCACTGTTCAGATCATGTGACACAGCATGTTTGCAGTTTGAGCTACAAACTTGCAAACTACTAGAATTCCTGGACAGACTTCAGGATTCAAAGTTAATTCTTCTTGTAAGTATGTGTCAAGTGTTAGAAAGCAAGAGTTATTTTATTGCACAACTTGTGCCTGAGTTTTAAATGAGAATTTAAAATTAAAGGTAAGGTGATAGCATGTGTATCTGAGAATTTTTGTCTGTCATTGTTACTGTTCACAAATGATCTGTGAAATATGCCCAGTCCTAAAAATATTTTGTGCTGCACAGCATCAGTGCAACCTCAGATGAGATGTTGACAGATTTCAACTGTTTCATATCCTTGAAAAATGTTTATTAACCCTGGTCTTGTTATTGGTCCAGTATTCTATGAATTGACATTGTGGAAAATAGCTGTGAGGTAATCTTGTTATTCAGTGTTTGTCTTGCTCTTAACTTCTGCTGACACCTGTCCAATGAGATATTTTTATTACTTTATAATTGTACTGTGGGTAAAATGAAAAAATTATTTTGGGTATTTTCTCCTCTTCTAGAGATTTTGTATTCACTTCCAGACTAATTTAGAAGGTAGCTTAAACAGTATTGCTTTAGACAGCTGCAAGTTTTAAGCCTCAGTCTGTCAGATGCAGAGTACTGCTGGTGTGTAAAATGTAGAAGGATGAAATGGAGGTGAAGCTAACTGTGCGTGAAATTGTAGTAGCAGGAGAGATTGTCCATATTTTGCAGTAGCTGAAAATAGCTGCACTCCATCTGCAGCTTCACTTATGCTGTGTGATCACTTCAGACATAGCGATAAGCATATTCCATTAATTGTTGAGATAAATCTAAGATTATAATATACAATATATGCATGTCAAAATCCAAATTGATTTTAAGAATCAACTCTGTAATGAAATTTGCAATACATTAAATTTCACAGTTGCACTGTGCAGGATTGCTACAACCCTTAAAAGTAATCAATATTGCTAAATGGAGCTTTGAAATATATTTTGCTCACTAAGATGTGTTGAATTTCAGCACTTTGATTTGTTATTGTTATGGTGTTTGATGAATTAGATAATGTAACATCAGGTGTAAGCAAAAGTTGGCCAGGAAATTTGAGACATGAGGATGGATGGTGTAGATGGCCAGTTGTCATGGGTAACATCACATGTGTCTATCATATGCTATTTCTAAATAGTTTATGATTCTGTTGTAAATCAAGGCAAACGTAACAATATAGAAGTCTATATGCATAAAGTTACATACAGATGGGTAATAATAGTGCCACTGTAAAAATTCAAGCAAAAACATAAAATCCTGACATTTTTAGCAACTATCTTGTGCACATATTCAGGGTTGTCAAAATACAAGCTGTCAAAGTATGGTTTAACAATTTGTTGAAATGTCTGGCCTCTGCATTGCTAAGACAGTGAGAAATCTAGGGTTATTTTTCACCAAACTCATACTAGATGTAACAAGACAAACTAAAATATTTCAGAAACTTGAAAAGGATTATTGTGCTGTAAGAGGGGAGGATTCCAACTTGATGTTCTTTCTGCACCAGTAAATACAGAAGGTTCCTTTCATTTTGACATGGAAGTATTGTGAAATATTAACCTGAAATAAAGATGGGCAACTTAAACTTTGCTATTTTTCCAAAAAATCTTAAAGCCTATATCTTAAGGTTGCTTTACATGCAGCTCCTCATTCTACATCCTACCTGAACCTAAAATGATTTTCAGTATTTATGACTGCTGTTTGAAAGTTAATGCAAGTCTAGGGACATAACCCCATTAGCTGTAGACAAACAGAATGGATGAGATTTAGAAAAGAGTGGAATTTAGTGACCTTTAAGTATTATGCTTTCTCAACATTTTGAAAAATGCTGAAAACCAACTGGAGATAAAATCCTAAGAATGCATAGTAAAACACTCTGGAAAATGGGGAGAAAACCCAAAGTACAGCAGAGCAATCTTTCCTAGAGTTTTATGTATTTCCCCTGACCAGTTGGGTAAGCAGTTTTGCAGCTGGATTGATCTAAACGTGGCAATGAGGCATGTTGCAGACCTGTTTGCTAGCTATTACATTGTAACTGGTGCTGTACTTAACCAGGTTCTTTTGTGGTTTCTGCAGGAAGGTTATACCTGTTTTCACCACATCAAGATGAGATTATTTTTGTTGCAAGTCCTTGGTACTTGAAATTGTGGGAAATCATTTTAAGATATTAATGATTCAGCCTGTTTCAACCCTGCAAAACCACAGAACTTAGTCTGTCAAAAGTGAAGCCTGGGCTCTGACCCCTTCTTCCATGTCAGCCACCTGTTTCTGCATAGTATCACACAATTTGAGGGGCTTGTTTCTGAGTGAAGAATACAGAGGTGAGGGACAATATGCAACAGAAGAGTGAATTATACGTGTTTAGTCCACGTATGAAGTAGCTGCTAACATTCAGCTTGCTCTGTTCTGAGGAAAAGATGACTCTTAATTTCACTGAAAGGTAAAAAATACGCCTATACAAATTCAGTTTGCTGTAGTCTACTTTGTCACTCACAACAAAATTGTTACATAGGCCTTTAAACATTGTAGACTAGGAGATGAGCATGTATGCAGAAAACTGTTCCTCAGAACAGTTTATTTTAATCCTAATGGATAATGCTTATATGCTCCTTATGATGTAGTTTGACCATAACTTAAAACCACTTCTTTGGGTGGAATTAGTGTTGGACCCCTCCTGGAAACAAAACAAATATTTTAGTGTAATATTAGTAATAAACATGCCCACTGTAATTGACTGTGTGCTACTTTTAATAAAAAATCAAGTTGAAAGTTCTTATAAAACTCTCATCTTTTTATATGTACAGATGTTTTAAATGTGCTGTTATGAATTACAAGGAGGAGCAAGGTGACATTCTTGTTCAGACTTGCTTTTTAAAACTCAAAATAGTATATAAAACTCACAATAATTACCAACTGTAGAAAAATTTGAAATGCTTTTAATGCTTTAGGCTACTCTTGCATGACCCAATTTAGTTTCATTTTTTAGGGTTTTTTCTTTTCATTTCACTATTTAAAGTGCTAAACTCAAAAATTACTGTTGGCAGCCTCCTCTTTCTGCCAGAGACTTTTAATATGAATAGTTCCAATGAAGCAGTCTCATCTCTGGGTTTTTAACTTGATGGGTAAAAATAGAGAACTACTTAGAATTCGTTGACACCTCAGTAGTGTAACATAAGTGTAAGTGATACCAATTCATTAGAATTTTAGTTTACATGTAGCTGTTTCTCAAAAACCACAAGACAGAAAAAGCTGGGTTGTATAAAATTCTTTGTCTGCTTTGTAAAAATCAAGTTCTGCTTTTACGTGGATGTACTCCTTATTTTTAACATGCTACCTAAAAATGGTTCATGTTCATTGTTTTTACTAAGTGTGAATTTTCAAAATAACATAATTCAGTGACAGCTTATTTTAACATTCAAATCAATCAGATACGTCAAATGACCTCCCTTCGAAGTTTGCTTTTAACTAAAAACGTGTCACATACAGTTCAGAGGAATAACTTTGAGGAATATTGATGGAGAAGTTGGGTAATTGAGATGATTGTTCTCTCTAGTTGAGAAAGAATACTGTCACTTCCAAATATTATGCACAACCATACCTCGTACTAAAAATGTGAAGTGGATGTCCTTCTCAAGAACTTTACCATGTACACTCTTTCCCTTCATTCTGTACATGTTGTTATCAGCAATGAAAACTATGTTGACAAACAGTAGTCCTAGATAAGGAAGGTCCAGCTAGCTAGTCAATGTTTAAGATTCACTGAAGGTTCATCTCTGTCAGATAAACTAAGGTAAAATAGATTATCTGTCTGTAGCAGGGCAAGCCTTACATATGGAAGAGCACTTTCTAGTCTTATCAGTGAAAAAGAAAAGTTAAGGAAATGATAAATGTGTATTTGCTAAGTCTGAGTTACAGTTGTTGATGCGCATCTGTGATGGTGAATGGAATAGGTTTAGCTAATGAAGTCTGACCTCCTCCATCTGGATAAAATACTGGTATTTGACTCTGTTGAAAACAACTTCAAAAAGTACAGTCTCAAAATTACTTGAATGCGCAAAGTCAGATTAAACAGTTGATGAGTTCTGTTCTGAATGTTTTCTTTGCAACTTTAAAAAAGCAGATTCTGGAGAATACGAGATGTTCGGTGATTCTGCTTCTAGAGACAAGTAGATGGTTAGATAGCTAAGTTAATTGGACAGTGTGTTCCAAAATTAGAATTTTAACTGTTAACATTCTCTACGTTTTAGTTTATATAATTCTGTTAACCAGATCCAAGTGAGTCTGTACACAGGAGCCCTTTTTCTGCCACCCTTCTCTATTCCACTCTGCACTGCCTCCACTGCCACTCAGGTAAATTGGGCATTCACACCATCTAATCCATGCTGCAGCTCTGGAGGTCTAGAATTGATGGCTGCTCAGCTTCTGCATTTTCATCTTTTGCTCACATGACCTTATACCAAACCATTCTGAGAGCAAAGTTAACAAAAAATAGTCTGCCAGGAAGGGAAGTTGATTTTGAGCTTTTTGGTGGTGGCTGGATTCAAAGAGCAAAACTGTTTACTTAATACTGCGTGGAGGAGTTTTTTTAACACCAAAAAATAAGACACTTAATGGATGACACACTTTCTGTATGCTGAAGATTTGAATAGTAATGTACAACTGTGTTGTGTACATTCAGAATGAAAAAGTTGAGTTCAAAGCAGAACTCAAAAGTTCTGAAGATCTCCAAAGATATAGATTCTACAAGCTTTCCTATAAATTATTTCGGTGCTTAAACATGCTCATTGTAACTTGTCACCCTTGTATTCTGTTGGGAGTTTCCTTCCCTGCAAATAAATGCAAGCTTAGATTCTGCTTGAGCTTTCTTCAGAGGAATTTGCCTGTAATACATAGTGCTAATTCAGATAACTTTTTTTGACTGACTCTTTGTTTCCAAACTCTTATTTAAGAGTTAGGCATCTGCCTTCACTGGATCATGAGTTGTGAATAGGAGCAGTTTCTTTGTTGCTAAATTTACTGATTACATCAGATCTGAGTGATGTGTGTGTAGCAATGACTTTATTGGCTTTTTGCATTACAGAACAGCAATTCATAACTGTTCCTGGCAGTGAGGCTTTCTGACTGCTCTCTGCTGACCCACAGATTCTTGCTCACTTTCTGTCTCCAGGAAAGGGGAAGACTAGAGTGATTTTTTTTTTTTTTTTAAAACTTCTAGCTGTTCATACAAATACCCCACATTCTGTCCCCATGGAAAACAAAATATTTTATATCACAATGTATATTCCTTTCTTTTAACTAACGTAGTTTTCTAGTAAAAGTAACTAATTAATTGGTACTTATAATAGTTTAGGAAAGAGCAGAAGAAACTTGCATCAAAATCTCTTTTCTTTGTTGACTATTTCTCAGAACAACTCAGTTCTTAATTTGCTTTGCTTTGTGGGTGGGACACTAAAACTTAATTTGCATGCCTTTGAAAAAAGAGATCATGCACCTTATTTTAAAACAATATAGGTTTGCACATGCCAAGTAACTTTGGCCAATAAGAATAATAATATCCTTATCTTTCCTGACTTACTTGAAGTAAAACTCTAGTATCCGTTGATAGGGGATGAGGAGGTTTCTTTGGCAGATCTGCTTATATAGTAACATAAAATCAAAATTACAGCGAATTTCATAAAAACAAAAATTCTTTGCATTGAAAAGAGATTAGTTTTGGTAAATATTTAGTAAAAGATTGTCTTGTACCTGAGGCAACTGAAAATTCCAGAGTTTTAGCAGTAGTCATAAGTGTGCTTTACCATTTGTTTTCAGAGCTTAACTATTTTTTTTTTAAAACTGTTTGATGTTAGGACAGGAAAATACGCAGGTATCTGAGAAAATCCAGATACTGTAAGATAGCTGTTTACCATTGTGTGGCTTTATCTTAACAGCCTGTTTCATTGCATGTCTTAAGACATGATGGTACTACAATTTTTTTTTCAGCTGATTGCAAACAGCTGTACAAATCCAGTTTGAGTGACACTTTGTAAACTCTGTAAGGTCAGGCTTAGTCAGTAGTTAGAAGAAACCACTATGCAAAATATAGGTGCTATGGAAGTAAAATTAGTGATAATTTATTGTATTTTACAAAACTTCTTTTGTCACCTTTGATCTAACATCATTTTATTATTATCAAGAAGCAATCACTGTTAAGTACCGTTTTTTCAGTTTGGTTTGATCTGAGTTCCTGTTTAGTTTTTAAGAGTTATATAGCAGCGTTGTAGCAGGAATTTAATTTTTCTTCTGGAGTTTTTAACATGAGTTATTGTGATAACAGTACCATATCTATGTATAAATGAAACGCTGCTGGAATGTTGTCTTGCAGAAATTACTTCAACTCTCTTCCTAATAACCAGTGAAATGTTTTCTTTAACCTAAGTTAAGGTTCCTTGCTTTTTATTGCTGGAACAGTTATTTTTACAATACATATTTTTAATATGATTCTTATGTAAATGGCTTATTCTGTTATAATTACCACTTTCCTTTATTATTAAAGCAGGCATGACTGATAGTGTGGTTTTCCTCCTCTCAGTTGTGAAGAGCCATCTTCATTACATCAGTGTGAACTATTACAAGACCTTTGGGTGTTTACAAAAAGCTTTTGAATGAAACTTAACTCAAGACAATGCTTTGTAAAAGATGAGGGAAGAGTTCAGATTTTGTCACAATAGCCTTAGAAAGCACACCACTAGAATGTTTTAAAAAAAGCTAAGTTATTTTTATAGATGCAGACATGAATCAGCCTGGAAGTCATAGCAGGACTTTTTTGGATGTTAAAATGGACAGTAGTAATAGTTTAGAGAGTCTTTATTTCGTTGCTTGTAGTAGTAAACCCACTTTCATGAGCACTAAAACAAGTGAAGCATTATTTTAAAATGAACTAACTTATGAGTTAAGCATTGTGTAATGAACTGACTCGACACGTTTGTATGCCTCCACACTGAGTGATACATGTCATTCTTAGTAATACTTGAACACAGTAATTGCCTTCACAAGTAAGTTTGGAAGACATCTGCTCTGGACATGATGAGATGGTAGCAGCAGCAGATACTAACAAGTATGCTTTTGTTGTGGGCTAAGTGATGCAAATAAACCTGTGTTTCTTGCAAAAGACACCTTTGTTTAGATTTATAAATGAAGCCAGTTGATTTTTCTTTTTTTCTTGTCCGGCCATCTAGACAGCAGCTGTTTGTCCCAGCGTGAATCTGAATTTTTTTGTATCAGCACAGTTGGGCTTCAATTACGGCAGTCACAAGCTCAAAATATAGACATCAGCAACTGAGCTGTTTTCTTTGTTAAACTTCACTTCTATCAGATATTGTCTAGGAGTTACAAACTGGGGGTAGTTTTTAATAGTTTAAGTATTAAACTAGTTTTAAGTATATATAAGTTATATATAACTATATATTATATAGTTAAATATAACACATATGCTAGTAACTAAGTATTTGAGTAGTTTAATAGTTTTAGTAGTTTACAGTGATCTTGTTCCATAGAAATCCTTGTTTGAAAGGAAGAAATGAACTGTAAGAATTAATTGCAGTAATGAGAATTGAAAAATGCTCATTTTACCATTGTCCTAAATTTGGGTGTACATAGTTCTTTATACTCATAAATGAAATAATTAGACAGAAAAAAGCTATTTATGCCTTTGTCTACTTCTTTATATTAACTTCTTGATAGAAAAATGCAGATAATGGTTAGTATCAGAGAACAAGTATAAATGTTCAGTGTATTAGTGAGTGTGCAAACTAATATCTAAATCTAGAACTGCTGATATAATTATTGTTGAACTTTTTAAACAATAATTAATAGAGACAAGGTAAATTAAGTTTATAATCTCAGTATTCCATATTTCCTCTATCTTGGTAATTACTTCATGTTTTAAGTCCAGAGGAACTTTAATTATGCAAGCTAGTATCTGAGCTGTTTATCAGCGCCTTTTTTTAATTAAAATCTTTGAGCAGTGAGAAAAAGCTTTTTTAAAAAATTGGTATTTTTGATCTCAAGTATTGTTTCATAGCAGTCCTGGGTTAGGTTTTATCTTAAATCTAATGTCTAGTTAAAAATCTAAATGCAGTTAAGCAAATTTCTGAGATGCTGTTCTGAAGAGATAATGTAATGTAACGTTTTTAGTTGTTTCCTGTGGAAGTAATGATTACAGATTAGTTTGTGTCAGGAAAGAAGTTGTTATTTCCCTGCAAATGATTTGGGTAGTTATATTCTAATTTGTAGAATTTAGGCAAGTATTGAGTTGGACCTGAATTCAGAAGATTCGTATTCTGAAATGAAGATGTATTCCTGGCTGTCCATAATGCCTACATATATAGGTGACAAAGTTAATTGTCTCTGAGATTTCTGTTGTATCATGTATGGTTCTCTTTTACAACTTGTCACCCCGTTTTCAGAGGGGTTAGTGCTGATTAAATTTCATAGTGAAAGCTCACTTTTAATTACACGTATTCACATTTCATATTGTAAGTGAAACGTGGATTTGCTTCACTTCAGTAAGGTTATATTTTCCATGTCCTGACTTGCATATTTGTTATGAAGACACTGTCTGAAAGAGAATGAAAGCAGGGGTCTTAGTTGTTTGTAGAAGGTAATGAATTGAATTTAAAAAAATTAACTGAAGCTTATTCTGTCAGCTTCTCTGTTAACAGTGGGGTTTCAGGGTTAGAAGGACATGATTTGGTATACAGTATTGACAGCTATGTAAGATTAAAATGCCTAACTTTACAGTAGCTGGAAAAATTTGTTGTTTAGATTTAAGATTCATCAAACTATAGAATCAATTGCATGTTGCAAAAAGAAACAAACCAGGAAGTTTAAAAACATGTGACAATATACAAGATCAATAGGTTATCAATAGGGTTTTTTTATTTAGATAGCACATAAAATTGAAATGAACTTCTACTTAGCTTTAAGAACACTGCATCTGAGTATCTTGTATAGCTGTCAGAAGTGAGTGACATCTAAGTACAAGCATCAAATTTAGTCCAGCCTGCATATATTACTTCAGCTGAGGTCTGTTAATGTGATCTGTCCTCTTTCTGCAATCCCAGTTAACTACAATAAGCTACTAATAGTTAGCCCAAATTGTAAGTCTAAATTCATTGCCTTTTCTTTATTATAAACAGTATTTCACTGTCCAAGTTAGGTTTAAAATGGAAACTAAAATTTCACCTAATTAGACTTTTCTTAGCATCTTTGGGGAGAAAGTTGTTTTCCTATTGTTAGTCTGTAAGTTGCATTGTAAAATGTTCAGTTGTGTTCATTTTTTTAAAATGAAACTTTGCATCCAGCAACAGTATATCTGACATGAACTTTGTTCCTGTTTTTACATTTTTAATATAATAAATGAAAATTATCATGTGTCTTGAGGGAACAGTCTGTTGTTGCATTAAATTGGAGGCAGGTCTGGAATTGTGATTCTATTTAAGATCTTATTTGTAGGTACCATCAACACAATAGCATATTGTCTTTTCAAAGAAAAATAGTTCAACAGATAACATGCCATAAGTAAACTAGTGATTTAGAATTTTTATGTCACTAACAGCTTTTTTTCATTACAGCTTTATGCAGGAGCTGTCCTAGAGGTATGTGGATGAAAACTGGGAAGGTTCCCTCAAGTCCAGGGTAAGTAAAGCCACTACTGCTCTTTCAAATATGAAATCCTTTCACAGCTGAATGACAAAATGTGCTTTTAAGTACTACTACAAGTAGTCATAAATTTCATATATCATAAATTTCATATATTATGTCAGGAAAGTTGCATTGACCTGAGACTCGTGGAACTGGTCTCCAGTAATGAAATTGTATTGTGCACTTACAGAACTACTTCCTTTTCACAGATCCTCTAGTAGAATTGTTTTGTCTGTGGATAATGTCAACTAAAGTGAATGTGTTACCGAAATCTCGGAATGAAGAACTTATTGACACCAATGTGATGTAGATAAGCAGACACTTCTTTATTAACGGCCGGGTGCGTGAGTGAGTCCTCTGACGATCAACGCACACCATGGTTCAAAATCATACACCTTTTATAAAACTCATCCCTACATATTCATTGAGTATTCATACAAAATCATAAGTTTTCCCATAAATCATTAACATACTCTCCTCCCATATCCGATTCTGCGCAATAAAGGTTAGAAAGTTCCGGAAATGGGTCTGGGGTACGATTTGGGTAGGTGGTATATGAGTCGGTGGTCTCGATCTCCCCCTGCCGGAATTACCTTTCACTTAAGGTAACTGTTTCTTGGCCGGCAACTATGGGTTGCTTCACTCGACTTTCCCCAGTTCACATTAATTCTCATTTTGACATTTTAGTACATTTTCCTAGGTTACATATGAACAATCATCTCAAATCTTAAGTCTGTTATCTAAGTTCTAAACATTCCTACTAGGTGATTCTGACCAATACCTCCGGCCTTAGTATGGGGCTGTACAGAGGATTTTTATAGCAGCTTTTACTATAGAAGTTTCATTAAAATATATTTCTTACCCTTCTATATTTCTATTACATAATTGATTTTATAGAATCAAATAATCAATTAAATAAAGTCAATCAATCTTAACTTATTAGCAAATCTGTAACAAGTGGAATACGGTAGTTTAAAAGGAAAATCAGTATCATCAGTGTGTGGTGGGAAGAAGCTGCAGGAAAAACATCTGTGAGAAATTTCAAACTGGAATTTTCTTATAAATGGGGAAGAGCTTAGGTGATAGCACTACTTAGATTCCCTCCCACCCCCCGTGATGAAGATCCTAATACTGTACGTTGGACACAGATGCATAGAGAACAAAAACTAATCTAGTCTAGCGTTAGACAAAAAAATTGCACAAACAGCATGTCTCCATCTACCGTGGTCAGTATTCATACCTGCCTGTTTGAAGGCTGACTGACAAACACGTAAGAAGATTTTAAAACAGATTATAATTTATGTAAGTTGTGCTGCTTTAGACCCTCTCCTTCCGCCTCTACCCACATACAGTTCAGTTGATCGCGAGACCAGAGCCGAACTATTTTCTCTTTTCCACTGTTTAAAATGCCAGAAGAGGGATTGTTTAAATGACTTGTTTAGTGCAGGGGCACAAGGAGATTAACTTTATTAGCACAGGAGTCCATATTATCTCCGTGACTATTCAAATTTAGTAAACATAAAAACATTCCCAACTGTTGTTGCCTGTTCGCTCAGCTTCTTCATGGTTGTGAATTTATTACACTGAAGTGCTCTTTTGAGCTGTTGGTTTGAAGGAAGAGGTCAACCTATTGGCCTGACTCCCACCTGCGTTATGTCCTCAGTAGGTCCTAAAAGGAAATGGCCCTTAATTTCTGCTGCGTGCACACCGTGAAACATGTTCCAGAAGCTTACAGTACAAAAGGAAAAGCCTGAACATTTTAAAGATTTATTTTCCTTTCAGTCCTTTGTTATTTAAAGATGCTCAAAGATTTGCATTCAATTAATCATAGAACTTGCTTTTTAAAATGACTGAATGAATTTCAGTGGTTTTTCAGTAGATTTTGTTTTAACTACCAGTTCTTTGGTACAGTGAGAAGGAAAAAAAGGACTGACTAGTGTGCTTAAGTTCTTGTTTGCCTGTTCATTACCAGTTTCTGCAGTTACCCAATCTAAATTTATCTTGACCAAATTTACTTCTAGAGTATTAAAACAGGTTGGAATTAAATTTTAAGAGCATACTTAGAAATTTTAAAAAGCAGTAGAATATATTCTTCCAGCTGGAATTTGTCCTTACGTTAGTATTAATCTAAGAATACTTCTATTGTGATTTTTTTCCCCTTGATTTTAACTTGTACCAGAAACAGGTATTTAATGTCTTCATCTTAAGACATTAACATTCAAGAAGTGTTGCTGGTGTAACTTTTCAGTTTGATGTTTGCTACGGAAGTTAGGTTGCCTGAAGGTCGTGCTGCTGCTTTCGAGGCATTGTTTTTGTAGGCTTCATTGAACTGTGTAGCTTGTCATCGACAATGTCTTATCACAAATAACTCTTGGTTCCTTTCCTATAGCTTCTGCTAGGATTTTGTTGGGATTTTTTCTTTTTCCAGAATATACAGAAAATGGCACCACTAATTGCAGGACTGTGTATGTATTAGTATTCCTTGGATTAGTATATGTTACTCCTGTATCTGACTGTGAAGTCTTCACTTTTAAGCACCTGTGTAAATTGTTTTGTCACTGTTTACTCTCACAGACTTGATTTGTCACAGACTACTTCTGGATTATATTTTATTTGGCCAAAGGATGAATACTGTGCATGTTTGTTTTATGAGATTCACACCTTAAAATCATTAATTTGTAGTATTTGTGTTAATAGTTAATATTAATTTGTTGAATTAATAAATGTTTGTAAAAGTTACACAGTAAGGATATTACACAGTTGGAAAAACCTGCATTGCTCATGGTAACTAAATGCAATATTCTGTGGTCCTTCTGTATCAAAATTTGTATCAGAATTACTGGTTATATAATTTTAGGCTACAAATAGTTGCTGAATACACCTGTGTGCCTGATATGGGAGAACCATTACATATGAAATATATTTGTAGATACTGGGAAAGCAAAGAAGTGACAAGTGATGAAAAAATCTAGTCCTTGGCAAGATTATCTCAATCGTAAACTGAATGTTATTCTTTGCAATACCATAGCAAAGTATTAAATGCCCTTGTGAATATGGCCAGGGATGTCTATTATGTTTTTCAAATACATCTTCTTGTGCTAAGTCAGGGAACAGACCACTTACAGGTTTCTGTAAGTTTCTCTAAGTTCAGTGCTGAAATATTTCTCCTGTTAAGTTTCCCTTAAAAATAAATTGCTTCATTATAAATGCTGTACTGTAAAATTAATTCCTATATTACATATATTTTGAAATTGTTCTGTATAAAATTGTTCTTAAATATTTACCATTTAAAAGCACTTCATCAAAGTGGAACGTTGAAAACTTCAGTGACAAGAGTCATAGATGAAGCAGTATCTTATTATACCAGGAAACACAGAAAATGTAACAGTTTTTGACTGACATCCATAAAACTAAGTCTCTGAAATAGCATAATAAACTAGCTGGGTCAGTGATTAACCCAGCATATTTGTTTTAAGTTGACTTTTTGGTGGCAGCCATGTTCTGTTAATGATGAGATGGGAGATCACAGTGTCTGGACTCCTGTGTTCTTTCCAGTTTAACAATAACTTAATTAGGCTGGGGGGTTTAATTGAGTATTTCTTTGCTATTTCTCTGCATTCCTTTTGTTCATCAATAGAATAACTGTCACCTCTCCCTGTGTGGCTCTCTTAGTTAAGAAATGGACGTGCTCCCAGCAAATCTGTTAGAGGAACAAGGTCCTTCATCCTTGAACTCATGCAGTATGCAACTACATTAGATCCTCTGACTTCAGGGTCAGTAAGCACTCTTACATTGCCCAGGTTTGCAATCGTGAAGGGGATTCTTTTAGCTACTAAAGTGTAATTTGTTATGGGATTGTATTTGTAGGTAAGATCACTTATTTCCAGGTTATTTTAATTTGCAATTCTTACACTGGAGGAGGAAGGTTAGAAACTTTTATTAACCTTAAATCTTGCATTGGTAGAAATATTAGTAAAACTCTTGCTAAGAAATGTAGGATACTATAGTGGCAGACATGCATCGTTTTATCATAGTCTTTGGTAAGCAGATTATACAGAAACTAAAACAATGGTCCTCTTCAGATTTGGAAATGTCTTTTGGTCTGCTGGTTCTATAAAGTACCCTGTCTGTGGGTTTTTTGTGAACTTTCTTCTTCAGACTTGATCAGAGCTCTGTCTTGGATTTGATTTTGAAAGCGTGTGGTGCTTTGTATGAAATTGTGAACAGCTGCATTGTAACTCGATTAATAGACTACAAATAGTAGTTATTGATGTGCCTTATGAATTCTTATATTTAAATTCTTATCTGAGACTGAGGTCTCCAAAAGGTAAAGAGCTATAGCCTTTAAAATGTAAATGAGAGTTTGAGGTCTGCTGTAGTTCCATCTTTTTGCTAGGCTTTCATGGTATCTTTGGAAGCAGGCTCACGCGATCTTCAAAACTGCAGAGCATTTATATGTCCCCAAAATAAATTATTGAAGAGTATGAGGAAAGAAACTAATGCTTTTGGTTTGCCTGTATTCCCAGTGACTTACACATTCACATTTTTAGGAAATATTGCCAGATGTCTTAGCAATGCTTAGGTATTTGTGACATAATTAAACGCTGGGGTTTTTCTGTCTTCATAAAATATCACTCTGCTACTCTTGTTTTGGTTGCTTTTCTTTTTCATAGGTTTAACACTTGATAATTAGCAATGCCTCAATAAAACCATTGCTTTATTCAAGTTCATTTCAGGTACAAAATGGTTAAGTTTGTGGTACGGTCAAGTCCTTTTTGCCTTTCTTAACGTACAAATCTATGACATTCTGCACAAGCTTGTGTTTCTAGTATTTTTTTTTTACTTTCAAACTGCTTGTGTCTAATAATTCAGGGCCAAGTTAGGCAAACTACCCTTTATTTCATTGATTTATGCTAAGTAATGCTGCGTTTTCTTTATTGAAATTAACTCAGAAAAACTACAGATAATCCTACAAGTATTTCAATCATCCTCTTTTATTAGTATTAGATCACTTCAGTTTTTTCCTGTAACACATTTTGTATACATTTAGTCTTTCTTACTTTTGAGTTTTAAAAATCAAATAAAAACGTACGTGCTGCATTGAGTTGCACAAAGTACCATGCTACTGTTCCATAAAATGCAAGTCTTTTGAAAGTTGGTAATAACTTATGGGCTTCCTATTGCTAATTCAGTGTGTGAAACATTTTAAATGCATCACAAAGACTTTAAATATTTTTTTAAAAATAGATCATTCTTCATACAGATTTTGGAACATCCTTCCTTACTTATGAATGATGATGGAAGCATTCCTTTCTAATGTTACTCTTGAAGCACTAACAATTCCTTGCCATGATCGCATAATGGACTCTTTTGGTGTAATACTGAGGGACAGCAGGGATAGTCACCATCAGAAAAGTATGCAGCTGCTTTTCAGTGCACAGCCAGCATTTTTAATGACTTATCTGTAATATGAAGTTGTGTATCTGTACACAGCATCAAGCGTTCAGAAGAAGCTAAAGGGTTGCATTTACTAGAAAAATAGGATAAACTAAGAAGGGTGTAGGCAGTGTAAAAAGCTGGGTGAATCCCCGTGGGCATACATAGTCCTTGTAAGTGTTATAACAGTAAGCAATGGAACAAATCTAAACGGAAAGCACAGCTTTTTAAATAACAAAAGGATTAGAAGTTTGAACAAGTGCAGTTTCCCATTACTGGCAGATACTTAATCACATTAGATTCCTGCTAGAAGACATGCTGTAGCTTACCAAGAGGAAAAATTGTGCAGTAAAAATTTATTGCTGACCTTGTGCTGAAGATTTGACTAGTTCTGACTTGTGCTTTTCTGCCATTAAAATCTGAAAAGGATATAATAGAGACAGTAAGGTTTTTTAATCTCCTCCAGGCCTTTCTGATTTGAGGCCATTATAATCCTTCTGATGCGTGTAGAGACAGACAAGGTTAAAATTGCTTGTCTGCGTGCACATTTGTTTGAAAACTAGTGTGAGATTTTACTGCCATTGTATATTGGCTGTCATTCAAGTATTAAGAGATAAAGTTATTTTTTTTCTCAACAGTATTTTTTCAGTTACAGATCAAGCATGAGATCTTTCCTCATAAAGCAGGAATCTAAATAATGTGAATATTCCTGAATGGTGGATATCCTCGGTAGTCTGGATCATGCCCATAATATAGAACAGTGGGTAGTCAACTGTCTTTACAAAGGTTATGCCTAGCATATAGATCTGCAACTCCACATGGAGAGTGTCATGTCCATTTTGGGTCAGGAAGTTTTCTTACGGTATATCCTTCTGTACCTCGGAGAATAGTGCAGGTGTGTGCATGCAGATACATAGACTTGCCGTTTGGGCCTCTGATTCTTAGATTCCTTCGTAATCTCCATTTAGGACTTCAGGCTTTAATTCCAACAGGCTGGTTTTCACAGACTCTCAAAACAAATAGGTGTTACATATCAAAACAAAGTGACGTTACAGTGATAGCAGTGAGCTTCTCTGTTCTGCTGTGTTCACAGGCAGAGGATGCTTTTAGGTCTTGAAAAGCACTGTTCGATATTGCCTCTCTTTGCAAAACAGTTTGGTGCTGAGCAGGCTTTAAAATGCCCACACACACCTGGTACTTTTCTCTGACCTTTTCATTGTAGCTGATCGCATGGCAATCTAGTCTGCTCTGTTAGCTCACCTTAGGATTGCCTTCAAACAGAAGGCATATGCTTTGGTATTGCACATCTTTTATAAGGTGAAGTGGTTTTCTTAACATTATGTGGAAGGACAGTTGCAAAGCTGGCAGTAGAACAGCTCTGACTTCTAGTCTGGTGTTTAATTCACTGGAACATCGTGTCGTGGCACTAAGCTCAGAGTTCATCTTATGGAAGTCGAAGTGGAAAATGCCTTCCCTGCTCACCCATGGATGGATTGTATAAATGCTTGTTTCTCTCCAGTGTGTAATTTCTAAAGGTGCTACAAGGAGAGCACAATGAGGAGGTAGCTAAGATTTTAGTATTAAACATCAAACTATTAAAAAAAATGGTGTAAAGACATGCAAGTAGCCTTCAGACATAGGATCATAGGAAGCAGTGTTGATTTCAGGGTGTAGAGGGGAAACTGTTGGGGCAGTGCTGAAGGTGCACCCCATCACATGAGCAAGCAGGCATATGTCCCAAATTGTGTGCTGTAGCTGCATCTGACTTCCTGACCTCCTCAATTCCAAGGGCTGTTTATTCAACTTATTTTGTGGAAAGGAAAAAAGTGTTTGATGGGATAACCTGTATTTTTAATGCATGCCAGTATATTAGTTGCTTACTTTAGCTTCCAAAATTCAGAATATACAAATTAAGTTGTTTGTACAGTGAATGTTTCTTTGTTGCACTGCAAATTCAAGTGACTAATGCAGAAAGTAACTATGATCAGCATTAGAAATAAATATATGCCATTAACAGAAACGGATCTTGTTCCAGTTGTCTAAAACATCAGGAAAAATGTTCTGTAGTGCTTCAGCTTTCAGAAGATTTAGACATTTGACATTGATACAAGTGTGTAATAGCTACTTTTAAAGTGATAAAATGTAATACTGCCTGTAGAATACTTGCTTCCTCCACCTAATTCTGTTCCCATTTTATGCAAGCTTGTTCAGTCCAGCACTGCAGCCAGAGAACAGCCACTCATGTCCAAATGAGTTTTCATCTGTCAAATAAGTAACAAATCCTCACACCTGTTACAAGCTTAAAGTGCCGTAACCTGTGGTAACCCCCAAAGGCTATTCTTTAATACAATCGAGTTCCACAGTTCAGATTTGCGTCTGAAACTTTATCCTTTTTACTGTGCTCTCTTACCATTTTTCTTAAAGTTTTGCAATTAAAGTTACCCACCATACTGACTGCTGCTTACAACCTCCTTTTCATATAAAGCCGTAGAGACTGATTTCAGGTTTAGATTTAAATTGGGGAAAAAATGTGGAAAAATTCCTGTTGAAATAGTTCAACATGCTGTGGATTTTACAAAGAATAAGAAATATCTTTACCATTTTTTTTTGCATGTTGCAGTTGATGACAGCCAGGACAACTAACAGGTCAGAAGGACATGGGAAACACTGAAGCTGAAAATTAAGTCTTTGAGTTTAAATCGGAATTGAACTGTAGCATGTGAGCAAGTACTGGTTATTTAGTGCTATTTGGGATTGTTATACAAGTACAGCTTACAATATGACATTAGTGTATAGTTCTACAGAAAGAACAAAAACAACCCTTGTTTTCTTCTTCAGGGCTCTAGTATACCTGGCAGCTCATTGGGCCATTGGTATTTTTTAGACTAGTTTACACTGTAGTGGTTGGTGCAGCAGGCAGAGTATATGATTTTGATTTGTACAGAGAGCACCATTGAAGAGGGAAGAAAATAAATGCCACTCACAGCATACACATACTGAGAAAGTGTTAAGGTAACTGTCTACAGTAATATAAAGATAGGTATAAAGATGCCAGGGGACATCTCTACAATTACAGAGGAAAGCACTACACTTCGTAAGGCAGTATGAAACATTAGTCCTCAGGTTGCACTCATCTCCATGCTCCAGCTGGATGCACTGCAATTTGTGAGAGATTCATTGTTGTCTAACCTCACAAAAGCAGCTTTAAAATGTGGCTAGCACTTCTGTAAGAGTCAATCTGTACTGACAGGGTTCATCCTTGGGGAGATGCTACTGACATACTACAGGAGTGTCCTGAATCCACTTAATGTCAGAGATTAGAATTCAGTCTTTAGCGTAACTTGAATGTAAAAAGGAGGAATGAAGACTATGCTATTTTTCTAAATAAACTTTAAATACTTCTAGAATTCAGACATTCATTAGGCTAAAGTGTTTGGAAGTAGGGGTTTATTCTTACACTTTTCCCTGAAATAATTCGTATAACCTTTTCTTTTTAAAATTAAAGATAATACAAGGCCTGGGTTGTGCCGTAGGGGTACAGGGACTATGCTGCTGTTAATGCTTTTTGTTTGCTGACTGCTGCTTCGAGTGATGAATTGTTCAGCAGCAGCCCACCCCAGAGCTGAACTTTACTCTGTGTAGCTACACAGTAGGCCGTAAGAGTCCATCTTAAAGCTGATTGTCTTTAGGACTGTCAAGAGAAGAGGACATACCAACAAGAGAATGTTTTCTGTTCATGTTTTCTTGCTGGGTTTTGATGTGTAATCTCAGAGATCTCTGCAAGAGAAGATTGTCTGTCTTGTTTGCAAGAATTAACACCTCTATCCACAGTTTCCTCTGTGCCCTTTCACCCGCACTGCTGCAGCTTGCATGGAGCGTGCTGATGGGATATGTGTCATATTTAGCCTCCCTCACAAAGCTTATCTTCAGCCAGATTTTGATCAGTCTTAATGCTTTTCCTCACATTTACGTATCCCAGCTACATGTGGGCCAGTCTGCTGAAGACTGGCAGTTGTACATGCAAATACACTGATTTAGACAGTTGCACTAGTGTTTGAGGAAAATCCAAGCAGATAAGAAGCTCGTTTGGACTACTAGTGGAAAATAGGGTGTTCCTTAGGCATAATAGCTCTAGTATGATTAACTTTTTTAGGGCATTAAGATACTTTCTAAAGCATTATTCCAAAAGAAATAATTCAGGGAATACTAGCTTGAATGTAAAGCTACTTTATGCAAGTGAAGGAGTTTGATTATCTTTCTTTTCTCCAAACCATAGCTTTTGTCAGGAGTGATAAGCCAAAACTCTTCAGGGGACTGCAAATCAAGGTGAGTTGTAACCTAACTTTTTCTATTTGGGATGTTAGGAAGAATTAAGCTTGGTAGAGACTGTGGATTGTTCCTTATTTGCTGATCAAGTAATCCTTTAGCAGGACATATATTTGCTTTGCCAACATAAATCTTTACAAGTTCCTGCTGCTAATACTAATTGGTTTATTGCTTGGTAACTGTTTGGTATCAATTTTTTATTGTTGTTGGGGATTTGGATTTTTTTCTTGTTAGGGTTTGTTGCTTTTTTTAATCCAATAAAAAATATACTGGAACCCGTAAGTAATAGCAGATGGCAAAACAATGCAAGGAATACTTGTGTTCTGTCCTTACTCTGCGGATACCTTGGATTTACTGAAGCTTATTCTGCCGTAGTTTCTTTTTCTCCTGTTCTGTTCTTCCCTCATTTTCTGATGGAGCTGCCATTTCCATACATTCAGTCATTCTTAGATTTTTCTTCACCCTGTCAGAATTTCCTTGCTGTGTTCTGTGATTTTGTTTTTCTTTATAGTATTCAAACATCCAACCTTATACAAATGCATGTACTGAACGGTGTTTCTCATGACTTGCATATATGCAAAGCTGCATAAGCTGCACTGCCTTAAGCCCAAACAGTTCTTTGCTTTTAAGACCTAGTGTAAGACTTCACCTTCCTCTTAAAATCCTGTGTGAACTTCCAGTGTACTTCACAGATATACATCTTGATTCTCCCATCTCCTGCTCCCATCTCTATTCACCAAATGGCACCATCTGGAATCACTTTATAGCTGTGCATGGCTGTAATAAGCGATTTGTCTTCTCAGCAGCAGATTCCATCTAAAACAGATTTCCTCTGTCTGTCTCATGCATTCACGTCTCTGTGTCCTCCAGTTTCTTTCAAAAGCTTTCCTTCTGCATGTCTGGTTCATTTTCATTTAAACTTTGTAGCTGTATTGAACATCAAAGCAGTATATAGTACAATTGGTATAGAGCACTACCGAGAAAAAATTCAGTGCAAATGGATCTGTATTTATTTTATGAGACTTGTGGAAAATGGATTAGATGCCACTGTCTTCATTAAGTAAAACCAACTAGGTTAGCTCAGTAGGGTAAAGTAAAGTGCTCCTGGGGAAATTCTTCCATAAACTTAAATGGTTAGAGCCTTCTAATACTGTTAAAAGCTTTCATTTGCATTACATATTTTGTGACTTAGTGAGTCTTCAGAAGCATTAAAGTATTATGTTACCAGCAAAGCCTAGCAGGCACAGATACAACACAGCAGGAAGGAATGTGATTACATTAGAAATTGATAGTAGAACTTTGAGCTGTTAAAGTGACCAGAAATTTCTAAAGTGGTAGAAAGGCTACTGATAATATGAGAAAAAACATTCAGCTGCTTGATTGAAAAATCCAGCTTTGGTTAACTTAAAACAGTTGAAGCAGAATACTGTTTTTCACAGCTAGGCTTACGGCGTTGTCCCTGCATATGCATTAGCTTGTGCAGTGGCCCAAGAAGACACAGACGTTCAGCATGCACACACCCCAACACCCGCACCCACACCCTGTCTTCATTTGACTTGTTCTTCTACTTTCCTCTCTTTGATGTTAAATCCAAGGCAGAAGTTGGAACTGAATCTGTTTCCTACCTGTTTTATTTAAGGCAGGTAACTGTTCTGGATCTCAAGATAAACATTTACTGCTCTTGATGTGTTTTAATTTCCTGTGAAATGAGGCCTCTTTGTCCCTTATGCTTCCTTCTTTTCACCCACCCTCATTCCTGAGGACTAGGCAAGAAAGCATCTAATCCAGAGCTGCAGGCACTGGCCAGTTGCTGCTGGTGGAGTGTGCAACCCAAGGGCATCTCTCTGTCGTTAAAGCTTCAGTATGGTGTCTCCCCTTTCACCAGTTCTTCCTCCGCATACACGCAGACTCTAGTTTTGAACATGTAATTCTTTGAATCTGCACAGTAGGTGAAAAAATACTGGAGGAGAGGAGGTTATAGCGTAAGAGAAAGCAACCTGGAAGACTGATCTTATAAGCTTGATTTGATTTTTATAGATCTATTTTCTTCAAGAAAAGTAGAATACATTGTGATTAAACACTCTAGTGATGAAATTCATAAAATCAGAACAAAATATGTGGCATTAGAATATTTATAACATTGAGCATTGTCTGGAACAAGGCTTGTCTGTTTGTTTTTTGAGAATTCTAAGCTTTAAAAAGCCAAAGCTTAGGTTGATTTCTTAGCACAAATTGTGTTGCTAAAGTTTGCTCAGAATACTCTGATGTAATTTAGTGCTCTGTTCCTAAGTATTTATGGTGTTGCTCTTTGGACTTCTTACTATTCTTTCTTTGACATCTTTTTAACTGGTGGGGTAGGGTGAGTGTTAATATGGAGAATGCATTTCCAGCCCAAGGTAACTGAGTTGTTTTTTTCTGCAGTATGTGCGTGGTTCTGACCCTGTACTAAAGCTGCTGGATGACAGTGGGAACATTGCAGAAGAACTAAGCATCCTCAAGTGGAATACAGATAGCGTGGAAGAATTTCTAAGTGAAAAATTAGAACGTCTATAAATCATTGCTTTCAGTCCTCTTTCCTTTTCATGCTTTGTCATGGTAATCTTCTCAAATGAAGTGTACTACAATTGAAAAAACATTCCAGCTTCTATATTAATTTTAAAATATCTTTTGTGCTGTACTAAACATCTTGTCATTAGAAGGGGAAGCTTCAGCACACGTATCTGACAAGTTCACAGAATAGCTTGTCTTTAATATATTTCAGCTCAATGCATTTATCACTAACAGAATGCTTTGTTTCAAAGTTAATTATGCAAATATCAGTTTGTTATAATTGGAGCTGTTCTTACAAATGCTCTTAAAACTGAAGAGCTTCAAATAATTGAAATTATTACCATGCTTTTTGTTTGCTGCTGTTTGTAAGAAAGTGAGAACCAAATGCAGTGTACTATCTCCCAAAGAAAATTGACTGCTAATGCCCTCTTTTTTTTTGTATTTGAACTGTCCATTTTTTAGAAGCATTGTTTACAGTGAGTATCTAGTTCACAGGTTTTGAAGCTGGTGGAGGAACTCATGGTCTGGTATTGTAAAACATTTAGTAAGTGCACTTTAGTGAAGACTACATAGAAAACCTCTGAGGTGTATGTTAGTCAGATGTCAGGTGTGCTTTATGTTAAGTGTTTTGCTTCAGAAAACATGAGAAATGAGTCTTGAAAAACCTTTCCTTCTAACTTTCATAAGTTTATTGGAAGTCTGTTTATCAAATGAATTTATAAACTGTTTAAAATTTGTATTTTCCTTTCTCAGTTTAAATTTTGTGTGATCAAGGAATATAGACAGTATGTATAGTGATGAGTCAAATCCATTATGACTTGTCAGGTTTTTTCCACTTAAGAGTGAATAAATACGGTAAGCAAGAATAATGTGGGTTTGGTGGGTTTTGGTTTTTTCTGAAGTCTAATTAGCAAGTTAGTCTTCCCTCTATACTACTTCATGCACACTGGTTTTTGGTTGGATGGGTGTTAATGCTATGGCCTGAATTGGTACTTGGGGTTTTTTTCTTCACATGTGATTTTATATCTTAAGAAATTTTTCAACAATTTACAGATTTTGTTCCTAACTTTTGAGAAGAAATCATCAGCTTTCATAGTAGAAAATAAACTTGGGACTGAGACTACACTAAATTATCAGAAGTAATAGACTAAGGTGATTTTTTAGGCATAGCCTTCTGAGTTTTTATTCCTGAAATATTCTTATGAACTCTTAGAAGGTGCATAGAACTAAGTCACACATTGTTACCCCTGTTGTTCTCACTCTTATTCTATGCCTTTCACTCCTGTCCTTGTAAAACATGCTGCTCATCTCCCAGATGACTCAGTGTGGAACAGCTACAGTAGTGGTCACTAGTGTCTTAGAAAAACATGAGCTATACACAAAACTCACAAATCTTTGCAGCTTGTTCTAACTTATCAGAGTCAAACATGGATTTGTTCTTGTATTAGGAGATAAACTACAACCAAAACATATGGCATGACAACCCAGTACTTTGGTATTTAAAATATGCTGCCATCCACTGGTCTCTTAATATACTGACTATATCCCATACTTCTCATTCCTGTTTTCCAGCAAGGCATTTCTGTTCCTGTGTTGATGATTTATTGTGCTGTTTTAGCAAATATTTTAACCTTGTCCTTTCCAGCCTTAGATCCTCTTTACCACTTAATGGAGAGATTGTTTGCTTCATTTGGCATTTCATTCCTCCTCCTCAATATGATGTGATGGCCAGTGGGTTTCTGACCTTCAACCTCCCTTTTCTTTCCATGTCTTCCTACTCTCAGTGCACTACTTCCCTACAAAACCTTCCTCTTCCAACACCAAGTCCATCACACCTGCTCTTTGTCTTTTACTGAAGTAAGGAACTCATTCTTGTACCAGGAGGTAACTGTGCCATAGTGGAGGAGGATGCCAGGCCAAAGAATTTCTCCTCCGGCATAACTGGGGTTTATGACTGCAGTGCCAGTACTGTTTCTGCAGCCGCATACCTTTCGCAGTACTGATTCTCACCACCTTTCATCAAGGAGACTGGAAATGATATCTTCTCCTAGTTTTCCTCCTAGGTTCCCAATTTGCTGATTCTTATTCCACATACTAGTCTTGCCTTGTAATACAGATCCTTACTTCCTTGGCTTAAAAGCATGCACAAGGTACATCCCTGTATTCGCCTGTATATAGGAACATGTCAAGAGTCTTCTGTGATTCTGTTACTGAGGGGCTGAGCCCTGAACCTACCAGATCTGTTAGCCACTAGCAGAAGCTTGATCACCTATGCTGCTTGACCTGTTGACTGTTCTCCATGCTGTTCTTGAAGTGTCAGATTCATACTGTCCTTGCTTTATTCTTTCTCCTTCTATCCTTTAGATGATCACTGAGCTTCTTGGCTTTACAGACACAAGCTAGGAACATTTAACATTCTGGCAAAAATGAGTTGGGCTTTGTGCTAAAAGGGGCAGTTGGACGGGGGAATAATTCCTTTGGAAATTCTTAAGTTTCTATTTATCAGTGTGGGGGTGTTTTGCTCCAGTCTGCAGCTGTGAAAATTCATAGAGCTCAAAAGGTTATTTTGGCTTGTGGCAATTAACTACACAAAATACAAGGTTTAAAAGCCCCTGTTTAAAAAGGAAGTGATTCATTTTTACTTATAGCCATGATAAGCAGCCAGTACTTCATGAAAGGCATTCACTCAGATTTATGTAAGAATTATTTAGTCTTATATAATGCTCTTGTTGTGCCAAATCTTAAGAGAGTTAATGAAAGAAAGAATGAAAGCAGCAAGTATGCATGACTGAGTTGAAATATGAAGTGTCCATCTACCCCTCCTGTCATTTTAGAAAGGAAAAAAGACAACTCATCATGCAGGAGAGAGAGAATCAGTGCTTTTAAGGAGAAAAAAAAAAAAAAAAGTCATACATTCCATTCTGTACACAGATATATGATATGAGGGTGAATTCGAAGCACAGTGTACAAGCTTTTTTGGAAGGGTTTCCTGGGTACCTGCTTAGTCATAGATACCTGCAACGTGAACTAGAACAAAGTGATTGTACCAGGCAAAAATCTGTTTCAGAGCTAAGGGAAACCTTCCAGCAGACATTAAAATAATGGGGAGAAAGTAAGTATTCAACTCTGTCTTTGTTTTCTGGTTTCATCACATAGATAGTATAGGTTGCCAACTTAATGAAGAGCACACACAAAAAGTGTGTTCAGAAACCTGGGGTCCTATTGAAAATGTCACTTTTTATTTGAACTGAGCTTTCAGAAGCAAAGTAAATCTTCTGATGTTACTCTTCAGCCAGGGAGATTAGACCCTCTTCCCCCTCCAAAAAACCCCGAAAGAAATAAAAAGCTAAGAAATGCTTTTTTTTGTCAATCTGCTTCATTAGCATAGAAGCAGGATTTTTAGAGCTGCATTAGAACTTCTCTACATTCTGCCCATAAAGGCAAACAGGCTCAAATCTAATGAGAAAGTTTGCAAGGAACATCATTTGCTGGTTCTTGCAGTGTGTAAGGAAGGTTAGACAAAGCACAACATTTCCTTTGCTAGGGATGCTTTGACCACTTAAAGTAAATGGACTCGGAAATTTGCCTAGTGTGCCTGAGAAGGGTCCATCAAATGCTAAAATGCAGAATATTTGTATCAAAAGCATCTAAAGAAAACACAAGCTTTTGAATTTGTGTGGTTTTCCTTAAGTTACTAACTGTTACGGCTCAACCCCATTACTCTGAAACAAATTTGCTGTCAGGTTTAAGAGGTACAAGATACGCGAAAAGACAAAGCTGATACAAGCAGCCTGCTGATACATTATGTTATCAAACCCCTGTGTTTCAGAACACCAGCTTCCCTCCCAAGTGCACGCTCATAAAAAGTCTAAGCAGCGGGTAGCTGGAGAATATTTTCAGCAATTTTTTTTCCTTATCACTTGTCATAAAGCATGGACAGAAGGAAACACATTATGAAATTACCTAGTGAGCTCAGACAGGAGACAAACTGCAGAAGCAGTCAGGAGTATTCTTACATTTACTGATTTAAATACAAACAATGGCACCAGGTGAACACAGACTATCTCAAAGAGTACTTGATTTACCCGTTACATTTTTAAATGGATTCCTGATGCTGAATGAGGCCTATCAGTTTTGTTGCTGTCCAAGAAGCAAGGTATCCAGCTATGCATTTCAGTTGCACCTTTGTACACTGAAAGCCTTACATACAGCAGCACGCTTGTGTCCACTGACACACAAGTTAAACAGAGCTCCTAAACACTGAGAAATGGAATACAAAAATTAAGTACTTCCCACTGCTATGCTACCAAAAATCAAGAGTTGACCATGATGTACCTTTGCATCGAGCAAGCACTTGTTTTAAATCATAGTACATTTTGTCTGCGCTCTGGTGGTGCTATCAAGCATATTTGTTTCAAAACACTTGCAGGAATGCAGTGGCCCCACGTGACCTAGCCAGCCTTATGCATAAGCTTCAAGTAGGCAGTGGTGACATACGTATACCCTCATATGGGTATTCCTACCAGTAATTGTTTTCCCTGAAAATTCACACCACACACACCTACATTCTACAAGGGCCCAGTACAAAGCTGTATTAATGACATATTAATTGTGCATCTTTTGGAAGTTTCTAGCAATATTAGTATTTTATCCCAAAAGCCTTCAGAGGCCATATATGCCTCATGAAGTTCAAACATTTTGTAGAAAGGGAATTGATCCTAGTGCATAGGAGTTCAGTTAGAGCTGCAGATACTTGCCAGGATGAGCACTTCGGTGGTTGTGGTAAGTTTGGGTAGGTCTGTACCACATCAAAGAGAGTTAATGGCACATGTGGTGTCTTGGGACATCACAGTGCAACTAGCTTCAAAAAAAAAAAAATAAGACAAACCGGTATGAGTATCATTACAAGCTACAAATACTGAGGGGATCTTAGAGTATATACCACAGCTGCCAAGCCCACAGAACACAAGCTTAAATGGCATCTTTGCTACAGCACGCTGCAGTTGTGCCTGCAGTGCTGCTGCTTGGTTTCCCTGAGGGTTACCTGTTCACTGCTTTCAGATTGAGATTAAGCTCAGGTCGTTTGACTTTACATAAATTTACATCCTTATCCATTACTGGAATACAAAGATACCCTTTGCTCTGAACCTCTACCAAAAGTGACAGCAAGTAAAAGAATGTATTAGAATGGAGCGGAGGGGAAAACAATTTCACATTTTCATAGGAACACTTAACAGTGTTTTATATTTAGTAGGAACAAGGGCATGAACCAAAGGCAGAAGGGTAGTAATAATTAAGTAGTAATTTGAGTAAGAATAAAGTTGTTTAGTAAAAAATCAATGGATACTACAAAGCTACGAAACAACATAGTATTTTCTCATAAATAATTCAGGGTTTTGATCTCGTAACAGCAAAGATTTGTACACAAAATAGAGCACCTTAATTTCTTGCTTTAAAAACCCTGCTTAATTTACTGCTATATTAATTGCATAGGCTTTCAACAATTTAGTCTTCTATAGAGAGGTAGTTTTATGTTCATGTGCCATGCAAAATGCATCACCAAAAAAAAAAGAGTTAACAATCAAACCAGCAGAATCAAACTGCAGAGACCGAGATACTTCTACTTTGTCTTATTTTTAAGTGCTTGATTTACTCAGCAGCAGTAGGAAAGCAACCACTCTCATGAGTCAAGAGAGCGTCTTAGTTCTCAGTATTCTTCCCAAGATTTTACTGTGGTGAAATCCCACTGTAAGTCGTGCTGAATGGAATGGGAAGGAGTAAACCAGTCTTATTGTAAATCCACAAATTCATCTAAGAATATACTTCCTAGTTTCTTTGTAACGGAAAGCCTCAGAGGAGGCTGTGTGAGCATTTGATATATCGGAGCACCTAGGTAATGGATTTACAGCGTAGAAGTTTTTAACATTTGCAAAATTATTCACTAAAGCAGTTCCACACCCTGACCTTCTCTGACAGCACTACAGTACAGTACGTATCCTGGAGCAGGGAATACATCTCCTTGGGGTTAAGTGCATCAAGCACAAAAGAAACCATTTCCAAAGTCACCAGCAAAGGCTGCATTTGTGGGTGAGGACAGAGGGAAGAGACATTCCACAGCACTCTTGTACCTACCAGGTAGATGGGGCCCAAGCAGATGCTTGGTTAGGAAAGGCATAAAAGAATACTTCATAATTTCTTTTAGAAAGCCATGTTGGGAAGGTAATCTAGATGGTATGTCTCAGTAACTAGAAAAATGGTTCCACAGGACAGGTAATAGCTGCAGAACCTGCATGCCAGGGCGCAACCACTATTTGGTTGCACAAACAAGAAGGAAGTGGGAAGACATTGGGACTGCACAGGTTCGTAGCTTATAGCAGCATGACAGTCTCTTGCCAGGTAACCTGAATCGGTCTCCAAAAAACATTGGGAATATGGATGGGTAAAACCTCAGCAAAAGAGAACCTCAGTGGTACCTAAATGTGGAAGACCTCTGGCCTTTGCTTTCTGGTATATAATCTTGAAGGTCAGCTCAAAATCTTTCCATAAAAGTACTTCTAGATGTGTCCCTCAATAATTTTAATACCATGAAGTTTTTTATCCTGAAAAGATACTGGAAGATGTTCTCTTGACAATGATCTTTCGAGTTTGGATTTAGTTTGGTTAGCTAGGAGTCCTTCTGACTCCCCCCAGGATTAAAGTGAGACTGGTAGGAAAAGCACATCATTTAGTATTTGCTCTTGTGTGCTTGGGACAAAACTATGATTAGGAGGGCAAGTCACATTTTGGTATAGTCTAATTCTCTTTAACCCAGTATTGTCTTCATGTAGTTATTTCAGCAGAACAGTGGCTCAAAAAGCATTCCTCCTCTTAAATATGGGCAGAGAAAAGTTTCTACTTTCTTCTATTGTAGGATGTAATTTTAAGGAAGGATGTCTATCAAACCTGTCTCTAGGCCACAGTTCCTGACTGGGCTAGAAATTCCATGGACAAACACAGATTTTTTGTGCATGAGGATAAGCAGAGAACAGGATAGTTAAGATAATTATTTACTCTGCCTTTTCCCCCTGCCCTCAATGACTTGATTTCTCCAACATTACTCGACGTTTTGGGCCAAATGACCCAGTTTCTGGAAAGCACTCATCTTCAATAAGGAGAGGTCTTCAGAACAGGCGGACGCGTCTTTACCAGTAGGTTTAGGTGGCTCATGGTGAAACACCTCAGGGCCTCTGCACCTAGTGCAGCCAGGCTCCAGCCTGTGGAGTTTCCAGTCAGACTGTATGACTCTTAGTGCTGCCAGCTTGTTTTTCCCCTCCCAGATACGACAGAGCAGAGCTGTAACAAAGCAACAAACCGCAGCGTCCCTCCACTCCCAGCAGTGAGGAAACACCCGTGTTCACGCTCCAGCATTAGTCAGCCACACATGCCCCAAACTAAGCAGCTGTGTCTGCAGAGTGGAGTCTTGCTGAAGCTTTTATCAGATTATGTGCATCAGTCACAGAGTATCTAGTTTTATGACTTGTCACTTCTGGACTCTGCCGCCCCCAAGGCCACACCAGCCCTGGCAGCGCGGCCAGGCTCTCCCCGGCGCAGGGTGCCCAGCCTCCCCGCGGGAGGTCACCGCATGCCCCCAGTCCCCCAGGGGAACGGCTGGGTGCCACCTTCGACGGTGCCGGAAGGTTGCTGAAGGGACTGTGACAAAGCAGATCCACAACCTGATTTTCCACGTTGTGTGGAGCAGGCAGCGGTGTCGCTGGCTGTGGGACAGCCTCCCCGTGACCTCCTGCCTCGGCCTGGACCCCGGCTGTCTGCAGCGGCTCCCTCTGGAGCCTGTGCTGGCACCCAGTTCCTGTCACACCAGAGACTACAAACAATTGGAACAGCAAATCCAGAGAAACTAAATCAAAGCAGAACTTCTACTTCTTAATCCTGGCTGCAAAGATTTGGGATTTCTGAAAGAAAAACACAGCAGCTGTCACGGGCCCTCAAACAGATCTGCCAGGCCAAGAAATAAGCCTTACAGATCATTTCTGCATCGCTGGAACAAAAGGCAGATCCTGCCATCAGGCAAAGCACATATTGCCGTGAAACAAATATTAGGGGACATCTGACACCCACACGAGGAGGTGTGTGTATCCTTAAAGGCAGAGCGACACTTCTACCGTTGCCCTCCAGCCAGCGCGGCCCCTGCAGGCTGCCGGGCGCCATCTTGGCTGCCCTCGCCCTGCCCACAGTGCTGGGCGCCACAGAGGGGCCGGTCTGCACAGGGCTGGGGGTGGTGGTCAGCGCCAGGCTGACAGCGACGTGCTTTCCTGAGGTGATCTGAGAGACAGAATCATGCAAGGAAGTGGGTGTTAAGAGTTGGCTTTTCTTACTTCTTTTAAATAAAAGGTAAGTCTAAAGGGACATTCAGTTTGCTTGCCCTATGCTTCAGAGCTGTGTGTAGCTTTGGCCTCCCCAGCTCATCCTTTTCCTAGTTTACAGATTCTTCACCACGAAACTATTTTATTTATCATCGTTTATCATTGTAACAGCTGGGGATTGCCATAAATTATTTCTGTGAAAGTGAAACTCACCCCTTAGCCCAGTATGAGCATTGCTGCTGTTCACCACTCATGCACGTACAAGCACTGGGAAGCCACAAAATTTAATCATACTAGGAGCATTGGTTCCCCTATTTCTCACGTTTTCTGGGACTGGATCCCAGCCAGCTCCTGCTCAGGATGGGAGTGTGGTGACAAGGACCAAACATGGCAAAACACGGGCTGCCACCTGCTGCTTATTAGGCACAGGCAGTGCCATGGCTCTGCCAGTGCTCTGCCCCTTACGGGTTTTGTGAGCTGGAGTTTGTTTGGTTTTAAGTTAGACATAGTTGTACCCCTCCTCCTTTTTAGCAGGTAATTGTTTCTGTAAACTGTACTCACAAGGATCATCATTTACACACTGTGAATATGTATTCAGGAAGAAATTTTACCTCAGTTTAATTTTGCATCTTTGATTACAAAATCACAAGGACAGCATTGCTTCACCATCAATTTACCCCAGCTGAGAATTAACAGTGTAAACCAGGGATGGAGAAAAGGGTCATTTGGACAACAAAGATCATGCATGCATGAAAGATATGTCTGCATTGGAGCAGCATGACTACAGACGTCTTTCATGGGATACTTGTAATTACAGCGTTGGTGTACAAACTCTATTGAAACAGGCTACTGAAACAGCGACTGAAAACCCCTCTGCATTAACTGAAAAACCCTGCGGCAGAGTCAACAGTTTTCATGTGATCTAATGTTCACCATCCAGGTAAGAATTGCTGTCATTAGCAGATAAATTCTATATGTAGAAAGGCACATATGTCTATGGCCCTGCAGTGAAGTATGTGAGCAACATGTAGCCTATTACCAGCCTCCTCTTGTTCAGATACTGAGCAACACCCAGAAACCTCACCCCTATGGACAAAGAGCCTTCCAAAGGGCAGAGCCTGCCAGCATACTTCTAATGGGTCTTCTGTTGACATAGGAGCACAGTATGAAGATGCTGTCATTTTAAATGGGTTTTAAAGTGAGTTACTTATGGTCATTGTCCCCATGAAGGGAGGCTGTTTGCTTATGTTTTGAATTCCAGTGCTTGTGAGAAAAGCAGAAGTTGTGGTCTTGCTTAAAGCAGTATCATTTCAAGAATTAGTTAAAAAATTCAGGTAAAAACCTTCATCCAAGCTCAGAAAGCTGTGAGACTTTCTGAAGAGAGTTTTCACTACTCTTTTGTGTCACTGACCACCTCTGTCTACATTAGCATGTCACAGGGGTAAAGAATTAGAGAGCAAAAGAGCTGGTGCTGAGAAGGCATTACATGATAGCACGTTCCAGGTGTGCTCCTAGGAAACATCTCCCACTTTCATTTCATATTAAAGGAATCCAGACCGCATACTCTACGACTACAATGACATAAACCAAAGCACACTAAGCAAGGACAGCAGAGGTTCACATCAAAAGCACACACCCATTGTGAATCAAAACACTAATGCAGACAAGCAAATTATGTCCCTTCCCAACTCCACAGTCCAAGTCTCCCTTCCTCTCAGCACAGCCACTTGACAAAGAACAGCACCTAATCCCTGCAGATACACATTTAAGGATGGACACCACTGTCACCATTGTTCATGATCCAACTGTGTGGTTTTACAAATTGTATTTAGCACATTTGTTACACTGCTATTTGCTGCAGAACTGACAGGATGACAAACAACTACAGTAATCACCGAGACAGAATCAGCATTTGGCAGCAGTGCCACAGAGTGGGCTAAAATAACACGCTGCTTTCCACATTTCTTCCAAATGGTTACTGCTGCAAAGTAGCATTTAATTCCATCCAGCAAAGACCTTACAAATATACATAATCTGAATGTACAAACTATTCCACTCACATAAGCACATTTAAAAGGTTTGCTGGACTTACAGAGACATCAGCAGATTTTTAAACTAAAGCAAATAAAGGTTAGCTGCAAAATATGCAGGATTTCGCATGAGCTGAGAGCAGTTCAGTGGATCACAGAAACCAATGCCACTGGCTCTGGTCCTCTATGATCAGAGAACCAGTAGCCTACAGGGGCTGTTGGGACAAAAAATGTCTGGAAATGTCCAATCTAGGAAGAGCCACCTCTATAAAAGCCTGACATACATAGTGATCAAAGTCTCCAGAAGAATTAAAAAGCTACCTGCATGCCCACTCAATATTCATCTGGCACCAAAACTTAAACACTGCTCCCGTCAAACTCTACAATGCTTTAAAGACGCACAGCTACCAGTCTAGCCCATCACACCTATCCATGAACTGACATTCAGCCAGACTCCCCTCATCTCTAATTTTAACTGGTTCCCTTATTTATTCCATCAGCCATTCCATGCCAAATATAGCTGAACACTATTTATCCTTAGGCATGTCTTTAAATTAAAAAAAAGAAAAAAAAGATAAGTGTGTGATCTACAGGCTTTTTACAGCATTAACACAATTACCAAAAAGCTCTATGTTCCTCCCTTGTTGCCACAGATTTCTCCAAAACTCTCAGCCTATTAGCAAACACATGCTACCTAATGACCCCAAACTGGATTGCAACTGGAACCACAGGGTTTCCACTGCACACTGACAGGAGTTTGGATTTTGGTTTTCTAATCATTCATTTCTCACCGTCCATAGCCCTACAACCCCTTACCTTCTTGCTCACAATAATGGCAGGGTTTGAGCATGTCTGGAGGGAGGAAGAATCTGCACTTCCAAGAACCCATTTCCTGCGGCACAAATGGTGCAGAGAAACTTCAGACTCCTGTGGTACAGCAGTGGAGCATGTCTGGTGGAGGCAGGACTTGCCTTTTGGTTCCTGTCATTCACAGCCGCAAACTCAAGTGCTACAAGCTGTGTGAGCTCAGTCAAGTGCAACTTGGAAAAGCCTTAGGGTAGTCATGGTAACTTGTAGATCTTCACCTGATGCACTAGAGTCACTGTATACGGCTTTTGAGAGAAATACTCTTGTCTTTAGAAGTATCTTGACATTAAAATCTACAGATCTAAAAAACACTAGAAATATCTGAAATGGCAGGGAAAAAAAATCCTTATGAAGTTGACACCAGCAGTTATTCTATTAGAACAGGGCAAATAAGTCTGTTCTGATGCAGGTTGGACCCGGTCTCCTACTGTATTCCCCAAGTGGCTGCCAGACCTTCTCACAACTGGTGCTGAACAATTTTTTTATTATTTTTTTTAAACAGGTTGTCCAAGAACCAAAACATCAGAGCACAATTAAAGTTTGAGAAAATTAAAAAATTATGAAGTAACATTAAAGTATGCTTTCAGGACAACAAGTGAGATGGAAAAAAACACTTCAGAGAGAATTCTCTCTTTCTATTAATACAAAACATGAGCACAGACCTCAAGAGGTCATCTCTGCCAACAGGAGGATATGACTAAGGCACAAACCATCAGGAAACAGTAGGCTCAACCACTGTATCACTAAGACAACACAGATGAATCACCCCCAATTTCTGTGCTGCAGTTTCTCCCAGGTAAAGAGACAATGACACACGACGTTTATAATCAGCAATATGGAGGCATTACACTGAAAACAATGAATAGTTTCTCTGCAGGGGAACAGGATTAGAAACTCACCTAGATGGTTAATATTCCCAATGGAGAAATACCAACGCTGTTTCCACTGGATGGCATGTAAAGGTTAATGTAGGAAATGTGAAATTAAGCCTTGGTGGCATTCACCTTTCCTTTTCCAAAGATGCATAAAACATAACTCCTTAAATCTCAAAAAAGGGGATTTCAACATTTCAAAACCAAAACTTGTAACATACAAAAACCTCCTATTTGTGAGACTCCTGATGTATATCAATATCACTGTCGAGTATCTAGAACTAAAAGCAATTTAACTCAGAGAAGTAAAACTGGAAGATTATTTCTGGTTTCAAATGTTTCTTCTTTTGAAGAAGTGATTTCCTAGCTCATTATTCCAATTCCAGTACTTTTGCTTCTGCCTATAACTGTGTAAAGACATTTTAAAGCTCTAATTCATTTTGCAATTCTAAATAGCTTCCCTTAATCGCTCATGTCAAACACCTATTTTACGTTTTTTAAAAATTTATAAAACAATTCTGTGCTGTCAGGAGGAAAAAATTTCTTAGCATTCAAATTATTAACTGCATGCAAGCTCCCCATGCAAATGTGTTTCCTATCGTTCACTTCTGGCAGGAAACTATTTATAAAAGGTATAAAATTCATACAGTAATGTCTTGTTTGCGTTCATGGTACATTTTCTTGCCATTCCTCAGCTAAGGTACAGAATTAATCAAGTACAGAATTCATCAGTTTCGAGGGGCTTCTCACTGCCAGATGCCATGCTGAATGCTCCATGTCACTGAACAATAGCAAGGGCAGTAGCACAGAAGACAACTGAGGTTGCGTCTGTCAGCTTGACTGATGTCTTTGCATTTTCACCAAACACAAATTCGCATAGCTAAGAGAAGCTAACAAGCTTGCAATGTACTGCCTTGTACTGCCATTAATAGCTGTGTGATTAATTGGTTACAGCCCGTTATATTAGAACATACCCGGCTAGGAATTCTACTTTTTTTTTTTAAAAAAAAAAAAAAAAAAAAGGGAAATTAATCAGGATTGGGCTGCAGGCCAGGTTTAGCAAGGATTTTCAGCAATTCATAAATTCTTAAAATGAAAGAAATGGAGGAAAAAAATGGTTTCAAGAAGGTCTGAGATACAGGGGTTCAGCTCAAGTCTCACAGGACTCAGTAGACTTTCACCCTAAATAAAATACATTTGGCAATCCATGGAAAATAAGGCAGCCTAATTCCGCAGTCCTTGTTCCCATGTTGTAACCATAGTGCCAGGAAGGCAATGACTAACTTCCCATGACCTCATATAGGGACAAACATCATCTACTAACTCTTACCGGAGTTTTTGTTAAACAAGATTCCAGGACTTAGTTTATTTATGACTGATGGGGGTTTTGATAACCCTGTTCACTTTCCCAGAAGTACTTACTTCAGACCAGATGACTACCTGACCCTCTGAAAGATGAGCTTTGAGTTGGGATAAGGGAAGCCACATATTATCATCAACTACTGATTAGACATTTAAACATAAAGTCCTTTTGCTCTAACTTTAATATGGAGTTGCATGACTAGGTGGAGACACTGAAGATGGATTAAAAGGTACCAGGTTGCACTGCAGAACTTTACAGGGCTTCACTACCTTCCACTGACAATTTCAGCCTCCATTTTGGGGGATCTGAGAGTCCGTTTCCTTTTACACTCAAGTATTTTGTGCTGGATACAAATGGGAATATTTTTGTCTGTTCCTTCCAGGTGGAAGCATAAAAGTTACTAACAGGACTCCTGCCAGAAATTTGAGTCAAGGAAGTAATATGATGTCTTTTGAATGGAGAACATTTGTTTCATAAGACTTTCATATTTGCGGGTTGTGACAAGTGCCTTTCTCTGTACAACACTGAAATGACAAATTCTTGGGGCTTTTAAAATGAAAACAAAGGAAGAGGCAGTCTGTCACTGTTCTCATACAATTCCACTGTACTGCTGTACCTAGCTTGAACCCCAGACCAATGATCTGTTTCATAATGTCAGTTTTTAAGCCCTCACAGCTTTTAAAGGCACAGTTCAGCTATTCCAATCGATTCCAATCGTATTATGTGAACACTAGTATTAAAATACAGTCAATACATACTTTTGATTCTGAAATCCCAGTCAAGGTGTTTACACAGTACAAACACAGCCAGCATAAGTTCTAACAAGTTTTATATTTGTTCTTATGTTTCCCAAATTGCAGTATGTTCTTGGTATCTTCTATCATACAGAAAGCCCATGCCAGCTCCTTGTAAAATCGGGAGTACTCACATCTTTACTGTACAAAATACAGATGAGGCCAATCCTGCCCAGCTGACTTTCCTAAGTCATCATACATAAATCCCATGCTACATGCATGAGTAAAGATCAGGCCTACCACAGCTGACAGGAGTCCTTTGATGTACAGCAAAGGCATTCCTAAATACAGTTTTCTTCTAGGTTTGACCTACAGATCTGTATGGATACAGGAGACTATATTCTGCACTAGAGGAACTTTTTTTTCTATACACCATGAGGAAGAAATTTATCATTCACGTATCTTGCTGATTGGTGCATGTGCCCCCTGTCCTTCACTGCTCTAAAACAAAATGCACAGACTGTACTTAAGCTTTCCTCCAGTACTGCAGTCTTTAGGAATTACCAATTCCTGCCTTCTTGAGCTGCTTATTTACTTCTAAATACTTGAGTTTGTTTTAGGGGGGGGTGTGGGGGGGGGGGGTGGGTCTGAAAGCCTTGATAGCCTGTTTCATAGCAAGACTCAGACCTGAGAGTAAGCTAAGAAAGAAGGACAAACAAAGCAAACTATAAATTTCAGGCATCTCTACATTCAGTACCACCAGATACAGAGAAAAACAGCAGAATTATTCTAAGATAGATGACATAGTGTGGCCAGACAGATTCCTAGAAACCCAGACTTTGGGCACCACTAATCTAAAAATACAACACTAATTTGGTTCTGTTCAATATTACATCTTAAATGTATCTTCCAGTGATTACTGGCATTATGCTACGAAGGTTGTATACAAAGGAGACTTCTTGTCACAGTAAATCTTAAATTTTAGCATGGACATCTTAATACTTAAAGGTATAATGACTTCTGAAGAAAGAGCAAAACCATTATGAAGCAACCCATACTCCCAGCAGATTCTGCTAGTGTACCTTGCATTTAATAGTACCATGTAATTACCAGTACTTGTTGGAGTCAGCATATACTCTCAAATGCCTGTGCTTGAAAGGGAGCATCATTATAATGTGTGTGTTGTTGCCAAATCTAAAAGCCAGATGGACAGACTGCTGACAGCAGAAACTCGTTGCTGGAACCAAGCAATCATGACCATAATCTTCTGGGAAAAAGCAGCTACATACATTGTACTTCTGATGCTTATTTTGTGGCATGACTGACTGAGACAATAGTAAAAAGCATTGTCATGGGATATTAAAATTACAATTGGTGTTAAAAGCAGCTCTATGGATGCAGACGGAAAACACACAATTCACAGAATGAACTTTAACGAAGCTGCTTGGTGGAAAGCATTCTTTTAAGAGGAGGCTGAAAAGGCCAGATGTAATATATGAAAAGCCACATTCTACACAGATACATGGAAGTTGCATATAGTAAATCAAGTTTTTGTGTTGCTAATTATTTTGAAGCACTATAGAGGCAAACTAACTAATTTTCCATATATTATCACACCTAGGCTCCTAGAATACACCTCAGGTCATTCCTGTACAATCTTCCATAAAGAACCAAGTTGAGATTTAAGAGGCCCTTATTCAGTGCTAATAATCAAACACTCATGAAATAACTGATTTCTATTTAATATCATTTAATATATTGATGTCTTATAATTAATTCCCAGATTAAACTCTGAATGTATTCTTGATAGCAGAACTAAAACAGTTTTAATATTACCTCTTCCCTTGGCCAGATCTAAAAGTGAAACTGTCATGTATATTTCTTCTACTGAGAACAATACAGCAAACTGCAATTACGAAACTGCATCCTGTGGCCAAACTTAGGGTCCAGCTGCACAGCTACCTACATCCAAAAAATTAAATCTAAAATTACCATGTGTAAATATTTAATCTGAATCACTCTTATTCTGCCAACATCTTGTTCCAGAATATACCTATACTTTTTCAGTGGTTACTTACTATAAGCCATATACTAAGCATATATATAAACTCCGGTTATGTGCATGGTTTTGTCAAAATATCTTTAGGTTTCATGTTTGGACATTTCCTTTTTTGCTTCTCTTCCCCCAAAACATCACAACCATCTTTTGGAAGCTTCTGTTGGACATGTACTTGCTGGTCATCGCCTAAGCAGCTTGTAAGTAACTCTCTCACGTTCTGTTTTGGCAGAGTACCTATGGTTATTAAACTTCATATTTTTCAAATTTTCATATTACTGCTTTAGTCTACTGCTACAGTATCTGCATTGTAGCAAGACAGTACTCTCCTTAGTGTTCCTTAAAGGTATGGGATATCCTGACAAATAAAACATACAGGCTTTATTGTATCCTTTCTTGCAACTTCTATAATGTACAGTTTATTGAATGTTATAGAGGTACCTGAGCTAGTGACACTTGTAAGAATTAATATGGCAGCATACTAATTCATACCCTGTATATGAGATCCAGAGATGCTAGCTCCAGTCCTAGAGGTAGTAAAGCTGTAATAACAGCATTGTTTGTGAGCTAATTATGCTTGCATTTCAGAACACTAATTAGTTTGGGCACAGCTCTATGCTAAGTTTGATAAACTTTGCACATTCATGTACTTCATGGATATATTTCTTTCCTTCCTCTACCTTCCCACACACATTTGCCTGAATTAAGATACGTATACTGATGGTTTCATAGCCAAAATTTCCATATGGTAGAGAATTCTGCTCCAAGATACAACACTACTCTAGAAAGAAACAGAAGCTATAGAACAATTAAAAAAATCTCATGGTTTGCAAAAAGTCCAAAACAGGATTTCTGTTAAGAATCAGTAGGAGTTACTTTTCAATCTTAGACTAAGAAAGTATTAAAACCAGCAATTATGGTAGAAACTATTTAAAGCTAGTATTTGGTTTTCTAAAAGCATTCATTTACTCACACTAACGATGCCATATATTATCCCATCTGCCACAAAAGCTGATAATCTTTGACAAAAACTAACTCGGGTTTGTTTCAGAGTATACGTGGGATGGCCATTCTGGTTGAAATGGTCCAAAATCATAGCATTAACTAGAAAAATAAAGTAAAATGCCAGTAAATAAAGAAAAAAAAAAAGGTATACGCTGAGCATCAATGAAAGTATTTATCCCCCCATGCACACATCCTTAGGTATCAATTCAGATGCACTTTTCTTGCCAAACCAGTTATTAAGTATAAGATAATGCGTATTCTGCACCTTTTTCCATGCTTGAAATCTGATTTCCCAGATGCCTGGAACTTTCATATAATGCTTTTCTGGCCTGGTTTACCTTTTTTCCTTTCTTTCAACCAATAAAGCTTGTTCTAAGAAAACAGGGAATTAACTGAAGAAATGAGACCCCCAAAGCCAACTTCCATTCTTTCCTATTTGTTACAAAAATCACTGAGTCAGAAAACAAAACCAAGTAAGTCCAGTCAACTTTTCTTTGTAAGTTCTCTACAATATCACACTTAAAGAGGTTGTTTTGGGACCACTTGCAATAAAATTCTATCCAATTTAATACTAGTGTTAAACAAGCACTTTTCTACCAGCTTCCCCTCCCAATGGTACAACAGAGAACCTCAAGATAGATGAGTTCAAGAAAACAGGAACAACTTTGTTTAGTTCAGAGGAAAATTATTTTTGGTTTGAAATTAAACAGAAACAGGGAGACCTGAGAACATGGATTTGCACTTTTGTTAGACTAAGGGGTCAACTGCGGTTTCTCTTGCACATAGCTTAAGCTGCTGATGTAAAACAAGGAGTAATTTTGCTGCCAAACGTTACCTTCACATACTTGTACTAACATTTCACTAAACCCCCACCATCTTTTTAAATGCTGCTCTATAACATTTTATTGCATTTAAATAGAAGCAAATGGTCCAGCATAGCAGAGAGTAAAGTGTATTTTTTTAATTGTTTTATATGTGTATTCTTGAATATTCTATAAATTAAGTCAAATAAGTAATACTGATTTGAATGTAAACACAACATTTGATGTCAGTTCACATTGGAGAAGAATGAATAAGACCATCACTGTGGTTAAAGTGTTCAGTCTTTTTTCCTTCTAAACCGTAGGACTTCATCTTCCTATTAATTTTATTTAATGCATCATGAATTATTCATGGTTATTTTAAATTCACCTGTAATTAAGACTATTGTTTTCCCTCTAATCGTTGCATTCAACAGACCAAATAAATCTAGGATTTTCTCAGCAGTTACTTCAAGAAGGTTGCAATTGAATAGCCAACTCAATTCATTTGTTTTAATGTAACCTCTGCACTCTAAAAATGAAAGAGGCTATTTCTGGAAGTGCAATTCAAAATAAAAATAATAATTTTTAAATTCAACAACTACATTACCTAAATGAATACAATTTTACCTATCACATTGAAGTAATTTATATTGCTGAAAGCTTCCTCTTTACATGTTTGCAATGACAATGTTAAATTTTTTTTAAAGAACTGTCATTGAAAACAAAGTTGCTGATCAGAAGCAGTTAGCTAAGCACCTGGTACCAGTACTCCTTGAGAGCTAAAGTGGACTTCTGTCAACATTGCATCTTCTGCAAGAAGAGTAATTTCCTTCTCAGTTGAAGTTCCTTCCTTCAACCAGGTTCAACTCAAGTAATTAAATATGCTGGAACTATAAAAAAAATAATATATATATATTCCCACGCAATCTATTCTTTTAATCTTTTTATAGCCTTAAAAATCTATTTATGAAACGTTAAAGGGTGCAATGTTTAGGAAAAAGTTACGTTATTTGCAAATAATACCACCTTTGTTAAAGCCATTTTTAGGTTCAAAACTTTTTTTTCCTTCCCACTTCACTTATATAAAGGAGGTCCTCTTGCAAAACAAAAAAGTGCAGTACTAATTGAATCCAATTAGAACATGACAATAAACTGTTGCATAAGAATTGGTGCAGATTTTCATTAAAACCAATAATCCAAACAAATGTATGCTCATCTATAGAACTACTTAAATGTAGAGAGACAGTGTGTATTTGGCTAGCAAAATGCAGTGCTTAATTTATCATAAAGGTTGATTTGCAGTTGAAAGAATCTTAATAATTACTAATCAAACTGAATTAGCCTCTTTTCTGGAAAGTAATTAAAGGGAAAAAATACAAGGCAAGATTAAAAACAAGTTAGAACATATGTCATTAGCTTGTGTCAACCCACCTCGATGTAGTTTAAAATCAACATACTGGCAATTTGCCTTCAGCTTTCAGCGGAGAGAAAACAACTATTTTCATCTGGCAAAGGCGATTAAATGCACAAGTTCCTCAGCAGATAGCCATATATGCCTCAGCACATTTGAACTCCACAAGCATTGGGAAGAGAACCATATGGACTGCTTAAGATTTATGTTTCACTTTTGGTTTTGGTTATTCAAATAATGTGAATTACACCTGCATCAGTTCACAATAAGTTTATTTTATGTGAAGAAAAGCTTTGCCATTAATGAAAAATTTCAGTAGAAAACAGTGCCTCCTGCTTTCAATCTAGATTACTCAAAAGTAGAAGCTTGTATTAGTGAAAACTTCAGTAGAAACAAATCTGTAGGAAACATGTTCTTGGCACATGAAGTAAAAGCTTTAAACATGTTAAGTTTGAATAGAGTATTTACCATGCAACCACACTGGCAGAAAAGCCAGTTTGTAATGGCTGGTATTTGTCCCTCAAGACAATAACATGGAAGACACTTAAACCTGCTTACATAACGTTAATTGTATATAAATATGGTGTTGCCATAATTGACAGTCTTTATTCAGGCCAACCTTTTAGTTTAACAGTTCTAAATAAGTAATAGGCACTTTGCCTTTCTGATTTCCCCTTTCACCCATCAGCCAGTCTGAATCCATGCCAGGGATACTGTACACTGTTATCACCTAAAAAACAGAAACGCATTATTACAACATTTTCTTGCCAGGAAAAATTACAGTCTACCTTCATGTGATTTCCAAGGTCTTAGATACTGGATTAATGAACTTAAATAGAGCACTTAATATAAGCACCCATGGAACATAATCTAGTGCCCATAAAAATTACTTCACTGGTCTATGGAAAAGAAGTAGATGTAGTAGCACATTTTAAAGTCCCTTTTTTTCCTGATGAAATCCCATTTATTGTTTCTCTTCTATTATTATCTATAAATCTTGTATATCACCATCAACTTTAACAGGCAATCTATCTAGAAGAAAGTTTGTTGGATCTTCAAGTGCATGATAGAAAGACAGATGGTGTTGATATGCTACACGTTAACAGAAAATCTTAGGCCACAGCTTATATGTCACTGTCTAGATAATTATCTCAACTTGACTTCTTTTCTTAAATAATGCATATTTTTTAAAAAAAAAAAACACAAAACATAACAAAAAAACCAAAAAGTCTGAAAACCTTTCTGTGGATGCTTTTCTCCAGGATTAAGCTCCAGTCACATTACCAGTTGGAACTCTCTTGCAGCACCCTGCTTTTTTGTATATCTCTGCCTGCTTTGTATAGGCTCTCTGACTTAAGAGTACAATTGAATTGGAACAGGAATAAACACAGCACAACCACCACCATCAAACCAAGAAGTAGCTGTATTTTTGTACTTTTCCCAAATTGCAATATTTAATGTTTGAAAGGCCAATTGTATTGATAATAGTGCTAAAGGTGTGGTAAAAAGTAGACAGCACAATTGAATCTTGATTGTCTAGCAAATCTCGCAAGCTGAGCTGGTGTAACAGATGTTACCTCTTGTTACAGAATATTAGGGTATATAGATACAGGACAATGCTCTAAGAGTACTACTGAAGTTTAATTAAAAATATCAACTACACAGATTTCTTGATGTGGCCCACCTTAAATGGTCAGTCAAAAACATTCCGATTTTAGTTTTAAATTATCAAGGTACATAGAAAACTTACCTCATCTGCAAGTAGTGATAATTCACTGCTGTTTGCAGCATCATAATCATAGAGAACTCTGGCTTTCCTGCTGCCACTTGATGACTTCAGTTCACTGATACCTGAAGTAACTATTGAATTGCTTACTGAAGGCAATGAAGCAGAGGCCGAGGCCAAGACTGAGGGACTAGAAACACTCTGCACAGGAGTTGAAGAAGACTGATTGTTGTTAGAGAGAAAAGTAGATGGAAAGCTGTGGGAGAAAACAAAACAAAAAGACTTCTGAGTGAATCAGTACTATATAGGAAGTTATACATGCCTCCATGCCTAAATTAGCATTCTTGCTTTAATCAGCTACAGAACAAACACCAGTAGACAGCAATAACAGAATGGTACCAATATCTGTATAAACCTAAATAAAGATGCTTGTTCCTGACCTGTAGTATAAATCAAACCAATATACTTAAAAAGACATATTGCCACCTTAAAAAACCCTTGATAATTACCTCTTAACCCCCCCCCCAAAAAAAAAAAAAAAAACCACAAAAAAAATCAAGAAAGCACTGTTGGTCAGACTTAATTCAGACTGTATTTTAATAAACATTTATTTTGACAGCTCTGCCAGTAAAAGTAGCCTCCACCTCCTCCTGCTCATCCTCAATCCACAAATCTTTATGTGGCTACACAAAAGATTGTGCTGGTGAACCAGACCAGGGAAGTCTGCAGGTTATAAACACAGCCTCCCTCTGAAAGAAGTAAAAAACCCCAAAACCTAATTATTTTTGTAATCTAAAAGAGTTCGTTGATTCAGCTAACTACATGCTGTAAAACAAAAGCACGTGTTATGCTTGTCCAGGACAACTGTAAAGATGAACTTGTATCAGCTTAAGCCCCTCCTTCCTAGGTTAGGCTGCTGGTTGTTCGGTGCCAGCTGTAGTGTTTGCTAGACCCTTCCATGATGTCAATTCAACTCATTAACCTGCCTGGAAAGAATTTTTTTTTAAAAAAAAAAAAAGGTAAAGAAAAGTGTATAATCTTCTAAGTTAACAAGCTGAATCACAAAACACTGTGATGAGCACCAGAGCAGATAGATACAAGGGAAAGGGCAGAATCACATGGCTAAAGAGTGGAAGAAGCAGAAAGATGAGCAAAGCAGCAAGAGATTTTGGGGTAGGAGGAATGGAACAGCACAGGGGGCAATGATGATCTGTGAGATTGTCTCATGTCACTCTGCCCTGCAACCTGGTATGCAGATCCATGGCAGACCAAACCCTCTTACTTAGCAGTTGATGTAGTCATTCCTTGTCCTTTTACTGCCTTCCTTCATTCCAATACTCATTCTACCTTAAAACCCTCCCACCTATGCTCCTCAGTTAAGTTCTTCTTGAAGATGTAGTTCAGTGGCGACTTTAATCATATAAATCAAGATCAGCTTATTCTGACACCCATGTCTGCAGCGCTATTCAGGCTTATATAATCATAGGAGGAGCTGTTTAAGGAGATGACGCAGGTAAAAACTCTATCAATATAGTGACTCATTTTTGGATCATGTGGCCATGAACATAGGTGGAATTTAGGCCGCTCAAATCTGTATTGGCTGCAGTAGTACTGCACACAAGTTTACAGCTTCACACTACGCTTAATCTGGTAAATTTACACTGCCACCAAACAGGGTGGAGCCACTCCTCTACCCATTTTTTGCACAAATGTTCATTCTCCGTCATTTGAGTCAGATCTAGCAATTTGTTGCTTTAGAGTTGATTCAATAATCTGATTAACAAAAATCATCAAGAAGACTGCTAACTTTCCACAAGAACAGCTTGTAAAATATGTCCACCTTGCAGTCATGCAATTGTTGTACCTGACTGAAGGGAAACAGCACGAGTATGTTGTGAGGGACAGAACTAGCCCCTTCACAATTAGACTGAATTGCATATAAAAATTGGGTAGACTTTCAGGAGACTGTGGTTAGTTTAGTTAGCAGTTTACTACTGTCAAAAGGAGGAAGTTCCACTTCCTCCTCTGGCTTACCTTCACCTCATTTTATCATAAAAAGCTGGTTCAACTCACCAAGAAAAGACTGCAAGTCCACAACAACAACAACAACAACAAAATATATTTTTTTATTTGCCAGGTTGGTTTTTCAAACCAGTTCACTAAGTTCCCTGAGCAAATCAAATGAGCAGACCTAAGGGAGGAAAATGTAGACCCTGCATTTTTGGAGGGATAACTCAGCTGTGCCTCATGATGTATTTATTACTTGATTAGTTGGCAGAGGGATTTAATTTTAAATGATAATCAGCTGTTTCTCAATTGCTAAATTACCATTTAGTATACTGCTAAACCTGTTCTCTGTTAACACAGTAATTACTTGTAAATCAGTTCAGTTCAAAGGGTCACTAGTTTGTACAGCTAGTGGAAAAGCCAAAGCTTTATAACCACTCTGTCAATCAGTAAAGCATTAAGTCTCTGTCTTTGCAAAGCCAGACAGCTTCAGCTATACAGAGGTTGTCTGTAATTTTTTTTGAACACTTGAGTAGCAGGACTTTCACAGCTTGTGGAGCAGGGGACTAGTAATGAGTAATTTGAAAAAATGACACCAAAGCTTAAGCTTGGCAGTCAGGGAAGCCGAGAAAATTCCAAGCAAAATCAGTTATCAGCAAGAAAAAAAAGCTGCCAGAGTACCAGAATATTTGAAATAGATTTGTTTAGTCCATTCTGAGGAACTAAAAAAAAAAAAAGGATCGCTTTTAACCTGGGAGACTTTATTCTTTAAGCAGCTCCATGGGAGGGGGTGCCAGTAGAGGGATAAGCAGCTGGTGCTGCCTTGAAGACAAACATCCATAAAATCATGTCTATTTATGTAAAGAGAAGTGAGCACAAGTTTTCGCTCCCCACCTTCCCTACAGCCAATTCATTTGGAACTTGAATAGTCTCAATGTGAACCAGACTGGGGTTTATACCCTAGATTCTGACCCAGGTAAAACATATAATGCATCTACTCTAAGAACCAGGTTTCTGTTTCACACAACAAACCCTCACTTAAGAGGCTGGACACCTTTGGTCCACCAGTGATCTCAAAAGAAAAGTACATCCCTCACAGCTCTTGGCTTTCATATGAGAATATGGTACACTGTCACACTTGGATGTGTGGAAAGAACACATGTAACTCAGTACCATATATTCCTTGTAAACCAACACGGTGTTGGCAATACAACCAAAATCTAGCTGAGGTACCTAAGCTATTTATTTGGTACTATATCTGCCTATGCGTAACACAGGAAGAACACTACACACACCCTGCTCATCCATTTACTTAATGCACCTGTGATGCACTACATGCCTGTAAGTTGAGGAACTCTTCCAAAGCAAGGAGTGCAACTTGAGACCCTGTCCCAGTGCTGTCCATTATAGTTCAGTAGGACTTCCTTGCACAAGGAAGGAAAGACACACCCAAGATTTAATACCATTCCTGGTTTACTCCACATAGGCAGAGAAACTTCATTTGGCTGTCTGAGGCATGTAGGATTTTGCAGAGCTTCCATGCTTTTGGTCTTCTAGCAGTCACAGCAATTTTATCAAAAATTTTGATCGGATCACAGCCACATAAAGATACATTCTTCTGTTTTCCTAAAGACACTATTTTCTTCAAATATACTTTTTTTTTTAATACCTGGTAGCCTTTTACACAAATTTTAAACAAAGACAGCTATTCTGGATATGCTATACATCCTAAAGCAAGATATTTTAAAGAGGAGTTCTTCCTTAGCTTAAGGGTATTATGCTTAAAGCTTTCTGTTTGGTAAATACACTAGGATAAGAGCACAGATTTTAAAAACATTCTCTCAAAATAGTTGTGTACATATACTTCACTTAATTTCTAATTTAAGAGGCTTTTATCCTTAATCCAGTAAATGTTTATTTTCAAGCTTTCAATTTTACAACTTACATTCACGTCCTACAAAAATGTAACTTTAAAGATGTAGCTTTTCTTAAAATCACAGTTTTAAAGAGGTTTTAATAAAAGTCCTTAAACTACCCATTCAAATGAACTGAGGAAAGGAAATCAAACACCACAGGAAGTTGCAAGTCAGGAAAAGGACAAGACTCAAGAACACTTTTGTTTTTATTTCCTTGTCACGAAAAACAAAACAGAGATACTTTATAGAGGCAGTTATTTAGAACAGACACTACAGTAAACTTCTAAGCACTGACAATCCTTCAATGTGTATGCTCACCTAAATAACATGGTCTGGTCTAACCCTAAGAAAGGCTGATTTTTCAGGAAGAATTAGAATAGGGAGACTTTAAGAAAAGTATGTAGATCTCTTTACATCACCACCAATCACACAAAAAGGATTGTGAGCACAGACTAACATCAGAGAGTTTCTTCTCTTACTTTAAAAACGCTAAACCCACAGAACAGTAAAACTAGACAAACTTGCTCATTCCACTGTGAGTGCTTTGGATTTATATTACAAAGTACATTTCTCCCTAGATACAATATCTATGCTAGCAACTCACTTGTGTGGAGAACACAGTTTAATTGAAGATCAATTAGTGCCCTGTCACCAATGAAGAGGTAACAGGAATTTACAGGCAGTACAAAAACTTTTCCCACATTGTGTAGCAGTTTTGTAGCATGAAGTGTAAGACAACTGAATGATTACATGTCTAGAAATTCCTTTTTGTGCCATTAAATGAGGTTACTATGGGCTCACCTTCCTCAAATACAAAATATACAAAATCTCAGTAAATCAATCCTCAAAAGGCATTGGTGCTGTGTATAGGCTTAGGGAAGTAGTTGCACTAAGGCAACTACATATCAGCTACCTGAGAACAGATATATTTCCTTTCAGTCCAGCATGCCTGTGTGTTCACCACTGTTACATCAGTGTAAGTTTTCCTGCTATTCATAACCACTTAGAAAAAAAATTTTTTTTTCTGAAGTTTTTACAGTGTTACTACCTTCCAAGTTGTTTCTGGAGATCCAACATATATTGGTAACATTGCGCGTAATAGGTCATCTGAGCTTCAACAAAATCATTCAGACAGCGAAGATGATGTGCCTAAAATCCAGCAAAGAAAACAAGTTTTTAGTCTCTAGAAGTACTACGCTGCATTAGAAAGCCTGGTCTCCTAGTCAGGTGCTAATGCCAATACTGGCACATAAGGATTTGTGCCACACAGGCATGATGTCTGGATTTACCAGGTAATTGGGATAAAATGTCACAAAAACTAACATATTTGAGCAGAAAAGTCAGGGCTGTTCAAGCATCATGCCATTTACATGCACTGTTTCCATAACAGAATAAATATTTTAGCACTTTTTTGTGGTTTCAACATTCAGTTGATCTGACGAATGGGAAGCTGAGGTTAAAGGATAAAAATGAAAGCTTCTGCATTCTCAAGGTTAACAGAAGACTAAAGTTACATTCAATGGATAGTAAACAGAATTCAAAGACTAAAATACACACAATTTGATGTGTTAACACACTGAAGTGAAGCCTTATAGCCTAAAGTCCTCAAGTAGCTTACTGTAGTTACTTTTAGAGAATGCCCTGATTTTGACTTTTCCCCTCTACCCCTTTTGGGTACTCACGTGTGTGCTGCTGATTCCTTCCAGGAGAAGTCTGGTAATCTCTGCTTGGCGGTCAAATTCACTCTGAGTAATTCGTACTTCCTGTTCAGACTAAAAGTAAGGATGCACATTAAGTATTTGTACAATGCACTCTGTTATGCCTTCAGACTGCAACAGCTCCATTTTATTCAAAGGCACTCATATAAAGGCATTAATCACGAGCTTTGGTGTTTGAAACGTGCTTTTTCACTGCTGATCTTCACTAAGCAAAAAAGTAATTGCATTTTGGGTTCAGAAATGTTGAGGCCCTGTATACACAACAAACAGCTTTATCATCAGACACCTACCACATAGAATCAATGTAGGCAAAAGGAAGGCATTTTTCTGCCAGCAGTGTTACCCCACCTCTCCCAATAACAATACAAATGTTCCTGGGCAAAACAATGTCTGCACCAGGGGTTCTGACAGCATAGTGGTGGCAGCCAAGGACCATATAATTTTTTTCCACACTTCAAGTTAACAGGGCTCCGAGCAAATAATTTAGGGTAAACCTCACATTATTTTTGTCAGGTAACTGCACAGCAATCAGCTGTATATAAATCTTTGATAGTAAGTTTTAATAGAATATTTCATAAATCAATGTCTCATACTGGCCACCAAGCTATTGCAAACTATCTCTGGAGCTTGTAATTGAGGCGTCTTTAAAGTAAATAAATCCAAACTATAGCAAATGTTCTAACTTCAAATAGAAAAAAATCTATTAAAATTATTTAAGTTTCATATTTAAATAATTCAAACCTAATCCTTGTTACATAACATTATCAGCAATCTTTAAATAAGTCAGCAATGTTACAGCAGTTTTAGAAGACATCCATCTAGCACAAGCCAAAGTGTTGGGGGGGGGGGGGGGACACAGACGGAGGGGGGAGGGGAACGACAACTCAAAACAGACAAAAAGAGAAAAATGTGTGTTGTAAGATTCTAATATATACTGTCCCATGACAGAATGTCCTCAGCCTGGAATCCAGATTACCTTGCCTTAATGCTTACATGCATTTATACATTATTTCTAAAAACAAACCCAGAGGCAAAAACCCGCATTAAGTCCAAGATGCAGCAGTTACTCTTCTCAACAAAATGAAATAAGGAAATGTATTTTCAGGAAACTTAATGAGGTGATACTGATAAAACATTGGTCTCAAAAGGATTTTATGTGTTTGCAGACATTCTGCTCTTGCATTCCACTAATGTTAATCAATACAAGAAGTTGCATGGAAGGATCTTAAATCTCAGAAATGAGCACAGAAGAATGATGCAGATATCAAAAGTGTTTCTTGGGTCTGAAGTCACTGCAGCTGGGAAGGCTTATACATTAATTAAACAGTGAGGAAGCAGCTGTAAAGTACCATGTGTTTCTTTCTTAAACCTGAGATAGCAGTATGTATATCAAGTTACAAACTAATTTGGTTTTCAAACTTTGTTGAGGCAAGGATCTTTGCTTGGAATTGTCCTATTAAATCTGTATTATTATCAGTGAAATCCATCTGGCAGTCCCTGAGAGAAATTTAAGAACTGAGAAGAAAAGCAAATCTGATAGCCAGGAGAGGAAGAAAAGCACTCCCTTCTATACTAGCAACATTTTCATTTCCTTTAAAAATCCAGCAAAATTATCTGGAGATAAATAGTCTAGTCTCCTCTGAAGTCAGCAGTCGCTGAAGTGTTTCCTTCCTCCTGCCAGGTAAGTAAACACATGAGAATAGGAACTTATCAGAAGGGGAGTTATCCATCAGAATAATTCTATTTGTTTCAAGAACATTTAAACAAATCAACTACTTTCTATAAGAAAAGACAAAGCGAGTAATGTAGTAACATGCATTAATTCAGGCAGTACAGGCTGACTTTAAACTTCTCCTGGGTTTGTAGAGATTTACATAAACTACATTATGTGACTATGTGTATCATCTGTTTTGCCCATCCCCATTTTCAGTACTGCTAGGTGAACAGGAGCAGGACAGCATATCTACTCTACGCCTTGTGGTAAAGGTGAAAGTCAGCTGGTTTTCAGTCTGGAAAGCTTATGGCCTGATCACCTTTGTTTCTGAACATAATGAAGAGCTCAAAATACAAGCCTAAACTTTCCGGTGCCTCACAGCTGCAGTCATATTTTGTTCTTAGAACTGGAAAGCCTCACTGGGTACCTCCCTTGAAGACCCCTCAAAATGGTACTTGCTTCCCAAGTTCAGAATATGAACCTGGTTTCTGAAAGTGAATATCCAGATGTTCATAATCTCCCCAAATTTCACACAGGAATATATGACCTCTCAGAAATACTCTGCAACCCTGTAGCTAGGAGATAACACAAAACCATAAGCACACAGGAAATAAAATCACTCTCCTAATGTTTTATTAGCCACACTATTGGTAAAACAGCAATAAGAGCCTCCTTGTTTCCTCCGTAGACAAAGGAAAGACAGGAGCTCCTCTTGACACTCAAAACCGGTTTAACCTCAATGTGCTGAACATGGGCTAGAAGCCTCTGCTCCTTCCACTGGCTACAACAGACACCTCAGAAGACACCTAACAAAAATTCATGTATATAAAGCATGTAACATTGGTACCTCCCCCATGTGTTTTATAGTACAGTATTTAATATCCTCTAATTCCACATTTCAGAGGTCAAGTTAAACTGAAGAAAGTTTGTCATTGACACCACACAGATCTTTTGTTCTAACTCAAAAAAAACCTCTGTAATTGATCTAGAGATTACTGGACAGTCTGAAATCCTTGTTGGGAAGCTTCTTATATTTCAATGTAAAACATCCGTTAATCTCTTCATCCAACTTTCAAACACAGAAGGACAGATTGCCTTTAGAAACCTGGATGGATTACTGCTCCTTTGGCAGAACATGTATGTTGTAGTTTCTTCTCAACAGGTGCTGCTTTCTATATGCCTAATAAAAATGCATATTTTTCTCTGCATTTCTTGCATGCACTCCAGCATTTTACTTACTGTTCTATGTTCTGGGTAAAAGCTGAAGGTCAGTGTTTCTCAGGACAGTCTAGATTACTAGACCCCAACCTCTCTGAAAAAATTTTCAAGTAAGCTCATTCTCAAGAGGTCATTTTTAACAGGATGCCATACCAGTAAATTTTGAGACAAGTCTTGTAGGTCTTTTTCTATTGTATCTTGTCACATGAGACTCGTGGTACTAACTGACAGTTAGCCAGGAACAGCTTACTATAAAACAAGCCCCAAGCATTGTTTCGCCACTGGAGTTTGAAAGGCCCTAGAGGGAACCAGTGAATTCTGATGTAATGCATCAGGCTGCCAAGCATTAGACTGAAATCAACAACATGCAATATCCTTTATTACATTAGACCTGCACAAGTTATGGTTTGAGAATTCTGCAGTTTCTAAATTGTTTACTTACTTTTGTCACTTCCTCAGCCCATATCTAGTCAGCATTAAGCAGGGGCAGGGGGGAAATAAAAACATATAAACTTAGACATTAGTTGTACTTTAATACAGGATGCAACCATACTTTGGCTTTTAACTACTTTCCTGTCCTCAAAATTTCACAGGGATTTGAGGAGTGCTATCAGTCAGTTGTCCAAAGCCCCTCATGTACAATAAAACTACAGTGAGTATGGATAGCACTACATCTATGAAATAAGTTAGATACTGAAGAGTATATGACCTGTTGAACATGTACGTTACAAGAATCTATTTAAAACAAGGTATTACAACAGAAGACATAACTACTTAGAAAATGACATGAATCAGACAAACGAAGTTACCTTATAGAAGGATTTCAGTTACCTTAATGTATTAAGGCATTGGAAAACTATGAAAAGCTGTTTTCGTTTTAACACCATGTTAAGTAAAGACTGAAACAGATAAATGATTTCTCTTGCTAATTTCATTACCATTTCCTATTTCACAAGTGTTTTTATTGAAATCTACATTTAAAATATTACAGAGGTATCTCAAACTGAACATTAAAGTAGTAGCAAGCAGTACAGCAAAATCACAGAACTGCAAGGAATTTAGAAACTAATTACTTCAGCTTGCTGATCCAGTTCCCTCTTGCAATGCTGTTCTCCTTTAACCTTTGTTTTCTGCAGTTGTGAGAAGATGACACAATCGGGATTTTGTTAGGAAGAAACATTTATAAAAGTTGCAGAAGCAAGATGTAGCGAACATGTTTATTCACTCTTTTATCTGATCACAACTGAGAAATCTGGAACACTAATTGAGATCTGTGCAGATCCAGGACCCAAACTAGGACAGGCTGAACAGCACAGTCTATGTTGTACATAATTAACCCGTTCCTTTCCCACTTTCACAGTTATGGTGCTAAAACCAGCTACACTGAGTCCATGCAACAAATTTAGAATATTCTGTACTCTAAGTTAAGCCATTAATTTATGTGACATTATTCAGTTTCAGTTATTTGTAAAACACTACTTGAAGGGAACAATTTCTACATATTCCTGTATTTCACATAATTCACTCTTACTCATATAAAAAAAATAGGAAAGTTACATAATTTCTTTCACTCCAATGGGTGAAATTAATTTCAGAAGTGACAAAAAAATAATAAATCAATTCCTTTGCATCCTAAGTTTACATTAGTAAACTCAGAGAAATAAGAATATAATATCCTATACTTAAAATTATCAGAAATACTCTGATAAAAACACCACCTAATGCTGTGCTGATGTAAGTGTATTTAGTACACTATACCAATCCAGTCTGGAATGGAAAACATCTGAAACAAGACCAGAATGAGCTGGATAGCAAGAGGAAACATTTGACAGGAAAATGAATGAACACAGAAGGCCAACAAACCTTTAGCCATTTTACATGCAGCAAGTTGAGCACGTAAGAGACATTTACCATAATGTTATTCTCTTCAGGCTGAGAGGTGTTTAGTTGCTTAAGTGCATAGATAAAAGACAAAAGCAAGTTAAAACAATATGAATATAGCAGGTGAACAGATTACTGGCACAAAGCACCGCAAGTTTAAGCTAAGCAAATCCATGAACTGAACATAAAGCTGTTTAGATTTTTATTTTAAATACTGATCTAAGCTACTTCAGTTGTACAGTAAGCATGGGAGTATATAATTTCATGAAATATTAAATATTTTTATAACAGGAAAAAATAGAGGTAGATCAATTTATCACTTTATGCTGTCAAAGAAAGTAGTAAAACATAAAAGTTTGCATCATAACTCAATACACTTTGCTAGCCTATCAGTTCAGCACTGTTTGTCAGATATCTTCCTTCATAAATAAGTGAGCCAGCAGAAGATGAACCATTTGCATCACATCTATATCCAGGTTAGTTCTCATTTCTATACTGCAAAGAATAAAGTACAGATGCAATTTTTTCACTTCTTTGGGAATCCTGCAATCCAATACTTCTTAAACATGCACACTGCTGTTAAAATGTAATTAAAATTGAAGTACTGGCAAGGTAGTGAAGTAAGAGGCCTAGAGTTTCATGCTCTACCAGCACTAAATTATTTGTGCATAAAACTGTGAATTACTTGCTACATGAATTTTGAAAACTGGTCAAGCAATAGTTGCAGCATCTGGCAATAATTTTGTCCAAGCACCAAGCTCTAGATAATTACACTGGTGATGGAACTGAAAAACTGAAGTACAGAGCCATTAATTTAATACTAAGCTCAATCGAAACAACATTCTTACAGTCTTTATACTGCTCTAGAAAGTAAGGTATATAACTGCTTACTGTGCCACAAAGGAATTTTTTTTTTTTGAAACTTAAGTCTGAACAAATCCAAGCAAAGGAGCAGTGTACTGTCTATCGTTTCCAAATTCCACTACTAGCTAGCTAAAACTCTGGTCTGCTCTCCATTGATAGCCTTACAAATTAAGAACACTTGACAAGTAGAGAAGTAACTTTTTTGCATAAAATTTACATAATATAAGGGAAAATGTATGAATGAACTTTAAAGATACAGACAATTTAAATACACAGGGACAGTGTGCATGACGTGGAGGATTGAGACACAGAAGCAGAACTGTCAGGTAGAGATGATGTTGGTTTTTTAGAAGGATCACTATCCCAAAGACACAAGGTGCTTCATTTATGAAGCTCGGTCTCAGAGATGACACTTCCGAGATCTTTCAGGGCAGTGATCCATTCAGAAAAGCCAGCAAAATCCGAAGTCCTGCTTCTGACTCTTCATCATGTACACTGTCCCTGTGTATTTAAATTGTCTGTATTCCTTCACCATCTGTGTGCGTCAACCCTTATGGGAAAAATCACTTAATTATCCATAACTGCTGCACTTTCAGGGATGCAGTCAAAACATAGCTATGAAAATACTGTTAGCATATCCTGCTGAAATTGCATACATTCAATTACCTATTCCTCCATTTAGAGGCATTTTAAGAGTTTAAAAAGAAGCTTTTAACAATAATTTTAATCTCCTTGAACAAGCGTTTCTTGAGGGAATAAGAATGGTTAACAGGTATGAGTTTAGCAGTCTCAGCCTGTTCGGGGGTGTGAAATGCTAAACAATACAGAAAGAGTAAACTACAAGTATAAATAGGTCCGTCAGTTGGAAGTAGTTGTACATATGCTTCAACTATTGTAGAGATTCAAACAGCAAAACTTCACCTCTGAATAATATGAATTTACAACCATCTTGGCCAACTGTAGCATGTAATTTTTGGGAGTACAGGCTCATCTAGTCTAGAACAAGGGGAGAATACTTGGGTCAAGTAAGTTCAACTTGATGGAATATCTAAACATAGAAGACTTAAGACCTTGATCAGCAATTAGCCCTCATTTCCATGTGTTCCACTGAGGCATTTATTACAAAGTATCTATAAAAGTAGTGAGGGTAAGAAGCTAGGACTGGAAACATAACTGAGCAGTCAAGTTTATAACTATGTATCAGTAAGTTTGAAAGTAATGGATAAATAAAGCAAAAAATAAAAATCTACTTACTGCAGCTCGGGCTTCTGCAACTTTTGCCTTCTTCAATCTGGTTTTTGCTGCATCCAAATCTAGTCTTTTATTTTGTAATAGTTTACGTTCTTTCTGAAAGCAAGTTAGGTTAGTTCATGAGAACAGGTACACATACTCGAAAGCAAAAGCCTGTCTACTTGGAAATTTTTTTTAGTGAAGTATCACACACAAAAATGGTTCTCCAGTTGAACACAGAGGCAGAATTAGATTCTAATTATTCTCATACATTTTATACTCAAGAACTACTAGAACAATAGTTACAAAAAGGAAGTTTTCAGAGTCATTTTGATTTTACCTTATCAAAAGGAAGGAAAACATACTGAAGGTACAAATTCTGCCTGAGTTTTTCTCCATCAGTTTGAGTACAGCAATAACATACAATTACCCACTACTTCATTTTGAAGATTTACAGTTACAATCGGTGTGAAATGCCAAGGAATGCACAACTCAACTTACAGTAATAGTTTTGTAGTCTCCTTCAATAAAGTTTCTCAGAGGAGTGAGAAAGTTTATAGCAGAAGTTTGAATTAGTTCTCTGTCTGCTGTCCCAATTCGCTTTTGTGTTTCTCCACACTTGATGAGCGCATTTCCTGCAAAGGAAAAAAAAAAAAAAATTAGTTTCATAGTGATTCAGGCAGGTGGTTAACAAAGCAGGTTTCTACAGGCAGGAATGTTTAGACCAGCAGTCTGAAAGATAATCCAATGCCATCACAAGGGCTTTCAAAAGAAATCTGAATCAGCTACAAAAAAACCCCACCGTAAATAAACAACACCCAAACCAAACCATTTCAATCAGTAACAATCACAGGTCAAGGCAAGATTTCAATGAGAACAGATACAGCATTGTAGTAGTGGCACTAACTATGGCAATTCCATTGTGAACAATTACTTTAGATGGATATCACACTTCACTTATTTTAGTCCAACAACCTTCTCCCTTTATACTACATTTCTGTTTAAGTCAGGAGTAGTTGGTCACAAGGAAAAACATCACTTAGCTCCTGGAAAATAATGTGCTTCCCCCCACCTTCATCTACTCCAATTTATAAATACACATTTGTATATTAACTGAACAATACTTCGAAATTTGGTTGCAAGTTAGATATTTAAACTTAAGGTAGCATACCAAGGATACAGTTGTTATTATTACGTTTCAACAGGCTGACCTGGCTTAGAAAAAACACTGAAATATTTTGTGACACCAAATGTAAGGTACGTGTATCTATCTTTCTGCTAATAGTTTACGTGACTTGCCTGAATTCTAAAAATTCTGCAAGTTAAGGGACAGTGTGCCTGTAAGTACAACGCTATTTGATGTTAGAGAGCAAGACCTGAGGCTGATGATCAGAAGGAAGGCCACAGATAACAGCATAAAACCACGTGAAAGTAAGAGAGACAAAGCCTGCCATTATTGATTTTGTATCCCATAAGTCTTCTATAAAGCATTTACTTTTTTTTTTTTAAAGTGCACTTTCCTTCTTTTGAAAAGGAACACCATTATTTCCACATATAAAGATCGCATTCTTCCCAGAACAAAAGTTTTCCCTCCCACTGCAATTTTCACAAAAGCAACTAAAGAGCTAACTATCACTTTGATTGCAGGCTATATTATATATATACACACACATACACCTACGCATTTCAGTTTGTTAAGTTAAATTAACAGCTAAATCTGTTATCTGCAACTTTAAGAGTTGCAGAGAATACTAGAATTAGACTTTTTAATTACTGTCAGTGTAAAAACACTAGACGTAACACCCCCAACCCTCCTGTCATAGGGTATATAAATTTGCTGGAGAAAGAAGAAAATCTAGATTATGTTCTATACTCTCACCTTTAGCAAAATATTATATATTAAGAAAAGCAGGAATACAGTAAAGTTAGAAAGGCTTCCTACAGAAATTATTTTCAGATAACATTTTCACTCCACACCACAAATAAAATGTGTTCTTTTAACAAGGAAACCAAATTTCAGAATTATTTTTTCTAGTAAGAAAATTATCCATCCACAAAGTCTGTTCTCATTCCAACAGCTGATTCTATTAATAGATTTGGATAGAAAGCCCATCATTGATCTCCTAATGCTCACAGTTGTACAGCAAGTCAGCTCAAACTGATACAAAATATTGAACTGTTTTATCTAGAAGACAAGAAATATCATTTTACACTAAGAAAACCTAGATCTGTGCATTTTCCCCCCCTTCATTTCTGCAACGCCAGACATATTTTTTGGTTCTACTTACCATAGGCTGTTCCTGGGCCAAATTCATTCCCAGCATCAATCATGTACTGGCCTAGTAACTCTGGATTATTCATGCGACTTGGTGCTTTGCGGTCCAGCTTCTCATAGACAAATTCTTCTATTCTGGCATCTAAAAAAAATGTTTATTTGAAATAAGCACTGTCATTCACAACACAAGCTAGAAACAGAAACAACAACAACAAAAAAATTCAAAAGCTGGCCATTAAACAACATTAAGTGAACAATGTTAAACTGAAGACACTGTTCTTGGAAACTGACTGTATTCCATGTTTGTCATGCCACATTCAAATGTTTCTTAGAACAACCTGTGAAAGTGAAAAATTATACTTTTCTTCTCCCTTTTATCAGCATATTTATACAGTTTTTCAAAGTTTTGTTGAGAAGTCTTCACTGTAAGAGCATAATAGAACACTCCTCAGCAAAACCAGTCTTTTTTTCCACCTCTAGGAAAAAACTGCGAAAATTGTTCACTAGAATTAGCAGTGTAGGAATAAAGTTCAGCTACTCCTCTAGGTTCCTTATTAAAATATTCTGAAAGTTTGATAGCCCCAGAAATTCTATCATCTCTTTCCCACTCCCCCTGCTTCCTTAAAGTGCTCTGAAAGAAACTATTACAGATATTAGGAAGTGTTTCATTTCATATTCCCATCTTCCCTTAGTTTGAGCAACAAAATTATTAAAAAAAAAACTGTCATGACTATATGATCATTAATATCCATCTATCATAATATTAAGCCACAGTATGCTGCTTAGGTGTAAAAGCTTCACAGATATGAACAGGACACTTAATTACAACAGCAAACTCCTCAGATACAGCACCCAATTTCTCTGACCACCTGTTTTGACTTCATAACTAGCTCACTTCATATATGCGGTCACTATGAACTAATTTCAGCCTGCAATAGTACAGACAGCCACAAAGAAGATCTCCAATGAAAAAAACTGCCACTTTGAAGGAACCCAAAACAACACTGTTAATTAGACGACGTTCATCAGCACTGTATTAAACAACTACTTTCTCATGAAGGTCACAAAAATTAACTTGGCACATACAAACACGGGTACCAGTGCATTCCCTGGCACCAAGGGCAAACCAAAAATGATGCAAATTCTTATTGGTTTTTCTTTAAGTAAATGTTACTCTATCCATAACATTTAGCTATTAGTAAATGACAAAAGAACTGAAAAGTAATCTGAAATTATCTATTACATAGGCCTGACATAAAGGTACAATTAAAAATGTGATTGAAAGTAATTTTTCCTCCCCCAGAGTCATTGCGTTAAAAACAACCAAAAGAAGCTTTCTACAGCATGTGATAGTCCTCCCAAGTAGGCTGCCAAACAGCTGAAGTTACATTCACAGATGAAGACCACTGCTTAACGCCGAGTATTTTTAGCCATCAGAAAACTGACTGGTCAGCATAACTGAGATACTACCATACACTATCCTACTCAATCCTCCTCACACTGTCCTACCAGCCTTCCATTAGTAATTCAATATTCCACAATTATAAGTTTCTGAAAAAGTCAATAGGTATTACAAATACTGAATTAAATGAACAAGACAACCATTTCCTCTGGTCTTGAAAAAGGCAGAAATTTGAGCTGGAATATTCTAAAAATTCTACTGCATTCTTTCCACAGGATTAGTTGTTTTGGGTTTTATGTGTGCTTTTTAAATACTGCTTTTATGGATCTGAAGGATGCAACAGGCTTCCAAAATAGTACTTCAAAGATCAGGTTTGTAACAAATTTATCTAGTTGGCATTAGAGAAGTGCTATCAGTGTATGATTTACCTGTACTAATAAATCCTGAGTATGTCACTACAAGGAGAATTATTTATGTTTTCAGTGCAGAGGTATTAGCAGTATTATAATTTTATCATTTCAGCAAACCTAAACGGGGTTTAGAATTTTTTTTTTTAATAGTATTTCACCCAGTGACTAGAGACCAGGTCTTGACTTGAAATCTAGTTCTATACACTAAAAATTCCTACAGCTGCCAACTCTAGTACAACTGCCATGAATGGCACAGGTAACTGTAGGATATGAGTCTGAAACAGATACCATCAATGTTACTACTCATAGCAGCATTTTCAGAAACAAAATTAACACACCAGAAAACTACATTTCTTCTACCCATGTTTTTTTTCTATCATTGTTGTAGTAAGAGATACAGCAGTGATGAAATATATATTTGAGACTTTATTCCATTGCCTAAATATGGTGTAACAATGTAATCATTCTCTAGTAAAGGAATTGTTAAAGACAGGCATTTCAGTTCATCCTGCCTGCTTGAAACGGAATTGTATTGTGCAGACAATTCAAAGCAATGAAATAGTAATGACATTTCTTAATCGACTGTACCCCATGAAGAACTTGAGTTCTTACAGCTACCTAAGATTTCTGGAAGTAATGGGAAATTCAATTGAACAGAAAACAACTGAAAAACCAGTCAGCCTGAGACTGACCAGAATATGGAACAAATGCTATAGTTTAAAGAGCTCTGTCTAAAGCTTTTCCCATTTGAAGGGTTAAGGAAATAGCCGCAATTGGTACAGTGTCTCTGATTCGCAGCAGCTCTTCAAAATGTGCTTTCCCTAACTCCAGCCTTCAAAATTTTAAACCTGCTATATTTAGTCATAACTTATGCAATACTTACTGCAGTAAACATTTACATTGGCAAATCTATTAATTCAAAAGTTGCAAACAAGAACCTGAAGGGCTCTTACTTGGATTTGGCTGCAATAATACTTCTGTTTGTTTCATTATTTTTTCTGTCCACAATTTTGTGCATTCTGCTTTGCTGAGAAGGTTCTCCAGGTGAGCATCCAGTTCAGTCTTCTCTGCTTGACCAAGCTTTTCTTCTGTGAACTATGAGTCAGGTTGAAAACAGTTAGTTCATATAAATAGTTTCTCAGTACAAGTTTATGACAGTAATTATTCACTCATAATAGTTGCAGTTCATATTTTCAAAGATATAACCATTATCCAGTCATCAATACAAATCTAAGAATAAAGTTGAAAGTTCAACAACACACCCTTACTATTAGGGAAAAAAAAAAGGGGCCGGAGGGTGTTAATCAGACTAAGACAAGGACGGTGATTTACAACATTATGAAGAAATCCTCTGCTCTACTTGGTACTGAGAGTTCTCACTTGAAGCATTTTGTCCAATTTTGCATAGTGCACTTTGAAATACCAGCCAAGAGTCCAGAGGTACCAAATACAATTAAAAGATTACTTCAATCTTGTGTATTTTGTAATTAAGTTTGTCCCTTCTCCCACAGTAAAATCTGAAGACACAACAGATTCTCATTGCAGCTACCTTTAATGTGTTTAAAAAATGTTGTCTTGTCCACAGCAAATAGGACAAAGATAGTGAGTTTAAACTTCAGCATGAAAATTTAAATTAGAAATAAACTGAAGACATTAGAGAAGGCTTTTAAAGAAAAGGATTAAAACCTAAAATGGGCTTCCCTGGGAAGTTGTGGAATATATATCTTTGAGGGTGGGGGGTAGCTTGCATTTTAGAGTAAGACAAATCCATGTCTGATGATGAACTGTTTAGATATAACTGATGCTGTTATGCCTTAAAGAAACAGTAAGATGACCTCTTCTTTCTCTTCCTAGCTGTGTTTTCAGTGACAATGAAATACAATGTAAATCCACTTTAGATAAATAAATCCAGCAGACAATTCATTTCACTTGATACTAAATTCATGCCAACTTTCATTAATCCACAGAGAGTTTGTACTTCAATCCCAGCTCCCCGGGAGAGGGGGAAGCTGCACGTTTCACATCAGGGAACCAAGCAAAACCGGAACAGTGTTTTGCCTGCCTCTCTTCAGAGCAGCAGTTCCTCATGACAATGATGATCTCATCACTTGACAGCCTGTTCAAAGCCAGGCATTTTCAGAGGAACCTGGCTTATGATTAAATCTCTAACAAGCTTACCAATTAAGCACATAATAGGACTGGAAGCATTTTGACTGTCAAACTTCATTCTTAACAAGTTCTTTGGTGGGCAGCGGGAAACAGGAATACAAGTAAATTGCATTGTCCAAGTTTGGTTTAATTTCCATCCCATGTAGAAAAAAAACCAGCTTTGATAGCACGCACATCTGAAGTCTAGAAAATGCTGCAGCGTTTGCAGCTCTATATAAAAGCAAATTGCCTTCATGAAAAAGTTCATTTTCAGTATAGGGAAGAACAGTATTTCTTTATGGATGTATTACTACTATCGTTTAAAAGGCTCTTTAAAAAGAAGTCATACACTGTAAGTTGTTCTCAAAAACTTTGTACAGATTCATTAAAACACAATATAAATGGTTTTGAAATTATTTTTTACTAATCACAAAGAAGAATATTTGTACATAAAATGGGCTTTCCTGTTAATATTTCCATAAATCTCAGTAGTGTCAAGATTGCTTAGCGAAGATCCCAACATTAGGTTTCATACATACACTTAAAGGAAAAATTTGATTTTAGCAGTATCAAGCAGCATGTTAAATTGCAGATTGACAGAAGCATGGTTTAATGCAACAGTGCTGCCACTCTGATTTCCCCATCTCGGCTACCCTGAAACCTAAGTTTGAACTGGTCTTTGTTTTATGTCCTTTTTCAAACATTGTTCCATCCCTTAAGGGTAAGAACAAAATAAGCAAGGTGGTTAAAACTCAAGAATTTTTCTTCTGCTTAGAAGAATTGTTCCAAGAAAGGCAGATACTAACGATTTTCTACTTTGATTAGCACTCTGAAAGTTTTATTTTCCATTTTATTACAGCTTAAACTACATCATACAGAGATACTTACTGTAAGCACTTGCTGGAAAAAAAATTGTATTAGTAAACCATCTAATCCATCCATCTATCTTTATTAAATTCAAAATATACACACAGGTTGCCTGACAATGACCAGCTCACACAGAAAGAGATCGTAGTGTTTTGTATATAACTGATCACAGCCCAATTGGCATTCCAAGTCTACATTGCAAAATCACTAGAAGGAGAAATTACATTAAGATAAGCCTTTAACTTCAGACAAAAGTCACGAACAATAAAAGCATTTCTGCTACCACAGAGTGAAAGCCCAGCTCATTCCTGACCACTAGACAGGCAGCTTGTTGATTACACTGCCTGGCAAGAGGGCTTACATTCCTCTTGCCACACTCCATGGCATTATTTATTTCACCTTAACTGACTATAACCATTTGCTACTTTGATCCACAAACAGCAACTATTGCAAGACTGACAAAAGGACTCCTTCAAGCATCTTCTGGCTAGTGCCAGAAGGAAGGATAGGTTTTGGATGAAGATGACCAATAGGCTTGATTTTTCTGTAGATTATAGCACTTAGAACACAGTATAATCTCATCCACAGAAGGAACAGGTTTCCTGGAACATGAGTATCGGGTGGTTGTGGGTAACAGAGCCCCAGTCCCCTTGTAACAGAAAAGCCCGACAAGCCTGTGAAACACTAACAAGTCACTCACCATCCTGTAAGTTGAAATTAAAATTTTAAGTGGTTTTCCTACATACCATTTTGTGCTGCTGAACTGTTTCATAGGGTTTGGGGTTTTTTTGCTTGTTTGTAATATCCCAAAGCAACTAGTGTCAGATTATATCATATCATTCAGCAATGCCTGAACATAACAGCTTCTCTGAATACACAGAACTGCAATTTTTACTGAAGTACACAAAATCTACACCCAGATGACATTAAAGAAAAAAAAAAAATCAACAGAATTACTGCCCCTTAATATTATCTGTAGGCCTTACGTAGGAACTTAACAGATGAAGCAACAGGAGCACACAGAACATGAGTTACTCAGATAATATGAACATGTTAGCAATTTGCTCCTCCCCCTCAACGGCTTCATTAAACTTCTCTGTTTAGGGGAAAGTGGCAGCTGGTAGAACAAAATTATTACTTCCACATTTCCACAGAATCTTAGTTCAGATTAAGCAAGTAACTAATGTAGCTATTCAGATGTAAACCAACAATGCAGATAGAGCATAATGGAGCAAACCACAGTTCACATGACCTTTTAACCACTACAGACTGCAAAAACCTACATTAGATTTAATGCAATAAGCTGATTAAAATGTAAAAATGCACGATAAAAGATATGAAATGAAAAGGTCCCATCACAGGATTTTACAAAGAAGGGTGAACTGTATCTCCTTTTTTTTTTTCCCCTTGTCCAGCAAGAAAAGGGAAAGGGGTGGAGGCTGGAAAGGAAGAGCTGGTCCGGGAGACGTGTAGGCCTGGAAGCGGGGGCGGGGGGGAGCATGGGAAGACCTCCATCACAAAGAGAAGGAGCAGCCACAACGACTGCTTTAAGTTCATTTAAATTTTAACAACGTTTTCTGGCTAGTTTGCATTTTCGGAGCTTGGCTGTGCTGCCGATCATTGCTCCTGCTGGATTACTGAGATTTAGGGCAATAGATGGGCCCGATCACAGCAGAGAGAGACTTTAACCATGTTCCACACCTGACCGTGACCCCAGCGAGAACTCGTAAGAAACCAGAGTGGATTACTAGGCACTGTCTGGATGTCCCCCTCCCTACAGGAAATCTGTTCAGGTTTGATTATATAAAGAAAGGGGATTACGGCTCAAGACAACAGCGAAGGAACAAAAGCCAATTATAGTGCCCTTATCGTGAAGAAAGGGGAAGACCGATTCAGAAACAATGGGCTACCAAACAAGCTTAAAAACGAAACTAAAGCTCAAACAAAACCAGAAAGCCTATGCCGACAGACACTTTGACGTGTCACATCAGAGCTCGAATCCCACCGACCGGGCAGCGGCACACGTTTTCAGCTGCCACTGAAGACACCGGCTCCTTTCAGCAGACACACCTTTGTCCTGCCCACGCCCAGAGCCCCACCGTGTCCGCTCGCAGCCGATGCCCGCCCGGCTCGTCCCGCCCAGCCCCGGCGCCTTCTCCCCTCCGCCTGCCCTGACCTTGGGTTGCCTCAGCCCCCCCACCGCCCCCCCCGACCAGCTGCTCCGCGGCCAGACCGACGGCACCCGGGCCGCGCCCAGGGCTGGCAGGGGCTGCGGGAAAGCGCTGGCCTGACGGGCGGCACTGCACCGCGGCACACCGCCGCCCGGCCCCGGCTCCGCGCTCGCCCCTCGCCAGCGCAGCCCAGCCGGACGCTCCCTCAGCGTCGGGAGCCCGCGGCGGGCCCGGCCCCTCCCGGCCGCCGCTGCCCGGCCCGGGGCGGAGCGCAGCTCCCCGGAAAACGCCCCGCGCCGGCCCCAGCGCGGCCCCAGCGCGGGCCTCGCCCACCTCCCGCAGCCAGGGCCACGGCAGCGAAGCCCAGTCGCAGCGAAGCCCAGTCGCGGCGAGGCCCCCGCAGGAGCGGCCGGGGCGTACCTGCACGGCGCGGCTCAGGAAGGTGCCCGCGTCGGCCGCCAGCTTCTTCACATTGAAGTCCATGATGTTCATCTTCGGCGGAGGAGGAGGCGCTGACTCAGCCCGGGCACCCGCGGCAGCGGCCGCTCCGACCCGTCCCTGTGGGGAGCCGCCGGGGGGCGGTGCCGGCCCGGCCGGGCGCCGCCAGAGATTGGCCGCTGCCGCGGCGTCAGCCGCAGGGCCCGGATCGGCCGGTGGAGCGGCGGCGGCGCCCCGCCTCGCCTCGCGCTGCCGTGAGGGGACAGGGGGCGGGGCGGGGCGGGCGGCGCGTCCCGCCGCTGGGGGCGGCCGCCCTGGGCGCCTCGGCACGCGTCCCCGCCTCAGGGAGCGCCGGCCGTTATCGGCGCGCCCCAGGGCCTGCGGCTGCGGCCGGGGCCGGGGCTGGGGCTGGCTCCGGAGCGAGCCGCAGCCCGCCGTGGGGGAGGTGAGGCTCCCCGCAGCCGTTCGCGGCCTTTACCGTACAAACGAGCTAGCGGGGCGGGCGGGAGGGGCAGAGGCCCCGCGTGTGGGCGGTGGCGGCCCGCTCGGGGCACGTTTGTCCGCCGCCCCACGGTGGAACCCCCGCCACCCCGGGGCACTGCGGCCCGGCCCGGCCCGGCCCTGAGGGGACAGGTGGCGCCCCCCCCCCCCCCCCCCTCTCCGCTCCTGCTGTGCGAGTCCAGAGCTTTTGTAAGTCAAATCTTGTCTTCGTGAAAAATTGCTTTTGGATAGGCCGTGAAAATATAAGCTCGGAAAGAATTTTTAAGAAGGCCTTCAGAAAAAGGCTATTAAAAGAGCTTGTTTAGATAAATGTATACTGAGATGCAACTATGAACAGCACCAAAGCGTCACAAAGGGAGTATTTGAAAATACCTTTACTAGCATAAGTTAATGCCAGCAATCAAGCAAATTAGAAGCAGAAATCAATTTCCATTATTTTAACATCTTTCATCATGATTTTCAAATGCCCAGGAAGACAACAAAGGACCTCTGCCATGGGCTAGCAGCCAGAAAACATGTACAATGTGGCATCATTGGCAACAAACTAATATTCCCAGATTGAATATGATCCTGGTCATTTAGTTACTTACCTCATATTCCAAATAGTAATGTTTGGCTAAATTTGATGAAGTCAGAGGAAATTCTAGAGCATTATGACAAGTGAATTCCAGAGAAAGGAAGCAACTGTAACGTTCAAGGAAACCTTGCTTACATGACAGTCAGATTCCAGGAATTAAACCAAAACAAAGCCCGGGCAGTGTAAAGTTCCCATTGTACCTTTGGTACTGATAAGGACAGGGCCTGAAAGCTGTTGTGTGTACTTGTTTACTTTGCTTGAATACGTTTTACTTTTTTCAGCTTTTATTATCTCACTTACACATGCATGTAAGTATCTATATACAAAAACTATATGGTGAGTTTGTTTCTGCTTCTTAAAATAGGTTTTATTTGTATATAAAGGTCTCATGGCTCTATTTTATAATGCTCAGGTCATATGAGAGCTGATTACGCTTTCTTTTGACGTCAGTGTAGGATACGTGAAAAGAAAGCAGTATCGAAAGATTTTAAATTTTGAAATGCAGATGCAATTATTTTGCTTAATAGCTTTCATTGATGCTAAGTGTTAACAGTTCCTTTTGATGGAGTTCCACAAGAAGACAGAGATGCCAAACAACTGAGAGCAGCCGTGCTTGACCTTGAGGCAGAAGCACCACCTCAGGTGAGGTGTGCTCTAATAATGCCTTGGAAGAGTGGTATGTTCAGGCTGGACTTGAGAACAACCAATTAGGTCTAGCTCTTCTCGAAACAACATACTGCTAGTTCTTCCCTGAAGCTTGTACCCTGTTGCTGCCCGTGACACGTGACCCTCACCTGCCAGAGAAGAAAGTGTTGCTTTCTGTGGTGGGTTGACTGACAGCCTTGACACTCCACTTTTTCCTTCATAAAATGGTTAGATACCTCTCCTTTCTAGCATAACCAGGATGGAAGAGGAAGAAGACTCCCATCCTTCAAACCCTCATGGGTTAAAGTGTTTTTGTAGGATTTGGAATGCCTACTTTTAATTGCTGGTTTCCTAAAGAGCCCTAAACAGAACAGTACTGCTTAGGAAAATGCCTTAAGTAGACAGTACTTCCACCTTTAGCAGATGGGCTGTTTGGCATTTGTGGGGCACTGGATGTGTTTTTTCAGTTCTCACTTTTAACATCCTTCCTCTTTTCTTGAATGTTTAAGCAGTTGGCATGTGAGTGAGAGGGAGAAAATAACTAATGATCACTAATGGCTAATGATTATCACACATATCTAAGAGGAAAATCTGTTCTAGTCCATTGTCATGGTTTAATCTCAACTGGCAACTAAGCACCACACAGCTGCTTGCTTACTCCGCCCACAGCAGGATGATGGAGAGAATTGGAAGAGTAAAAGAGAGAAAATTTGTTGAGATAAAGGCAGCATAATGGGACAGAAAAGGAAGAAAATAATAATGATAATAATAATAATGATAAAAGAATTAAAATATACAGAACAAGTGACGCACAATGCAATTGCTCACCACTCACTGACCGATGCCCAGCCAGTTGCCAAACAGCAACCCCCGACCAGCTTTTCCCCCAGTTTATGTACTGAGCATGACATCATATGGTATGGAATATCCCTGTGGCCAGTCTGAGCCAGCTGTCCTGGTGGTGTCCCCTCCCAACTTCTTGGGCCCCTCCAGCCTTCTTGCTGGCAGAGCACAAGAAGCTGAAAGGTCTTTGACTTTGTATAAACACTATGTAGCAACAACTAAAAAGATCACGTTATTCTCATCCAAAATACAAATTACAGCATTATACCAGCTACTTGGAAGAAAATTAACTCTATCCCAGCCAAAATCAGGACATTCATGTTTATACATTTCATATAAAAACCTAGTCTGGGTGATTTTCCCCCCTGTTTTATCCTACAATGTAAAAATAAATTCAGTTATGAGAATACAGCCTGAAACTTCATGCTTCCTGAGTCCCTCAGTATTCTTCTACTCTTAAAACTACTGAGTTACTCCCTTTCTTGACATGCTTTCTCCGCACCCTGTAGGCCTGTAACACATTGTTCAGGAGAAACTCTGGAAATCTTTTTGACATCATGGAAGGAATTAACAGCTGAATCTTGGAGATTCCTGTTGTCATTTTGAGAGATTACCACATGCTGGCTGTCTGCGCTGTCTTTATTGGAAACTTCAGTACCTGGTTCCAGTAGGAAATGTGGTCCCTCTTTACAGCTGATAGATAGATAGATAGATAGATAGATAGATAGATAGATAGATAGATAGATAGACAGATACACACACAGAGAGCTAAAAAATAATGTCAGGGATTTGGGTTCAGGATAAACAGATACATCTGGCTCAGGTAAGGACAGCCATACTTAGAATGTGGGCTTAGTTACAAACTAGATACTGACCTAGAGAGCTCTGAAGGTATATTCAAAGAACGCGCAGTGTGTAGAGGTACCGTAGCTCATTCTGATAAAATCAGCTGCAAACAGCTGAGGAGTCAGCATGTTCACTTCTGCCACCTGTGCTGGAGGAACAGTATCATCCTTCAGAAGTGTAGGGATTATCATTTGTAAAACTACCGAAGTATAAACCACAAGAGATTCTACAGAATCATCTCAGGCTGAAAAAGAAATTGAGGCATGTCATGTTCTCTCATCTCTGACTACTAAGAAGAAGGTGCATGACCAATGCACCAGCAGGTATGGTGAACACCGCACTTTGCCTATCTTCAGCTTTCTTATAACATGCCCAAAAAGAAGAAATAACCTTTTGCAGCATTGTACTGTTGGACATAAACAGACCCTGGAACTTCCCCGCCTATGATCAGAAGTAGAATTTATATAGAGAACTTGAATACTCTTACTTGGTAATAATTTCAGTGAAGGCTTTGAGGATTTCTAATTAAGATTTCCTGAACTGGGAGACAAATATGTCCAAAGGTTAGAATTGCTTTATTCTAGCCCTTTATATCTCCCTAGCTATTACATTTGTCTATCTAAATCTTGATCATGTAGCTGTAAAGTTTTGCAATGAAGTATTACTTTTGAATACACTAAAATAGGGCAAGAAGCTTACAATCTGTAGGTTGCGTAATTAAATGCTACAGCACAGTCACTGTTACTCTGTACTAACTTTGCTTCTGTGTGAGGCTTACATGTGAATAAATTAATCTTAAGGTTTTATTTCTTGTTGTTAGACTTTTGAAAAGCTTGATGAAAATCAAAAGCATTAAAAAAGTGTGGAATCTTGAGCATTTTCAAGGTCACTTTGCAGAAACATTGTAGATTTAGCACAGTTTAGTATGGTTCAGAACAGCTTGGTAGGTAATGTCAATTTTTATTTTGTTTGTTGACTATGTCATTAAGGTCTGCTTTAATTTTAAGGAATGTATGATTTTCCTAAAATATTTGAATTTTAAAGCAATCCTTTGAATACCAATTACCAATACCTAGTGTGTCTATTGGGAGTACTTCCAGTATTCTTTTGCTGATGCTTACAAGTCTTGGACGATATCCTTAAACACATTTACCAAAAAAGACCCAAACCAACCAACCAACTACAAAAATTGTATTAATATAAAGGTTTACAGTATAATTAAGAAAAAATATTTTTCTTTATAGTGTAGTTAAGAAAATAAAATATTTTAATATAAAGAATAATAGATTGTAACTTAAATGCTTTGAAGCTGACTCTCAGTACTGCTTTCTGACTATACGGGAAGGTAGTGTTTAAACCAAAGGCTTTGGCGTCAAAGCTTTAACAAAGACAGCCTAGAAATGCCTCCATAATGCCTTACATCACTGTGAAAACATGGTAAAATAAATGAAATACATTTTGGTAGCATGTGTGATCCCAATAATGTAGTACCCACGTTGAAATTAATACATATTTACTTCTATAATACATTGAGTTATATGGGTCACATCGTGTGTCACTGGGTGTGTATACAGTATTCTCTTTCTCACTTGTGATTATGTAACTTGAGCATATATTTGCATAAAACAGATGTTTTAGAATTTTTATGTATTTCATCTTTTAATGCATTTAAAGAGTGGGAAATTAAGAGTTCTGGCAATGTATTACCAGTCACGATTCTGCAGAACTCCAGCTAATACTTTGAAGAACAGTAGTAATCCTGGAACCAGATTTTCAAAATAAATGTGCATGAAAATCTGAAGGTAAATTTGATTTGCCATTTATCAATGTAGTGAAAAGACATTTAAAAGGAACAGAATGTGACATTTTAAACAAACATTATTAAATTTTACCTCTATTTAATAGTCAAGGCTTGTTTTACTAAAATAGGTAAGGGCATTTGTTTGTGTGTGAGTCTATGGCTTCTGTGGCAACATTAACAACTGTGAGCTTAGCTTGATAATAACTAGGCAAAGATTATAAAATCAGTAGTACCAGCTGCCTGGCCTGTGTACAATCAGGCTTTCATGAAAAATCTGGGTACTGGATGTGACCAAACCAGAAAGCAGCTGTTCTCAACAGCACACTTCCGCTCAGAAACTACAGCTGAGTCAGAATTAATGTTCCTTTTCACATTAGTGCACTCTTCCATTGATCCTTGCAGCAGCTGTTGCTGTGCTTCCCCTAAACACTTAAACTGGAGTTGTATTAGGACTGCATGCAGCAATTCAATAGCCAAAAGTCCTGAAATTTCAGGGAACTGGACTAGGTAAATCATGTGTTGGTTTTGGGTTATTGTCCTTTCAGTATCATCCTTCCTGGAGCCTTAGTGGGCTAGTTTGATACCCAGGCAGTATAATAATTTGGTTCCACACCCCAGCTGTCTATCTTACAACTTGACTGCATGGAAAATTCTATAGGTCATAACTGGCTCCTATGAAAATAAAAATTAAAGTTTTGGGGGTTCTTCCTTTTATTGTGCAATGATAGTTTAATGACTGGAGGTATACTTGCAGCTCTACTACTTCTCTGCTAATGACTGAGAAAGTCACTTTATCACATGGTACTACAGTTTCTCCAGAAGCGGCATAGGAATAATTAAGCTTTCCTTCTCTATAGAACACCATGAGGTCTGTGTAGGAAGCTGGAAGCTGAATTTTTTTTTAAGAGCATTGGGAAGACCATACTGAGGAGCAAAGCTTATATGGGTTTGACTTTAACTATTGCACCTTTTCTAGCTAGCCTGAACTGGCATGTGGCAGTTGTGTCAGTGACTGGGACCGCAGCCCACATAGCTTTTGAGCATACATACTGTTAGTGTAAACATAATCATTGAAATCAGGTAAAGAGTCTTACCCTGTCATTTTGCACTTGCTTCTTAGGAAGCATGAAAGAGCAGATTTTGTGTGCCTGCTGCAGAAATGTTTGGGGGAGTGCCGAGTCCTGTGTTATTTGAACTGAGTGCTTCAGAGTTTTTATTGAATTAGGCAGATCTCAGTAAACTGAAGCTCCTAATTCAAATAAATCTTCCTCCTGCTTGTTTAGTAAGAGCCAGCCTTAAGTACTAAATTAAATCTTGGACTATTCATATCTGATTGTACTTCAAAATATGCATTTATATGAGGTCAGAGCATCCCAGAGAGGATGCTTTGATCTAAACAGATTTTTGGAGCATTTGGGGAAACTGGCGGTGTTGCTGGAGCCCACGAGATGTCAGTGTCGCCACACAATAGACTCCTGCGGCGCCACTCGCTAGCCGGGTAGGATTGGGTGTCTTCAAAGTAATGAATGAGTTGTCTTGGATCATGGAGATTGGCTATGTCAGGTCTGTCATATGTTTACGGAACTGTAGGAAATAGTTCCAGGAACAGTGCTGCAACCCATTTGTTCTGATTGTATGATGTAGTTCCTACCAAACAATCTGTATGCAGCAGAAATACTTCAGGGAACGACACATCAGAAGCAAACAAAAGGAAATATTTCTGAATAAATGGACATTCAGTGACCTAAAAACTACTAGAGAGAACTGATACCAGCAAATAATGCTTTGATTTCTGACAATTTTCTCCAAAGGAGCCTCTCTTCTCTAAAATGTGACAGCTATCCTGGCCTCGATATGAACTGCAGTTATGACATTTATTATTGCTTGGGAAAATGGAATTTTAGATCTGAAAACACATCCAGTAGTAAAGTTCATTAGAAATACAGAAACCCACAAAAAATGGGAAACCTAGGTAAAGCAAAAGCAGAACCTGTGAAAAGTATAAGAATAGGAAAGGAAAGGTAGAGAAAATCCATTAAAAATATTTTAAAATTGCTGCTATTAAAATGTAAAAGTTAAAGTAGAACAAAGGGCAAAATCTGATGTTATGTTGCAGATATAAAGACAGAGAAGAAAACTTCAGATGATTATTCAACATTTGCATAGATATGTCGGTGTATGCAGGAAAACCATAGAAGCATAGAACAGCCCAGGCTAGAAGGGACCTCAAAAGATCAGCTAGTCTAACTTTTGTGGAAAAGGGAGCTAGATGAAATTAACCGTCCAGTTCCATATAGAAAACCTGCAGTGACAGGGACTCTACCATGTCCCTGGGGAGGTTGTTCAAATGACTGATTCTTCTCACTCTAAAAAATTTCTTTCTTGTATCAAGCTGAAACCTTTCCTAGTGCAACTTGTACCTGTTGCCCCTTGTCTTCTCGATGTGGCTTCTTGTGAAGAGAGAGCCTCTGTTCTCAAAGCCACCCTTTAAGTATTGGAATACTGTGATAAGGTCCCTCCTGAGCCTTCTTTTCTCCAGGAAGACCTAACTCCTTCAGTCTTTCCTCATAGGGCAGGTTCTCCAGCCCCTTGATCATCTTCATGACACTTCTTTTCACCCTCTGCTGTCTGTCCACATCTTTTTTGAATTGTAGGGACTGGAACTGACCACAGCATTCTAGGTGCAGCTTGGCAAGTTCTGAGCAGAGTGGGATGTTAGAGGGGTGATGGGCTAAGAAAGCAAGAGGGAGAAAAAAGAAAAACACTGGAACTCATAAGCTGACTTGCCTAGTAAGTATGAAACCAAGTGGAGAAATGAAACTCTGTATCTACAAGGGTATTCAGACCAGACAGGCTATTCAGACCAGTCGCAGACCAGGTTTCTAAAATGATTAAATAGCTTTCAAGGACTCAATTTATGGACTATGGATAGATTTCACCTGGAGCTTCTTACAGTCAGTACTCTCATTGTTCATTTATAACCAACAGGGTGGTACAGCCGTTATTACTGATGTTGTTACTGATGCTCATTACTTATATATTTACTAATGTTGGTTCATAGGTCATGATTTTTCTGGTTCTTAAGGGCAATGTTGTGTGAATACTTTTTCACATCACTTTTCCAAATTTAAGACACATTAGATGCACTAATAAATGTGTGTAAAAGAGCTTATTGCGCTCTATTCCTGCAACAGGCTTTGACCCATACCTTTTCATAGGATTTATGTTTTGAATTCTCATCAGTGATAACCAGAAACACAAAAACTAAATCCTGCCTGTGAGCATGAGGGATGCTTGAGCAGAGCTGGTGTAGGATGCGGAGGGCTAGAGCCCCATGCATGGGAGGGCAAGGTGGATGCCTGCCGGGCTCCCTCCTCCCCAGATGGCTATGCCCCAGGAAGAGCCCCTAACTAGGTGCTGATGCCCAGCTCCCTCCTGGCTTCCCAACATGGGATGAGTCAGGGCCTTTCTGGCCCATGTCCTGAATAGCAAACCCCGGCCAAGTGCTGCCAAAATACTGAGAGCCGGAGCCCACCAGTGCCCCATGTGGGACTGACCTCTGCAAAGGCTTGGCCAGGCCGTGCTAACCGTGGGCAAGTGATGTCAGCTTTCCCACCATGGAAAAGCTGGAGTCTTTAGCTACAGGGGCTGCTGCTCCCACAAAGAGTGCCTAGGACTGGGGAACCCACAGGCTAATGGGGCTTCAGCAGAGGTTTGGTAAATCTAAGAGCATCTTCCCTGAGCAGCACCATGAACAACCTGCTGGGAATGGGATCCCTGCTGTTACACAGGGAGAATGGCTTGACTTTTTCCATGGTGTGACACATGTACCCAGGCTTCCGCTCACAGTTCCAGCTGGCCACATTAAGCACTTCCAAGGAACTTCCCTTTTTCCTGTGGGTATTGTTTGTGTTCCACTAAGCAGAGCCCTGAGGTCTGTTCCACCCTTGCACAAAAGGGTCTCTGCCTCTGCTCCCTGCAAAGCAGAAATTCCAGGGGTACTTGTTTAGCGGGCTGTCACTGATAAGAGAGAGAATTTGGCCAGATAAGGAATCAGACCTTCCAAAAGTCTGTCTAAAATTGAAGTTATGTGTTTGAGTATGCCCTTTTCTCTTGGAAAGGAATTTATGTGACTAAACTGTATTTATACAGATTAAGCTACCTTAATATTGAAAACACAACGTGCTCTCGGTTGTTTCTACCCTTTTGCTTGGAACTCCACTCTGTCACGTGTCCTCTTGCTCTTTCTCCCACCTATAAGGTCTCTATCTTATTTCCCAAATCTTGAACAGACTCCTGTGGTACCTGCCCTAGCTCTGGCACCTCACCCTGCTCTCTGGCAGTTTTGCAGTGTAAGTAAGGGGCTGTAGCAATTTAGGAACTGGAGCCAGCAGTTTCACAGGAGATGCACATCCTAAGAAAGGGGAACAAACAGGGCTCATACTCACCCCCTGGGTTGCACTGCACAGGGAGAAAGTCTGAACTGAAGAATGAATGTGAGTGGATTTAAGGACTGCTTAGTAAAAGAGAAATACATTAAAGCTATTTTGCCTCCTTTGAAGATCTAAAAAGTCTTCAGTGAACAGCAGAGATGTCTGACTGAGCTGTAAGTGACTCACATGGAAATGAGGAGTGGCACCAGCACAGCTGGATTTATGGTGAACAATTAGCACTGGGAACTCTGATCCAGGCAGGTCAATACATGTAATAAGGGAAGTTATATGTCACTGTAGCTGCTATAACCTGCATCTGGAGTAATATGTTCCCAGACATCTTTGGCCAAAACCTAAGAAGACCAACACTGAATTTGCAGTCTCAAAATGAAGAACTTCCAGGCCTGCTGCCCTATGAAATGCTGTTCAGGAGAAATCCCTTCCTGCAACTTGCCGATACCTTGGAGTTGCGTTATATTTCTTTCATGCCTTAAGTCGGTGCAGAAACACCTGCTGCTGCTCTTTGAGCAGTGAAGATGATTTAATGCTCCTGCTAAGCTGCCTGTGCAAAAAGATGAGGCTCCTTGAGTGGGTGATTGTCTGCAGGGAACTCCATAGTACTGGAGCGCTGTAATCCCATGGGGGCAGCTCGCCTCGGTGCCCACTGCCCCCGTGCACTGTAGAGTGAAGGACGTTCTTGCCTACCTGCTTGAGAAGCTGGCACACTGTGACACAGAGTGGGAGATGCTGAGAAACAGGCTGGGCAAGCAGCAAAACCCACCATACCTATTTTACAAGGAGTGTGTGGGAAGAAATGTTGTCATAGCTCCATCTCTGCTGAATGTGTATTTCTATGTAAGGCAGCAAGGGTCTAAGAACTGCTGGAATAAAGAAATTCTGGTCAGTATTGCACCACGTGGTACATAAAAGGATGGGGAAGCAACAGTGCATAAAAAGGGTCGCAGCAAATCTGTTGCTTTTGTGAGACTTTTGTGGTAGCAGGCTATGGCCAAAATTAAACAAAGGCAGGCACTGGAGTTTTGAATGTCTGACACCGAAATGAAAGCTTCAGTTATACCTTTAGAGCGGATAAAGTCATGAGCCATGACACTCGGCAGGGTGCACGTGGAATCTAAAGAAACCCCTCTCCAGCACACCTCTTTTATTAGGGCTTGTAATTGTGTCATTGTGGAACTGGGTGTCATATTTCCTTTATTTTTTTTCCACTCCATGGATTGTGCCACAGTCGTTAAAATGTGGTCTTGTGGACTGAAACTTGTGATTCATTCTTTGTTTATGAGGTACAGAGTGCAATGCTATTCATCATGCTAATTAGCCTTACCGATGGATAGTGGTTGCTTTATTATAAAAGCAATTACCGCATTTTTAGACAATTGCAACAAATTATTGCTTTCTTTTTAAAATAAGTCAATCATAGAGCAAGTTCTAGGAAGTTAAAAATAAGAATTCTGGTTGAGCTGACTATGAGATACCAAAGCCACAGCGCATAGATAGCAGTGGTGAAGCAAGGTCTGACGGGAGGGGTTGATTCACAATTCAAGGCTATGGATCCTATAGAGAACAAAATATTAGGCCTTTTGCACATGCAAAGAAAAAATCTCGCTTGTAATTCAGGTACAAACAGGCACTCACTCCAGAATGGGTAATGGAGTGATTTCATCTCTACTGGAATTAAAAATATTAAAGTTTAACTTTTGATTTTTATTTTTTTTATTGTGCACACTTAGCTAGATAATAGTCTCCAAAGAGTGTAGAAAAGGAATAACTTCTCTGACTGCTGAGGTTCTATTGCCAGCAAGAGAAGAAAATATAGACTGGCATGTGTACAAATGATGCAAAAGGGTGCGGTTTATCTTGATTTTGATTATTTCTCCCTTTGCCAAGATTTTTTTTAAAAAAGTTACTAACACTAATATTTACTTAGCATATTAAAAAATAACATTTCTATCAGCATGATTTTTTTTCTAAACAAAAATTATGTGCAAATTATGACTATATATGATTATGTGTACATCTAGGTACATGTGTATATGTATGTACCTATGTACGTGTACATATGATTGTATTTATATTAATAATCAGTCTGTTTTGCACATTCTGTTCGTCATTACCTGAAAGTGATCTTCCCACATGTCTATTGCGATGTCTGGGATATTCTATAAAGTGCCACCTCAAGTGTCGTTGGTGCTTTCTCACGTGACATGATGCAAGAGTAACTGGTTTATTTTTCATCAGAACATGTTTATTTATTTGGCTTTTCTGCGAGGTTAGACAATACGTGGCTAAAGCAGCTCCACATACAGTCAGGTTACACGAACGCTTACTGTTTAAACCTCAGAAAGAATATATTGATGCAAACACCCAGAGGGAAAACAAACAGAGGACGCAAAGCTCCTCGAGGCGGTCTGCAGGCTCCTTGCCCATCGTGCTCTGGGAACAGCCCCCTGGGCGGCACGGCCAGCACCCGCCCGCGGGTTACCGGTGCGAGCCGGTGCAGCCGCGTCTCGCAGCGCCCCTGGATCCCAACACCCGCGGGAGCCCCTTCCCCCGGGACGGGGCGGGGGGCGGCCGCGGGACGGGGCCGGCCGCGGGGAGCGCGCCACCGCCTCCCGCCCGCCACCGCGGGAGCGCGCCGCGGCAACGGCCGGTCACCCCGGCAACGGCTCCCAGCGGCGGCGAGTGCAGGCGGGGACACCGGGGAGGGGGCGCTGCCCCGCGGGAGGGGGCGCTGCCCCGCGGGAGGGGGCGCTGCCCCGCGGGAGGGGGCGCTGGGGGGGGCACCGCCCCGCGGGACAGCTCAGGGGCCCGAGCCGCGGGCAGGGGCGCAGAGGCGGGGGGCGGGGGGCCGGGGCCCGCAGCAGGCCGGGGGGCGAGGGCCGGGGGGCGAGTGCCGCGGCGGGTGCCCTGCGCCCCGCTCCTCGCCCTCCGCGCGGGGGGTGCGCAGGTGGGAAACCGCAGCTGCGAGTGCGCCCCGTCCTTGCCCCCCGTTGTGCGTTCAGCTGCCTGCGGCGGGGTTTGATTTCCGTGCCCCAAACGCGTGATTCGGCGCTGCTCGAGTGATGACAAGTTACGAACAGGCGTGCAAGACTTCAGCTCCCTAACTGCGTTAACCCCCCGATGAGGCTGGGGTTTACTTGCTGTGGCACACTGTTTCCCAGTGGGAACTACCTGGGATGCGGATAATGTTTCAGTTACTGATTCACAGAACACCGACGTATGTTAACATATACTGTCTTGTTACACAGCGTTGAAACAAAATGCCGTCATCGCAGGCATCCTCAGCTTTACCTGTGCATAACTCCGCTGCTCCTTTATTGGACTCTGATCTTCAGGAAAAACTTCTTCCTCACGCTGCTGAGGCAAGTTCATTCTGTTCCTCTTAAGCCTGACTTTTTTCATTCTATTTACTTTGCTAACAAGATTCAAAACAGCTATTTCAAAATTTACTTCCCAGCTACAGATGAGAAGCACGTGATATTTCAAAGAATGGGTAAACTATGGAAAAAGTCTTGTCTGTTCCCCTCTGCTTACGTAGATGCGCTCGGATAAATGAAAGATGATATTTAATCTTCTAAAATGCTGCTTTCACTTGAAGTAATTAAATTCAAGAACTTACTTTCAGTTGTGTAACAAAGAAAAAGCTATAGAGGCCTGCACTGTGTTACACAAGTTGAGATCTCCCAGGAAATGTAAGCCTGTAATAAAACACGACACACAAATATATATATAAAAAATAAAAAGCATTAGATGTTTGGAGCGTAGTTATTTGCCTTACGGCAACAGTTGGAAGCAGAGCAGTCTGCGTTCTGGTTCTGTGAGGAAGTGATTGTTTTAGTTGGGAACTTCCCAAATTCTGTTACTCATTTTCTCAATTCTGCCGAGGAAATACGGATGTAAGAATATAAACTTTTAGTCTGGCAAATCCTTATGATGGAGATGCACCTGTCACAGGCTGAAAGCAGGAGAAATGGGTCCTGGTGGGTGGAAAAGGCAAGACAATCCATTTCTGAAAAAGAATCTGTAGTCAGTGGAGCACTGAGGGAGTAGTAAACAGAAAACTTTGTGTTTGACAAGGGCATCCATCACGCTGGAGTGCGATGGCGGAGGCAGGAGAGGTGTTTGGGGAAGGGGTTAGGGTGGCGGTGGCAGGTTCACGGTGCTTAGCAAGAAAGCAGGGGAAGGGATGTGTTTAGGTGGTAGGCATGGATACTTGGCTCCGGACTTGACACGACATGGGCAGCATTGCGTTCCTGTGCAGCCCTGCCCAGTGATGAGCTTTTCCGAACTGGGAAAAGAGAAAAGCCATCACTGCCTCCGAACTGGAAGAACTCCCCTGTGAAATGTAGCATCAGTGTCTAAGCAGGACTTGGCCTCCGCTGTCACCAGGGGTTAACTGGTTGCCTTTGCCCTGGAGATTAGGTGTGTTCTGTGAGTGATGAGTGTGTGGGTGCATCCTGTGATATCACAGGCTTTCGAAAGTTGGAAGTCTTTCTTAGATATGTCAAATTCCTCCCAAATGATTCTCCTGAGGAGTTGACTTAGGCTGATATCCTTCAGTTAGCAAGATCAATGTCCTAACTGTATCTGATACTAAATGTTACATAGCTATGAGTGCTATTTCAGGGAAAAATTCATGCGCCATCTGGAGAAGCCAGAAAACTGTTCCCTGATGTAGCTGTATAAAAAGGATTATCATAGCCATCTAAGATATAAAATATTTTACTGATATAAGCAAAGAATCTGACAGTCTAGAGCACCAAATAAGAAAATATATAAGGCATAAACATAGAACCAATGCAAATGTACATTACTTACACAAGTCTTACACTAACATTTAGTCTTACCATCTTCTTTAATGGACATATTGGGAAAATTTTCTGTTGTTATTATGTCCTGTGCACTAAGAAAGTTCCTGCAAAGTTGGAAGGAATTTGGTGGGCTATGTATGTTAAAACAGGAGATAGATCACAATGAATTCCTGTTTAACAGTAGTGCCATGCGGAGGAATTATAGAGGAATGAAGGCAGGTTAATTAACAATATACAGCTGTGGGCTGGCTTCAGGGGTGGTGGGTTGGCTGATGTGGATAAGGTGCAGCTGGTTCCTGCTAAGTAGTTAAATAGCTCTAAGGGGTATGCAAGAGGAGTCCCAGATGAAGAGAGACCTGGAAGAAGCAGAGGGAGGAGAGAGAGTGCCCTGGATGTGGGAGAGACAAGGAGAAGGATGCAGTAGAGGCAAGAAGCAGGGTGGACTGGCCTGAAGAGGATGAAGAAGCAGCACGGACAGTAGATGAACTGTTGAAACCTTGTGGGGGGTTGGTGGCTGTGCTGGGGCAAGGTGTGCTAACTACTTACTGAGGTTAACCTGGTATGGGATGGTAGAAGCCTTGTTGTAGCCGGCCAGTTTTGATAGTTCTGTGACAATGCCATATGGAACTTGCGTAGAAACCTGATGGAGTGATGAATGTAGATTTCTTTTGGAATTAAATATGATTTGTTATTGGTGACTTTCTTAGCTTTCTTTTGGAAGTCATAAAGCTAGCCTTTTGTTGTTGTAAGCTGACAGAGATTGATGTTTATTCTGATTTTTTTTTTATTTCAAAACTAATATTCTTGATTTTTCAAGTTCTCCTGGACAATGTTAGCTGTCTTAGAGTATGAAGCTTTTTGTTGATCATTATAGAGAAAGTTCATAGAGAGCTAACTGTGGGGAACACCATTTCCTGAGAACAGAAAAATGGTGTGAGTACTTCAGGTTTCCGGTCACTTCTTGATTCTGGGAAGTCTCTAAGCACTTCTGGTTTTGCTGATAACTTACTGTGGGGTCACAAAAGCCCATTCCTATTGATGTATTTTTTGCTGGTAGCAAATCTGACTCAGTGTAGTCAGGAAAGGATAGGACTACTACTGAATACAGTATTTATAAGTTTGCAGTACATGCAGAGGTAGAAACCTAGATGCAGAACAGGGGTCTATGTACGGACTCTACAAATACACATGGGATCAAGATTATGGAACATTATGTGGAAATCCATGCAGGCCAGGATAAAATTAATGTTTTGCAAGGAATTGTAGTAAACCTTTTGATGCTGAAGGTTCCACCCTGAGGCAGTGGGTTTATCCTTTCACTAGTGAAATTAAAGCGTTCAGGGTTTACAATCTGAAAGTCTCACAAACTGATTTTTCTAGAATGGGAAGTTACACCACCCCCAAAATCAGACGCTTTAAAATGAGAAGTTTAGTTGACAATATTATAGGCACCTAAGTTCTTTTGGATTCGTAGTAACTGTTAATGTAGGTTGATTTTTTTTTTTTTTTTTGGTGATCTCATAGCCTATGCTTTCTGGTTCAATCTTCAAATTCACCTATCTATCCTGAAAGGCTTTAATACTTCATATTAGTCTCCAAAATATTATGAGTTTTAAAATAGCTTTTACTATTTGACTATATTTAAAGAACTGTTAAATATTTATGGTATTTAGAGTCCTTTTAGCTAAAATAAAGAAAGAAATTGGTGTATGGAATTACCCTCATTTGTTTTATTCAGCTACAAAGTTATATGTGCAAAATAAATTGAATCTTTAGGGTTTAAACCAGTCGACTCTTGAGTAGCTCATATACAAGCTTTTATATTCATATGTAGCAAATTATATGTTCCAAATTCAAAGCCATAGAAAAAATGCTAAATCAATTATATACAGAAGTAATTTTTGATGTTTCCTGCTTCTGTCTTGCAGTTAAACATTAAAAACATTGAAACTTTGATGCAGAAGTTAAGTGAAAATGAAACCCAAAATACTGTAAGTAAATCAAAATTTCTGCCTCTTTTTGTTCTGTGCTGTACATTTGAAAATGGCTATGTCATGGGATCATACAATTTCAAGTGACAGTGGCAAATGGGAGTATTTGTGGTTTATCATCACAAAGTGGAATCTTAGTTTTAGACCTGAAATGTTCATCAGTGTGCATTACCATTGCATTGTTGTGTACAGACACGAAACCCATTTTTTTTTGTTATTTTTTTCCCATGAAGAATCTCAGAAGAAAAATACTTGAAAGGGAGAAACATGTTAAAGAACTTTCATTCAGGCTTCAGCTTGAAAAAGTGAGTGACCAGTTCTGTTAGAATGAATGTTTTCTTCCAATTTACTAGTCTTATTTACGAATTTTAAATTTTGTGATTTCTGTTTAACATTAACAACATTATTAACAAGTTACTGCTTGTGAATATACTTGCAGAGCATGTTTTATCTTTTCCAGCTTTTGAGGGCATTCAAATTTCAGTTAGAAACTACAGCAAAATAGAAAGAATATAGATAGCATCATATAGCATATTTCCATAGACCAACAGATTTGTGTTTATTTCTCTTTCTTAGCTCAATGTACAGAAAGAAGACCATCTGTCAAAATCAATAAAAGCAGTACAAGCTCACCTGCTATGTCAGATTCAAAGAAAAGAAGTGGAAAATGATGAATTAAAAGTGAAAATACAGGTCAACATATTTTCATTTGTGTTTCAGTTTATTTGGAATAGTAGCCTTACTGTGGTCAGTTTAACTCGGGTGTGAGAGTTAAATCTTAAAGTATTGCTTGAAATCAAACTCTCTGTGAAAAAAATCTCAAACAGTAAATTAGCATTTATATTTTGCACAGTCTGACTACACAATCTTAATTGCAAAGGATTTTTTTTTTCCTCAACTTGTGCATGCTAGCAGTTCTGCTGAAGACATGTTAAGCACACATAAAAACATTTGCATTGACCTAACTGCTATCTAGGAGGTAGATATCGATCCTGAGGCAGTCTCCATATAGTCCATGAAAAGAGATAGACAAGTCCCCAGGATGACTGTGTTGTCAGATAAGGGTGGTGAATCACTTGTTTCTTTTTATTGACACTGAAAGAATAAATAAATCTCTTAATATTGACTGAAAGAGAAACAGTTCAGTCTAATGCTTAACTTCACTTTAAGGTAGGTGAAATTATTTCTATTTTCTGTTCTAAAAAGAAAGTGGTAAATTTGGACATTTCCATCAGTTAATGACTTTAGAACAAGGCAAGGACAAGGTCGTATGTCAGAGTCTGGAGCTGTATGAGGCCTCAGTTTCAGTATTTGAAACTTGTCAAGAACATAGGCGTGAATCAGAAAATATTGGCTAACAATAACATACTTCTAATATCCAAATTTTTTTTGATAGCATACATTCCCTAGTAATTGTATCATTTGAAGTTAAGGAGTCTATAGCAACTCAATTCCAAAAAAGTCACATCTGTGTCTATAAATGCCTCATGTATTCTTCTAAACAAAACCTGCTTTCTTGTTCTACCTAGTACAGCTACAGAATTCCAAAAACATTTTCATTGGATAAAGTAACTTGATATACAATTGTATTTTCATTCAATCTTCATTTAAAAGTTTTGTTTGTTTGCTCTTGAAGTGCTGAAGTCAGTTGCTAGCTTAAATCCTGTTGATTTGGTTAATATCTGGACAGCAGCTGGCAAAAGCTTAGCGTTACCCTTATGAAATCTCAATTTAAATTTACCTCTGCCACTGAATAATGCCCAGAGCACTTACTCTTAGTGTGATTGTGACCTCCTGCGGTTATAACAGGGGATAACAGTTGTTGATTTATGTTGCGACGGAGGGAAGACACAGTCACTCAATATGAGTGATCAGCAGGCTTCGTTTATTGTCTCTTACAGTCACCTTTTATGCCTTCTTATAATTAGCTCATACATATTACAAAAGTTAAGCTCATTATTGGTTAGTTGCCTAAATACCAAGCCCGCCCCTAATTTCTCTTCTGTAGTTTTCTGTTCCCACCTGCAACATTCTTTTCCCCCAAAAATCTTCCTGTTATTGTGTAACAAGGACAGCCAAAGACAGTGTATTTTGCTTTACTTCAGATAAGCTGAGAGCCATGTGCATTTTTGTCCAGCCAGCTGGACTATGACTATGTGACCCTTTTCAGCTAGCTAGTTATCCACAGATTTATACCAACAGTTAAAGAAGTCCCTATAGAGTCAGATTTTCTGTATTTACTGAAGGTGTTCTCATGCCACCCCAGCCTCACACACACACCCATGCCAAGTAACATTTTTGTTTACGAAATGCCCTATAAACATCTAGATACAAATACTGCTTCCTGCATATTTGGTGGTTTTTGTAATTTCATTTTTTGAAGTAGTACTTTACCTTTTGGTGAGTCCTAGTACCTTAGACTGTCTTTTACTTGGAAAACCATATATGTTTTTCATTGATTGTGGAAACATTGTGGGGTCATTAGCAGGACCTATACTAACAGATATCCTCTCATATGTATAATATGCATATTTTATAGGAACTGGCGAATAGTATCTTGAATAAGGCTGGTACATTAATGTAGTCAGTAGGTTAAATGGCATGCTATTCTGGGTTTAATTATGTTCTATGTGAATAAACTTAAGTGTCAGACCTAGATTCAAGTGAAAGAAACAAATGCATTAATCATTCTTACAATTAGGATGTTTATCAGTGACTTGAGAAATTGATTTACACTGTTAGCCTACTGACATTGCTGTAATTTGGCAGAATAATAAGTTATATGAATGGAACTTGCACTTGTCTCTATTAAATAGTTGTCTACTGGTAGCTTGGTCATACTTTCTATAAGCTGTAGCACCTTAATAATTGCATTTGCGATTCTCCAGTATTGCTTTTATTGTATGTTATCATGTACTGTTTTAATGTCTGGTCTTTTTTTTTCCATTTATATTTAAATAACAAGTGATATGTTGATGAAAAATACAAAACTCATGAAGTTAGAGAGGTCAGCTTCCTGCATTGGGAAAGAGTTGATGTTTAATTATGTTGCAGACTCTAGAAAAGAAAATAGCAGAGTGGAAACTTCGAATTGGTGAATACAAGCACCAGATGTTAGCCTTAAAGGAAGCAAGTGAGCGAAAGAAGACTGCTCTGAAAAAAGCAATCAGGTCCCAGAAACAAAGAGCTCGGCACTTTGAAGCAGCTGTGGAAAATCTAACCTCCAGAATAAGAGAACGTGTGAGTGACTATGCTGTGAGCAATGTTGTGCTGTATGGTTTTAAGGGGAACAATTGGGAGACTTTCAGCTGTGGAAAACGGGAAAAAGTTGGTTCATCATGCTGCATTTGTACCTTTTACTTATTTTGCTGCTTGGTTAAGGAAAAGGTTTAAGTGACATGCAAACTGTTACTACATTCACTGCCTTTATTTTGTCAAAATTTAGTGAATGTCTTAAGCCATGATGTTGTATACCTCAAACTGTAATAAGTAAGGAAAGTCTGATAAACTTTCAGTTACACCTTTCCTGATCTTCCTGTTGGACCTTTACAGATATACACTAACTCAGAAGTACAGTGTACTAAATGAGAATCCATGATTGGGGTTTGAAGTCCGTTTTATTTATCAGTGTATGACATTTCATGTGGATGCTTAGCTTTGTTTCTAAGCTGCTTGCTCTGAACCTTTTCAAAATATAAATACAAAAATTCCTTAATCCAAATTGTTCCATAGATTCTTGCCTTGCATGTCCCTACAGTGTGTAATTTTTCAAAAAGGCCAGGTGGATCAAAACTGTGCTGAAATCTTTATTGCCTTATGTAGGTTTCCTAATAAGAGTATGTTTTCATACTTTCAGATGTCTTGCCATCATTTTGGATGTGTTAGTACTGAAGTTATATTTTTCCAGTTAGTATACCAGGAGATGGTTAATAATGTCTTTTTTCCTCTTTGATCTTTGTGAGAAGGCAGTAAGTGGATCTTTAAGTACACCTAGCAGTACAGAGGGATGGCAGCTAACTCCTGAACTTTTGATGTTTTGTAGTCACACTATTGTTTTCTTTCCCTATTGAAGACCTGGTGAACTTCAAGATAGCATGTGTTTGTTAATTATCCATAGTTCTTTGCATTTCCTACCTAAGTATTATTTTTCATTCTTAAAATGTTTTGGCAGAATTTTATTTTTGTCTTAATTTATGTAATATGTAGTAGAGGTGTATTGGAGACAAATACTTTTGTATGAAAATATTTTCACCTTAAATCTTGAAATATTGTTGTATTCTACAGTTGGTATAAAGTGCCAGTGTTTAACTGTGTCTGTGCCTTGAAGGTAAGTCTGTACATAGACTAATTTTTTAACAAGTGAGTGGTTTTGTTTGTTTTCTTTTGATCCAAGACAAAATTTACATTGCTTTGTACTAGGGAGATCCAATAAAGCCATCTTATATTAAATAGCTCTTGTGTTTACTAAAAGTTGTAGAACTAGATGACATTGTCCAGTGGCAATATTTTTTTACATAATGTGTAATTCCTGTATTCTCTAGGAAGTCAAACTGTCTGAGATACTGTTGGCATCTGATGCCTGGAAAAACCAGCATGATAGAACGGTTGAAGAAAAGACAGCATTAGAAATTCAAATAGAAGAACTTAACAAGTAAGTTAAACTGATAGTTTTTTTGTTTGTATTCACACAGTGTTGATATTTAGTAGTGTAGTAGTTGGTGTTGACAATGTAAACAAGTTTATTCATATTTTAAAATTCTGAGCAGAATTTAGAAGTTGGAAACAAGAACAAATTTAACATTCTTAGCCTTCTCTTTGCTGTGTTTCACAACCTTTTTTAAAAAAGTCGTTCACCCATACAAGTAAGGAGTATATTCTTTCCCCTGCATACTTCCAATTAGCCTGAACTTGATAGTAGCTACTATGCTGCTTCCTCAGAACCACTTATTAACTGATTCAACAATTTGATTCTTAGGCTTCTAAGCCTAAGAAGGTTCTTAGATGGTTCTTAGGCTTCTAGTTTCTGCTTCAGACTAATGATGGTGAAATTATTTCAGTTCTGCTAATGTTTTACCCCACTAGTGGATAGAGAAAGGTTCCTCTCAGATGCACATTTGAACAGTTTATTCTTGTAAGGAAAAGCAACACAGAATTGTCCAACCTTATTCAAACTACACAATGAAATCTTAATGTACATGAAGGATATGCCATATTCTTTGGCAGACAGTGACAAATATCCTTTTACCTTTTCTGTCAGTAGAAACATGGACTGTAATTCAAGGAAGCAAAAGAAACTGTAGGTGCCTTTATTCTAGGTCTAAGGCAGAATGTGTATTTTACAAAGAACTTGATTAATCCTCATATATGTAACAGCTCAAATTAAATTGGCTTGACTTATATTTGTGTTTCAGAAAATCTGACATTTCTGAAAATATTTTCAGTACATGTTAAAATTTTAACAGTGCAGGTACTTGTCAGTCCTATCTGTCTAGCCTGCTGTTTGCCCAGGGTATATGAGGAGGCATCTAGGAAAGTGTAAAAAAAAAAAAAAAAAAAAAAAAAAAAAAAAAACAACAAAAAAAACCAAAAAATGGAAACATCTATAATATTTCCCTCAAGTACTCATCCTGCTTCCAATAGTTTTTTTGCTGGTTTTACTTTAGCTGAAAATAATAGCCTTTGCTTGAAATCTACCATTCCAACAGACTTGTTCTACTAGGCAGTGTATGGCTAAAGAGCAAAACAAATTTCATTGTTTATTAACATGAAAAGCAAATAGTGAGGCATAGCACAACTTGTTGCTTTTGATAACAGAAAGTACCATTTCTAAACTAGCTATGGAATGTTCTTAGTAGGACGTTATCTGACAGACCCTATAAATTCAATGCAATTCAATTTTGTACAGTAAGTTGTCTTGGAAACATGCTTGGACATTCTAGGTAATGAATTTATAATTGAGCAAGGACCACTTACTTCCTTGGTGGACCGCTCTTTTGGATAGTTTCTTATTTCTATAGATACTGCTTTCTTGGGATGCTTAAATGCATTCTCTGTTTTGTTTGTGTTTTTTTTGCTTAAAATGAGAACAATGAAGGAGTATGTGTTAAGGTACAATTTAATTTGCATAAAGAGTTTTGCAAGCATTATATATTGCACAGAGTTCTTGCCTACCTAACAAGGCAGATCACAAACCTTTTGGAAGAACTGAAAAGAAAGGAGGAATGGAGAAGAAACTCAGATAAGGAAATTCTTGGAAAGCTGAATTCTGTTAACACTGAAAACGAAAATATTTACCTTGAAAATGAAAAATTAAAGGTAAGATCATTATAAAACATTGTTGAATGACTCTGCATTTCAGATACATTAATGGAGTAACCACATTAATTCCCTTGGGGCCTTCTGTCTAGAGATCCCAAACCTGTAGAATAAATTTTGCTGTCCATGTTTTGCAGTAAGTGAAAATGAGACATTTAAATTTTATCAGTGGAAATCCATAGCAAAGCTAGGAACAGGGTTGTCTAATCATCTATCTGCTTAACCATTTATTTTACTGACAGTAGCTACAAAGCTGCTTAACTAGAAATTGTTTATGTTTGTAAAACTTTTTGAAATCAAAGGACTGGGTTTAGCTCAACTATTAATTTCAATTTTTAAAGGCTTTACAGGTTTTGGATTGTATTTATCCTCCAAAGTAAATGTTCTCATGAGCTGACAAATGAACTGTGGGCTATAATTTTTGATTGACAGGATAGACAATTGTGTCACTCTTCCTAATGCCTGCAGGTCACTTTGTAGTAATATCACATGGTAGATTGTGTTATTTTAATAACACTCTTAAATTTTTTTTTTCCCATGGTTTAATCAAGGCTTCCCTTGCTACACTGGAAAAGAGTACTGTTGAAAGTGAGCTGCTAAATCTGCAAGAAAAGGCAAAGCTGCAGGAAAACCTTGTTGAACTGTACAAAAATCAGGTGACCAGTATATTTGAAATGTTTAAGTATGGTTTATAAATTTGTAAGCAGTTTTGAGGAAATGATATTTTATTTGTAATAAAACAGATTTGTCATGGTGATTGTAATACTGTTGTAACATCGGGGATGATGGAAGAGAGTGCCATTATAGACCATATCAAAGAATAGTCTCCTCATTATTACTAGGATGCATAATCCTTATTAAATTGTGTGAAGCCCAGCTGAAGCTCATTGAAGCCAACAGAGTTAATTACATACTTGCTTAGAAAAGACTTGCTTCCTAAAAAGCAAGTTAGTAATCTAATAAATTGTATTTAAAAAAAAAATTGAGTCTAATGTCTTTAGTAGACATATCCAATGATATTTTTACCTCTCCTTGGACATCTTTATTTCCACGTTCCTAAGGATAATAAACCAGCATTCAAGTACTGCTGTAAGAGGTTTTTTATTTACATATGTAGTTCCATATTGAAAATACCAGCAAAACATATAAATCAGACTTAAAATGAGCTTTTTTTATCAATTGCTTTTTTGTATTTGGCTTTATTCACGAGAAGAAATTTTAGAACATTGATTCCAAGTTGTATGTTTCTGCTATAGTATAGACACCACTTCACTGACATTCTTCACTTAAGTCTTTTTAAAATCATTGACAAGAGAAAAGACACAATACAAAATCTAGCTATAACCAGTGTGCCTTGTCCGTGGAATGCATCACCACAATTAAAGTTGCTGCCAGCTTTAAGATGGAAGATGAGATTCCAGCAAACCGCCAGCCTTAAGCAGTGAGTGGGATGAAATTCCCTGCCTGGGTAGCTGTGGTGACTCCAGATGGGAGCTGCCCATGACACTTGTTACCTGGGGACAGAAGGATGAGTCAAGTTGGCTGCTGCTTTAGCACGACTCATTCTCCCTTGTTGAAAACACAATGTGGATATCAAGAGTGCTCTTTTCCTGGCTACCTTTTTATATTTGCTGTGATGAGTAGGATAATGAAAGTAAATAACTTAATCTAATGACAAATATTGAGATTCTATCTAGAAATCAAAGGTTTTCCTTTATGCTTCTTACTAATGATTCTATTGTCTCTATATTTAAAAGAAACACCTTGCAAGTGTATGTGAAAAATATATGTTGTCCTAGGTACAGAAATTACAAACAGCAGTAGAAGAATTGAAATCCAGATATGCAACAGTCTTAAATGAAAACAAAAGAATAACAGAAAACAAATGCTTAAAAGCAGATAAGGTAAGTCTTGCAGTGATATAGCATGTTTCCAGACAGTTCTGTAGGACATTGATCTTTCCTACATTATTGTGACCCACTTATTAGAAGTCACAAGACACTGGCTCTTTTTTTCTTTTTCAAATGTACAAAACTTTTATAAATTCACTGAAAGTTTTACTAACTCTTACTTGTGAGCTGGTGGCTCTTTTGATCAATTGCAAACAGGTGAGAAATCATTTCTAGAGTAATGATTAAGGAGTGGGGCTATTTTAGAATTTGAGAATTCTTTTATTTTTAAAAATGTGGTTTTATTCTTGTTGATTTTAAAACTAGATCTTTCAACAAAACACCTGTGAAAGTTGTGTATTGAAGCAAACCTATTGTAAGACTTCTTTGTTTTAACTGCCAGGTAAAACAGAAACCATGCAGGGATGAGTTTTTTTATGTTTTTCAGCAGATGGAGCCGAATACTAGGACACAGTTAGCACATTCTTAAGCATCAGAAAACAATGCAAAACTGGTAGGAAAACAAATTTCCTCAGTTCCATAGCTCATCAAAATACATATTCTTTTAAGCAATTAAGCTGAGGCAGGGACAGGTTTTGTGTTGTCTGCAATGTTCTGTTTTGGAGAACAGAATTAGTCCTCAGAGAAGCACCTTTAGGTGTTTTATTTCATACTAACTTTATTTTTCCATGATTGAGTTGTAATAAGGAAAATTCTGAACCAATAAGTAATATTTGCACATAGCTTCAGATGGCATTAGGTGTTGTCCTCTTTCCAAATACTGCAATAGCTGTATGGTCAGAATTTTTTCTGTAGGCTGCTTAGTGTGTCTGTATGCCAGTTCCCAAATCATACTGTATAAAAATAAAATACATTTGGATATTGCATGATGAACTGCTAACACTTGCATAATTTTGTAAATGTTCATTATGAGTGTTACTGAGTCTTTAATGAAATGTAGTCAGAGATGGAAATTTCTCCAGTGGTGAACTTGTAACTTTGTCAGTATTTCATACAATAGGTGATATTATGCAGCTTGTGTAGAATTTCAGATTTATTACACACATGGAAAGCCATTAGGTATTACAACAGTTGATTTATGGTTTTACACTTACGTTTTTCTCCTGTGATGAGACTGTGCAGGTGAGGGACAAAACAGAGGCTGAGTTTAAGGCGTTAGAACATGTTTGTGACTTGCTGAAAGCAGCTGAGGAAAAGCAGCAAGGATATCAGGAAAAGCTTATTATGTCCTGGGAAAGGATCCATACAAAGAAATGCAAAACCCTTAGGGAGCTGCAGGTTCAGATGCTTAGAACATGCTGATTTTTAAAGATAAATAAGAAAGTTATGTGGAAGAAAGTGGAACATTTTTTTCCTATTAGCGTGTGTGACAGTTGTGCAGTTTCCTTTATTTGCTTCATAAATCAAAAAAGTCTTCTGTAGAAATAGCATAGTGCAAATAAAACTATTGCCAACTGTATTTACATTAATTCAGTATGTGACAAGACTAGTTACTTTAAGATCCTGTATCTTTTAAGTAAGTGCATTCTTGATCCTTTTGAATACTGATGTCCTGAGATGTGTTGCAGAATTCTTCCCTGGAAATAAATGTGCAAGTATAATTATTGTTTGTATTGAGTGGAATAATTTAATTTCACATTAGTTTTGTTTTTAATGACTAATTTATAAACCAGACAATATTTTCTCTGATAAATAGTCATAAATTGTATTGATGATGATGTATAACTTTTAATGATTTCATTTTGTTCATTGATAAAGTATTTTTAAAATGCTTTAATAGGATCATTTCTATTTTTAGCAATATTTTGGTACTACTGCTTGTACTTAAGCCTGGATATGAATATTCCTCAGCTTTTTATTTTCCTTGTGACATCAATTTCAATGGCAGGGCTAAGTTTTAAAGGGTTTTGTTGTTCTCTTTTCTCTCTCCTTTTAATGTGCTTTTGAGTTAAAGAGAATACTCTGCTAGCACAAAAGACAAAGGCATTTGAATCAGTAGGGTAGGAAAGGGGCTTAATCTTCCTGTCAGTAGGAAAACCAGCTGAAATACAGTGAGTCTCTGTGTCCTTATAGACTTTATATGCTTATTAAAAAAAAGTAGTTTTTGATTTTTTTAGATTTCTTGTCAAGATGATCATCAAATTTTGTTCTTATTTGCATAATTTTAAATACTCCTTCCAGGAATGCTCATAAGTTCATAAATCCATCTTTCCTTAATAAGTACTTAAGCAACAAGTAATTTTGAGGTGCATATATGTAATGATATATGTAACTTAATCTAACTACATGTTTTCCTGAATAAATGCAAAAAAATCCTTGTAAGTACAGTGAAGCAATTGGGAATATAATCACCAGTCTGGTGGAACAGTAGTTAAATTTCAGTGTTAAATCTTGGTGACATTCTTTAGAGATTCTGACCTTTGGTCCTATGACCAGAATTCAGGAAAATTTCTTTGAAGTAACTGGACCATGTGCAGAAACCTGGGTTCAGGTGGACCAGGGCATCAGTTCACTACCCCTCTGCTAGAGGTTTCTGCAACTACCAGCCTGCTTGCTGAGCAGCCTGTAATTCACATTAAAAAAATCAGCCAGTTTAGTTCAAATTACTGGATGGAACTGCTTGAGGTAGCCCAGTGAAGGATGGCATTGCCTCTTAAATAATGGCACCAGCAGGCCGCTGATGTGGTGATTTATTACTAATTTGCTGTAGATGGATGATAGCAAGATAACAGTAATCTCATCACTACTGTTAACAGATTTAAAAGAAAAGATGTAAAAGTTTGTGAGTCTGGATGCTGGGTAGGGGAAGACAGTTTGGCTTCTTGCTTTTGTTAGCTGCTGCTACTGATGTAGCTCTTCTTATGAACTTGGTTGTCTGTCTTGATACTCACTACTTCATGAAATTCCTTGCCAGTGCTACACCGTCATGTGGTAAAGGTGTGTATATATATATATATGCGGTATTACTTTTGTGCTTCCTGTGACTGTAGTGTGAGGGAACTTATTTTTGCTGGAATCTAAATCAGAGTCAAAGTTCACAAGGAGGTCAACCTGGCCAACCCCTAATACACAGGGCTGCATGAGCAGCGTATGGGTTGCGTTAGGGCTTCACTTTGTTACATAGCAGGTTCTCAGCCTTAAAGTATTTACACAAAGTTTTAGCCTGTTACTTTGGCTGCATTTTATTTCTTTTAAAGAAAATATCATGTATATTTGAGTGTAATACAGCGTTTGCCTGAAATTACAGTTAAATTGTTTGATTAGATTTTAATAGGCAAGCTTACTTTGATCTGTAATATCCTGTATATAGGTCTCTTCAACTAGAAAGGAATTGTCATTTTTACAGGAGGAAGATGATGTAACTTCCTTGTGCAGTCTTTCCTTAGAAGAAGAAAACCGTAACATTCAGAAGAAATATGAAGATCTTAAATGGTAACTAAAAAATCTGACTGTAATTAATTCCTACACTGTTCTGCTATAGTGAATTATGTGTTAATCTGTTTTGCATAAAGGCAATTAGAAGAGATGGAATTTCAAAATGAAGAACTTGCTTGTCAGCTTAAAAAGGAAGATGAGAGTCTTCAGAGCAGTAAATTACAGCTTGAAGAGAAAATTGCAGAATATAATGGATTAACCAGGCAACTGGAATCTGCTTTGGAAGAAGGGAGGAAAATGGTACCGATGATCTAATACATTTCCTAATATTGTTTTCCTTTTTCTGTTTTAAAATAGCATTAAAAAATACGCTTGAGAAGAAAAGATGGGGTAAGATCTAGATGTAGGGAGCAATACTAAAAAGTTACTGGGAAATTCTGCATGTTTAAATATGGATTGCACAATTAAACTACTTTGTGGAATTCGGATTCTATTGAAATAAATGACGAAGTTCAGTGGGCCAACATTTCACTGTCATTTTTTTGGTGACAATCAAAATGCTTTAACCACCTAATATTAAATCCCACTCACATGGCAAAAAGATTCTGAACAAAAGCTTAATCTTGCCTTTTTCTTGTTTTCTCTGGAATAGGCAGCCCATAAGAACTTTGTTGAAGTCCTTCTCATTTCAGAGGAAGCCTTTGCACACTTTCAATATTAAGCAGAGATTTGTCCTTTGTAGAAAGGATGCAAGCAGTAAATCAAATGGAAGAGGAAATATAATTAAGGCTGCAGTTAATTAATTAGTTTAATCAGATAATATGTATGTAGCGGTAACTTCTGTCTCGGATTAATCATGTTGAGATAAGCTATCTGAATTTTTTTCAATACTATCTGGGGGTATTGATTTGGTTTGAAAAGAATAACAACTTTGTTAACTCATTTGTAAGTTAAGGCAAAACTGTCTCCCTTCCAATAATACTACATGTTTTTTCAAATTGAAACTTCTTTCAAATTTATCCAATTATTTCCCAGGTTTAATTTCTCTGTGTAGGAAATAACTAAGGTATTAAATGATAGAATAGGAAATAGAGCTATTAATGCTAAGGTATAAGAAAATAATTTGGTTTGGGCTTTAAGTGAAAGTAAATATACATAATTTCTCTCTCATTACTATTTAGGTAGCTGAAGAACTGGAAAAAATATCATACAAAGAACAAGCCCTTCAGACAAAAATGCTGGTTCTTGAAACTGAAGTGAGAAAGGGGCAAGAAGAGAGAAAACAACTCCTCTGTGTATTACACCACGTGAGTAAATAATACTGTTGATAACTTCAGGAATTACTTAACACATCACTACTTACAGTAAAAGCTACTTTTACTGGAAAACACTACTAAAACAACATATACACAGTTTTGGAGACAGCAGATTAATTCAACTTGATGATACACTTTGTATATTGACATTTCTAATAGATTTAACAGATGCCCAGTCTAACTAAATCACTAGAATGATATTGAGTTTACATCTTTCATTCAATCCAGTTTTCCCAGCAAGGCAAACACGAAAAAATATGTATGAAGTTGTAATTTCCCTCTCAGATTAATCATCATGTTCAGTAAGCATACCTGGATTTGAAAGGAAGTTCCATATAATAATTGGAATAACAGTTCTATATGTCACTGCGTAACAGTTCCATAGTGTATCTTACCCCCCCTCCCCACCCCCACCCCCCCCGAGCTGATAACAAGAATCTGATATTATGAAAATTTGGTATATAAACTGAAAGCTTTTCACAATGTTGGACATAAATGTAGCTAGTAACAAAAGAGATAATCTAATTTTTTTCCAAAGTATTAAGCCTTTAAATGCCCATGTTTTGATATGTTGGTGCTTACCTATTCAGCAAAGCCACAGTCTAAGAAGGTATTTTGGATGAGTAATCTCAAAAGAAGTCTGTTCTATTGTTTTATCTAATCCAGAAAATTTCAGCATATTTTCTATTAATGTCAGACAAAGCTGAATTCCCTAGACTAGTGGTGGCAAATAATTTGCTTTAATCAAAGTTTTGATATAGTTAGAGATTTGTCCTGTGATAAATGATAATAAGCTGTAGAGCTATTTAAAACAAATACAGAAGACACTAAAAAAAGTTCTACTGTCACTCTCCTAGACTTTCAAAAACAACATGCTGTATTCTGACTTGAAGCATTCAAGGTTAAAATCAAGCCAACCTAAAAGCAAACTCTGATCAAGATATAAATAAGACATCAGAGAACAGTTCTGAATTCAGTATGCTTTAACTAATTTTTGTCTGTGTCCGGTGCAACTTAATGTCTGCATTTACTCAAGACAAAAGTGTTCTTAAAACAAAATCAGACACTGGCTAGTGTTTTATTCTACTTCAAATATTTTTTTCATAGGAATGTGTTACCATGTTAATGTAGAATAGATAAAAAAGAAAATGTTCTTGTCTTCTGTCCCAGAAAGGGACAGATTTGTTTCCAGGTCATGTCACAGGTATGTTTTCAAATGCTTTCTGTTTGAAGCCTACAGTTAAAATACATATGTGAAAGATACATATATATGAGAGAAGAACTGTTCTAAATTGATTAATTGGTTTTTATTCTTATTACATTTACATATAACTGAGAATGCATTATGGAAAATGATAAAATGGTCTTATACCTGTTATAGTGAAACTGGAAGCAAAATAGGACTGTGAAGGTAACTTTATCCAGTTATTCATTCTAACTTTACTATTTTTTTCTGAAGTTGGATTTAAATCTGATGACTGTAATTCTGTATTTTTTAAAATTTAATTTTAGTCAACTAGCATCTGAAATCTGTAATAGACTTAAAAGGAAATACCTGAATATCTGTAGTATTTATACAACAAATGATATATGGTGTGCATCAGGTATGAATCTAATGAGCAAATAATATTGCTATCAATCATCTAATTTATACAAGGCATCAAAAATCATATTGCGTAAGAAATCAGTGACAGATGTTTCCTTGAAAAATCAACATGAGAGTGAGTGTTAAGTTCATAACAGATCTAGGATGCTAGGAGTCTTTCATGCTAAAAATTCAGGTTAGGTTTTACGTTCCCAGGCCTTTTTTTGGATTATGAGTGTATTCAAACATGTTCAGTTTGGTCCTGACAACACAAAGCTTCAAAATTTTGAGGTCTTTAAGGGAAACTTCCTCTAGACCAGGTTGCTCAAAGCCCCATCCAACCTGGCCTTGAATGTTTCCAGGGATGGGGCATCCATAACTTCTCTGGGCAACCTTACCAGGGTCTCAAGACTCTCACAGTAAAGAATTTCTTAATATCTCATCTAAACCTACCCTCTTTCAGTTTAAAGCCATTTCCCCTTGTCCTATCACTACCTGCCCCTGTAAAAAGTCCCTCTCCAGCTTTCCTGCAGGCTGCTGTTGGGTACTGGGAGGCTGCTGTAAGGTCTCCCTGGAGCCACCTTTACTCCAGGCTGAACAAACCCACCTCTCTCAGCCTGTCTTCATAGCAGAGATGCTCCAGCACTCTGATTATCTTTGTGGCCCTCTGGACTTGTTTCAACAGGTCCATGGCCTTTTTATGCTGGGGGCCGCAGAGCTGAGCACAGTACACCAGTTGCCTTAGGTTATTATTTTGATTGATTTGTATTTTATTTCTAAGTAGGATTGCATTTCTCTTTTCCTTAGAACGAAAAGCACCATGAAGTTCATTTGAAAGAGCTGGAGAACAGCCTGCAGAAGTCGGAGAGCAAGAGCCAGAGCATCCGGAACTATGTGCAGTTTTTGAAAGCTTCATACATAACAATGTTTGGTTGAATTCTTTAGTTTTTAATTTAGTTAATAATAGAGAAACAATTATCATAGAGAAATAAATAAGAATTTAGTAACAGAGAAACTTTTCAAGGTTTGTTTCTAAATCTTGTTGGAGGCAAGAGATTTTATAGTATTTTACAGAGCTGAGTACTATTATGTTAGTTCTTCCCAAGGAATACTTCTGTCATGGGCAGGGAAAAGCAGGTCAATCATTACTGTATATCCTGCTGGCTGGTCACATAGGGAAAATTTACCTGGTATTACTGATATAAAGAATTGTATTATTCATGCAACAGAAGTGAAAAGGCAGACTGCATGACAGTAGTGACAGGTGTGTAAGTGTGGGGTATACACACAAAGTTGTATATTGGTCTGTGAATTTATCGTGTGTTAGGTGCTGTCCTGTAAAGTCTTATGTGCATCCTTTCAGTCTGCAGTAAATGCAGATGATCACAGATTACCTTTCAGTTCATGTGGGGGGAGAGAACACACATGGACTGGTTGCATAGTAATTTGTGTGTTCTAATTATTAAAAGTTATATGATATATAAGTCATTATACTTCTGTAAATGTAGAAATTTAATTGCCCAAGATAATGATACCTATCCTATTAATACAGGCAAAAATTTAGAGCACGTTGGGTTTGCTTCCTCTTTTTCCCTGCAGCTTAGCACCAGTATAGCACGCGCTACTGCGCTGCATGAAGGAGTTGCCACAAGGCTGTCCCATCCAGCCTTTTCTCCCTACGTCCCATTATGATCAGGAGTATACTGTAGTAATATTTTACAACCATAAGTAGGAAGGTATTTTAGATACAGGTAAAGTTTAAGCTCTGAAAGTGTTGGTGTGCCCTTTCACAGTGACACAGCTCCAGCAAGGTGGGACAGTATTCCCCTGTGTGTGAGTACAAAGGCTGCTGTCATAAGACTGACTTAAGCCTCAGGTTAAACACATGTAAATAATCAGCTGATACAGGGCTAATAATTGTTTTTTATAGATATATGCTGTGATATGGTTTTGAAAAGTAGTGCATTCAATTAAATATATGTAAATTAGAATGTGTATTTAAAGAATATATATTTTTTGATGGAAAACATGTTAGTTCATGTACAGACAATACTTGTTTGTTAAACACAGTATTTTGTTGTTAGTTATTTATATTGTATAGAATGTTGACGTCTTTTTTTTTACAAATGCTTATCGATCTTAACAAATACTGATAAGTGCTAATGATCTGCTTGTGTGCGCTTTTTTAAAAATAAAACTGTCATTTATTATATATGACATGCTAGTAGCAAATACTTCTGTTAAATTTTGGGGTTTTTTACCTTAAACATACACACACACTTACAACCATATTTTTATTCATTTAGTTCTGCTTGTGCTCCTTATAAAATATCAAAACCTTTTTGAAAATCATCATGTGTGAAGGAAAAATTTCAGAAATAGTGTTACATCCAGTCCATGACTGGTTTTTGAAAGGTCATCATGGAGACTTGTATACTTTTCATTGATAAATGATACAAAGATGTACAGTAACTTGATTTCAACCTGTTTTTTGCTATCCAGGACATTAATTTTTTTTTTCTTCCTGTGCATTTGTAAGAAACAGATCTGGAATTAAAGTTGCTGGCAGCTTCAGGTAGCTTTTTACCTCTAAACGTCTACGAACAGAATAGATTTATGTCAAAGTATATGTGACTTGATTTAACTTGTAAAATTAGAAATTTGTATTTTTTTCAGTTCAACACAGTTTCCATTCTGCTAATCTAGTCTCTTTCCTTTTCATATTCAATCACTGGAACATAGATTTTTCATCTTTGAAATCTTAGAAATACCTTTAAAAGGAAGACAACATTTTCCAAATGATGGTGATATTTTTATGGCTCTCCATCCCTGATTTTCTTTTTTTCATGGTTAGAAATAGGGTTACTACTCACAAAGGTAACTTTTTTCTTTGTTTCTTTTTTAACTGGTGTTAGCTGATCATTTTATTAGTATTTAATTTTTTAGCTCATTTTGAGACAGAATTTGCTGTGGTATTTTTTCTTTAATAAAGAAAAGGATGAAAATATTTTTCTATCTACCTAAGGATCTGGCATTTACTTGAGATTGTTGCTTGTATTTTTGGTAACTGTGTAAGATACAGCTACAGTAGTTCTTGCCTTGTTCATTTTACAAGATGTGTCATGCTGCAGAATTCTTGGATACAGCTAGACTGAATTGACTGTATTTTGGGATTGTAATATTTTTCTTTTAAAGCAATTTAGTTTTACTGTCTGCATCACATAGCAAAGTGCCACTCAATTTTCTAGGAAGAAACAGATTCACCATGCTTGCTTTTCTGGGAGCTTTCCTCTCTAGACAGTTTTAGAAGCCCTTGAATGATGGTGTTACCAGCATCTCACCTCTCAGCCTTTTTTCAAATGAGATTTTGATTTAGCATTTCCCCAAAACATTCTTAATATGCTGTTGCAATTTTCAGATACAGTCAGTCAGATGAAATATCTTGCTGCTGCAAATATGTACAGAAAAACTATCACAACAGTTTCTGGTCCATAGTGTACTTGCTTATGTAATTATGGTTGCAGTCAGGTAGTGTTTGTTCACAGACCCTCAGGAAGCAGGAAAGTTTCTTAACTGCTCAGAAAGTTCATGGCCAGAAAAGCAGTATAAAACAGAGATTCTGTGTAATAAAAGTTTGACCTATGCTTTCAATGATGAGCTCACCCAGTAGAAAGTCTTAAAGAGATTTTAGCTGGGTAAGAACAGATAAAAAATAAGATGATGCCACTACTATTCTCCACCCCACTGTATTTAGAAGATTTCCTAGTCCATGGTAAAAACACTTCCTTGCTAAGGCACATAGTTGAATGTTATGCATTGTGTGTGTTGGGTTCTGGGTTTGATAAGATTTTGTGGTAATTTTTCACAAAAACTGATTCAGTAGGATCCAATGTAGGTAAGGCAGCCCATGGCTGAACTGATACTAGTGTTCTTTTTGTAAATCAAATCAGAGCCACCTACAGTTACCGTTTCACCCCAATAACTGTATATTGCTTTATGTGCTATCTGTGTTAAATAATTAATTATTTCTTTTTCTGTAGAGTTTTCTAGGAATGGCTTAAGTGTGATTCCTGTAGCTCTGCTTTTGGGTCAGTTGTGTCATTTCTAGTTGAGGGCAGAGACCCAGCCAGCAGGATACACAATATAAAAGCACACAGCAATTGTTGGTGGGCTAGCACACACAGAAGGAGTCAGGGTTTATGAGCTGTTAGGCTAAGGACTAGTATGCCATCCACCACTTGTAAGCTACATGGGGCATCTTGGCTGGCCAGGGAGGTATCTGTCGGGCGGGGAGAGTCGGGTGATGGGAAACTCATCCTGCTGTCACTGGTTTCCCCTCTTCCACCAGCTTTGTCCTCACTGGTGACTTCAAAATTGCATTTTAAAATGCAATCTAGAGATCACACCGCAGTTAAATCTGTGTTCCTCTTTTTCAGTGCAGTGTATGCTGCTGCATGTGTTTCTTAATGGGGCAGGACTTCAGAATTATGAAAAATTACATGGTTTGAGGGTGGCCAATTCACTTTCTAGCCAGCATGTTTCCATATTCAATCATAATTTCAGAGCTTTAATTAGGTTAAACTATGAATGTAGAGTCCTGAAATTGGCAGACTTTGAGTAGCTGACCTGAGCTCCCTATCGTTGCAGTGCCGTATCTGTGGTAAAACGGACAGTAGCACATTGGTGCCTTGTTTCTTGCTGGTTTTGGGAAATAAATTATTTAAAGTAGATTGTATCTTCTCCTATGCTTTAAATTTGTTAATTTATGCAAACACAGAATTTAAAGCGTCTTAGGGCTACTTGGGGCCCTACCTGCTTTAATCCTGTCTGCTGAGCAGCTTATTATTAGTGGCTTAAGGCTGATCGAAGAACTTGATCTGTTTCTTACCTATGGCACAAAAACTGCTATAAATCCGATGGTAAGATGGAGTGTTTCCAGTAAGAGCACAAACTAAGTAACCTCTCTGGACGCCTGCCCCTGAAGGGCTGCCCTCACAGAAGGCACGCTGCGAGCGTTGAGCTCTGTATGGATGAGGACCCCGTTGAGTGTGAGAGGTTTCTAGCACAGTGTTTCTTCTGACTAGTCCCGTTATCTGTTTAACCGTGAATGAAATCAACGCTTGGATTTTTGTGGAAAGTTGGAGGGACCCTTAACATACAGCTCAAAATGTCTTTGCTAGAATTGTGTCCAGCGTCCCACCTCGTAGAAGAGCCAGGTTAGGCTTTTTGTGACAGTCACTTTGATTTTCCTACAGGAAAAGTGACCCAGCTTCCTCTTCTGGCAAGCTGTTCACAGTGTGACACGTGTGCGCAGCCCCGGCCGTGCTGGGCAGCCTGCAGCTGGCCGGCACGCAGTGATCAGAGCAGGGCCCCAGGGAAGGGCTTGTGCGGGGCGTGGAGTCAGCGCACGGACTTCATACAGAAGTTTTTTTGCTTTTTCAACAACATGGCTCATTTTAAGGCTGCCATAGCTCAAGTGTGTTCCTTAAGGCTAGAGAAGCGAGAGCACTGTGCAGATGTCCACTGATGGGGGATTCAAGCAGTTAAAAACAGGAATTTATTGCAGTTACACAGGTCACCTTGGGTTCAGAATATTTTCTTGCATACCTATGGCTAAACAGTGCTCATAGAGCAGCTGTCACCCAGGAAAGCTTACAAATGTTTGAAGGTGGAGTCTCTTCTATATGGCTGTCCATGTCTATGTGCACCCTTCACTCAGGGTTCTTGGTGTGATGCTTTTGTCTTGCAGCCTTTGGATACGGCTTTTACAGCTACCAACGGTCCAAAGAAATATTATCCTAGTGGTAAAGTGAATGATTCCCACTCAGAGAAATCTAGTGTCTTTAAAATACTGGGTTTATTGAGAATAAGAATGTATTTTCCAGGAAGTAACTGACTTAGGCCTTTTTTGTTTGAGTGTTTGACAGACCAGATCAAATACCTGATTAATGTATTATAATGCTTCTATGGCAGATTAATCTACTTTATTTAAAAGCAACAGGGAAGAAGGTTTTTTTATATGTAGACTCTGCTGCAACCTTGTCTCCCCCTTATGGCAGAATAAACACGGCATTTCATTGCCTCTAAAACTGTACCTTCCAACCTATCAACAATGTAAATATTTCACGTGCCACTCTTCCTTTCAGTGGTACTGCTAAAAATTGAAACCAGGTCTTACTGGTTAAGCTTTGCATGCTTTTCATCCAATTCAATCTTTCAAAAAAAATATCTGTGATAACATCTAATTTCTAGAGCAGCTGTTACATATCCAACAACCATCTCCAGATCTCCCACCAACGTTTTGGGCAGGCCGAGCCCTTGTTCATTATCACCATGACCACAGTCCTATTCTTAGCAAAGGTTCTCCTTTGCAGAGCAGCAGCCTGCTCTGCTGTGGCAGCAGTCCACTTACTAATTTACAACTCCACCCACTAAATGCCACTGTGAATTATAAACTACCAAAGTAAACCATGTATTTGTAACAGCCTCAATTTTACCATCATGCCTGCTTATAAAAGTCAAAGACATTTTTGAAGTGCAAAAGTGCTAAGCTGGCATTTCAGGTTATTCTCAGGATATTGGCTGTTGCTCTACGGTAAGGTTTTCTCCTCCTCTCTCTGCTTGAGAAAATCAGTACGTTAATATACTGCAGAACACAAACTGTTTTGTACCAACATTTCATTCTTTTCTAGAGGAAAAAATCTTAAAAAATCTGAAGAAAGAGCCAAAGCTGGGAGCTTTCAAGTCTGTGCAAATCTTTTGCCAGAGTGTAGGCAAACTTTGCTGAATCTGTCCTAGGCTTTATTTCCAATTTGTTTCTGAATTTCTTGCCATGCCCCTGTGCTTTATAAGCCACCTAAAACACAGTAATAACATCAATATTTACATGCCCCTGTTTAGGTGTTTTTTTTGGAATTGGGCTGTGCTGTAACAGAGATGACGTTTGAAGCAAAGTGGAATTTGCTGCAGCAAGCTTCACCAACAGCCTGGTAGCCACTGAGGTACTTCGCTCGGAGCACGCAGGGAATGCCTTTGTGACAGTCAGTGATTCAGAAGCAAACCTTTTCCTACAGATTACTTTGTAGAGGCAGACAATATACCTCGTGGGTTGCCATATTTGATGATAATTTGATAATTGGTATAATTATGTATTGTAAAACATAAAACCCACCTCATGTCTGCAGTACCCTACCAAAGCTGTGAAGTATAGTGAGTCATAAATAGCACGGCTTTGGGTTTTTTTAAAGTGATAATGTTGTGTAGTTGTTTAAAACAAGTAAGTACCAGAAGCATGACACACGGGTTTTAAACAGTCTGTTTCTCTCCTACCTTTAGTGCTCATTGTCTGCCCACAGACTACTTTAATTTTGCAAAGCAGTAAAATGACAAATAGTGTCACAATAAAATTTCAGAGCTAGCTGAGCTATGGTAAAGGATCAGATCTTTGTTTATGATACTCCTGAAAACCATTAAACTACTGGGAAAGCTCACTTGGAGCCTAGGTTGAGAATTGTTACAGGCAGACAAAGTGGTCTAGCATTGATGCATTTTCTTTTCTGCAGTAGCTTCTGGCCTCCATCTTTTTATGAAATGTCAGAGGTTGAGTATGGTTTTGGAAAACAAGGACGGTGGCTCTGGAAGAGTTTCATCAGGATCAGAAGATCTTGGAATTAGTGGAAGAGAGCATCTCTGTAGGTGGCAGCCAGCTGTTGATAGGAACAATCAAGACAGAGGAGAGTGCCTTTAAATAACATAAAACTAGATGCGTTTATTTCTCTGGAATTAAGTGTAAGCTGAATGATTGGATTTACCTTGTAAGAATTTTAACTCTCTATATTTAAAAATCCAGTTTCTTTCCATTTCAAATAAATTTCCTACTTTCATTAAGTTTTCTTTTACCAAGATTATCATTTAGGAGAGATTTCACTTGGATATTCCTGAAGAGATATAATCCTATAGTGTCTCTATAGAGAAAAACAGAGTTCAAGTTCTATAAATGGAGAGTTCAAATATTGTTCTGACATTTACTGATGACATTCCAACCCTTAGTAATTTGATGCAGTTACACTCAAGCACTGGCATATTTTTTGAAGCATGTGTGATGCAGAAATAGACATTTAAATACTTCTTTGCATGCTTGTATCTCATGGGAGATGTCCCCAGACAGCAGCATTCAGAGGAGGTAGCCTTGCTGATTCCTCTTTCTGTGCGCGCAGATAATTATGGAGGGGAGATGCAGTTATCTTCTAATGACACGTTTCTAGTAGACCCATCACCCCAAGATCTGAAAGAAAAACAAGCTCCCCAGAACAAAATAAATCCCAGTAACAGAAACAAAAACTCCATGCTGTTGTTTTGCGGAATACATCCTTTGAATCCTGCTAGGTACTGCTGGTTGATAGCATTCTTGGCATGGTTCCACTCCCAAACTTAGCGTGCTTAAGCAATACTCACATCTGCTGGGGGTACTGGGAACAGTGGTATCAGCTGCAGTTCCTGTTTTTTATAAAACACTGCTTGCTAGGGTTCAGCTATTCTGGCTTTAGTTACCAAGCTAGTGTCTGGAAACAAGATGACTTTATGATTTTTATACAATAAGCCTTGTTTCTTTCTAGCAGCCTAGTAATTTCTCAGTTCTTGGCATCACATCTGGCTTTGAATGGTAAATATAAAGAATTCCACTTCTCTTCTGTCTTCTTGCTATATTTAATGAACTAAAATTCTGTGTTAAGAGAGGAACTTTGTTCCATCCAGCCGATTCTGCCCCCTTTAGAGCACTTTTCGGTATCCCATAATGGAAAAACAGTGGCTGCTGTGAAGGTGTCTTTTATGAAGGTACTTCATTTGAACAGACAAAGTATGAAAACATCAGGTGCCCAAGCACTCAGTTTTTCATAAGTCCTCTAAGCATCCTTCCTCATTGTGCCTTTTGGAAAACTCATATTACTTGATCTAACCACTCCCCACAATTTCCAGAGGACACCTGGATGATTTGGTTGTCCTTTCTCTGATTGAAGTGACTTCCTTCAAACTTCTTTTTTTCCAGGCAGGAACAAACACATTTTTAAAATAATTTTCCAAAACCTATTTTGGAAGTCAGATCAGACTTACATTAGAAATACCTTTGCACACATCAGAGTCTAATGCCTGAGTTTTCTGTTCGCTGCAGCTGCCACAGTCCAAGGGAAGATGTAATTTAGCCCCAAGACTTGTTATGCATTTCCATTTTGTCTTTGCTTTACATCTTGCTGTTTACATTAGCTGTGGAAGTTTCAGAAACTCCAGGTTATGTACTTCCCAGGGATTATATGACTCTACAGTGAAGACTTTGTTTTGAATACCCCTTTCATTTCCCTCACAAATGGCCTGTTTCAGTGACAGCTGTAATTTGGCTAATCAAGTACTGGAAACAAGACAATCATGCCAAAAAGACCTCAGTGTGAGCTCACTAATTATTCTTTGGTGCTAATTTTTTCCGTTTGCCTCCAGCACAATTAGCAACTGCCCTCCCCAGTATATTCTCTACAAATCTCCTTACTTATTCAGGTCCATCCTAAATTTGCTGGGTTTTCCTTTCTTGGTGAAAACTCATGTTTCAAAATCTTACAATTAGTCTCACAGTATCTTTTACTTAAATAGAGGAAAAGTGTACTTTACTGTAACTATTACCTCCTGGGTAAATACTGGTTTATAGTAGTGAACGCCATACTTCATTTTGCATGTTGGACTTCACTTCCCAAAGTATGGAGATGCATCTAAGAACTGTATACATAGATGAGTTGTTTAAAGGTATGTCCAAGGTTGCCAGGTTTGATTCCAGGTTTTGGTGATTTAGTATCTGCTTTGGACTGGGATGATATAATTTGAGTGCTTCCAACAGATCATAGTGAAGATGCATATAGACTTGCAAAGTTGTGTGAAAGAGCATATGGATTACAGAAATCCTTCCAAGGTGAATGCCCAAGCAGTTTATTTTGGATGGATGGCGAGATGTGGGATGGATGGTTTTAGGTACAATGTCTGACTGTGCTGTCAAGTTCTTCCGAGAATGAGATTATTTCTTTTATGATAGATGAGGCCTCAGTAGGGCATGTGAGCTGTGATCAGACTTCCTGAATTATCTTGCCATTGTATGTATTTGATTAGCCATTCAGAAGCTTAAGTTCTTGAATCTAAAAATCTGGAATTAATTATCCTTGCTTAACGTTTATCACACTGGAAGGGATTAATCATCCTTTGAACTAGATTGTTTCCATACCAATACATTACTGGAGATTAACTTAGATTTATCAAAATTTTATTAAGTTAAAATTCGTAGGCCATTAATAAAGGCTTTCTGGGTCAGTCCCAGTCTCAGATATTTCCTTCAAAGCAGTAAACTGCTCTCAGTAAACTGCTCTGTATATTCTGCTTCTGCAATGGCCGGCGCTGGTGTCCTGCTTGCTCATGGAGGGTGCTCCTGGCTGCTGCTGGCAGGGAGCATGTTCCCAGGGCTCAGAGATGAAGGCACACATGGTAGCGGTTCACAGTCCCACACTTGTATGAGAAGTGCGTGGACATGTAACTTATTTCAGGCATGCACACAAACATAAAAAAAAAAAAAAAAAGGGTTTTGGGAGCAAAGTGAGAGTGTGAATGTTTGTGGTTGCAGCTTTTGTGCCTTCATGTCAAAATACACTCCTTTTGTCTGGCATACCCGCTATTCCTAGCTAAATGAAATAATGCTCTCATACAGAAATGTCCTGGAATGTTTGGGTTTATTCCTCTACCTCCCCTCCCTTCCTCCTTCAAAAATAATGTTTGCGCACAGTTTCGTGGGAAAAGAAACACAAATTTGTGAACTTCAGTGTCTTTACTTCGAGGTTGTACACAACTTTTCCCACACATCCTCAGACAAGCTATTGTTCTTAGTTAAGAAGAATCAAAGACAAAAAGTTAAGTTTTAATTCACACAATTTGTTACATTAAATGAAGCAACTCCCACTCCTATGCTCAGTCTAATTCATTCTTTGACATTCTAATAGTACCTGTTAGTTAATGGCCAGGGTTTTGTTAAAACTCCATGGGAGTTTTGCCAGTGACATCAAGATGGCCAGGACTTTGTCATATATTTTTCTACCCACCGTACGTGAAGTAAAAGTCTGTACTTGGTTTCTGGAGCTGGGATTTTTGTTTTGTTCAGAACTATAGAGAATTGTGGACTGATTGAACCTGGCTATAAACAACTGCAGCACGTTTTTAGTCAGTGATCCTGTTCCAGATCCTTAGCTTGCCCACTTGAAAATAACTGTATTAAGTGCTCACAGAGCCCATAGGACAAAAATAACTTCCATGTGTTAAGCCACTTAAAGCTGTCAAATGTGAGAAATTATATTACCCACCATAATTCAATGCTTGAATTTAGTAATTTTGGTGACATACTGCACCACAAATCATGTTTCTTGAATATGACCCTAATGATGTAAAATTCATAGGGTAAGGCACCTGGTAACCATCTGACAGTGTCAAGGCATTTGATATTAATTTTAAAGCTCTTACCGTTCCACTGTGTAAAACTTAGTATTACCATCTTCATATTTAATGTGCGTATGCACTGGCAAATACAAAATTTATATTTGGACTGCACACCTGTCTGTGGGTGACCATATTTTTGAAATTAGTAACAACAGACTTAGTGTTCATGTGAAGGTCTCTCAGAAGAACATATTGCTGACAGCTGTTTTATTCGCTAGGTACTAAAACATTAAAAGAAGCTATATTTAGATTCTTTAAATAAATAATCAGGGGGATTTTAGTTCTTAACATAACCTTAAACTCTGTGAAACTGAATGAAAAATTGGGGTTGACTCTCTGGAGCATGTGCTCATGAAAAAGGATGTTGAATAGGTTTTCCATTATATTGACCTCATTGGATTAAACCCTTCTTAATGAGTTTTTTTTATATATTGATCTTATAAAAGAAAGGAGGTAATGATTGAAATTGGTAAAATTAGATGAAAATTCTACTCACACATTGAACAGCAAAACTTTATGTAAGGCACCCAGAAAATCCCAGACTTAAGGCCAACACCCTGGGAGAAATTACCCTTTTGTTATTCTGCTTTATTCTCCCTGAGTGCTCACTACATCAGGCTTTGCTCATTTGCCTTTTTTGCTTTGAGATAATCTGTGCTTCACCTGTTGGACGAGGAAACTCTTGCAAAGCTGTGCTGCAGGGAACAGGCTCTGATACCAGCAAAACTGCACTTAGTGCATCTTTCAGTGTTAGCAGCTCGGGCATGTGCCATGTCCTGTGCCTTTCCCAGCAGGGCATCCCAGTGGGCTGTAGTAACTGGAAAACACAGGACTAAATATGGGAAAACATGAGAAAAAAGAAGAAAATCCTGCAGAGGACCAAATGCCTGCTTGTCAGACTGCTGATGTCGGTCCAGTAAGAGCACTGGTGAGAGGCATGAATAGGGATCTTCTGGGTGAGCTCCCTTTCACGCTCGTGACCCTGTCCTGCCCCACCTGAGAGACCCTGTGAACCCCCGGCACAGCCAGCTGTGCTGAGCAAAAAAAGCCAACTCTTTCCTTGAGAATCAAGAAGAGCTGGAACCACCTGAGCGACCCTTTGCTCGTGGCACTGGATATCCTGTCCCTTGCATCATCGGCAGCGCCTGGGAAGGGTTTTTCCCAAGGGAGGACAGTTTGCTTCAATGTGAAAGGCTTCTTCTCCTTCCTCACAATTTCAAATAGATTTTCCAAGCTGGAGAGTTTGTGAACTGGAAAAAAATGTGGATGTTTCTCTCTGCTGTTTTTCCAGCGACAACGAGTTCATTGCGATCAGTAAGGCCAGGAATCAGTCCTCAAAAATAAATACAAAGCACCTGGCTGAACCTAGAACCTTGGTTTCTTCTTTCCTAGCCCCAAACCACTCCAAATTTTGAGGAATTTTTACGTTCTCCAAACACAGGCATATGATAGGAGCTGAGCAGGTGTGCAAGTGCACGCACACAAGATCCAATTTACGCCTTGGAAAATGTTGGTGTAACTTTTTTTAAAAAAACCCAATTTGTCAGTCAATACAACCTTGTGAATAGTTTCTATGACCTTTGCAGCTGTGTGCTCGTGCCAGTAGCTCTCGTTATAATGTACCTCCAGTCATCCAAAGCCAGAAGTACAGAAGACCAGGAATGAAACTAAATCCCTGTGGCTGCTTGTTTGTTACTTTCATGCCTAAATGTCTTGTTTGTCATGGATTTGCTCTGTAAAGCTACTATGGCTTTCCAGACAGCGCTGCAGTCTGCCTCTTGCACAGCTGTTGCTCTTACAGAAATATTCATGGGGCAGAATCGTTTCAGAGGTGTTCACAGCACCTGTTCACAGCAGGAATCATGAAAACAACCAACTTTGCCACAGAGGTATGGCAGCGAAATCTCCCCAAAGGGGAGTTGGTTGAATCAGATTCAGGAAAGCATTTATGATGTCTTTGGTCTGCATACTTTTCATTTTTCTGCACAATATAAGGGTTAATTGTTGTGGTACTTAGTGATGACTTATGCAGGAATATTCTTGGTAGTATTGTTTTAGTACTAGCACTGGAAATGGGAGAGGAAATGAAATGAAGCACGGTATTACTTCTGTCCTTGATTTGCATGAACTCTCAAATCAGGTTGATTCTGTTCAAATTTCTAAACCAGAGTTGGTCTCCTATGGGTATTACGATTAAACTTCCTAGGCTGCTCTATCACAGTATCTGATGAAATTAATTATAGTCCCATATTATTAATAATTTGTGATAATAGTGGTACCAAAAATGACCATAACAACTCTTAGCTGTAAAAAGATTGGCAGCTGTAGCATCCATGGAAAGATCTTGGGGCAAATGGAAGAAAGCTTGATTGTTCTCCATTCCGTGTTACACAATATATCAATACGTTTTCTATGGTAAGTTAAAACTAATTCAGGCTAGATGTGATTTATGTCATAGTCATTTATACTAGATGTTGATTTAAAAAAAAATCTTTGCTTAACATCAACAAGTGGTTCCTGTAGACTTCCTTTAACCATCATATGCAATTATATATATTTTCAGATATACATATTCAGAGCTCATTCACATTTCCCAAAATAAAACAGAGTGCATTGATGTGAAAAAATTCCTCCCAAGATGTCCAAAGAATACAACTATATCAAGCAGTTCCCAAAGAAGGTGTAGGCTCTCCATTTATGATTAGTATTCAAAGCAAGTGCTCACATACGTGCTGTATTTTTGAGAGCTTTTACACATTTCCTGTTACAAACCTTGCAGCTACTTTCAGCAACACCCAGTTTTTGAAGATATATGTGAGCAATGAAGAATATATTTTTCCACCAAATTCATTGGAAATGAAATATAGTCTAGACCAATTCCCTATTATTTACTCCTTTCTCTCAGACCTCAGGGTCTGAGCCGTGTGACAGCGGGACACCAGCCATGGTGTTCCTGCATTCGGAGTGAGCAGCTCCCTCGCACCAGGATCTGTACCAGCACTTTGGTTTGTTCGTGAATCCCCAGCTCCTCTCCACAGGCAGCTTTTGCAGAGGTGTTTGACTGGAAACACAGGCAAGAATGGGCTTTTGCTGCTACACCCAGCCAGTGCAGAGCTACATACCGGTCCTTTGGCAATCAGCTGGGGACAGCTGCGTGTCAGATTACACCTGCGTCTTTTTAAATGTCCCCAATGTCTTGCTGCTTATTTTGTTTCTAGCATTCCATAGTAAAATGCTGATTCTTATTCCCACAGGTATGGGGAGTGTAATAGTAGTAATGATGCTCCTAGGGAAGCCTACACATTTTTGTGACTATATACCATTACCATACTTGCTATTTTTATTCATGGATTGGACTCTTGCAGGAGTGATCATTACCAATAACTGTATCTGACTGAATCATAGATACTTAATCCAGTGATGATAACCAATTTCTGTCTAGTGTTAGCTTTGAACCTCCGTCAGTCTATAAAACATAGTGAAGCAATTGTGATCTCATTCTGGTGGGGAAAAACTCCAGATCAAAAGAAACTCTTTTATGTTTCCTTCATTTTATTATTCACAATTTTAATTCTATAGGCTGTGGCCCACCAGATGAAGATGCTTAATTAACAGTTAGTGAGCTGTGTTGATTTCAGTGAAATCATTAAAGGACTTACTTCAAGGATGCTGGATGGATTCTGTTTACTGCTAAATTAACACCCTTGGTCTACTTTGAAGTGAGGATCCTTAAAAAATAAGTGTGGAGTTAAGAACAGGCTGTGATAAAGCTCAGAAGAATGACAGTGAAGTGTGCTGCTGCTCTGTGCTTTAAGCCTCACCTCGCTGACTCCGTTTTGCTGGAGTGAAGGTGCTCCCTCCCTCTGCTGCCCACCTGTGCAGTGATAGTTGAAACTATCACATTCATCTGATTGTATTCCACTGACCTGCGTAATAAAAAGACTTTGGTCAATAAACAAATACTAACCTCCCAGGGCGCGAATGACGCTGGCACAGCCTGGGCTCCCGGCCGCAGCACCGACAGGGCAGCGGAGACCCTCTGGGTCACTCGCATGGGATGGTGGGCAGCACGGCTGCGAGATGTTGCCGGCCGAGCAGCTGCCCGACGGGGAGGCAGGCGGTGTGAGGGGCAGCCCCTCGAGCAGGGCCATGTCCCAGGAACCAGCATAGGGAGAGGGGAGGTGACAGCAGAGCCCCAGGGGGAGGCTACTCACCACCAGGCACCAAGCAGAAACCAGTGCTCCCAGTGAGCCCAGCACTGGAGTGAGGACAGACCTGTGCTGTTCCAGCGTAACCCCAGTTACACTCGGGTGGGACCTTTCCCTTTCTCCAGCCCAAGTTATCCTTTTAGCAAAGCTAAGATGAGAGAGAAATAAACAATCTTCACACCCAGAGGTAGTTCCTACTATATATATCCTTTTGTCACAGCGCAAAGGAAAGGGACCATGCAAAGGACTTTGAAACAAAGTTTTTCTCCTTCTTATATTTTGTTTTGCATTTTTGTGTTGACCTAAAGCCACCAACACATCTTTCATTTTTAATTAGCTCACAAACATTGCTCTCAAGAACACCAGGAGGAAAAAAAGTTTGCTTATTTTACAATAAGGTAAAGCCCTGCACCACCTGGAAAAATGAAAACTCTGGACAGTGTCAGTCCAAGCAGTCTCCCATTCCCTTCTGAGCGAGAACGGTGCAGAGGAAGCAGGCTCTGTGATTAAGTATCTATGATTCAGTCAGATATAGTTATTGGTAATGATCACTCCTGCAAGAGTCCAATCCATGAATTCAGGCATGATGTATACACAGCAACCGTAAGTCCAGCAAAAGTGTGAGCAGGAAAATCAAACCGAACATTGTATGTCTGGCCATTGCAAGCACCACTTCTTCGCTTGCTGGATGAAAGGCCATCATCAGGTACATTGGGAAGGCAGTAGGAGCTGTGTAGAAACACTTGCCATCAAGCATCAGGTCAGCACTCACCAGGGAGGTAGCTTGAAGAACCTCTTTAGAAAAATATCAGGAAATGTCCATGTTTATTTGTTCTGAATTATGTGTCTAATTTACTCACTGTTGGCTTTTTAAAGCAACTTGCTGGCTCTGTTACTCCCTCCAGTGAACCAAAGGTTCAGTTTCCCTCGTATTCACATATGATTTTAAAAAAAATCCTACTGGATTATTATTAAAGATTCAACTGGTGTAAAAACTTGGAGTCATTCAGTTCCCACAGCTATTTATGCTGCATGGATACTGCTTGATAAAACATTAACTAATAGAAAGGGCCAGCAGAAATACACCCCTGTTGGTAAAGTCTCTCCTTTTTCTCAGACACAAGACGGATTTTGAACCGTTTGCTGTATCGCAGGAATGAAATCTCATTCATGAGTGTGTGAAAAGCACTTCTTTGGTCAATGTGATGTTTCAGCCATTTCAGATCTCCTCTTCCCTTTGCTTTTGCAGCTTACCTGCTGACTTTCACTCTGCTGAAATATCGACTTAGTCCCTTCGAGGAGGATAGGAGAAATGTAGAAACCCTTCTATGGTGGCTGGTGGTTTCAGCCCTTCACTTCAGACTATGACAATTAATGATCACTAATTTACTACTGCTGCTGCAATCTCAGCATAATTAATAACACAAAGCATGCTTCTTTTTACTGAAAGACTGACTCCAGAGTGTCCCAGGCTATCAGCTGGAAACAGCTTCCAACAGAGGTTTTCTCCCAAGTTGAATACAGAAGGTCATCAGAAAACCACGTTAATGTTCCATATTCCATGCGTGCTCTGTTCTGCCAGATTAGATTTCAGTGAATCAGGCTCATCAGCTGCAACTTTTTTCTACTGCCAGAGACCAGATTAAAAATTCAAGGGACATGTTACTCAGGAATTGCCACAGAAGGACGATCCCAGCTGTAATGAAGGGGTGTGTCACGGGGGAAGGCACAGAGCTAGAAAGTTCCTTGTACTCCGGGTCTAATAGAAAATGGTTTGCAGGGAAAACTGTAAATAAGAGAACATATGGCACAAATTATACCATAAGCGCTAAACAAATCTTAAACTGTAAACATCCTCTTGGGTTAGAACCTTCCTAGCAACCTTCTGCTGTCTCTGGCATAAGCTGATGGCTCCAGTAAATGTTATTTTACAAAGACTTTATTTTGTTTAGTTTTCTGTCAGAAAAGTGACTTAGTTGCCGTGAGAGGTTTCTTGGCAGTGGCACTACTTGCATGTCCCCACGTGTAGGACGAACGGCCAGCCCAGTCTGTCCTGAAAGGCTTCAAGCAAACGGGTGGTTGTGTGATGGGAGAAGATGCCTCAGCTCCAGCCCTGCTGGAAATAGTCAGCAGGAGCTTGTCTTCAGGATGGAACTGCATCTGTGAGTCTAATACGACTTTCCATGGACATGGATTATGTCCTCCTGTGCAAAGGAACTCTGCTCGAATCTTTTAAGCTGTTGCCAATTAACTGCAAATCTTATTCCTACCATATGTGGAGTTCCCAGCTGGACTCGGTCAAATAAAGGCACTCAGATAGTGTTCCTGGAGTACTTGTGATTAACTAGGCGGTATGCAGGATCATTGCCTGCACTGTGCATTACATCTAAATACACCCCATTTTCACCAAAATCGTTATTAAAATTTACTAAGCTTAGGGATTTGTTTTCTGTGGAATCTTTGCATATCATTTAGTATTAGCAACCTCTCTCTAACAAACAGCACAAACCAGCTTCTGTTGGTGCTCTTATTTGAATGATTTAGTGGTATGTTTAAAGCACTTTTTTCTTTATTAACTATTATTTATTGTGAAAAAAAAAACCCCTCATGTATGGCATGATACCTCTATATAGTGTTCTGAAAACAGAAGACACATGTTCCCTTGAGGAAAAACTTTACAGTGGAAGGAATCCCTTAAGAGTTTTGTAGCCTGTAAAGATAAACAAAGTTTTATTTCTGGGTGGAAAAAAAGTTTTAAAAAAAAAACTAAGAAAAAACCCGACAAAATCTTCAGATACTTGAAAGTATAGTCCTCCAAACAGACATTAATAACTGTACATGTGGTGCTGACTCCTCAGATATGGAGTGCAAAGTTAATTTCGCTAGACAGATAGTAACTAAAAAGAAATGTAAGGCTATGAGAAAGTAAGTGAAAATTCCACACACTTCATACCATTCATTAATAATTACTGACAGCAGAATTAAGTATGAAATTACCATGAACATCTTGCCAAAGCAAGGCTATGATCTCTTCCTCGCTTGGGTTCAAATGTTCATATTGCTTCAATCTTCTGTATTTGACTTTTTGAATGTACTTGTGCTTTAGTTCTAGGAGACTGAGTGCCAAAGGGCACAGCTTGCAGTGAAATACATCTTTGGGGTATCATGCTTAGGACAGATGCTCTCAAGTCCTTGAAATGTCAAGAGGGAGGTCCACCCTTGACCAGGTATGGGCACAGAGCTGCCTCCCCAGGACCCTGGGAGCAGAAGCCACAGTGCTGGTACCAGCTACTGCAAAAGCATCCTCAGAAGCAGCTGCAAATGTAAAGGCAGCTCTGATGCAGCTCTTCACAGTCTGACAGGAGTTCAAACCTTCTCATGCACATCTGGTGTGTATTTATGTGCTCTAGAATGTGGAAAAGTGAAAGCTAAACATATGGACTTAACCCATTTCACCTAAAGAGGTGAAAAGTGGGTGTTTAGATATTATCAGGTCTGTAGCTGGCAGTCATATACACACTGTGTAAATCTCCCTGCACTGGAGGCACCTGGTGTGGAAAGGCATCTGAGAGCAGCCAGCAGAGCCCTGCCGGTGCCTGTGTGTGCTCAGCGCCACCAGAACCCCAGCGTGGGCGGCCTGAGGCGGGGGACTTGCACAGATACACAACGTGTCCACGGAGAAGCTAGTAACATCCCAGCATGAAATATTCTCATGCTCTTTCAATGCACAGATGCAAAAAGATCCAGGACAAAAAAGCTCAGATACAGCTTTTGTACAGTGTGTTTTGGGTTTTATCGATCACCGCACAGTGGCCTGTCAGTAGAGGAATCTCTGCAGTAAATTATGTTTTGAATAATGATGTCACCTTTAATGAGACAAACCTGGGTTATCAATCAACTGTCCTATTTTGCCCTCAGGCTTGCTTTAGCTAAGCAAACCAAGGACCAGCGAGCACGCATAGGACCTTGTGTTGCTGTCACTCAGCGCAGCACAGCATACTTCGTGCGGGGGAAGCACTTTTTAATTCTGCAGGTCCCAGAAAACCACCAGTACCACAACAGAGACCATACTGGGAGATACTGTGATGATGCCCAACATCAGGTGTAATTCTGAACCTACTTTGAAACGTGCCATTTACAATAACCCACGTTCGCCACTGGTATAGGGTGTATTTGTGCCATGGGCTGAAACAGAGCTATACCTGCTTACACCAATGCATTTATCCCTCTCTCTAAATAGCTGCTTTATTAGCAATTGTTGGTTCTATTTTAAAAGTTGCTTACGGGCAGATGATTTTACCTCATAAATCATTTTAGCATAAAGATGGATGTGCTTTATGCAGAAGTGGAGTTTGTGCCTTCTTTTCTTGCTTACTTATATTAACAGGAATGTGTATGCAAATCTCCCATCTCCCAGCAGCTACAATAAATTGCTCTTGGGCACTTGAATGCCTTCCAGCTTGATTTAGAAGTTCAAAAGGAATGTAAATATATATATTCCTTCCGTGGCCCCCTCCTCCATGGTAAGCTGGGGCAAGGGAAGTTGACTGCTCGGGTGGAGGTTTTAACCCCATGTTAGCAGTCTTTGAAGGTGCTATGGTTTTGATGAGCTAGGGCTGTCTTCCCCCCACCCCCTTGTATGTGGGCTGCTGCTCAATAAGCCAGAAACATGTAAATAACACATACAAATAAGACGTAAAATACAGACTGATGATTAAATACATTATGGCCTTCTGTATGAGGAACAGCCTCAGCAGAAGCCCCAGGTGGAGCTTCAGCTGAAAGGTATTGTCTCTAATTACAATGATCAACCCCAAACAAGCAGCTGGTTTCCCTATATATCCCCCAAGCTGGAGGCAGCCTTCTCTTGCTGCTGAGATGCTCCTTTGCAAAACTGTTGTTTTTTAACCAAGTGAATCCTGGCCCTGGGCAGCTATTTTGGACATTTCTATAAGGAACAATGTGTAAGGCTCTCATTACATGTTGTGGCTGGAGTGTCACGCTTAGTAGAGTCAATATGTTTTAACAAACTTAATTCTTTGTGATGTTGGGATTTTGGGGTGTGATTTTTGTCTTTTTGGGGAGAAATGGATGTGCTCTATCTTGCAGCTTCTAATGGCTTGTTGAATGCAGCTGCTAATGCAGATTGTGCATGTGGATGGGGACTTTGAGTCCTTATTTGGTTCTCCTCTACTATTCCCTTTTCTGCTATGATACATGTGAATGTCTAGAAGCCCATTCTATGCAGTTAAAAGCATTGGTTTGCTATCTCAGTGCTCTGCCGCTGTATGTGACTGTAGCTGTAGTTGTATGTGTGAATAATGCAAAATATTTGTATGTAGACTTGTGATTGCAGATGTGTGTTTGGGTTTTTTTACTGTTCTGTCTCTCTTACAGCCTTGCTGTAGAATAAGGGAAGAAAAACAGAGTCATTACTCTGTTGTAAGACTTTGGAAAACATCTGAAAGAGCAGAATGCTAACATTGTGTGTGTGGTGTCACTGTTTATGTGATGCACTATTTATTCCCCTCTGTCAACTGTAGAATATCTGTGACAGTAAATCCAAGTATAAATTTTGGTTTGTGTAGCTGGTGAAAAGAAAAACAAAAAGTCCAATAGGTCAAATACACTGTGCACAGTGTTGTTTCCAAGTCCTTCCCACTACCTACCTTGGCACAGAGCAAATACCGTTAGACAAAAGGGAAGAACTTTTCCTTCCTTTTCTGGAAGTGGGCAGCTTCATACCCTGAGTTTCCACCACTGACATCAGTTGTGCTACAAAACACAGAATTGAAGTTCTACATTATAACCAAATACCAGCAACCTGTCTTGAAACTCATCTCAGATGGGAGAAATAAAGGTGTGTCTTTCTCCAGCATAGATGTTGTGCTCTGAGGGGGATGTGCAGGGTCTGAGCCGTTCCCCCAAATCCTCCTGTCTGAGTGATTTAGCTTTGCATGAACAGGTAAAGCATTTGGACTTCTGCCTGCTGAAATTAAGTCCTCATTTTTCACATGCAAAGTGCCTTTGCCTTAACGTGCATCACTGTGAAAACTAGTTTAAATAATTTAAAGCTTTCTCCAGATACGTCTCACTATCTCAGCTACTTTTTTGGGTCTTGAAGAGCACAGCTTGTTGGGAACTGAGAGCATTCTGATAGATTAAGGACTTTCTTTGCCATGTTAGAAGTGTGGAATATATTTGAGTGAATGCAGTATTAGAGAAAAAAAATGTGGGTTTTTTTTCCCTTAAAGGCAAGGTGTTCTTCTTTTGTTTCAGAAAGCTGATGGTGTGTGGGGCCAAATTGGCTGCTGAAACGGATGTAGGAATAACTGTTGTATTTCATGCAATTTTATTCGCTAGTAAAATCACAAACTTCATCCTGCAAATTGATAAGAAATATTAATGAGCTTTTACAACTGTCAACAGAAAGCTCTAAGGGTCACGTCTAGATTTTAGACCAGAAACTTCTGAGACCAGCTGGTAAGAGCATGGCATGTTGCAGAGTATTCCCATCACGTCTCAAGCCATGTCCACTGCAGCAGGGCAGACCGACACCGCGGCCTCGTGGGGCACACCTTTAGCTTTCCTTCATGCTGTCGCAACAGAATAGGCAGCATTCAATGGCAGGGTAATCCCACTTGTCCTTCCAAATCTGTAGCAGTTGAGTTGAAATGTAGGTGCTTTAAAATAATCTGGGACTAAATCTGGGAATAAAATCACTAAATAGTGTTAACTTCCATCCCTGCTCGCCACTGGCAGTGTTTCCATTCACTGAGCTGGTAATAAAAATATCTCGCATGGTCTTGAAAAGGCAAGGGAAGCAGTCAATGAAGAGCTGCAAAATAACTAATTTGCTGACTCTGGGGTAGCAATTTTAGCCCCCCACTCCACAGGGAATAAAACAAGGGTGAATTTTTACCTGTTTACCTCGTCCTCCTTTAAATTCATCGCTCAGCAAGAAACTGTATTACAGGAAAGCATTCCCGCTGTTTTGGCATGGCTGCTGTATTGCTTGTTCTGGGAGTATAATTTTGGTAACATGAGAAAGGAGTAGTGTGATCTTTGGAGTAAGAGGAACTCTAAGGGAAGGGAAATGATATTAAGTGTTGTGTTTTGGTGAAAGGAGGCTTTGTCCTGAATGACAACTTGCATCCTAAAAAGTTTGCTTGAGGATGGCCCTTGTTGGTGAGCGGGCGTGCCTCCTGTTTACTTCTTGTGAAGGCACCCACCATGATGCTTAATCCTGCCCCGTGGCACAGTGGGCGTGCAGGATGGACCCAGTGTCACCCATCTCAGGCGCAGGGAGGAATGAGGTTGCCATGATGGGCTGTGGAGGCTGGGTGAGTGCAGGGAGAGGCACAGAGCCCCCCGGGAGCGGGGAGGTTGTGGGGGGCAGGGGGTGCCCTCGCAGTGCAGGTCAGGCATGAACAGCCTTGGGGTCATCCCCTGCTCCCTGTCAGGCTTCTGGCAGGAGAGTAGCTCAACTCTTACTTGCTTTTGATTTAATCAGAACTGCCCTTAAATTAAAGGAGTGTTCCGGAAAAGGCAAGGCCTTCGGGAAGAAGCAAAGTGCATACGAAAGAAAGCAAAAGGTTTCAAGTTCAGTGCAAGTGTGGTCCCATCCCTGTTTACCCAGGGGTATTGCTTGTTTTCCACATCTAACCAGTTTAAAAGTGCTCGGGGAGACAAATATCCCCATGCCCCTTGTGCCATTGGTGGGAGCAGACGGGTTCTTCCAGAAGCTCCAGTGTACGGCAACCAGCTATCCTATGGCAAGCTGGGGGTATTGTAGTGAAAATATGCTTGTGCTGGTGATCCCCCTGCCCCCAAACTACTGTATGAACTCAGCAAGCCTTGCATGTGAGCCTAGACTCTGTCCGTGATCTCCTCACTGTCTGTAAGCTCTGGGATGCTGTGGGTATGATGCTTCAGCAATACATGAGCACCTGATGGCCCTATCCAGATACAAAAGGGGTTCCTGCCCCCTGATCCTTGCTTGTTGAGGGCACCTGGGCGAAGGCTGGCTCTGGGCAGAGACTCTGGGAGTGTTGGGGCAGGGGCGGGGAGGAAGTGTCACTTCTGTAATGGGGCCCATGGCAGGTGCAAGGCTGCTGCTTGATCTTCAGGCAGGCAAGCTGTGCCCCCTCCTTCCTTTCTTCCTTCTATAAATGGTTTTCTCCTTGATTAGTGGTCTGTCTCACCACTTCTGTTTTAATGGCCTAACTTAGAGCAAGGCTACAAATATGCATCCCTACAGCCAGCTCAATGTCCTTAATTATATGTGTCTTTATATGTCTAAGGAAAATTTCAGGTTTGGAAACGGATGGAGAGAGGAAAGGCTTCTATATTTGTAGGGCTATGCATTTTTTCTCATGTAGTATTTCCTGTAAAGACATCTGGGTCTGATTCTCATTTATGGTAAGGTTACTTTGCATGAATACAGAAGGGAGTTTGAAGCATAAATAACGGTGTTTTCTGCTAAAGCAATGTTGAGGAATTGGCAGAAATGGGAAAGCCATCAGTCCCAATGTGTAAGTGCAATGGCCCTGTTCTGAGCTATGGTCACTGGAACCACCTCCACCCTCCCTGTACGGGATGCTCAGATGTGTTTCTCATGGAAGTCATATTTGCAATAGTGAAGGAGACATCTTGCTTATCCTGATTTTGAGAGAGGGATAAAAGGGGAGAACCCCTCCAAGAACACAAATCAGTAGAATTTCCTTGCTCTAACGTATGTATTCATTGTTCATTAGTGTTCATTACAAGCTTCCTATCGTACCTGGCCCTTAAAGCATTCTTTGACCATGCAAAAAGCATCACAATAAGATGTGGCTTAGAGTCTTGTCTACTGTTAGTCAAACATCACCTCTTCATGTTTCTCACAAATGTGCCATGTTTCCTGGGCTTGCTTATAGTACCTGCATAAACCCTTCTTTCCTTTTAGTTTTTTCCATAATTAATCCATGCAAAGGTCATCAGCTACAAGTCGTTGCTGTTTTCAGATATCTGTAATATTTATCCGTGCCAATAAACTTTCTACAAGAAAGTCAGAGTTCAACTTTACCTAGAATGAAGAGGAAACATAGAAAAGCTTACACAGCCTTCTCTTTTTAATGCATCAACCACAGCCTTTTCCATTTCCTTGTCTAAAACAAGTCTGCAAAAGTCATCTGGAAGATGCATTCATTCATTTAAAAAAGGCTGTTGAATCAGGAAATGAAATGGAAAAGTAATTTATGCTAGATACTTTCTGGTGTTCTTTACTATGAAATGCTCTGAGAGATGATTCCTTTGCTTTGCCACCAGTTCAGTTCTGTCCAAGTCCCAAGTCAGACATCAATAATTGATATGCTTTATAGATGTCAGCTGTTTTTGTTGGATTATTTATTGCCTTTCTGTTACAGACATAATATTCTAGCAAATGATGAAAAGTACCTGCTGGCTAAACAAAAATTCCAGATGCAAAGGATTTTTGTCACTTACAAATGTATTGTGAAGAATGACAATACTTCCTCCAATTTTTCTTGTTAATGTCACTTGTTGGCTGAAGAAGTGTTCCTGAGTAAGTCTGTCCCATGCCTTGTTACTAGATGAGCTGGAGAGAAAAAAAAAAAAGATAACTGCTAAGAATTCAGCAGGTCTGGTTCTATTCTCATTAGTGTAAATCCAGCATATCATCATGGAAATCAGTGCAGTTAATAGAAAACAAATTTAAGTGAGGACAGAGCTGATTGAACGTACATGAGAAATATAAGCAGCTGAAATGACTATTGACTATATTCTCAATTGCATTTAGCTTTGACTCTGGTGTCCAAGGGGATGTCGTTGAACCAGCCCTGCATGCCTGGCTGCAGCACCTGAGGTGCAGCAGGATTTGGTCCCACCCAATGATGACTCTTCTCTAGTTGCTGTTCCCTGCGGATCAGCGGGGAGACCCCCATCCCTGGTGACTGCACTGTCATGAGTAACCTGCAGGACTGGGGGGCTCCTGTGCTGCTGAAGCCCTGCCAAAGCCTCTTTCCAAGGGTTGTCCCTCAGGCCCCAGAGCAAGTGCTGCATATCTGGGGAAGGACTGCTGAGGGCAAAGCCATGCTGCATGGGAGTTCAGGCTGCCTTGGAGCTGGTGGGCATCCCAAGGGAGTTGCCATCCCTGCTGCACCTGGGATCCCTTAGCACCCAGAATGAGGGAGGTGTGATGGTAACCTGAAACTATACTAAACTGTTCTCCTCTTCCAGCTCTGGGATTTCTGGCTTTCCTAGAGGTAGATTATTTCTGCCTGACAATAATACTGAACTTGATAAATCTTCTAAAATCCATTGGCCGATGGCATGAATCCTAGCGCAGCTATACTGGCAGTGTGTTCACCTGTAATGCAGCCGATTGACCTGTTCTACAGAGCAAGGCATGGAGGCCCCTGCCCAGCTATCCGGCCTCCTCTGCCCTGTTCGTGTTGGCACAGCTTCCTGCCTTGGCCCTTCAGGCCTCGGCCACCAGGACTGATACTGGTGTAGTTCCCATGTGCTTGCTTCATCGTGGTGAGGTTAGAAACCAGCAGTAAAAATGTGTTTCAGTGCAGCTGCTTGGTGCTCACGTTGGCCAGGCCAAGGGAGTGGTGTATGTGGGGGAAGGTAACGTGGCCCTTCAGGCAGGATATGTGCCAATGAATTTGAAGAACTGCAGTCCTGGTGGTGTTTTAGACCTCCTTACAATGCTGACCCCTGTCACCCTGAGGATGGCACAGTAACGCTTTGCCTGCAGGCTGGCATTGAAAACAACCCACCACAACGGTTACACCCAAAGCAGCCCAAGATGCAGCCAGCTATGACAGGTGGATACCTCGTTTTCCCATTTCCACTTCTATGTTGGCCTGACACAGTTCTGATTCTCTAAAGACTGAGGTATTTTGGTGACTAGGGGAGTTTTCTGCATGCTGTTTCCCCTGTACAATTTTCACGTTCAGTGAGGGGAGGGTCGTGGTTTAGGTTCTGGGTAAAGAACAGGCAAAAGTCTTCTGTGGTGAAAACGCAGCTCATCAGAGGCTGCTGAAAGTGCAGTCCATCTGTCCCTGGATCTTAACATAAGGAAGCTGTAAAGCAGCCCTGCCTGCGAGGTCCTGGAAGTAAACTGCCCGTGCTTCATCCTCCCTGAGAAAGCACAGTGTCAGGCTCAGGGTGAGAAACGTTCTTTCTTCATAGAGAGATTGATGTTCTCCTGAACACATGTGTCATTGCAGACTTCCAAGTTAGGCATGTATCTTCAGATTTTAAAGTTTGAAGTTGTTTGTATAAAGCTATGGAGTCTATAAACTAACCTTTCAAAGGTTTGGGGCCAACGTACTCTCACAATTTTTCTTCACTTGCATGACGGGTTTGCAAAAAAGGTCTGACAGGTTGTTCCAGTAGAGTATCACCTAACAGTGGAATTAACCATTCTCTGAAGCAGTCACACTTAACACCTACAAAATCTTTTCCTAGTACCTGAAAAGTCAAAGAAGGAAAAGTATCTTTTCAGTAAGTATTCATACTTTGATGATCTCTCAGATCTTCCCAAAGAAGCTGTTTCAACATCTAATGCTTTCAAGCTAGTTTCTTCCCCAATGCTGCCACCCGCCCTGGGTAGTTTTTCTATTCCTGTCACAGGCACACAAATATTTTTCCAAAACTACCTGTGAATCTTCCCACCCTGAAGTGTGTTTGGCTTCAAATGGTGTCGTGTGGCTGGCGATAGCGTTGGCAGCTATTGTTTCAGTCATGATGGCACAAAGAAATGAAGTCGGTAAGTCTCCTTGGTTTCGTTGAGGTTAAATCCAAAATAAACCAGGAAACACAGACCCCTCACTCCCCTCATGGGCATTTGCTACTGGTTGTAAGTATTTGTGTGTGAAACTGTAGAAGAGCTGAGACGTGCCTGTGAGAGCCTCTGCAGAAAAGAAGTTAAAATCTGTCTTTTTGAAAAGAACATCATAGGCTGCAACTTTTTCGTTGAATATTTGTATATATGAAAGCAGTAGGTAGCTTTTTGCAGGTAGAAATACTGGAGAAAAGAGAGTGTGTTGGTGTAGCTTGATTAGACATAAAGTAAAACAGGATAATGTGTTTCAGGGTAGCTGCTTACAAGGAGCTGGAGCTGATAATAGACCTGCTGCATGAACTATTTTACTGTCAGTTTAGGATGCTAGATTGTTGTATGCTGTCCCTCGATCTGCATCTCCTGGCTGAGCAGCCGCAGAGGTTTGCCCCCGGGGGTGCCACCAGAGTCAGGGGGCAGGCGGTGCATATGGGGAGTGATGGATATCTGTCCTGGCTCCTTTCTTGGAGAGGCAGCTCTGTACCCCACGCCAGCCTGTGCATGGGGATGGCAAGGCAGGGGCAGCACATGGTGCCTCTGGCTCAGCAGCACATCCAGGCTCCTCTCTGAGGCATCAAAACATACAAATTTTATTGTCCTGTTGCTTTCCTAATCTCTTTTGCAGTAAGCTTTTCTCTGGAAAGGAGAATCTGAAATTAGTCAACTCAAATCTGATTTTCATCATTGAAACAAGGGACTCATGACCAGACCGTGTTTAAGCAAAAGGTTTCCTAACCACTCTTGTTGAAGAGAAGACTTGCAAAGTATGAGTTATACTTCTGAGTATCATTCCAGAGCATGGCTTGACTTGCTGTACTGAGAGACTAAAACTGATCCCCTGCAACTTATTTGTAAGTACTTATTTTACTCCTTTACATATGAAACAGTATCCAGACAACACAAGTTTTCCGGTAGTGATTTGCTATTCCCCTCTCATGATGAATTCCTACTGTAGCACATTCAGGATTGCACAATTGCAAGCTAAAATAAAACTGAAAATATGACAAAAGGAAGCAGACAAAAATAACCCCCTGGTGTGAGACGTCATTACCTGTAGTTGAGAAAGCAATTCAAGATTTTCATACAATTGGCTACAACATTTCCTGAGCTAAATTATGCTGTCAATAAACCACATAAAAGTAATTTTTCAAATGTCAGAACATCTTGGACACGCGCACACACACGACACCAACCAAGACCCAATGTGTAAGTACAAGGGCAGGATAAAGCTATTGTATGATCTGTTACTGGAACCAGTGAGTGGAGAGAGCTGTTTCTAACACTTCGAAAGCAACTTGGGCAGTTTTAATCCAGTTGCCTAAGCTGACTAAAATATGCTGGCTGGGGAAAGGGGAAGAAAGAAATTTTGTTTTTCCCTAATTATATTGGAGGAAAAAAGTTTTACAAACACTGTCATAGTTCTCTTTGAGTTATCCATGGCATGTTTCAGCCTCTGAATGACAGTGTTGGGTTGCACGTAAGTTCAATATTTTTTATTAATATTAATTTACTAAAAAATACTTTGCCCTTCTATTTCAGATCTCTACTTGTAGTGCTATAGCCTGGTATCTATTTAAGAAAATTTAAGATAGATGGGTATGCAACATAGTTTTAAAATTGCCAGTGGGAAGAGGGGGGCAGGGGGCGGGAATAATCCATGTCATTAAAGTAGGAAAAATATTAATTTCGTGCTTGCATACAACCAGTAGAAAAAACACCAGATCATTTGCCAAAGAAACCTTTCCTGATTATGCTGAAATCTTTTGAGAGGTTATCAAAGTACTCCAATAAATCTATTGCATAAGGACCACATAACTTAAAGCCATATACAAGATGCAGCTCTATGAATTACTGTTCAGATGTACAGCATTGTATCGTTCCCATAATTACCTTTGTGTGTGTTCTTCCCCTTAGAGGGAACACAGGAAAGCTCAGCTGTCAATGAAAGCAGAATGCCAAACAAGATGCCAAACAGTCTTGCTTTACAGCTTCACACAGCACAAGCTGAGGGGGAAAGAGCAGGAAGAGGCACAAGGCACAGGGTCCAAGCTCTGTGCAGGAGAAGCAAAATGCAAAAGAATGAGGCTCCTAGTGATTTTGGGGACATGGTCAGGAGGTGCAAATGAGTTAAACAGGAAAACTAAATTATTTCCTATTAGTAGACTATTCCTGTTTTGTTTTAAAATTGAGCAGGAATATCATCCGGGTGTAGTGTACTGCTGTTCACAGTTCTTTTGGATGCAGGAGCACAGGCAGACAATAGCCAGTCTATGATGTGGAGCTTATTGTAGTGGTAGAAATGTCAACCCAAATAACTGAGAACTAAAAAAGTTGTCATAACACAGCTGGTATCATTTGGAAGGATAACCTCTATAGATTTATGCGCTACAGGACAAAAAAAGACGCCAAATGCAATTTGAAGTGCCACATCCATCAAGCTTGTTGCATTTACAGCACTTGGAGCTACACAGCAGACTGGGAAGGAAGTAATCTTGTGTTTAGAAACCCCATGCTACTGCGCTATGGTTGAGAAAGAACACAGATGCAAGGTTGCAAAGGACCAGACTCCGCTATGGTGTACTTACCTGGTGGTATCACTGTGGAGAGCAGTTCCTGGGGCAGAAGAGGAAACCACTGTCTCCTCCTCTGGAGACATTCAAAACCCTCCTGGATATGAGTCTGTGCAACCTGCTCCAGAAGAACCTGCTTTAGCAGGGGGTTGGACCAGGTGATCTCCAAAGGTCCCTTCCCACCCTGACCATTCCGTGATTCTGTGACTGAAATGAAACAAGACCATGAGTCTTGCATCCCATGGAGAGGCACAGTGTTACTGATGGTGCCTAACTGAAGCCAGAAATTCATGGGAGAGACTAGCAGCACAGCCAGCAACTATCTCCAGCTGCCAGATTTACCCCAGCCTCTGAATGTGCCTCTGCAAAAAAGTGTATTTCTGAGAGCAAGAAGGGATCCCAATGGCCCCAAAAGCCATTGAGTTTTTGAGATGATCGCCATGTATTATGGCAACTATCAGCATTTTTCATGTTCTGCATGCATTTGATACTCTGCTTAGAAATAACCTAGCGGTGCCGCAGGCTGGGGGGTAACACATCCCCTGCGCCCCGTGTGCTGCCTTCTGCAACCAGCTCCTGTCTGCGGCTGGAAAGTGCTGCAGGCTTCTGTTGGTGTCCTGCACTTAGACCCTTAGAAAAACAAAATGGTTCAGATGATGCAGTTGCAAGGGTTTCTCCTGTATTATATTCTCCTGGGAAATACAATGTGGGAGGGTTAGTTAGTATTTTAGACGAGAGGAGGTAAATCAAGAGTGAGGTTCATATGGAGTGTGTAAGTTCAGAGTCACTGCTGTTTGGTGGACTGCGGTCACATATCACAGCATGTGTATGTGTAATTGTCTCCCAAACTGGAGACTAAACCCTTTAAAGGTTCCCTTGCTACACATTTCTGTCTCTTGTTTAGAGAAGTAATCTAATACAGAATTACCAAAGCAGATGATTCATTCTGATATGCTACTTAAAACACGCCAAGGACATTAGCTACAGCTCAGCCAAAAACTCCCTGTCTGAAATAAACATTGATTTGATGGAGCCTTGCATTGATTTTTAAAACATAACAGCGGGGGGCAAGGAGGGCGAGGGTTTTTCACTGCAAGCTGGCTGCTTACACGGTAGGAAGGAGGTATATTTTCAGTGTTTACTGTTCTTTTTCTAAACAATTCTCTTCAGAAGCTGTATTTGCAATGGCAAGGTTCTGAAGAATGTTAAGGTTTTTAAGGCTCTTTCAGAATAATTCAGTTTTCAGTAGATGGTCTGGAAAAACACATCCTGCCTTGCACATTGTGCATAAAATTGCAGAAATGTATTTTTAGGCTCATGAGCTAAATTAACATCTGGCTCGATTGATATTTCAGCTGTATTACATGCGTTTGGTCTGAATGTAGCACATTGATTATTTTTTGCCCTCAGATTATGCAGTGGCATTTATCCTAGGTTGCATCCTATATGCATATATCTCTAACGTCTGAATAAATCTTGGATTTTCAGTCATCTGGCATACTTGTAAGTTCTCCACATTTTTTATTACTTTGCTTACAGCTAATTACTCTGGATACAGCACAGTCTATTTATGTGCTTTGTAAACACTCCCTCTTCCAAATGCTTTGTGGTATCATTTTCTTCAGTGTCTTTATGGAAGATTGTCAAATGGGGGAAGCAGCTGAACTGGAGAGGCATAGGAAAGAACAGAAAATAAATCCCCTAACATCAACAAGGAAGTGATTGTCGCTCTTAGAAAATATTTCTCTGATAACTATTCTGTTAAATTATTTACAAATCTGGAGTAATGTGTTACCTGCTGCTATACAAAACGAAAATTGTCTTTTTTTTTTTCCTGTTAGATTGCCAAATGAAGTAACTTCAGTGCATACAATCCCATAGCACAGAACAAGCGGCTTTGGTGGCGCTGGGATTCTTCCTGCTACTTGATGATGGTCTGACAGCAGCCATCAGCCTTTAGTGCTTCTGCAGGCACCAGTATTTCCTTAAAAGTATTATTAAGATAATGAAGTGATCTTTTTCTTAAAATGGATGCATGTCCTCATCTGTACAGACTGATGGATTGCCTCCAGCTCTGCATGTAGGACAAGGGCATGCTTGCTCGGCTGTTGCTAGTACATATTTCTTCAAGCAATCCGTACAGAGCCCAGAAGGAAGTTTCCTAACCCCAAGTTTACTAAACCAAAGGTCTTAAAAATCTCTTCCATCCTTCAAAGTGCAGAAAATGGTGCTGAGTGAAGGCACAGAGCTGCTGCTGGCTCTGAGGCGTGTGCGAAATGCTCCCTTGCCCTGTGACCATGTTCCTGAAATCTGGAGTTCTTCCACAAAACCCATGGGTGTATTTGACAGTTACTGGGATTCTGCAAAGGTAAACTGGACCTGGTAGGGATGACATTTCCAAACAAGAATGTTATGTTCATTTAAAGAAGTGTACCACTGAAATACCCAGATGGATTTGAAGATAGGCTTTTATGTATTGGAAAATTTAACACCTTTTGATTGCCACTGTTTCCTCATGAGTTTGCTTTGACAAATGTGGTGGTTTAGGACCTGTGAATACTCCAAATGAACTGCCCAAACTTTAACAGCAAGGCTCTGTCTTATAATCAGCCTCATACTGCACCAGCTACTGCAGTGAATGGCAAAAAATAAAACCCCAAAAAACCCCACAAAACAAAAAGATACACACACACAAATAAACCCATCTTGAAAAAAACAACTTACAAAGAATATTAAGCTTAAGGAAATATTTTCTAGTCAATAATGTCACTTCAAGAATAATGCAAATCTTCTGAAAACATTTGGGGATATTTGTCCAACTCTTTAATGTGTATTTAAACTATAAAAATACTTTCTAAGATAAGAAAGATTATAGCTGCAATTCTTTGTAAAGGAATAAAATAATTTGTCGAAAATTTTTATTAGAATCCATTTTGTTCCAACAGGCAAATAAGAAAGCTGTTATATTTACATATGTAACTTTGAAATCACTGCAAATTAGCTATTGAGAGAGAACACTTTGGTTGGAAAAGAGCAGTTAGCATACATGTGTTGGCCAACCAATTTAAAGCAAAGCTAAACATCTGATAACCATAAATGCTATTCTTTGTATGCACATTCTAATGCCATAAGTGCTTAAGACAAAAAGAAGTGATGCTCAAACTATCAAATAGAAAAAGAACAAACTATAGAATTTTTATGTATTTTTTTTTCCTCCTGTTGGTTTTAGCAATGTCTACATTTTGGTCTGTGTGAATGTCTGTCTCAGCTGGATGGTTTCAGAAAACTTTAAACAGACCCAGTAGTTTCTGGAGGGAGGTAAAAAGTATATTATTGTGCCTGTGTTTGACAATGGTGACTGAAGTAAGGTTTGGCATCTTCTGCTTCAAAGAAAATGGCTGAAATCTGGCAGCAAAGAAGATGCTTGCACCAGCCTGATGTCTCTTGCCTTGTCATTGCAATTCACACAGGTTGTGAGCCTTTCAAAACGCAGCAGTTCACTTGTGTCCGGGAGGGATACTGTGGGTTTCACCCCTATGCTTCCTGTGGGTCCTGGGGTGCAATGCCCGCCCGTCTCTGGAGGACCTGGGGCGCCAGAAGAAGGCTGGAGCCCTGTGAAAAACAATCCATGGACCCTAGTGTGCAATGCAAGGTTGCAAACAGAAGGTAATGCTGGTTCTTTGGCAAGTTCTGGACTTCTCAGCCTCGATGATGTTCATTCATTAAACTGTTGCGTGTTTGTTTGGGTCAACATGGTGCAGTTACTCATATCATCTGTTGTTTGAGTTTTGACTATGTCTAAGCCAGCACCGGATAACTAAACAACCATGAGGTTTTTATGGCTTTCTGTAATGAGAATAATCCAGGCACATCTGGCTTGATGAGCTTGTTTGATCCAAGCAGAAAAAAAGTCTCATCTTTCAGACGTATTCATAATTTTTTCTTTTCTTTTCTTTTTTAGATCAGCATTTATAGGAGTATTTAATTCAGTTTTACTTTTTTACGTTACAAGAGTGGGGAGAGCAGAAGGGTTGCTCTGAAATAATTCTGTACTTGGTGAAAGACCTAGTCTTTTATTTTCCTGCAACAGTAGTTCTCGCTCACATATCTAATCAAATTTAAATAACTGAAAAACAAGATCAATATTTCATCTGTAAAAATAATGTCATGAAATTAGCCTATTAAAAATACTATGCTATATTGGTGGTACAGCTGTAAGGGATTTACAAACATTAATTATATTACTATTGTAAAAATATCAGCATTGAAGTTAGTGCCAATGTATTTTGGTCTTGGATTCTACATATTCATCTGTCTGGTATTTTCAGAAAAAGCAATCTACTTAAAAGTCTCTTTCTCTATAGAAAAGTTTTCCTGCCTTTATACATGCCTGATCTAGAATTCTTAATTTGGAAATCAAACGTTCATCATACAAAAATACCATGTTGTACTTGACATTATTTTTGGCTTTCTTCTTAAATCCAGAGATTCCAAGAAAACTAACAAACAATTCCCATTTTTTTCCCTTTATTGGGAGCTAGCAAGTACTGAAGAAGTCTGATGATGACTTGTGAAAAAAAAAAAAAAGTGGGAAATAGTGCAATTTCTGATATTATTAATACACACTTAGTCTGGAAGCTCCTGTTCTGATGAATGTCAACAAATGTCGGATTTAAATTACTCCATTGTTCTGCACTATTTAGGTACGCTGTGCGTTAAGAGACTCAAGATATTTAAAAAACACTGGAGAGAATTGGTGGGTAATTGGAGGAAACTTTCTGACATATCAGAGCAATCATTTATTGTTAATGGTTGAGATAACTATGTGAAGTTGGTCAAATTATTGATGTTTTTGTGATCAAATTTCTCTCTTCCCAAAGCTGGAGTCCTTAAGCGTTCATAGAATTATGGTATAATTTCTCTCTCTTCAAAAGTTTGGGCAGGGAAAATGGGGTTATTGTGGCTGCCTCAAACAACTGTATTTTGCATCATTTTGAAGGTGCTAAACTGGAGTCTCATGGAATTTTTTCCTTCTATAATTGGGAAGAAAATTCTTATAAGGTTTTTTAATGTGAGACCAAGTTTTCTTACTCCAAGGCAGAGATTTAACTTGGTGTTAGCCACTGAGCATCAGTAGCTTACCTCTCATCAGGTGAGAAAGAGGAGGACTGAGGCTTCTGCAAACTCCCTTTACTGTTGCCAGAAACTAATTTTGCAGAAGCAAGCCAAAACTGTATTTTAGTTACTGCAGAAGTAATATCTGGGAACACATATTTTTGGCTGCAGGACAGCACTGTGAAAACCTGCACAGCTCCAGGGCTGGAAGTGATGGTCAAGCAAGACTCTTCTAGGACTAACGAACTGCCGAATGAAGCATCTCCCACAGTTGCTGAGAAAAGGAAGGGAATGTCTTTGAAAAGGACTGGCCTAATGCAGAGTTCTCTGTGGCTTGGGAATGAAATGCTTCTCAGATGACTGCATTGGATCTTCCAGATGTGTGAGCAATTTTTAGTGCTGATGAGATTCTGCTAACAGGCTGAGAGAACTGTACGAGTATGGGCAGTTTCACTCCAAATGGGCTCCGCTTTTATTCTTTTAAAGAGAGTGGCTTGCAGGAAATACCTGCAGAAAGGTGTCCTGTAAGATGTCTCTAAGGGGTTTTTGACCTATCCTTCCAATGTGAAAGGACACTACGAAGCACTACCAAGAAGGTTAAGTAAGTGCCCTTGGGTGCTACAAGCTAGTGTTTTTTCACACAGGGCAACCACAGCTTTTGTTTTTCACTAAAACTGACTTCTGCTGCCTTTTACTGATGGAGACAGGGCAAATTTTATACAATGATAGAGAATCAGGATCCTTTAGGGAGAGCTTCTGCCATGGGAAGGAGGCTTTGGGGATTGCTGCTGGGGAAGCCCTGGTGCAGGGGACCCCACCAAGGCTGCTGAATGCCCGTGGCAGGAGGTGACAGCCACCGCTCTGGTGGGGGAACGCACATTAAACACACCCGCTGGGGCTTGCCTTGTGTCTCTCTCGGCACATATCGGTAGAGGTGGTAATTTGGTCCTAGAAATACAGACTCTTGGTCATATTTATGGGCTTCACCTACAAGGGGGTTTTCAGTTCAATGAGCATCCCAGAAAATACCTCAGGTCAAATACATCCTCCTGCCGGCAAGAGTGGGTGTCCACACTTCCTGCCTGGATGGAAAAATACTCCATCAACGATGGGATAAAGATTAACTAAAAATGAAAGTCACTGGGTTTTCCTTCTCTGTTTTTTCTTTCACCAATTGCTCTTCAGCTCCAGACCCCCTCTTTGAGATGGAAATTTACTGTGCTTCTCTCTTGGCAGTTTGGGTTATTTGGTAATTGGATTCTTCTCATTTGGTGAGCCGTTCCAACGGTTCCCACGTTGCACTCATTCTTGCTCTTGTATTTTCCATTCCCTTATTACTTTCCTAATAACAGCTTCTCAGGCTTCTCTCTTCCTTTCATATTTTCTTGTGTGTTTGGCTAGGTTTCTCCTCATTCCTGGTACGGCATACGATGTGCCATCACCAGAACAAGATGTCACAGCTCTTCAGCTGCTGGGTTGCTGTGGGGTTGCTCCTCCAGAAGGCTTTGCCTCAGTTGCCTGTGTCAGCTCTCTGAGAGCTTTTACTCTGCTTTATGGTGGGTCTCTGCTATAGCAGTGACTTTCTAAAATGGATGATACCTGGTCTTGTAAACAATTGCAAGTATCTTGGCCTCAGTGAGACACCTCTCTCAGTTGGAACCACTGGAGCCTTGTGGTCTGGAGCCTCTACTCTGTCTTGTGGTTCACTGAGGCTCTCTTCTGTTTCTTGCTCCAGGCTGGATATATTCCCTCGTTTGTTTTAACTAAGCATCTTAAGGAATTTCACTAGTCTATATGGTCATTTGTGGCTTGGCATTTTTGTTAGTCCTGACTCCGTCATGCCCTTTTTTTTGCTCTGTGTGCCAGGACTTCTTAAGTTTGGTCCCCTGTACCCACCGCATCTCTCCTTTCCTCTCTCAGCCCTTTCCCCTTACAGGTTTTTGTGTGTTGGTCTTGCAGGGCAGAAAATCCCTCTCCACTCTGAATTCTTCAGAATGTAAATTTATGTTGTCTCTTTAGTTTGCCAGTAGAAAATAAGAAAGGATAGGATTAACCTAAAGTGTCATCAACTGTGCTCTTTAAAGGCATTTCCAGGTTTTTGGCATATTCAGAACTGAATTCTTGTCACTAATTCTTTGTATCAGGACGTAACAGGCATAACTAGAGAGAAGGCAAATGCTGGTCATTACAATTTTTTTCACTTTCTACAAAGAATACACACACGTAATAGTTTCAGACCTGGAGTTCCGCTTTCTTCAATTTTAGCCGGTTGTCAAAGACACATTGTAATGCTTTCCATTTCTTGTATTTCTTAATCATATTTGATAGCTTGGTAACTTTATTTAACTGGAGCAATGTGTTAAACTTTTTTTGGCTGCCACAGAGAAAATTCGAAATAATTTTACTGAACTAGGTTCCAGCAGTTTTGGTACGTAGCCTAACACCATATATTGTGGTGTGCGGGGAAAATCAGTTCTCCAAAGGGAACTCAATAGCAGAGCAGATCTTCTGCCAAAAATTCCTAATTCTGGGACCATACCAGGAAACTTGTGTGGGTCCCATTCTGCTCCTACTCAAGTTAGAGGTAAAGCTCCTACTGACTGCAGTGGGATAAGTCTCCGGCTTCAACACTCAGTCCTCACATTTCACACATTTTCCTTCAAATTCTTATTAATTTTTTTTCTTTATGATTAGGCTCTGACAATAGACTAACCATTGCTCTCTCCTGTACATTTTCTGGAACGAGAATCACAGATAGGAACCATTTTCCTTGCCTCTCACGCTGTTTAAGAGCAGCTCCTGTTCTGTGCCCCAAAGCATGGCTGGAACTCAGCAGCTGTAATCTAGAGTGACAGATGAGCAAGTCAGATCATGAAAGGAGGAAAAAAACTGCTGGAAGAGGAGAAAACAAACAGAAGAAGAGCTTTTAATCATATCAGAAAGGCAAAAAATGGTATCTTGAAAGAATTAATTTTGTATTTCAGTAATCCCTGGGTTTACTTCGAGAGGTAAGAGAAATGAGGGATAGGTTGTGGTCAAGCAGGAGAAAGCAGACATGGAAAAATGGCATCTTGAGATATTTACCATAGGAAATGCATCTCCAGCATCATTGTGTTGCACTGAGTGCTAACACTTATGGACCTTCAATGTGTGTAAGTATATAGACTGCTGTATATAGTTCTGGAAATAAACACACGTAATCTGATAGCTTTAAACATAGTAGGCTTTGCTTATTAGGCTGTAAGAACACTTGGAAGAAGCAAGTGTAAGAATAAAACTGACACCGATTTTTGCTATGAAGCTTAGAAAAGATTTGGAGCTGATCTAAAACACAAGTTGGGCAACAAGTTGGGGACTGCTGGGCTATTTCCAACAGTGTCACACACTCAATGTCTGACATTGGGGAAGTAATTTCATTTCCTTGTGCTTTTTCATTTGCTTTCTTCATCTGCATTAGATGGTGCTAATTTCTTCTAGTTGGAGCTTCAGAGCATAACTCTGAGGGGTGTTAATACTGAAGGAAGACAACTAAGCTGGAGAGTAACATTAGTCACTTGTCCAAAAACAAAATGCAAGAGCTGCCAGGCAGAGACACGGGGAAGGGAACAAGGAGCATCCCCTGCACATTCCGAACCCGTTTGTGGTTATGTGATTCAGAGATGTGTGAGCTGTGTGCGGCAGGAAAATGGAAGGGCGCAGGCAACCCTTCCCCTGGCCCTTGCCTCCTCACGGCCTGCCCAGCCCCCTGAGAACAGCCAAGGACCCTGCCCAGACAGCACAGAGGCTGCGTTCAAACCACAGCAGGGGCTGTAACAAGGACCTAAGGAGCAAAGTGCCGAACAGGAGTAGTGGCCTACTTTGTGGACTTCATTTTGTAGTTTTGAATATAGAAAACTGAGCAACCAATGCTAATTTTCTAACTTTATACTGTTTTAAGTCACTGCATAATTAGGGTCAGCAAAGCTTTGTGTCCACCCTGCATGTGCAGCTGCAAGCATGTCAATTTGTGCCTTCCTCAGCGCAAACACTGCTGGCAAGGGAGATCTCAGCACGTAATGTCCCCAGCTCATCTTGCCGTGTGCTGCAGGTTGGCTCCTGTACTTGTCCATGTGAGCCGAAACAAGGGCAGGATTTATCCAGGGTCACTCAGGGCAGAACTCTTTCCATAATAGCCCTAATGCTTATGCTAAAGGTTAAGAAATCAATTATGCATCTACTGCATACAAGACATCTTATTTAAGGGATTGATAGTTTTCGTGGAATGGCATCAAACCATTCCAAACCCAATCTGTAATGTATACATTTTAGTTCATCTTAATGCCAAGAAACAAAACTAAATGAAATATAACACTGCAGTTATTGGAGGCCATTCAAGTGTGGTTTAAACCAGAAATACTGCCAAAGACTTTGTTGCAGCACTGTTCAACACCTCCCTGGGCAGGCACCATGTTCTCTTCAGTGAACAAATACATTTCCACGTTTTGCTGTCTCTTTGTTTAATGCAAGGGCATTAGGAAGGCAAAATGTCAGATTGTACCTTTGGGCTTTCAAAAAGTGACGTAAATAGGAAATCCCATGGTAGCTAGTGAGACTATATAGATTCTGAACAATTCAAGGTATTGAAAATTAATTTGAGTGTGAAATTAAACACTGAAACACTCTGGTGTGTTGCCTGAGAATAACTTTTCCCCCTATAACTCTTCTGCTGTGATCCCCAAGAAAATTCAATGGTCTAGGTTTGCCCTTGGTTCCCTCACAATTCCCACCCCCAGCTATCTGGATCACTCAGAAAAGTCCTTTCCAGCTGAGTGGAGCACCCTGAACAACGACAATATAAAATTCTTGTCTTGTACAACTTTTTTTTGTGCCTTATCACTTCTCTTGTTTTCTTCTGTTTGGGAATATGTTTGGTTTTATTTCGTGTCACCTTTCTCCTTCTTACCTACAACCTGAAGGTCTTGCTGCAGGTCTGATGTGAAATCTTCATTCTTGTAACACCCAGCGAGAGCCAAATACCACAGTCCTAACCGACATCACGTTTCTGCTTAGGTCAATGGAAGTTTTGCCCAAGTAAGGCCGCAGGATTCAACCACAGGTTTGCTGTACACCATGTACTGCAACGTCTGGTGGTGTTTAACTCTACCTGGTTTGTTTTGAGAGACTGTTTGCATAAAGATGTCTTATGGGATAAAGTTACAATAGACTGTTGCTGGGACAAGGTAAAAAAAATGGAAAATAAAGCTAAAAAGACCTTTGTCTCTAGGAGGAAGACAGCGGAGAGCGTCATGTTTCTTTTGGCGTTATAATGCTACCAAATTACATCTGCTCTTCAAACATCTTCTGGGGGGAGGATTGCTGGACCCCACTCCAATTATACCCGGGATGCAAAACCCCCAGCTCACTCCGCTTTTCCTCTTTATGCCGTTTCATCGTATCTCTCCCCCCGCCCCCCCACTGTAATTTAACGTGCAGCCTTCTGCAGAGCCTTCCAGCTGAAGCCCAGCGGGAACCGCAGGCTCTGTCGCCCCTCGGATGCGCTGACAGCCTCACCTGCCCGCGGCTTTCCCGCCCCAACGCGGGCAGCGGCGCTGCCGGGCGCACCTGGGCCGCCCGCTCCGCTCCGCTCCCCGGCCCCGCCGCTGCCGGGGCGGGCGGACGGCGGATGGTGCCCGGTTCGGCTCGGCCCGGCCCTGCACGCCCCGGGGCCGCCGGCGGGTCCGGCGCCCGCGGGGACCCGCGCGGGACAGCACGCGCGGCCGGGCCGGCCCGCCCCGGGGGCCGTGTCTGCTGATGTAATCGCCAGGCAGCCGGCGCTGAAATTCAACACCGGGCGGGCGGGCGGGCCGCCGGTGCCGGGGCAGGCGGCTGCAGCGCCGCTCCGCCGCCGCACGCCGCGGGCAGCCGCGGGGCTCCCCCGCCACCCAGCCCCCGGCGCCCCCCGCCCCCTCCCCCCTCCGCCCCCGCCGTGCCCGCCCCCGCGGGCCGTACGCGGGCCGCCCTCGGGCTTGCGCGGAGCTCGGCGGAGACCTCGGGGCCGGCGGGGTTTCATGGACAGGACCTGACCCAGCGGCGGCGCGGCGCTCGGCTCCGGCTTTCCCTCGGATCCCCGCTGCCCGGGCAAATGCATACAAATGCATTTGGGAGCCGAGAGGACAAGGCGAGGACGCATCTCTCCCGCGGAACAAACGTAAGCGGGAGCCGGGGAGGCGTGACGGCGGGCCCCGCTGCCCCGGCCGCCGGCGACGGGGCGCACCGCACCGCCACCCCGCCGCGGGGCCGGGCAGGGGCCGCGGGCTGCGGCTCAGTTCCCCTCCTGGGGGCAGCGGACGGCGGCCCCGGCGGGCTGTCCGTACACCCCTACCCTCCGAGCTCCAGCCGTAGCCCCGCGAGGTGCCAGGTGCCCCCGGGGGAGCGGCGGGGGCTGCGGGGTGCCGGCTCTCCGCACGGAGCCCGCCTGTGCCGCCGGCGGTGCCGCGCTCTCCCTTGTCTCTCCCTCTTGCTTGCCGGGATGCTCCCGGTCCCGTCCAGCGCCCCCGTGTCACGGTGTCGCGGAGCGCGGAGCGGGGCAGGCGGCCCCGGGGGCCAGCGCAGCCCTGCACCCGGGCGGCAGCGGGGCCCTGGGGCCCGGGGTGCCGCTGCGCCGCCAGGAACACGGCTGCGTGATCTCCTTTCTGGTACCCAGCTGTTGAAACACAGCGAGCGGACAAAATCTGCAGAATTCACGTTCAAGAGCCGAGTCTGCTCTTCTGTTAACAGGGACGATCAGCTGAGGTGCCCCGTATTTCCATGCTCTGCAATAGGCAGAGGTACTTCTAATGCTTCGTCAATTGCGATGCAAAGGTAGAGCTCGGCTCTCCTCTGTAGTTTGCCTGAAAGCAGCCTAGGCAAGATGATTGTGAACTTTTGATAGTTGTAATGATATTATAGAGGTTACTGGTATGCGTCTCGTTTTGTAAAGTGTTTATTTTATTCTGGCTGTGGTTTAAGTTTACCGAGAGCTCCGAGTGGGACAGAGAGAAGGATTGTTGTAGCGAGGATTATGCTGCTAGAGCGTGCCTAGTGTGTAATCTGGGTGCGCTTGAACACTTGTGAGCAGTTATGTGGCTGCCTGAAGGTGGCCTTCCCAGGAGATCTGTGTGTTTAATGGCTGTGGCTGTGGGACCTCAGGAATTGTCTTGACTGTAATTTAAAAAAGGGGTTTATTTGATATCTGTAAAAGGATATTGCTGATAGAGAAACATACATTGAATCACGGTAAAATAGAACAGTAGCAGAGATGCAGTTTACCTGAGTTCAAAATCAGAGATAGCTTCAGCATGTGTAACGATATGCTTCTATCTTGTTTACCTAATTTACTTGACTATAGAGAAAGCAACCTGGTTGCTTGCCTGCGTTAAGAAATCGGAATTCTTTGTGAAGGGGTCAGGTTTCCTTAGCATATATCAAATCAGTCAATTCCTTGCAACCTAGACCACCTTTTTGTGGAAATGCCATTAGGTCAGACCTGCTGTCTGTATAGGGCTGTCTCTGCAGGTTAAATAAATAAAATGCCCACAGCTGCATGACTCCTAAATCTCTTGCCACATTTGTTGACTGAATACTTGATTTTAAAACATAACCAGCCTTGTGTTACCCTTGTTTCTTGAGAGTGCCAAGTTGTAGAATGTTTGAAGAGCCATCTACAAAACATACAGAAAGAAGCCCTGAAAGAAGAGTCTTTCATGGGGGCGGGAATTTGAGCTGTATGCTTTTACCTTAATATAGACAAGAACAGTGTACCCTATCTAGACAAGAAAACTAGCGTAAGAAATCAGGGATGTACTCATAAAATGGTTATAAAATCACATTTTTTCATCATTTTTTCTCCTTTTAGAAATACTGACAGAGTTGACTGTTCTTCTGGATGTGGTAATTTCTCATCTTAAGCCAAATGCTGCCCAGAGAGTGTTCAGGCCACCAGGCAGGGAGCCTCCTTTCTCTGAACCACAGTGCTGTTGAGGGTTCTTTTTAGGCCATGCTGCCTCAAAAGGAAAGAAAATATGTCTTTTCATTCTCTAACTCTCACCTTGTCTTGTGTCTCTCCCTTTCCCTCTTCTTTCAAACTGTGAACTTGCAGCAAAGGATTTGGGAGCTTTCCCCTTGCTGGTTAGGCGCACAGTGGCATCTGTGCCCATAGGGTGTGCAGCTGTCACCCAGGAGAGGCTTTGGAGGCTGTTGTGTCCTTTCAGAAAGCCATGTTGATAGTAGGTCTCTTAAAAATTGGCAAGCAGCCCTGGACCTGCTGGCTAATCTCATGATAGAAGCAAAGGAAGATAGCTTTATTTTCAGATCTTTAAGGTTTTTAACAGCCTGGGGTCTTTGAGAGGCCCAGGGCATCTCTGTCCACAAGGTGCTATCGCCTTTCCCAAAGCACTCCTCAGGCCCGATGGATGCAAATTGGGCCATTTTCCCCAGTGGTCCTTGGAGGAGATCCAATGAGCCAGTGCACGGGGGGCAGGTGCTGGTGGTTAAACCATCCTCACTGATGATGAGCACAGGGTTGAATGCATCTGTGTCAGTGACACTGGCAACAGATTTTCGTGCCTTCTCTAGCAGCCAGGTAGTGGTATTTTTCCTTTAAGCTTGAGGTTTAGGAAAGTAGCTTGGAATGAAGAGGCTACTGCCATGCACTGACCAAACCCAAGCTCTGTACACTGCTGAATAGCCTTCAGAGGATGGAATTCTTCATTGTTGCTTGCCACAACTTGCTTTGAAGCTTATCAGTCTCCTCATCAATCTGTCACCACTAATGGGAAAAAATAAACACAGATAGTCACTGTCCAGTCATAGGAAGAGGCAAACAGCCACAAGATGTCAAAGATTATCAGACAGATAAGCTGTATTTTAAGTGGTGGAATAGCTAGTGCTTTCCTCCAAACAAATATATAGCTGCCCCCAGCTTGTGCTTGCCTGTAAAATAGGAGAGAGGATGAAGAGGTAGGAAGAGGAGAGGAAACTCAAGAGATACCTAGGTTCTAGGACAGGACATAGCCAAGGAGTTTGTTACAGCTTCATATGTGATGTTAAGTGGGGAAAAGCAGCCAGCATTCAAGTCAGCTGCCATCTTCCTTGCCACATGCTTTTGCATTTTTCTGTTGTTGTGTCCCAACAGGGCAAGTCTCCCCAAGAGCTAGGGGCCAGCTAAGGTGTGCTGTCCAGGGTTTCTGCATGCTGCTTGCTTTGTTCCTTGCAGCTACAGCAGATGATGGATCAGGCCATGTATGGATTACACAGCAGGGAGCCTGGTGGCTTAGTGGCAGTGCTGGTGGGAGAATGGAGACTGAGAACTGGCCGCTCTGCAGCTTAGAAGTTTTTGACCAGGAAAGGGGGTGTGTGTGTGTGTGTCTGTGAATGGATTCTCTCAGAAACACAGAATTTATGTATTTTTTTTTTAATCTTTGGCCATGGAGGGCTTCCCTCATGGAAGTACAACTTCACTTTAGGTTGCACATGGTTTCATTTACAAAAAGTTTTACTTGTAAAAAAAGGTAGAAGGAAGACTAACTTTTCCCACACATTAGAGAACCTCTAGCCCTATGGTTGTCTCTGGTCACTGTTTTTTCTCTTAGCTGATCACTCATCTGTTCTTGACATTAGCTAGAGTGCACTGTGTAAGCCAGACATTTGTCTTTACCTCTTACTAAATGTTTCTGTATATCCAGTTACATCTGTGTAATTTAGAGCCCTGGGAGCATTTTGGAATTTCTTGCCTTCCTACATTTGCTGGGAGGTGATGGAGGCAGATACCTGACACACAGCTTGTCCCTGGCTGACACTGTGGAAGAGGCTGTTGTAATGCTGAGAGGGGTCATGTTTGCATTTTGGGCTCTGAGGTTCTTTGAGCATCCTGACTTTGGAGTTAACTGAAATGTCTTATGCTGGTTTTAATTGTGAATCCATTTTGCACCCATGTTAATAACCCAAGTTAAATAAATAAAGAGTTGTCCCGAGTTTTAGCTGATACAGTGCAATGTGTGCACTTTCCTCCTAACACAGCAATCTCCTGTCACTGAGCTTCTCATTAGATGATGCACTGTGTGACGCAGAAACTACGAACTTGAATTCTAGCCTTCAGAGTTGAAAAAAACAAAGTGAGCATCCCTTATCTGACTTGCTGTTTGGACAGCAGTCAATATTGGGTCTTTTGCAGGAGTGGCAGAACTACTCCAGCAGACATTTCATGGCTGTAGCAGGAGAAAGCCTGAAAAGAGGAATAGCTAGGGACTGGACTGGTTAATTAAACATGCCCTTACAAGCGCACTGGGATCTGAGGAGTAGTTTCCACCCTGCTCCCCTTCTGCGATTAGGACTGGAGCAATGATGCATATTTTTTAATATCCTGTACATTCTGTGCAATTTCTTGTAAAAAAACCCATGGTGTATCTGCAGTTTTGCAGTGGCAATACCAATGGTGAAATATTCCCATTATCATGCCTTACTGTTCTTTAAATTATTAATTTGTTCTGATTGCCAAAACTTAAGCTTTCACAATATGCAAATACATATGTAGGTGCATAACCAATGGACCCGATTTTGTCCAAGATCCAGCCCACTTATTTGCTTTGAAAACTTTGAGCAGATATTTTGAAGAATGGATGCTCTTTAAGATATATCATTGCAAGAAAAACAGGTTTAGTCTAATTTTATAAAGCTTCTCTTCCCTGCCCCCATAATTTGAAATCCTGTTTAAATAAGTGTTTTGCCTGAAAATCAGTGTGTCAATTTATGCATGATGTCCAGGCTGCTGGTCAGGTGAAAAGGAGAGCAGGCAGGTTTGGCAGCCGGAGAGTGGGTGGTGGTGGACGGTGCACTTTTTAAGTTGTTGTTTGAACAAACACACCTGTAAGGAATGGGAATTGGTTGGGTCTATAATGTTCTCTTTCTCCTCCCAGCATTTGCCAGGGATGATTATTTTTTTTTTTCCCCTCAAGGCAGGAACCGGGGAAGGCTCAGCCATTGGGCTTTGGTTGGCAAGTGTCTGTCAAGGGCTGGGCTTGGAGAGGGGGCAGTTGAGAGCTACCTGCTGTCTGGGTCAGGCTGGGCTGGGGAGGGGGCCCACGAGAAGCAGTAGCACCAGTTGTGAAGTACCCCCTTCCCCTAAGGGGAGCATGGCTTGAAAACTGGGGTGAAGCCCCACAGTAAAACTGCCTAAGTGGAGGCAGGTAAGTAATCAACCCATCCTCTGCTAGATCAGTGAATTTTGACTTTGTTCTTTTTGTTCTTTCTTTGTTTCACTGAGCAAATTGATAAAACCAGATTTTTGCTCTGTGATTTTCATACACTTGGATGTTTCTAGAATGTCTGAATTGCAAAACCTTGAATGGAACATTAAGATTTTTTCACTAAGTACTGTGCTCTCTCTGTGTACATACATATATGTAAATATTTAAATTGTAGTATGATTTCTTGTCACTGTAGCATTACTAATACTTGGTTTATGCATACGTTATCCTATGAGCTGAAGGCAACCTGGCAGTGAACACTGAGGTTAAGGCACTTGTCTATCATGGCTGTTTGAACCATATGTTCCTGTATAAAGTGGTAGAGTTTTCTTCCTGCAGGTTTTGGTTTTTTTTTTGCTGTGCAAATCTGACTAATTAGCTGTCAAAGCTACATCACATGAAATGACAGGTGTTCAATTGCAACTGTGTTACTTTCAAATACTGTTTATTCCAGATACTCAAGCACTCTCTGGCATGGTCCAGCAAACACTTTTAGTCAATGCAGCGTTTAATATTATGAAAAAACAATGAGGTTACATACATTAAGGAGCAAGAGGGTTGAGCTGAGGCTCAAGTGTGAGTGGAGTAGTTAGTATCAGAACTATGTTTCTGATATTTTAGAAATATTTCTTCTTAGAACCAATTAGATAGAGGTTACTATAATTGTTACATAGATCTGTTTCTGTGTCTGGATATCTAATGCTAACAGAAAGCGTAGTTCTCATTTAACAGAAGATTCAGTCACTGATAAGAGTGTGATTAGATGCTAATATGAGAATTGAGTAAAAACTAGCAGTCTGTTTTTAACTATGGTAAAAATGTGTTCTTTGCCCAACATCTAACACTTTTCACTTAAAGCAAATTTTGAGCACATAATCTGTGACAACCTTGTATATGTTCATCACAACTGATGAGCCTATGGTACCTATCAGTATTGCATTCTTCTAAGTGAGCATGAAGTTTCAAGTCAAAATGTGATGGAATGGGATTTTTTTTTTACTTTGTGAAGAGCATGTATTATAAAATTTTGTCATATTACAAAACAGGAACAAAAGTGTGACACAACATTTGCAGTTATGATAAAGTGTTGTGATTCAGTGACAAGACTGATAGCAAGTCAAAAGTATCCAATGATCTCTACAGGCATTAAATTGTCATTTATTTTATAGTTTCTTTACAGTAATTTTTTTTTTTCTTTCCAGGAAGAAATTTACTACATAGTAGCCTTCATATTTGAAGACTGCTGCAAGAAAATATAAACCAGATGCAGTTACTTTATTAATAAAAGCCAGTGTAAAATATATGTACTCTATATGAGGGTGTACATAATCCTTGATCTTTGTGTAAAACGCCTTCTCAGCATCAGTGGAAAGTTGTACAATGTGATGGCTTTGATCCAAGACTTGCTGAAGTCAATGGTATTATGCCATTGACTTTCAATGTTGAATCAAGATTCTAATTCCTTGGAGTTCTGAAACTGTAGATGTTTTCTCATGTGTTCTTGTTTTTCTTTCCTTTTTAGGAAAACTCTCCTTTTTATTGCAGTATGTATAGCTGTGGGTGTTGCGCAAGTACCCAAACAAGGTGAGAAGAACACTTGTGTAATCTGTTACTAGAAGAAAAGCATAAATGACTGTTGTTACTAGTGACCTGAGGTTCAGCTCCTTAATGGTGACTTAAAAGAAAATACCAGCTACAGCATAATGAGAGCAAAAGTTTAAAGCAACCGGTTTGGAAAAGATGACCTTTTGAAAATTACTCAGATTTTCTGTCTATGAAATTACTTACATATTTAAGCAAGCTTTCCATAAAAGAGAAGCCTTGTACAGTGAAAAGGCTTTGATTGTGTCACTGCAAGTGGGTGTCCTTGGGGGTGGCAAGCTATGACTGAGTTACCTTTGCACTTAGGGCTGTGCAAGCAAACCACTGTATATAATAAAGGCTTAGTCTAGGCTGGCACCATTAAAGCAAAAAATGAAATTGTGTATTCATTTGGGTTTGCATTCAGATGCAGATGTTAGTGAGGAAATAGGGTTGTCTTGTTTTTAGTTTCTTTTTTAATCTGCCAGCTGTTATAACTGCACCAGATGTGCAGCTTGCACTAAAGAGCACTGTGGGAATATTAGTGTCCTGAAGTGGTGGAGAAACATGCCATTTTAGTAATTTTTTTATCTGCCAGGAGGGTGGCAGCATCAGTTCTCTGCCACGTTCCTTCATTGTACAGGTGAAACAAGAAACAGGTCATCCTTGGTTGGTAAGTGTGTTAACTGCAAATACTCAGCTGAATACAAACAGCTGGGTTGCGTGGTTAAGAGAAGACTCATTCCTGATAACATTTTGCTGGAGCCCTGTGGGATATCTCGGCAGCCTCCCACTGTTATTCTCACCAATGATGTTTTCCTTCTCATCATTCTGTGCGACTGGCAAAGCTTGGTTGGGTTTTGGTGTTTTGTTTTTTTTTTCTTCCAGTTGCAGGTTGCTTTCCCCCCCCCCCTCTTCTCTTTGTAGTTCTGCCTTCCATTAGTTGCTTGTTGTTTGCCTGGTAAAGGCTGGTTGGTTTTTCACATTCAGCTCAATGGGGGACATATGCTTTTGTGGTGGTGGGACTTCCCCGGATTTTTCTAACAGCTGAGCCAAGTTCTAACTGGAGGAGGAGCAGCACCCATAGATGTGTGTGGCCTGCCCTGCTCCAGGCCTGCGGGGGTGGAAAGGGAAGAGGCTGCTTCAGGGAGGCCGTTTGCACTTTTCCAGTGTAGCAGGAGCAGGTGAGGGATGCCAGAGGCAGGTGTGCAATGATGGTTTGAGTTGTCTTCACCTCTCCAGCCCACCCTCCTCCTTTGCAAGGAAATAAACAATTTCACCTGCTTCTCATGTGTCTCTGCCTGAGAATTGCTTTTCCAATGAAACCTCAGGCGAGGACTGTGAAGGCTGCAGGGCTGGGGGGTGGCAGCATTACGGGGCGGTGGGTACAGTCTGAGGCTTATTTGCCTCTTGGTCAAGAGTATGTCCATACACAGAGCTTAGCAGAAATGGGGTAAAGCCTCCAGTCTTGACATGCATATATTTGATTATTTTTTATTTTGTCACCAGCAGACAAAAGAGTTTTCCTACTCTTTTTTTTTCTTTTTTAAAAAAAAATTACTCCACAGCATTTCTAGATAGCCATGTGAGAAACCTTACTGAACAGAAACTCCCCTGCACCCCCTGTGCACAGATTTCCATACCTAACTGCATTGTGGTTTAAGTGTTTGCTTGGGATCAAAACAGCACATTGAACCTTGGTGCAACTCCCTGCCAGTGGGTGAATCTGTTCCCTCATGCACTTTATTTGCACAGTGTGTAAACGAAGTTGCAAAAAGCGATTTGGAGAACAGCAGATTGAGGAAACCTCAAAAAAAGAGCAGCTCAAGTAAATCCTTCAATCTCAGTATATAACCTACAGAGCTAGCACTATTCCATTTGCAGTGCTTAGCGTTTGTCAGGAACAGGGTTGTCTGCCCGTTAGGAATATGTTAATACTTTTTTTTTTTTCAAAATACAACTTCCAATAAAGTTTTAATAACAACTTCAGTATTCTGCCAAATATGAAGATGCTAGCTAGAATAATTAAAATTATTTCTTTCCTGAGCTGATGGGACAGCCTGTGCATGCTTTGCCTGAGAAGCTATGCCTTGTTTGTTTTGGTAGGCCGCTATAAATTGTGTTCAGTGAAATACATGTCAAGATACAGCCTCAGCCTTTTAGGAGTAGTACTCTGAGTGTGGCTCAAGGACACACAGACTCGGTGTGTCTGGTTGGCTTTCTTATTCCAGTCACTTGGCCTGGTGTCTTAACAGGCAAGTATCTTAATTTACCCATCTACAGATGCAGCATCCCCTGGGAAATGAGCAACCTAATAAGCAATTACTCTGAGTTCTGGTGGAGCTGACTGATGAATTACACTTGTCTTTCCCTTACCCATACTGGTAAAGGGAAAATGAGCGATGTGTATACTAAGATTGCTGAAATGGGGAGAGCACCCCAAATATCCTGCCTTCAGAGTAGTCATAAGTATGGAGGAATGTGGAAAATGAACAGGAGAGACTGAACAGGAGTGTGGGATGGTCAAATAGCCAAATCTCCTCATCCTCCCTCAGTTCCTTTTTGGGGTTTCTTTGTGCCACAAGAGGGTCAGATTTTTTGCCAAAGCCCACATTAGGTTTTCCCTCTCCTCATGATGCAGTGATGTTGTGAATTTTTCAAGTCCTCCTAGAAGGTGGAAGGAAAGTACTTGATACCAAAAACCCCAAACAACTTTTCCTTCAAGAAGAGGAGCTGTTACAATTTGGGGGACTAATGGGTTGACTGAACAGTAAGTGAAGACAGATGTTGTGCAGACATGGGTAAACAAAGAAAACTGACTACTGATAGGTAAAAAAAATTAGTGGTTGTCATGCTGGGAAGAAGAGTTGAGCGAGTTGCCTGTTCCCAAAACCCTGTGTACTGCCAAGAGCTTCTGAAAGCCTTCAAATAAAATAAAAATACATGTTGGACCTGAAATGAAACAACCGGCCAAAAATGTTTGGAACAGCCTTTTGGCTTGATGGTGGGTTAACAGGCGGCAAGTCAGCAAGGAATAATTAGTTGATAGTTAATCTTTTGCTGTCATTTTTTACACAGCATTTATTTGTGTTTAGCTTTCTCAGGACCTGTCATTGTTCACAGAAATCTGTTTGCAGGATGTGGAGAATGTATCTTAGTTCTCATCATGCTCTCAGCTGACTTTCCTTTTTTTAATAACTTCTAAACAGTGTCCTGTTTTCAAATCAGAACTGCCAAAATTTTGGCAATTTTGCTCGTAGTTTGAGATTTAGTAGCAATGCTTTTGAATGTAACTTTTAAATTTACTGTTTTAAGGCAATTTAAGCTTTTTGGTTTATACTTCAATTTATAATGCTTTTGACAGATCATGTGTAGTTATTTTTAGATACGAATATATAATTATAAATATTTTAAAATACCAGTACTTGCCAAATATTTCAGGTTAGGATGTGATATTTAGGCAGTGTTAGCTATGCTTTGTGCAGTCAGCTGGTCCAGTCAGGCCACAGAAGATGCTGGAGCAGTATCTCCAGCCTTGGGGTATTATTAGCTTGTGTAACACCTCTGCATTGCCCAGAGCCCAGGATCTGTGTTTCTTCCTAGCTTTCACAAGGGCAATACAAGCAGAGCTTTCTTCTCCCTAACTACATGCAGACCATGCAGGACCGGGGTCCTGGGAAAGTGTAGTGGTTCATTAGCAGATGTATTGTGCTTCGAAGCTCTACTATAACCTGACCTCTGTTATCAGTTTGATGGATATAAATACAGCCATAGTAAATTAATTGCTCTGAGGCAAAACATCTTGAGAAATTGGCGTACACATGACTTTCTGCAAAGATATGCTTTCTCCATACCTCTGTCTGTGGTGGCTACCTGCCAGGATAATCTTGGCAGGTCCATGAATCTCAAACATGACTAGAAACACTACAAGGTGTGTAATTAATTTTCAAGATGTACAGTGCATTCAGGTTGATGCTTTTGGTTCCAATTTATAAACCACTCTCAAGGAAATCTCAGGCTCTTTTCATAACTTACCACTGAAACTAAGCCAACATCTGTCTATTCTTAAAGTTTGCTATGAATACGTTCAGTAAACAGAGAAAGGGAAGACTGGGAAAGGAAACCTGTTTTCCACTAAGAGTGAACATCCATTTGTTTCAGTTGCTCTTTTCTCTTAATATAGCAGAGAATTCTTAATTTTTCGTGGTTACTCCAAATTTTTTTTAGGCCATTTAATAGCTTTATTTACTTAACGTAAGCACAACGTGCATAGTAAAAGTACCCTCAGCTAAATGCTATGGGAAGTGCCAGTCTCTTCCCAGTCAGGCTTATTAGATCAGTGTAACTGTTAGACACTACTAGTAACTTTTAATATAGGCAGTTCACTGAAGTTTAAGTCTAGCTAGTTGTTCCAGTTAGGGCGGGGGGGAAAGATGATATCTTCTGTGCAATGCTATTTATGAAGACTACGATGTTCTGTTTCCCCTTGCATAGAAAATCAGAAAACTTATGTCAGAGGGATCTTGAACTCATCTGGGCCTACCTCCTGCTGAGATCAAGGTCAATGTTGAAGTTAGTTCAGGTTGCTGGGTCCTGTCCAGTTGGGCTTTGAAAGTTTCCAAGAATGGAGCTTATGCAATGTCGTTGCCCCCCGGTCCAGCACTTAAGTACTTTTGTGGTGAGAATGCTTTTTCTTTGTACAGAGCTGCAATTTCTTGTGTTGCAGCTCGTGCCTGTTACTTCTCAGCTTTTCTCTGTTTTCCCTATAACCCCAATTTAAATAATGGCCAACTGTAATTAGTTTTCCCAAACCTTGCCCATTTCCAGGCCAAACATGTGTCTCCTTCAGCCTTTTCTCATGTCGTGTGTTTTACCCCCCAACTTTCTTGTTGTGTATTTCCATGACTGTGTGTTATCTCAGTCTCTGCAGTGTTTCTGTAGCACCTTTCACAAACACTCAGACAAATTTTGCCAATTAATGTTATAAGTCCTGTCTTATTTTGTGACACTACAGGAAAACTGCTGGGGACGTGTGGTTTAGCTCCTAGTAAAGCCTTGTAGTGTTTCTGTTTCAGCTGTATCGTAAGGTATCTAACAGTGTCTTTATATTCTTCCTGAAGGAAGAAGGTGTTTATGCCCACCAACCTACATGCCTGAATCTGATTTAGGCAATACCAAATTAATCTGGTCATCTTTGACCTTTAGGAGGAACATGGCTTTAATTTCTTACCCCAGGTCAGATATGATGCCAGTTTTTCAGGAGGCTAGATAATTTTATTTCTACCCGTTACTTGAACCTACCCATTTAGCTAGGTGAAAGATGGAGATACTGTAAGGTCCAGGCTAAGGAAAGGGTTAAAGCACAAAGCTCACATATAAGACACTAGAGAATCCACCAGTAAAAACACCACTGCCCATTCCACCCTGTAGCAAGGTCCTACAGAGTCCTGTGAAGTCCTATCCGGACTTCTGTATGCCAAAGCCAAATCTGTAGGACATAAATTGGTAGGACAGCTGGTTTCTCTGTCGTCTTAATGTCCACTGCTGTCTCCGGCTCTGGAGTGCACTTTCACTATCTTGCATGGGTAGCTGCAGCCCTGTGTTCTCTGCAAGGACAGATGAGCCAGAAGATGGGAGCACTGCCCCTTGGGTCTTGACATTTGTCCTCTTTCCTTGCTCCTCACCACTTCTGTGGAGTTCACTTCATCCTTGACCCTTACAAGTAAATTATGTGGAGGGAAAGGAGGCAGTGGCATGCTCTGTTGCATCTCCCCTTGGAAAGATCTTTTGTTTTCTTTTAGTCTGACTAACTTTGGCACAGATACATACAATCAAGGGTGATCGCACTGGGAAAACAATTCCCTCTGAAGCCAGCTCTGCAATGGTACAGGGCCACGCCTGCTGGGAGGAGAGCAACAATTCTTCCCAGGTACCAGTTGAATTGCCTCTGCAGCACGTAGTAGTAGCTCCCCAGCCTCAGCAAAGCTTAACTTTGTATTTTGCTTTGAGCCAGTGACTATCTTTTGGTGCTCTGCTGAGGTGTTACTGTGTTATAAATAGCTTGTCCATTCTTAAAAACAAAGCAACCTTCCTCTCAAATGTTTTCATTTAACTTCTCAGATAAAGAGGAAAAGCACAGTTTTATTGCAGAAGGTTTTTACATGAGAAAAAATAATTAAAATATTATCCACTCAGTAGGCAGTATTAGCCAAATAAATAAGGAACTAACAAAGTGTGTTCATTGACTATTGTGAAAAGGTTGAAGACAGAAAATGGGGATTTTTTGTTTCATAAATGAATTAATATACAATGGGCATTACGTAGGCCTTTCTGTGTGTTTTTCTTTTTTTTTTTTTAAGATGGAAAATTTTTCTGGCTTTGTTTGCTTGATTTATGTGAAAGATGGTGTGCCTTACGCTAGGGATTTGTTGACCTTGCTGTGTGCAGCATATATGCTCTGGGAAGTACAGGATTGTTAAGATGATGTGTGTACATTAGTTTATATGGGTCTGAATTTATAAGCTTGTAAATGAAATCAACAGTATGCCTTTATTTCTTTTTACAGCAATAGATGTTCTTCATCAACTAGGCCTTGTGAAAGATGTTCAACAGCCCTCAGAGACAACGGTGCCCTCAACATCATCTCTGTTACCTCAGGGTGTTCGTCTAACCATATCAGGAGTTGTACTAACTAGTGATGCATATATTGAGTCCCCCGTCATTCAAGTCATACCATCAAATCTAGGGCATCAGTTCACCATATTGGTTGGGTTGTACTCTTACAGAGTGAATAATGCTTTCCTTTTCAGTATTAGGAACAAAAGTAGACTGCAGTTTGGTGTCCAGCTGCTACCAAGAAAGGTAGTGGTGTACACTGGAGGGAAGCAGTCTGTATACTTTGATTATAGTGTTCATAATGAACAATGGCATTTGTTTGCCATTGACATTAGAGACAAGACTGTCTCGATACTTGTGGAGTGTGGAAAGAAGTACTATAGCAGGGAAGTAATTTCTGCAGCGGAGACATTTGATTTGGATGGTTTATTTACCCTGGGAAGGATGAACTCTCACTCTGTCAGCTTTGAAGGAGTTATATGTCAGCTAGATATTATTCCCTCTGCGGAAGCCTCTGCAAACTATTGTAAATATGTGAAACAGCAGTGTCGCCAGGCTGAAACGTATCGATCTGTGCTAGGAGCTCCACATGTGTCAGATGAGTTGGATATTTTTTCGAAGATGATGATTGATGAGAAAAACCAGTCAGAAGATATATCGGCTTATAGAAGTAAAGAAGCATCAAACATTCCCGTTACCAGTGTTTCTCAGATTCATTTTCTACCAGAATACTTCGAGTCAAGAAACATCTCTGCATCAGAGTTTGCAGAAGCCAAACCTCCGTTGCTGGAAGCTTGGCCTGAAATGGAACTCCAGGAAAACATCAATCTGCCTTTTCGTCAGCAAGAGACAAGCAAAAAAAGAAACATCACTAATTCCCCCACAGGATCGTATCCAAATACTTTAGATGATACCCCAGAAGATGCAGACAGGCAAAGTGAGCTTTCTCTGATCTCCCCTGTAAAACAGAGTAAAACTAAAAGCAAGGGAATGGACAAAGCAAAACAGCATTTAGGTGAACCAAGCAAAATGCAGCAATTCTTCAACACAACCCTGTACCGTTTGCCTGCTGACCTCTCTCTGGATAATCAGCTCAGTCCGGGGCAGGAAGGGGCATTTCATGATGCTGATGAGACTTATCACAAGGAAAACAGTTATGAAATTGGTATTGATAATTATGCTTATGACTATGAAGATCTTGACAAAATACTTGAAATGGAAAGTGTCAGAGGTCCAAAGGGGGAAACTGGACCTCCTGTAAGTTATCTTTACTACTCTTTTTACTATAATACAGCAACATACATTTAACAGAGGCTTTGAAACAAACCTCGCAAAGCATGCCAAAGCTGTGACTGCAACTTCTCCTGGCTGTACTGTACAAATGTTTGTCTGCTTTAAGTATGTCTCTTTCCCGCATGTAATTTTGGTGTAAATGTTGTATATTTTTGTTTACTGGAAGAATACAGACATTCACATTCTGGTGAGGTGGTAGGCAACCCAGACTTTTTTAAAATTTGAAATGCAGACAGATGTTTGTAACTGTTAATTATGGAGACTGTTCACTTAATAAAATTACAGGATACATTCATACAGTACACATGTAGACACCGATTCATGAAAAGAACAACCAGGCTGTTTGGGAGACTGACATAGTTTTCTCAGTTGAGCAATGCTCAGAATTCATAGCTGTAGAAAGAGTCCAACTGCAGAATCTAGACTGATAAAACAACTCGTAACCCAAGGTTATGGGGTCATGCAAACCTGTATGTAAAATTAATTTTAGAACAGTCTTACAAGATTTTGTGATGTTTTTTCAGTTTACAGGGTAAGTAATCCCTGAAACAATTACAAATACACAGTAGAGCTTTTAATAGAAACCTGTTTGTCCTTTGTTATTGTGTGCACAAGGCTCATAAATGTTTTAATACATTACAATGGAATCAATATGTATAAAGCTACAGACAAAAAGAAAAGCAGTTCCTGCTTAGCCTGGGAAATACGATAGTTAGTGCTTGTTTGAGTTTTTGGTTAAGATGTTTAAATTAGTGTGGAGTAGATAATTCCACTTGCTCTTCTTTATTTTTGTGCGTGTGCATTTGTGTGGTTGTTACTGGAAAGCAATTTGATATGTTAAGCAGTTCCTAATATACATTTGAATGTGCCCATAAATTTATTGCGTGTGTTCTTTCAGCACTGAAATTTCTTTTTTCTTAAGGTAGTCAGCAACTGAAAACCTATTTAGAAGTTCAATTTTTACTCTAAACAGGATCCAGAAGATGTAAAGGGATTGTTACAGAATTGAAATATGTGTTAACAATTAATTCACATTAGTCCAGGGGTACTCTTGCTTAATCTTTTTTTCAATGTGAAGTCAGACTTTTTTTTTCTCTTTATGTCCCTTATATGATAGTTTTTACGGGGACGTATCCCTAAGTATGTAGCTGTCATCAACATGAGGTTAATTTCCATTTTTGGAGCTTAGGATGTTTAGTAACTGCTAATGGAAGCTTTTCATTTTAGTACATAGCTTGTACGTTGTGATTTCAGTCAGTTACAGCCAAGAAAGTTAAATCAATTCTTTTTTACGTGGCACAGAAATACTTGCTGGTAACGGTGTTTCTTGTTTGCATTACTAAGAAATGGCAAGCAAATACTTGGGTGGTTTGATTTTTCTGGACACAGACACTATACATACAGTGTCAAAGATGACAGCTGATTTTGAGAGTTCAAAGATGTCTATGTTACCATTTTCTATGCCTGTTTTACAGACTGGGGAAGTAGACGTTTGTCTCATCTAAGGCGGCAGTTAGAGCAGACCTTGCATTTGGTGTAGTCTGGCAATGAACATGGTGCATTTGGGCTGAAAAGTTTTTCTCAGTCAGGATTTAAATTACATGCCCAAGGTCTTAGAGATCTGTGGCAGAGCTCGGAGGTTAATCTAGACCTTTGTGGGCACTAGTTTGGCTTGAAGTGGCCAGCAGCACCCACTGAAACAGGCAAAGCTGAAGCATTGTGCTGCTGGAGGTGTTGATGCGAAAGGGAGTAGAGCCTCTGCATGGTCTTGTGCACATAAGATTTTGTAAAGAATTGTGCTGTATGGAGGTTATGTGGCACAGTACCAGCCACTGCTGTTGGCCGCAGACCTGAAGAGGTGATTTTGGTTTGCTTTCTCAGTCTATTACACTCATGTAGAGAAGACCAGAGCTAATCCAGTTTTAATAGGTGTGGCGCTAACACTTTAATACATAAGTACCCACAGTCTTACCAATGGGGAGCCTGAAAAAGCGACACTGAGGAAACTTGAAAATGTCTCTCGCAGCAGAAAATCCTGAAGAGGCATGAAAACCACCACTCTCCACCCCCCCGTTTTTTTCCTTCTTCTTTTGTTATGTTGTGGTTGATTTGAATCTTCTTTGAAGATTTCAACTCAGAAATAATGTTCATTCTGTTGGAGTCGACAGACAAGAACTAGCTTTTGTGGTTCTTGAGCTCCTCAGTTTTGTTGTAGCTTTTAATCATCTACCACCACCGATTCTTGCCTCGTACAATTAGGCCCCTTGTATTCCATGAATCCCACAGCTGTGGAATTCACCCACCACTGCAAAGCAGGGCTCCAGAATTCAGGCTTTCATTTATGGATACCATATGAAAAAAGGCACCTATTTCTTCAAAACTATTAAGACCCTGATTGAAATTCTAGAAGTTGCAATGACCAAAATCCCCTACAAAAACGCAAAGTGAATTTAAAGTGGAACAGTGTGTAGACCACTAGTTTATAGGGAAAGCTGCTCTGTTCATCTGATGAGCCACTCCTTTTTGTGTTGCAGAGGGTGTTGGCAGTGTATAAAGATTAAAAAAATAAACCTGGTGTGTATTTTTAGCTGTTTAACTTTCAAACTGATATTCTTCATTGCATAGCCCTAAAGCAGTTTGCAGTAACATGATTCATAGTCCCACACTAGTAGAAGGAGTGGTTGATGTGAGCTCAAGAGTTGATTTAGGTGACTTGCTGGTAGGTAATTGCACAGGATTTGGCTTCCCCTGAGAAATGAGCTAGGAATTAGTTTCCTCTATTGGAAAAGCTTTCTGGATTGTGAAGATGCTTAGCCAGGAAGAGAAATAGTAGAAGGCCAAAAGGTGGTGTTCCTTAGGCTATCTAGTTGGAAAGGAGAAGCATCTGGAGATATTGCCAGGAGTAACTGGAATTGCAAGCCCTGCATTAGGCAGAATTGAGTCCTGGATGAAGTGCTTTTATTCCAGCCAAGAGGTGTGAGAAAGAGAACCCAGAGAGAGGGAAGTTCAGAGATCCTTAATGTGGTGCTAAATAAACAGCAGTAAGGGTAGCGTCAGCTACCCTTTCACTCTTAGCTACCTTTTCACACTTTAGCTTGGTTTAGCTTATTTCTGGTGAACAAATTTGCTCGCGGAGGCTCATGCATTTTAGCTCTGCAGGTAACCCTCAGGCTGAGAAACCTCAGCATCTGCTGATTCAGATAAACTTAAGATTCTTGCTATTTTTTTTCTAGTAGCAAGAAGATAATGTTAGTCTTAAACATGTCATTTAATTCACCTGAAACTGATGCAGTTTCCCTGTCTTCTGCACAACAATATTGAAAAGCTTTAATTCATAACCTAAAGCCATATATATATATTCCTCTGATGTTGATAACGTTGCTTTGGGTGTTGTAGGAATTCCTGACAGAGAAAGGGAAAGACTTCCACAGCTGTAAAGAAAAGAGGTTAATCATGCACAGGTGACTTCCTGCTCTAGGGCATGTGGAAAGAGAAGCGTGTAGGTTTTGTATCATTTCCAGTGAAATGCAAATGAAGCAAGAAGAAAAAATAGGTGGACATTGATATTTGGTAGGATCCTTGTTGCTCAATAATTAAATCAGTATCTGTATGAAGTAATATGCTTTAAAAAGGTAGACAAAGCATGCTAGGAGTAGGTAGAAGAATTCTGAGTGACAGAATCAGAATTCCAGATGGTCTAAAACTGATGGGATGAAAGTTCAGTACTACAGGAATTAAAAGCACAAGTAGAGGATGGGGGAGTGATTGGTTAGGCATTCAGATGAGGATGATAGTGGTGTTACAGTGCACTAGAGAATAAATGCATCTTTACCAATGTGATGCTTGATACATTACCAAGAGTGATGAGTGTCAGGCTATATTTCTACTGGTTTGGGTGTGCTGAGGCTGTAGTTTGGAAAAGTGTCCTCAGGTTTGGATGAAGAGCTTTAAAAAGTATGTAGACAGACTGGAAGGATTGCAGCAGGTTGCAGTAACAGTAGAAAATACGATTCCGAGCAAAGGTTAAAACAAAAGTGTGTTTAGTAATGAAAGTAAGGGACAAATGTTATAGTTCTGCGAAGGGTGAGTTAATAAAGATATTTCTCCCAGTTCACAGAGAGTATGGCAAGACAGAGTAGAAATTTTTAGGTGGGCCATAAGGAAAACATAGCTCATCAGAGCTGCGCAATAGAACAAGTGATATTGGCAAAGTTAGAAGTGGAATTTCCTTTCGTGGAGAGATTTTTAGAAGAGATTTGGAGCCTGATGTTTCTGTTTACTTCCCTGCTGTATTTCAGGTATTTTGCTGATGATGTGCAGGAAGGTTCATGGGTGTTGTGTTTTGCTGAAGGACTGCCTTCCTTAGGTATTTGATCAATCAGACATTAAACTCATAAATACATGTTTAATTAATTGAGGTGAGCTGAGATGGAGTGGTTGTGGTGTAGTCAAATTTCTTTTAAAGAGAAACTTCATAGCTGTTTGCAAGAGAAACTTCAGTGAATATAATTTAGGTATTGAATGGCAACTGGATCAGCATGTGCCTGTGCAGTTTTAACTATTTAATGCAGAATTTACTGCCATGCATCTGAAATCTTAGGGCCTTGTTACATGTAAATGAAATGCTTCCTATTACCCCTGGTGTAGGGCAAGTTTAAAACACATGCATCCATAGAAGGGCTTCAGTATCCTAGAAAATGTCTGTGAAAGTTCACCATTAATTACATTCCTCCCAATGAATATTTGAAAGATAGTGAAAATTTCTGGAAGAGTAGCATCTACTTTTATTGTTTCAGGATTAAGCCATGATTACCTGGAACTTGAGCTTCTCCCCTCAACAGCTAAATGAAATTTTTACAATTCCTAAGGACAGTAAATTGTAGTACCTTTCTTAAGGTATATATGATCTGTTTTGAGCAAACTGGTCTTACTAAATAAATGAATTTTAAAATTGTGTCAGTAATACTTAGTCACTATTTTTTTGTTGGAGGTTAAAATGTCAAATGCAAAAAAACACATTAACACTTTTAATTGCTTCAGATTTGTTTAATTACTGTTTCCAGCAGTTGGAGGAAAAGCTACCCAAACAAATGACTGATTCCTTGGTTTAAGAGAGATTGGCTCACTCTCTCAGATGTTGACTTCTGTGACTTACATGGATGCCTTAAGAGGCATAAATAGCTTCCTAGCTAGTCTAAAATCGTTCATGCTGACTTGAAGTTGTAGTTGCTTTCACAGGTTGAAGTAGTACATGGGGTGGAAAAACTTATTACAACTAGTTGGAAAAGCATTTCCAGGAAGACATACCTGTGCTCTACTAAGTCTGCTGTCAGCAGAGATGTTGCTTGAGTTGCCGGGAGGAGTCTCAGCTGGAGGTTAAGGAGTAATATACTCTGGTTAAGTAGAGTCCTTGTTAATACATTAATCAAACACCTGGATTGCTTATTACTGTCAGCCAGAGACTTCATCTACAATGATTGGCTTTGTTTTAGAAAGCCTTGAGAAAACATTATTAATCTCTGGCTGCATAGTTCAAAATATATTTTACTGCTTCTTTTAGGGATTGCTGAGGGCTTGGTTGGGATTAAATTTTCTTCTTTTCCTGTGTTTTTTTTTTTAGATAGAGAGATAATTAGTTATGAATTAGTGTAGTCACAGTGTGTGTGGGGGTTGGGGTATGGGGTTTTTTTGTGGGTTTTTTTTTCAGTTGGTTGGTGGTTTGGTTGGTTGGTTTTTTATTTCCAAAGGAAGCAGGTAATATTTAAAAAAAAATAAGAAGTCACACAGGGAAAAGATGTTCTCCCTGCTCTTGTGCAATAAATCAGCAGCAAAGATCAGGGATCTTAATAAATACTCATTAAGATTTCTATGAGGAAAATGGCAGGGTTTGACTATTGATGTATTTTTAAGGAAATGTAGAAAGCATATGAAACAGGGATATAGAGGAATTTTACTACAAATTGCAAAAGAATGTACGTTATTTGCAACTATTTTACTTAATAAAAAATACAATGTTTCCCTTTGTAGTCCCAGGATAATTTTTTAACAAAAGTGCATCTCTTAATTTACAATTTGAGAGGACATAGAAAGCATACTACTTCAGCAGTGGCAGGGTCGGATCTCTCTGTGCTGTTTCAGGTATGTTTATGGACCTGCACAAGAATGCCAGGTTAAGAGCTTTCTGTGTGTCTGCTACATTTTTTTTTGTTTGTTTTGTTGTTGTTATTAAACACAGAGTCTTACTATTTCAGAAAAATACAGCTGAGAGGCTGTAGTATGTAAAGAACATAAGTGTGCAAGGAAGCCTGGATGAAAGAGCAAGTTGAATGCCTTCTGTCACCTACTGGGTTCCTTCATGAGGTCTGACTTTTGATGCCCATCTTCCCGTTGCAGTGGGAGTACTTGGTTCCTGTTAAAGCTGGTGTTTGGATGGAAGCTGAACTGACCCTTAAGCATAGCCTATGCCTCCTTAGAATTTAATATAAATTAGTGCAGGTTTTAGTCTAGAACTCTTATTTTTATTTGAGTACAATGAAGTAGATCCTGGGGCTTTGAATGTGAGCAGCAATCACATACAGAAAAGAAAAGGTTTCTATGAACAAGCTATACAGAGGATGGTACACTGTCATTCTTATAGTGCCTAAATAATTTAGTTGCAAAAGCTACATCTGGTTATATACTAGCATTTAAAAAACCCCATAATTTTCTTTAAAGCGAATGATATTCATTATATACAAGGGCAAACATGCTACCAGTTATTCTTATCAGAAGCTTTCAATAGGAAGCTGAACAATCAGTTATCCACGTTTATTTTCTTCTATTTCGTGTCTGTCTTCTGTGAGGTGGTATCTCATTTTTCTTCATACTCTCTCCTGACTTTTCAAAAGTGTTTGGCATGCCAGCATGCTTATTAAAAGGGCTTAATTAGTCTCTATTCTTCGTTTTGAAATACACTGCACTTGCTTGTTTCTAATCCTTGAACTGATCTCTTCTTCCTTTAGTACAAATACAGCTAAGAAAAGGTTGCTACCTAGATTGTTAGCTCCAATTCCTCTGACATAAGATACTTTCTAAACAGAAATCTGATTTGGAGCCAGATTAAAAACACACGTGCTTGTAGTTTGGGAATTGGTTTTCAAATTGAGGTCTGCACAAGCAGAAAGTCACCAGTTAGAAGAACTGGTCAGATTCAGACTTGTGATACTGTCCTTGTATTGGGTTTTACCCTCAATTGTTTTGATTTTCTATCACCAGGGTCCTCCGGGTCCTCCAGGTTTACCTGGTCCATCAGGAAAGAGAGGTCCTCGGGTAAGTAAAACAGCTATGTTCTTCTGTAGCTCTAGGCAGGTCACCAATAATCAAGTTGGACCTTGCATAATTTTGTTTTTCTCAACTTTATTCATATGCTTGGTGATAATGAAAGTGTATGATTCTTAACGTTTGATGGACAGGTTAAAGTCAGGCAAAGCAAACAGGTTTTTTTCTGCCATGAGTCTCCAGCATAGCTAATTCTGTGTATGTGTGCGTACACAGAGCATTGTTACATTTGTGCCTAGCGGTTGCTGCTCGCAATATTAACTTTTAGTTTTTCTGTGCTGCTCCTATCTGCTGCAATCTAAGGTCATGTTCATTTGTTTTTGGAATGAGAGGGAGTGAGCAATGCATGCCACAACCACAGAGGAGCAGGCAGTGGAGACAAAAAAAACCACTGCAAGAAGGGGGGGGGGGGGGGGGGGGGGAGAAAACTCTTCCAAAAATCTGTTTTAGTCTCTTGTGTTACAGCAGCTTGATAGAAGGGGTGATAGGTATCTGGATAATTTGCCCAAAAAATGAGCTACAGTAGCAAACATTGATTTATTTTGCGGGACTGGGTGCACCACAGCATGAGCAGGGACAGCAGGCTTGTCCTGTGCCAGGGGACAGAGCACAGGCTTTGCTGCAGTGAGCTGAAACCTGTGCCCCAGGTGCCAAGAGGGTGGGAGAAGCCTGTGGCGCTGCAAGGACTGGTTGATGGGGCAGACGAGGGTAAATCTGTGTTTGTACAGTTCTGTACAAAAAAAAACCAAAATGCTTGAGGAGTCCCTGAGGTCGTGGTTGATTTGGGCGGTTTTAGGGGAAGGGCAGCTGGAGGGAACAGGTAAGGGTTTGCTGTGTAGATGAGTTCAGGCCATGGTACTTGGGGCGGTAAGTGGTTATGGCTGGAGTGCACTCATTTAGGCAAACTGCAAGTGGGAGATAAGGGAGTAGTTTATATGAGGGCTGAACAGATGTGTGGGAGGAGTTTTGACTCAGCCTTTTGAGGAACGTTTAAACGAGCTGCTTCAATAGTATGTTGAACATCCTGTGCTTTCAAGGCTTGGTCTGACTGGGTAGGAAAGTGCACTGGTCAAAGGGGCTGAACACCAAACTGATGCTTTAGAGCAGTTGGATGCAAGGCACTGGATGAGACACATTTAAAAGTACAAAATGAAAAGCATTCCTTCAAATCCATATCTTCCTGACTTCTTGGATACTTTTTTCAAATTATCCTTCTATGTAAGAGCTGACAATTTTTACAGCTGAGCTTTCCGTGTTGCTTAGTGCCTCTTGAGGATATGTGTGGCATCAAGTAGATCCTCACAATTGGCAAGTTGGCTTTAGCTGAGAGGAGGCTGACCATGTGTTTAAAGCCGTGCCTGCTAGTGATAACTTTCTTTTCAGTTGTTGTTTGCTTGGGGTTGTTTGTTTGGTGGTGGGGTGGGGGGGTTTGTTGGTTTTTTTGTTTGGTTGGGGTTTTTTTTTGGCAGGTATAGAGTACTTAAGAGCACAGTGCTCTACCATGTGAGTTTTCTAGATTAATTATCAAGTAGGACATGCTTTCCAATGTGAAGAGACAGCTTACATTGGGATGCCTGGAAAAGTATGGAAATTGCAGAGATGAATACTTGCCAGTGGTTCTGAGTTTAAAATATGTATTTATATGGACCAGGAAGGTCTATAAAACTATTTGATTAAATAAATGTTTTTTTTAATATCAGTGCTCTTTAGTTTGTACAACGCTGATAAATTTGAGCTAGTGAAGGTGTATGATAAAAGTTGTTTAAGCCAAAAACCTTGTTTATGCAAAATTCGTGTCCCTATCTGCTAGTCTGCTCTGTGACTTCTGTATTCCTTCACACAAACTGCCATTCGTGATCTTGAAATGTGACTCGAAGTGTCAAAGGGAAGCAGCAGAATGCAGAGCCACATTTGCCTGGGCTGCCTTCATGGTCTATTGGGTGTGTGTCTAAACCTGATCCTGACAGATTCATGTAGGCTGGACATTTTGGGTATGGTATCAATGCCTGATAAATGGTTAGAGATTTCCATTAAAAACTGATTCTGATCTCTGTAATTCTATGGTAGAGAAGTCCACATCTGACAGTTAGGTTTTCTAAGTGTCTTGGCTTGTTCTGAGTTTCTCAATAATTAAACTTTCAGCCATTTCAGTCAGTGATGAGATGAAATTCCCCTGATGCCTCTCATTTCACAAGGATACTTATGCACCTCTGCGTTGCAATACTATGCCCCAAGATGATAATGTTGCAGGCAGCAAAAGCTAAGAGCCACTTCAGCACTGCAGCTATGTTGGCACTTTCTATTTGTTTCCTTTCTCCTAAACCCCTAAGAGCGCCTCCAAATTTGCCAGTGTGCAAATTAATCTCTCAAACAGCACATGGGATTAGCATTTCTGTGGAGTTATGTCAACATTGTCATTAGTGAGAGGGAGCACTTGATTGATACGGCTTTCAGTGTTACTGCAAGGTAAAACTAGTAAATTCAGTCTCATGCAAGGGAAAGACAAACACGGAGTTTATCTGTTGTTAGACCACTGAATATATGAGAAAGTTGAAAAGGATTCTTATTATTTTTGGCATTTGGATTAATTGTTTGGGTGGAATTTTTGCTTTAGTGAATTCAACAAAAGCTTTGTTGCCCATTTACCGGGGATAGGTTTTCACCAGTTCAGTCCTTCAGTGTTTGGAAGATGAACAGCTGCTGACAGCCATTGCAACAAGTATTTTCCCTAATTTGCAGTTTGTCAAGGAGTGAGGATGGCAGAATGTACTTCAGGAACAGACACCTATCCTGGAAGGTGTAGATAGCCCTGATAGCCTATTCTGTTCCTGGAATGGCTTAAGTCCAACCCTTACAGAAACAAGCCCATTTTCCACACTAGCTGTGGGAGAATCAGGTTGGTGAAGGGTTTTTGTCTGTGATTTGTTTAGAGAGGGTGGAATATGTTGCTTTGATTTATCTTTCAAGTCAGTGAGAACTGATCCACTTCCTTCTCTTTGCAGTGTATAGCTGGGTACCTCAGAATGTGATTTTTCTGGTTTTATCCCATGTCTCCAAGTTTTGTAGCTGGAGAGCAACATTGCAGTGACTGTGTACCAAATACCTGTCAAGAATTACTTGGGAAGACAATAGAAACTGAGATTTTTAAAAGAAGTATTCAACTTCACTTTTAATTTTTTAGGAAGATGCGCATGATTTATTGCTTGAAAATCCTTTGAAAATCCTGACCCATGCTTCTAAAAGCAATGATGAGGCAGTAAAATGATTCTTTGCAAACTGTTCACACTTGTTCAGTAGACTACTGAATAATTCCACTCTTTTTTTTTTTTGGTTTTTTTTTTTTTTAATAGGGTATTCCAGGACCACATGGTAATCCAGGTTTGCCAGGATTGCCAGGTTCAAAGGTGAGTTACTTTATCCATGTTGCTATGTAAACACATGAACTTCTTAATGACTTTTTGGAAGCCTCGGAACTGTTTCCTATAATAGAAGCAATTGGCCTTCTTTGGTTTACAAATGGAGATTGTTACTATAAACATATTTTAATTAAATGTAATCATTCAAATTGAACTTCAAATCAAAATAAAACAGCAGTTTATTCAGGGGAGAAAAACAAACCCTGTGTGTGCAGAATGATGACTTGGAAACTGTTATCCACACAATTAGTCTGTACTTCCCAAAAGAGTTCTTGTAAATCAGCTCAGCCTCTTTGATAAACTGGAATTTTAAGTGACGATAAGCATATAATTGCTGTAACGTTTTACCTTGCTTTTGAAAAGAAAAAAATCAAGGAAAAAAATGAAGAAAAATAGACTATCATTCTCTATAAATTCCACTTTCAGGTCCCAACCTTTGCTATATAAATATTCTAATATTTCAGACATTATCACTTGATTAATATGCTAGAATAATTTTCTGAAGATTTGTGGGTGTGATATTTAAAACCAAAGACAAAATACTAGACTGGAAGTTCAAATAAAACCCTTCAAACTTACGTAACATATGCCCTTTAAATAGCTTTGACAGATTTGTGCAGTTGCAGAATGCCTTCAGCTCATATTTGGTTTGAACAATTTGATAGATATGTTAGGAAAAAACAGCAGCAACCATGATCTGTTTCAGTGTGATTCCTAATTGCAGGAATCTGGCCTGTCATGACAGGTGTTAAAACTGCTTGAGGACATAAAAAGAATTTTAATAAAGCTTTCAGTGTCAAGCACTGTAAAACCAAGTGACTCCATTTTTTATGTCTGTGTGCTCTTGTTATTATCTAGTTTTATAGGAACAATTAAACTCAGAGGTTCGTAATTAATTTTACCATATTTATGCTGGCTTTATAATGGAATACATTGCTAGGAAAATAATTCTAACCACTTACTCCTACGATTTGGTTTATAATGTATTTTCCCCCTCCACTGGATCATAATTCTTATCAGTTCTGTAGTTGTCTTTGTGAATTTAAGAATAGAAGGAATTGTATGTGTGTGCATGTACCTATATATATATATATAAATATATATATATATTACTAGGTGCTTAGTGATCTCTTTCATTTGTTAGATTATAAATTATACTTTCAATACAAGTACCTTCTGAAACACTTTCATTTAAAGAAAAATTAGCCAGGTTCTCACCACGTTTTGACTATGAAGATCCAGTTGACCCACACTGACTACGTAAGCTGAAATTAAACACACTTTTGTCTGATCTTAAAACATCGTAAATGAGTTGCAACAGTTTTCTGGCAGTAAATTAATGCATAATTTTATTCTGCCTTTGAGATGCATGGTTTTTTCCCTCCTGTGCTGAAGCATCCTTTATGCACTTGCTTTTGAAGCAAGGGACATTAGCTAATACCCTTACAGTGTAGTATCCAGCCCTGAGCATGTGCTAGCAGTTCCAACTGATAGCCGATGTCCTTGGCATTTAATTCCTGATAAACAGTTTATTGGTGTTTTTAAAGTCATTTAAAAGTATTCATAATGTTTTGCTGTGTTCCTGGCTCCCTGAAAAATTGATTTAAGAAAATCTAGTTTGTGGATTCTGGCACTGTTCTAACTACACCATAATATTACATAGATTAAGTAATTAAATACTTTATTTTATCTTCACATCTTGAACTGTGGTGACGTGTTGTTAATCCACAACTGAAGGCCATGCATAACAATGGCTGTTTGCTTTTTTAGATTAAAAATAATGAGGAATTAATTGGGTTTATGAGGGAAAGGAAAGGTGATGGGTATGTTATCAGAGGACCTGTTTTGACTCCTGGAGAGCTGATCACAATTTTGTTACAGCTCTTAGTTTGATATGCCTGCATTGGAAAATGGAAGCAGAGGACAGGTTGGAGTTGTACAAAGGTATCTAAGTATTTACCTTCCAAAATGTGAATCAGCTGGAAAATACTCAGATAACTCCTGCCATGCTGAAGAACCATGGTGTCTGTGACCTGACATATCAGTTTAACACAAGAGATTCCTTTTGCCGTAATTCCAGCCTTTTTACTTAGTATTCAACAGCCTTAGTTTCTCAAGTGGCCTCACACGTTCGAATCTTAGCTGCAGAGGGAAGGACGAGCCCTGATCTGCAGGACCGTGTGCAAGCCCCGTGGCACTGCAGGTGGAAGCGCTGTGTGTTGCAGATCTAAAATGGCCAGCCGCCAGGAAACCCCCACACCGCTTCTCTTGTACGTCCCTCCGAGCGTCCCGTGTTGTCCCTGAGAGCAGGGTTGTGCTGGCAATGACTAAACACCATTTTTTCCCCACTTTAGCTGTCTTTGAATGAAGGGCACGTATCATCAATCTGGCACTGCTGTGGGATAAACTTAATAGTAACATGTATTTCCTTGGCTACAGAACACACTTTTGACTGAGGAGAGTAGATCTTGATGCTTGTGAGGAACACCTGGTGTTACTCTACAGCTTTTAAATCAAAAGCACTGTTGAAGCCTGTGCCATTTATATGAACAGGTTAATGAAATGTTACAGTCCCTTTTGCATGCAGCTTTTAATATGAATTAGTCAAAGGGCTTCCCCATTTCCTCCTGAATCACTGTGTTTGCAGTTATGAGTGCATTAATGTGGTTTCAGCCTACGGCCTCGGGAACCGTCAGGGTGACTCTACTCGGTCAGCATGAAGCAGTTCACCCAGGGCTGTCTCAGGAGATGCCATTTGCTGGCGGCTCCTTTTTTAAGGGCAGTGAATTTGACTCTGAGGCGTGGGTTTGTGGTGGCCCATAGGTCTGTGGGGCCGGCTGCTGGCCTGGCTGGTCCTGGCCAGCCCCAGCTCCCAGCCCCTGGCAGGCCTCAGGTCTCCGCGGCATGTCGGCCTGCAGTGCCTGGCACTTTGTATGGCGGGGGTTTGAAATAGGAGAGATCGGTGTGGCAGCGTCCTTCCCCTCTCTGTGGCCTAGTCTTGGATGCAGACAGTAACTCCTGGCCAAGAATGATGAGCTGTCTCATCTGCTGGGAAGTAACTCGCAATTGAAGAGAGGCCTTTGCCATGTTTACAGCTCTGTCCTTCCCAGCCACAATGTCTGTGCTGTGTTGGGCAGGTGCTGAGCGTGAGGAGGCCTTGACAAAGTTGTAATCAATGCAGTAATACAGCCTGATGATCTTGCGCAGTGCTTGGGGAATAGGTGGTGTCCTGAACCGGTGGGGACATGGGGAGAGCATTTCAGTGGTGGTGTCTGCTGTCATCCTGCTTAGATTTACCAGTAAAATCTGCTTCTTAAAAGTTTCTGTGACATGATGAAATTTGGAAAACATAAATCTCATTTCAATGTGAACTCACACTATTATGTTTTGTTCTAGGTCTTTACTGAAAGAGTTATGAGAAAAAAAAACCCTGTAATAACAAGTGCATTTATATGAACGTTCCCCCTCCTTTTGTCATAAGTTTGAAAATATTTTTTTACACATCTTATTAAAAACTCTGTTCCCTAATGATATTAATGAGTTAAATTTCTCTGTGACAGGGCCCTAAAGGAGACCCAGGATTCTCTCCAGGACAGGCAAAGTGTGGGGAAAAGGTGATAGTTTCTTGATATTAGAAAAAATGTTTTGTCTGTTGCATTCTTTTTTGAAGTCTTTTTAATATTCAGGCAAGTTATAACAGCACAATGCTTAGTATTTACTGTGACACTGGTGTATTTTGACACTTAATTATGTGAGGCTGACCGATGCAGACACAGGTGATGTAATGACCAAAGAAAACAGAAAAAAAATATTTCAAAGCCTTAAATTAAATTATATATTTGATTTAGTTTATAACAAATAAAAATTTTAAAACATAAGTACTTGGAGAACAATTAAATTTAATTCGGTTCACACTGATAGACCAAAGTAGAGGTTTCAGAGTTTTTTTAGTACCTTGTATTAGTGCAGAAAGTTGTGTAAGACAAAATTTGGTGTTGAGAAGTGCACACATTATTGCATGTCACATTGTATTTAACACTTCTTTTAACAGTCTCTTGACGGTAAGAATTCTCCTTTTTGTTTCAGAGGCTTTTCCTGCTAGTTCCTCCTAAGCTGCTTTAGCCGAACTAGCGGCTGCTCTCCTGCCCAAAATATTTGTGTATAAATATTTAAAATGGTTCTTTATAGAAATTGTGGGCTTAGAAGCTTGTGATTATTTACTTTTTAGATTGCAAATCTAATGACTATGTATAAAACTTTAAAATCAATGTGATAATGCTAAAAATGTAATTGTATGTTTGCATTCTAATGTGTTAACCTATGTTCTCTCTTTTAGGCTATCTTGTATTTATATTAAGTTTTATGAAGAGAATTTGCTAGTAGTTAAATTGGGGAATATTTGTGCTAAGTAGAAAACACTGTAGGAGTCCAGGACCACTCTCTGTGATAAAGCAAGCATTAGCAGATAACTATTGTTTTCTAGCTGCTGCTGTGTGCATAAAATAACATATTTTTTAATGCATGCGTTCTGTCAAACCTTAAAATTCACAAATATGTATTTCCAATGTTAAAGAGCTGCTGAGAAAAATTCAGAAATGTGTCTGTTGATGCACTGATAAGAAACTGGAGTGTGGCTTTTATAGAAATAGCAATATTATGTTAATCTAACCAACTTTTGCTTTTGACAGTCTATCATACTGTTGTGAGCTATATGTGTCTGCCTGAAACTCAAGGTATATTCTTTGGCATGAGACCATGATGCCACAGAACAGTTTAAAGCTCACCCAGGTATATGTGTGACCTACACCTAAATACATGCAGAATGTATCTATAATACAAACATACGGAATTGATATGTATTTTTATAGTTCTTGCTATTTTGGGTTCTTAATTTTTTCACCTAAGTCAAATTTGCTCACCCTAGGTAATGAATTTACTTTGATGCTAACTTGCTTCTAGGATCTTTTCCTTGACTTATTGAATTTGAATTTGGGCACCAATCCTGCAAGAGTGCATCTCTTTGCTGTCAGTCCTGAGCAAGGGAAAAAGGACTGGAATAACCTTCCTTCCTCCCCCATCTACAACAACCATAAAAAAAATGCATATTTGCCCATTTTTGTAGCGTTTGAGATGCTCTATTTCTCGTTCTTATATACCATCATGTAGTTACCAAGTTTAAAGAACTGGAATGAAAATAGCCATATGCCACCATAACCCATTTGTATGTATGCATGTTTCATGTTGTCTTTTAGACATATTAGATTTACACCATGTTTTATGTAGCAGATACTGAAATGGTGTCCTGATTCCTGGTTGAGGATTGTTGGCATAAAAGTAACACAAACAATAAACAATAATAGTTAAATACATGTATATAGAAATATTAAAGAAAAATGAGGTGAAACCACTGACTTCTGAGGGAAGGGATACCTCAAGAACTGTATAGCTTCTTCACTCCCATTTATGCTGGCCAGAAGTATATGTTGTGAGGTTGTGAGCTAAGTCTGTTCCAGCTGTGATTTGGCTGTGTGGTTATCATGCAGGAGCATGCACTTTGCACTAGGAGGTTGCAGTTGAGGAACTGTTGCCTTTTCAGTTTTCGTCCTCTAAAAAAATAAAAATGAATCTATGCCTGATAAAACATTAGCTACTTCTTTGTACCAAAAGTCCAAGCATGCAGAGAAAATATGGAGTCCTACAAAGTTTATAGGCCTGTGTCATGTTCCAGTGAAACATAGTGATCCTGGATGATTTTGTTGTACAGGGTGATCCAGGCCCCATAGGCTTTCCAGGACCACCTGGGATCAAAGGCCAGAAGGTAAGATTCTGCTTCCGTTTTCATGTAACCCTCTCTGGCTCGAATCAATAGCCATCAGGTGGATGTCTGGTGGTCAAGAGGCAATAGAAGGGCTTTGGTCTGCTCTTGATACTGGGACTGTCTACCGTGTCAGGCTATAGGCCAACAGTTCAGCATCTTCCCTTGCAACTAAGTTAAGTGAGATCATCACAACAGAATGTAAATTACAGCTGCTTGGGTTGGTGTTCTTAACAGGCATCATGTGCCTCTGCTCAAACAGAATAAGTACTAGAGAAAATAGGCTAGCCTGCGAGATATATTCAGTTTCCAGTAATAGCTTTTTCATTTCTTTTTTTCTATATTGTGTATTTTGTAGTATAGAGAAAGCTCCATGGGATATCCTCAGTATTCCTGCACTGAATTATTTGCTTTCTTTCTGAATATGTTCCAGAATCGCTAAATTAGAACACAAATAGAGTAAGTTCTACTTTTGTCTGCTACATAACACAGTATTTTTAATGTGAGAAGCATCAGGTGCCATACACTGCATTTAGGAAATATATCCAAATTATGGCAGCCCTATGTATACAGAAGAGCATAAATCAGACAAGTAGTTTTGGAAAGGGAACATGAAGGATGTCATTGGGGGAAATGAGACAACCTTGAGAAAATGAGCACAGAAGACTGAGGGAGTGAATATACTTTATGTGGAAGGAGAGGTCACCTGACATAAATCCAGTAGGCTGCTGTGATTAGTCAGATGGTGACTGGTGAGGTGGCAAAAATCAGCAAGAAAGCTGGGGGGAAAGTACTATTAAATGCTGTCTTTGCAGACGATAATCCAGTGTTGCAGGGGTAATAGAAAAACATGAAGAACACATATCACAGCAGAATTATGAAGTAGTATGTAACACTAAAGGCAGCTGTAAAGTGTTCAATCAAAAGGATGGAATGAATTGTTAGAAAGGTAGGCCCTGGTATTTTTGGCCTGAGTTTTTGACATATAGAAAAGGAATAGTAATTAAATGCTTGCCTGCTATTGAAGCTGAAGAAAAAATGGCATTGCAACAAAAATTACATTCAGTGTTATGTTTTAAGATGGCTTCATTCAACATTGTCTTACTCTTAAAGTGTATGATTTTTTTTTTTTAAGTCTAGTAATTGATTTCTTGAATTGAACAAACCATAGTAAAAATGTGAAAAGGGAGCTATCACTGAATTAGCACCAGGAGGAGCATGGAAATTTATTTTGCCAAACATGTGGCCCACAGTTCTATGAACTGAGAAAACGTATAGCTGTGACAAGAATTTACATCCCCTCTGTTGAGAGTTAACCTACAAGCCTGAACACTCATAGCTTTTGTCACCACTGATCTTGGGCCACCTTGAGATTTCCCAAGTATTGTGCTTTCTTGTTTCATCAGGTTGATAGTTTTGCTCTGAAAACAAAGTAGTTTTTGTTTTAAAGCTTTTAGATGGGAAGCAGCTGTCACTTGTTCTGGATTATGAGACTGACATTCGGGGGCAAGGAAATTAGAATCTTATGGCCATCATGCTCTCTTCCTGCCACAAGAATTCACTCCTTATCTGAGGGTTAGAGACTCTGTGGAGAATCGTGCTCACTTGATCACTGGAAATTTTACTGTCTGTTTCCATGTTGTACACATCAGACACTAACTAGAACCATGTTTAAGATAATTTCTGCCTGACCCAGATTGTAAGAATACCAGCTTTTGAACAGCGCTACACCTGTAAACAGTTAAAATTATTTCACGCTTAATTTTTTTAACGACAAGCCCATGATTTATTGTGAACTTTAGTTATTGCTTTTCAATATACATAGGTAAACAAGCTGTTAGCTCATTGTGATCTCAGAAATTGTTTTTGAAGGAATGTGAGCACAAGTAGCTGTGAAGTAAACCAGCTAGAAAGATCAAGTATTTCTATTTTTCTTTTGTATCCCAGTACTACTGGAGAATCACTATGATATTGGATAAATAACATATTTGTGATATTCTGTCTCATCCAGGTAAAAAGGAAGATTAGAAAGGTTATATATATGAGTTAATGGTGTCCCAAATTCTATTTGATTTTGACAACTTGTGTTAACTGAGTAGTTTTTAAACAGTGGGACATTTGATAGCAAATAAAAGCTCTAATGTTCTTCCAGTATTTTTAGTAGTGTAATACAAATCTGTATGTGTCATGATAATTAATTTTGGTCATATTGAATTTTGTCAGTGGTTTCCTGAAAGACCTGGAAATTTGAGTTTTTTTCTTTGTGGAAGTCATCATCCATTTCCCATTAACTGGAGTAGTGGCTTTGGAGAGCCGCAGTGGAGGGTGCGCTGTGAAGCCTGCTGCCCTCCACTGGGCACGGTCGTCCCGCTCCAGGTTGGATGTGGAGGAAACTGCGTCTGAGTTTTCTAATAAGAATTTACCTGGTTCTGAACTTCCTGTGCAACATATAAAAGCATGTGTTGTGGAAGTTTGTGGCAAGTGTGCATATTATTTTTACATTTTTGACAAGAATAACTTTGAGAAGCTATATTCCATGTGCTTTTGGTTCTATTTTTCTGAATATCTGAGATCGTTAGGAGAGTTTCTTGCAAAGATTCATTTACACACCCACACCCCAAATATTATATTTTGAAGCCCTCAATGCAATAGGGCAGCACTAGTAAACTACTGTTTTGGATTAGAACTATAAAATGATATGTTTCTCTTTATAAAGCTGAGAATCTATGGTGTTTTGTAGCAAGACAGTGAAACAAACGTATGTTAATAATCAGGACTCTGGAGCAGATTATTGTGATTAACTTTATTTTCCATTACATGCCATGTGTCGGGGTATGTGTCCTTGTGGTTGCATATAAAATATGACATATTTCTCATGCCTGTAACACACTATAAAAAACCAAGTTTTGCTTGGGGTAGGGTTCCAAAATTATTCTAGTGTAAGAACAGAAAATTGCATGTTTATGAAGTGTTTAGAGGCCTGCTTCTTTCAGGCATCTTTTGAAGCAGAGGAGCAATGGCAGGAGGTGAGGGTTAGTTTGAGGGGAGTGCTGTTTCCAGAGCAGTTGCACAATCTCATATCTGGAGCTGTCTTGACAGGACCATCTTTAAATCACCACTCAACTCTTCCCTTATATCAGTCCCAAGACTTCACAGAGTAGAAGCCTCTCCCTTCCCCCTCTCCCCAGAAACGTCCTACTTCACTGTACAGACAGGTGAGTACTTGCCTCTGCTAGCCAGAGTACTGAGGGGTAGATTGCCAGCCAAAGGACAGTACTCCTGGGCATTAACTTGCCTGGGATCATGCCAATAAATTAGAATGACTACAGTGTCTGTGTGGTTGCAGGTACTTTACAGTGACATTGCAAAAGACTTTTTTTTTTTTTAAAGATTGGCTACAATTTTTGGGCTGACTTTATTCCCTAGTATGTGTGTAACGGTAAATCATGGGAATCGGGATCTATAAAATCTCGATAAAATTCACATACTAAACTATAATATGGTAAGAAATGTTGAAGGAAAAAACTTGGATGCAACCTGAGAATAGCTGCTTTTGTCTTTACATGTGCATCCTGTAAAGGGCAAGGGAGATAAATAAATTTCAAAGCGGTACCTGCGGTGATGTCAGTGTTATGCTACAAAGTGTCTCCCACTGTTTCTCCTAGGAAAGTGAAGTTAGCCTTGAGCAGGAGGAAACTTCAACTCTGTGAGAGAAATTCCTCTGCTGAATTAGGTGGAGAAAATGTCCATCTTCTATACATATGCTTTTCTTTTTTTAAGTGGTGTTTCCATTCCTTGGGATATTTGGGCTAAGAGATGCTAGGTGAAAGCTTAGTTGTGTTAATATGCATCATCAAACAAGACAGAATGGAGCTGTGAAGAAAAAAACCCACAAAACAAACCATTTGCCAATGAGGTTTTTTAAAACTGGATGCCATGTGGTGACAATGTGGAGCTGATAAGTAAGTGTTGCAAAGTCTCATGTGACAGCACATGGAAATATGTTTATATGCTAAACTTACCCCATACCCAGAAAATTTTTTTCTGGTGCTTTTCAAAGACTAGTATCTCTCTGTAGCTGATGGTTGTAGCATCAGGTATAACATTCCACCTACTGATTTTTAGAGGTTAGAGAAACTTCTTGGCTCTCTAGTTTGCTGGTGTTATGCCAGATGTATTTTAATAACAAATGCATATAAATTCTAATAAAACACAATGGGCACCAGAAAGGTGGAAAGACTTGGCTTGAACAGTCCTTGCTGTTATGATTTAACATCTATATTTTGCTAAATACAGACTTCATTCAGTCTGGGTCCCACTGTGCTAGGCATATAGTAGAAGTCAGACACTTAAAGTTGCTATGAAGTCTTTTCTGATCGTATTAGTTGGCGGTAAAGGTTTTTTCTCTCACACAGACCAAAGTATTCTTGCAACTTGCTGTGTTTGTGTAATGTGCTTGAAGTTTGTGTTGCTGTAATTGGAAGCTGCAAACCTTTCTCTTCCACAGTGAGCTTTTAAAATCAGAGTATTAATCTTCATTAAAAATTGGGAGGTATTTCATTCCACAAATCAGTGCATGTGAACTTGTATTCTTCTTGTTTACTTTCATCATAGCTCAGAGCAAACTGTCTTATTTATATGGGTATCCTCAAGAATACAAACCCAAACTAATAAAAACCTAAGAATTTTAAGAAGATTAGCTAAGTTACAGGAAAGGAAACTCCTATGGGAAAACTCTGTCTTTGGAATGATACTCATTTTAGCATGGTTTAGCTTCATTCTGAACCAGCGTTAGGTGAGTTAGAATAAATAAAGTCCATGTTAACTCTGAATAAGGACACAGGCATACTACAAAATATGAGTTCAGAGTTTTCCTCTGGGAGAAGTAAGATGCTGTTGTGTAGAAAGGTGCACACTGGTGATCAGTCCTCCATCATCTCATAGTTCCTCGGGCGTCATTTTTTGAGACTGTCCATGCAGGTGTTAATCAGCTAAACTGACAGACTTTGAAACCAAGTGGTGATAAAATTCTCTTTGAGTGTTTCTGTATATAGTAGCGTTTGCTTTCCTTTTCTCCACATACAGAAATAATAAACTACTGAGAGATCTCTTCGAGCAACACGTGCTTTAGTTGAACATTAAGCATGGAGAGAGGATAAAATTGTGAAATGGATAAAACTCATGAAATAGAGTGGCCTGGGACTGTAAAAAATGATACGGCTTTGTGAGGCACATCTTGAAAGCTAAAAATGAGTTACTGGCTTATGCTGGCATCTGTATTTCTGCTTTAGCAATTCAGTAAAAAATTTGGTCTTAGGCACACATTAATACAGTAAATCGCGATATTTCATACTAACTGGTTTGTCCAAGATCAGCTCCTGACTATCAGTGTTACAGATTTATTTTTTTTTCCCCAACAGCAATGCAGACCTCCTTCCTTAGATGCAAGATAACATATATAAATTATTTAGATTTAAGCTACAGGAGAGGATTGAAGCCAGAATACATTATATTTTTTTTTAATTGGCAATGTCCTGTGTGTGATTAGCAAAATGAAAGGACACACCTGCTCTGTTGGGTTTTGAGAAAATGAGGCCTTTGGGTTTCTTAATGAGTACATCTCTTTTGGATCAATATTCCTCAAACAAGCCTATACTAGCAAAATGGCAAATTTTGAAGCCTTACAGATGTCATTCTCTTCTTTATCTGAAATGATAACCAAGCAAAATCATTCAATCTTTAATTTTGTATGTAATAATAAAATTAATTTCATGCAGAAATACTCTTGTGGTCGTGCAAAAGCTTATGCAAAATTTTGGGATACCTGATCTGCTGAAATCAGTTGCAGAATTCCTTCTTACTACAGTGTCTCAAGTCTCTACTGACTAATGAGTATCATCATGCTGCAAGGCAACCAGATGTTTGACATCAGCCAAGACACTCCCACTACTCAGTCAATGTCTTTGAGGCCAGTTTTATGATAGATTTCTATCCAGAATAAGGATTGTTTTGGTCTTTCAAGCTGCAGCTTTTGGAATTTGTGTATTCCCAGTGCCTCTTGCAAGGGATGTGTAGACCAGACACTTGGCTTCTGCATCAATCATGCAACTGTTACAGGCTCCCTTTTAGGCTAGCTTGTCTGGGTATCGTTAGTACAGTGTAAAGACATCCAGTGAGGTTCCCCTTTCAAGTATGCTGGTGCAGATGCAGATTCCAGCTCTACTTTTCTTTTTTTTTTTCTTTAACAGCTAAAATATGCACAAAATGGTCAATGCACAGGAAGTAAAGTTTCATAGCTTTGTGATTCTAGCACCACGGTAAAGATTTCTGGGATGAGGAACAGGCTATTTTCCCTACTGATATAAATTACACAATGTAAGGGCTAGGATTTGTTCCATGTTAATTTAGAAAAGAGATATCCTGTGTCTTGGAAGGTCTGTCTTTCTGGAGAGCATCCTAGAATACTCTGGAATGACCCTCTACTTACACCCCTCCTCTGAACTGCCCTCTTCAGAAAGGGCATCGTGACAAGGATTTGGAGTGAGGAAATGCATTGTACCAAATCTAGTTCTTCAGTTTCAGCAGTAACTGGCAACAGCATCCCATGTACTCTCTTGTTTAGAAGAGTGCAAGTCTGGAACTGTCTTTAAGCGCCTGATATCTTTAAAGTGTCTAAACTGCTATGAAGATTTCTTGCTCATTTTCTCTAACTCAGCTTTCATATGAGCTGCTAAATGTAAACCGTACTAATGCTGCAGACAAGCAAGACTGGATAATGTTTCTTGTTAAAGGGAGGTTGGAGTAGGAAAAGAGGGTCCATTTTGTGTGTTTAACTGTATTTATCGCATACCTGGTTTTCCACCTACAGGGTCTTAAGGGTTATGCGGGACTGCAAGGGCCACGGGGTGAGCAGGTAAGTGATGAAAGTAGAGTACACTATACTCTACAGATAAACAATTGAGCATGGAAGAATGCATAATCCAATATAAGTGTTCAATATAAGCAATCAATGTGAATTACTGACTGCTTAAGGAAATACTTGATCATTCTTCATCAAGAATTCAGATTAATTAGAGATCAGTGTGGTAAAAAATGGTCTAAATGGAATGGAAAAGACCAACTTGTTTTTCTTCAACTACCATGCTGGCTTGCCAGAGATGGGTGTAAAATTCTTGTTAGAAGCACAGTTTGGATTCTCTCAATGCATTTTAATGCATTTTAAATCTCCTAGCATGTAGAAAATGAAGATTATTTAGTGTTTTTTACCCACTTCCATGTCAGTTCAAGAAGCAATCTGAACATAAATTTCAAAGACATCCAGTTGCTGAGGCACCCTGTTAGCATTAACAAGGCTCCTAATGGCAGAGTGGATGGAAGCATGAGTTTCCTCTTGGACAGTGCTGAAAGGGAAATGGCGATGATAAAAGATGATAGACACCCGAAGGGAGATGAAAACTTATGAACATCATCCATGACTTTAATGAGTTTTATACACGAATCTTAATTGAATGAGTGGTGATTTTTATTACAAGCCCACAGGCATTTTTCTGTAATGACTATAATTTAGCATTGAGATAAGAGATAGCCAGTGAAAGTCATTCTTAACATCAGGGGAAGAGTGAATCTTTGAAGAAGTTGCAGATGAAAGATAATCAGTTAGTTACCATGGAGGAGGAAAAAGTGAAGCTTGCATTGAAAAGCAATTCTGCTCATTACTCATGCAGTCAAGCATGTAAGTTCCTTCAAAGGCAATGCATGTTCAAGAATGTGAAAACTGGTGATGTGCAGCTGTTTGATACCTGAATGTTTTCGTGCAGCTGCTATAAATATTTTCCTTCATTATTATCACTTAAAAGATACATCAGAGTATTTTCTAAGAGAACACTTTGGATGAAAGAGTTAAGAGATTTATTTTGCATGTAGTTTATACTGCTGGTATTTTGAGGCCTGACTGGTGAAGGTGATGGGTTAGACCAGTTAATTGTCATCTGTAGCACCTACCTGTGTTTCTAGTTTTTAGAAACTTGTACAGCAAGGACAGACATTCCTCTGAATCTGAGAGTCATGAAACTCCTTGAACAGCTGGTAACAAAGGAAAAGTTTTAAAGGATAAGGTATAAATGCAATGATTCTACTGCTTTTTTAGTTTTTTCGTATACATGTGTTTTGAGGTACATCTGAGCCAAAATAGGAGACCATGGGTCCTAGTTCCATGAAAGAACATCTGTCAGAAGATGAATCACTAGCAGCTGAAAGCAGGTGACAGAATCATCGCAATGACAGCTCATTTAAATAAAAAATACTGCAACCCCTTTTTTGCATCTGCAGTTCTGAGTTCTGCTTCCTAAGATTACTGTTTCACCATAAATCACCTGTGAACAGCTCAGAGAGGAAGACATGATCCATTGCTGTGGTAACACTGACGTGTGACAGTGGGTGGAGGGTCAGGCTGCAAGAGTGTCCAGTTTATTAACTTGGCTTATTTAAAATAAAATTAACTGAACAGAGGTAGGTGAAGCTTCATCTATCTTGGTGATGGGCACATGGCATTTGGCACCATTTCAGAAAAGCACATTTGTCTGAAAATAAGTAGTCAGATGTGCTGATGCTAAGTAATAAAATAACAAAATTGGCTTTTGGATTTGAGTAGGAGAAAGAAGATGAAGAATAGTTCGTTATATTCATGACTAACCCAGTGCTATATTGACCTGATTCTGGCAGAAACAAACAAAAAATAATAATTTGTAAAGACGCAAGGATTCTTCTCCAACGAGAACACATTTGTTCTAATACAGCTAAGACCAGTGCAGTTCCTTCATTATCAGGAGCTGTCTCCTGTAGTCTAGCCCAGTTACTTTTTATAAATAGCATCTATGTTTTGTTATGGAAATATGGGGGTGCGCACACTTGTATTTCACAAAATCTTAGACTACTCTTCTTGTAATGCCTTTTAAAGGATACGTAAATGAAATTGGTGGAGTTACTTATGTATAATGAGTAAATTTTAGGGTATTGTGGTGTAGCTTACTCCGAGAGCAATTTTTCTATGAGCTTAAGCTGTTGGCTTAAGACAAGGTGTTAAAAGAGAAATGATAAAACAAATAAGCTCCAAAACATGACATTAAACCTGTTGTTTTTTCCTCCCCCCCCCCTCCCCCATCCCCCTTTTCCACTTAGGGAATTCCGGGAATGGCTGGCAATATTGGGGCAGTTGGTTATCCTGGCAGGCAGGTGCAGTAACTATATTAATTATGTCTTTGCAGTTTGGAGAGTTTTCTTGTTTGTTCCTTTCAAAAGTACCATATCTAATTCTTTTGGAACTGTTAATAGTATAAATGTATTTGTTTATATCTTATCATTTATCCTTAAAACAGACCTCTTTCACAGGTAATGCCGTCTAGGTAATGTTGAGTCTTGTGGTTTTTACACTTGTATGGGTTAGATGAAGCAATGCTGTGCCTTTCTGGAATACATACATGATACTACCAATGTACTGAATCTCTAAACACTTTATGTTCCTTCATAAACCTCATGTGGATGTATGTGTTTTATCTTTTTCATATATCAGGTCCAGAAGTGATAGGAAACTTCCTGTTGTAGTAGAGTTCCTCCTGATTTTCAGCAATGTATTTACTTCACTGCTGAAACTATTTCTTCAGCCCTTTAAGGAAACAGAACATTAAGAGTTTATTTTTTTTCCACAGTGAGATATTTGAGGAGAACCAATAAAGCCAGAAAGCAGCTTTCTATAAACACAAGCACTTATCTAAATATTGATTTTTTTTTTTAAAAAAAAATTACATACAGGCTAACAGATACCTCAGTCCAGTAATAGAAATAAGACATAAAGTAGAAATATTCATTTTTTTCCCCATATAAAGGTATATAAACCAAATTCACAACTGTCTATGGTTTTGTGTCTGCTTAAAGGGTGAATTTGACCAATATTTCAGTGTTTTATTTGGTTAGGTTTGCAATGGCTATATATTTTAAAATTCCATTACAATATTTTATATACTAATGGATGATAACATGTTTGCATTGAATCACAGAAAATGTTTAAAGCATTTGGACTACATATGATGTTCTAACATTAGCTTTAAAATAATGGGAAATGTGTCCAAATATAAAAGCTTATGAAAAGTCCTGTGAAATTATGTCACTGTAATGCCAGATCACTGGGTCTGGAAAAAATTTTCCTGCTAGAAGAAATAATTTTAATGTAAAGGAAGCTTCAGTCATTGTCTTAACTTTCAGCCATGAATTAATGGGAGACCTTTCTGAACAGGGGAGTGCTTTATGACACCCTCTTCAATCCTAATAATTTAAAGAATGTATTGCCAGTTTAGAGTTAAAAAATGCTGTTACAGTTATTTTAAATAGATCGTATCTGGTTGTTTAAAATGAAATACAACTCATGTCTTTTTGTAATAGGGCTTAGCTGGACCAGAAGGTAACCCAGGTCCTAAAGGTGTAAGAGTAAGTAAGCATTTTAAGCATTTTGGCATGCCTGTGTATTTTTGCCCATACGGTAAATAAGCAAGGGGATGAGGAATTTCATTCAGCTCTGCCAGTTGTATGCCCTCTGAACTACTCTGTCTTTACAGAACCTACAAATGGGAAAACATAGAGTTTCTTTCAAAACACATGTAAGGATTTATTTTTTTTTCCATGGTGAGCAGCATAGAGCAGTCTTCCATTGTTGCCCGTCCTCTTCATTTGGAATGCATGCAGGCAAGAGAAGGAAAGCAATGCTAAATGTGGATGTGTGAGCTGGGAGTGAAGAGGAGTGCATGTTTCCTGCCTGAAGCATTATTTCCATAATGGAAGCTGTCAAGAAGGGAGACATATCTGGCAATTGCAATCTGTAACAGCTACAGAAGCTGATAAAGGGAAAGCATCTTGTCACATAAAAAATGTAAAAGTGCTCTTGAGATTTTAGAATGGTTTGGTTGTAGTCATCTATGTCCCAGGGTCCAAAGGCTCTTAATGCTCTGCTGATTCAAGCTTTGCTTTTGGTTAGGTTGCCTTTTTTCTGGGTCTTTTTGTTTGTTTCTTTTTATTTTGGTTTTTTTTTTAATAGGCACATGTGCATGCCTACATATGCTTGTATGTGCATAAGTATTTTTTCAGGCTCTCCCCATCAGGCAGTAGACATGGGTTTCCAGAAACTTGCATGTTTCTGGTTGCACCTAGGATTTGAAGGAGACTTTTGCTAGGTGTTTTCAGGCCCTCAGCTCATGCTGTATAGGTTGCTGAGCAGTGTGCTGTGTTCTCAAATACCTATTAAAATAATCTTACTGTGCTGCTAAATATGCTTTTGCTCCTTTTTTTAATGTAGTTACTAAAAACCTTTACCTGCAGCAGCTTCTTAATATGTCTGGTTTTTCGGGGTGGGTTTTTTTGATGTCAGTTTTCATTACAGTGATGGGAAAAATTAGTTTGTCAGGATCAAGTGTCAACAGATATTGCACCCTCAGGGATTGTATCCTCTATGTTTCTTCAGTTTATTTTTGCTCAAATTCTCAATGCATTTTGTCTCGTTCTCCCCTCAACCAAGAAGACCTTAAGTGATCCCAGTCACTTCCTGAAAAGTTACTACTGCTCTGTTTACACAAAGCTGAAAATGGCCAACATATGAGTAATTTTAGGGAAAAACACCTGTCAGGTCTTAAGGCTAAATCCCCTATTTGGATTCTACAAGCATTTTCCAATAAAAAAGATGCACAGTCCTGTTTGGGCCATACAGCTGTGCCATGGAAGTGTATAGAAACATGATAGGAAGTATTTTTAGAACCTTGAGTTTAGAACATTCCTGCAATCAGACTATACTCTGCTTCTCAGCTGTTTTAAGGAACTGTAGAAAAATGAAGAGCCTTTGTTTTCCTTAATCTCGTTAGTGCACATCTTGTCATCCAGCCCTATCTTTCATAATTAAAAAAACCCACAAACAAACAAGAACAAAAAAACCAAAACCACAAAACCCGAAAATCCCAAATAGTTACCATAGGGGGACAGGAGAGAGACAGATGAAAGCAAGGGATTCTTTTTTAGTAACTCCTAATATTTTTGTACCAATCTCACTTTGAATCTGGTAGTGTACAATCCATCTCTGCTACTGTTTTTATAAATTTAAATATAAACTGCCACTTCTGCTGAGTCAAAAGCATGTTTCTGTCTTCATACAACTGATTACATGAGAGGATCTATTTCTGACTTTCTGAGAGGAAGGTGGGGGAGAAGTGCATTGTGACTGAATTTTAAGAAGAACATTCTGCTTATGACAGGGTAAACTTTGTAAGACTTTCATATAGCAGAGATCAGTGTTATTAAAGATGAGAACATTTTTTCTGATGTATTTAATGCATAAGAAAAACTAGCTTGTTTCGTATTTCATTTATTCTAATAAATATCTCTGCAACTTGTCTTATTAGAAAACTTAGTACTTCCCTATTAATTGATTCTGTACCCTTATAACAGGAAATGTTTTTGCTGTTGGTTGGAGAGTAAATCCTAGTCACATTTAAGTTGATTGAGCTTTACTGGTCATTTCAAATAAACCTGAATTTAATCGCTGGATCTTGAACCCACAGCTGGCCAATACTGAGGGGCAAGATGTGTTGGTGGGAAGCAGCCTTGTAATCAAGAATTTTTCTTCTGTTTTTAGGGTTTCATTGGACCTCCAGGTGTGGCAGGACAACTAGGACCTGAAGGAGAAAGGGTAGGTTTAATGGAACATTAATGAAATACTGATATTTGGGTGGTAATACAATATATGTTAGGAGGCAGGGGGTTGGGGGTGGGGGGAAGTACAAAGTATAACTGTTCATATGAGTCTTTACAAGCAAAACTGATGTGGAGGAAATTAAATACATAGCGCATATCTAATTAGTCTAATCAATGAAATGCACTGGTGCTAAAGTGAAATAGAGAGCAGCTGTAAATTGTTATGTGAATTTTATCTAGAGATGCAAGGATTAGGGGTATTTTTTTCTTACCACGAATGTCCATAATGAGTATTTTTCATTGAAGAATTTTTTTTTAGTCAATAATCAGTATTTGTCATTTGTTGGATAATTTTATGGAAATGTTAATTGCAATCTGTGTTTGAGCTTTGTTTTGGTTTTTTTGAGCACAAAGGATGTCTGGCCATGTGCTTTGATGGATGCAGGATATGGCCCTTCATAGTTCTGATGTGGCCACAGTAAAGACAAGCAAAGTTTGTGGTTTGTCCCCCCTGTTATAGGACATTGTTTGTATGATTCTTTGCTCAAATGTTTTCTTTTCTTTTCTTTTTTTATGGTGCTTCTTCTTACACTGTCTTTTCAAATGAAATGCAGGTTTGATTACTTGAACTTAAGCTATTGAAAAGAAAACCTACTTATGATGGGTTATTTCTTTCTCAGGGCATCCCAGGCTTTCGTGGAAAAAGAGGTCCTAAAGGGAGACAGGTAAAGCTTCTAACACTTGTTACAATATTTGCTGCCAATGTAAATGCATCTGTAATTCACTCTTATAATAATACACAACTTTAATCAGCTGAAAAATGGTACTTTTACTTTTTCGATAGATGACTTTCTATTGTTTCCAATTAGTACTTTACAGTACTGCAAATTCTGTGCAGATTATAAGTACTAGATATTCTGAAGTGAGGAAGACTTAATCTGATGAGCCTTGTGGCTGGTTCATTATATCAGCTACCTGAGGGTTGACAGATGACAGGAACATATAAATATATTCTATAAAATCAGTGTTAGCACAAGATGCACAGATCCAAGTTTTGTAAGTCTGATTTTGGTGTTGGTGTGAATGCAAATCAACTGCTGCTAACGTCTGATGTTTCTGGACTGTGGTAAATTAAAGCTGTCCTCTACTTAGCATGTATTTCTACAGCTGAAAATAAACACAAATCTGTCGAGTATACATTATGAAGGTTTATGTATTTCCTGTGGTATATCTTCAGTGCCAAGTGTTTTGTTTTCTGCTGCAACCTTATTATTTTAGGTCTTTGAAGCTATCCAGGAGTTTCCAATTTCAACTTGCTTGTGGTTTGAGATTGGAAACTACGATAGCATTCTCCAGTTGTGCACTCAGCTGTTCAGATGACTTTCATCTAACATGTTGAACAAGCTTGTTCGGCAGCAGTACTGTGATTGCCATCGTTTGGCCCTTGGTGTATGCTATGAAAGTTGTGGAGAATTCTGTCTAATTATGTTTTGTTTTCTGTGTGATCCAACACCAGCCAAAAAAGGCACTAGCCTTCAGTAGAGTTCCTTTTGATGTAAAGAAAGGCAACCAGAGAAGTGTCATTAAGTTGATAGACTGCTCTTTCTGAAGTTGCTGTCTTATTGTTAAGGTGTAAAATCAAAGTAAGAATCTGCTTTTTAATTACTTGGTTAGCAGGATGGGATGCTCCTGTGCTTGTTGACCATATTGTAGTTCACTTATAATTTGCATAAAATCCTACTTTTTGTGCATCTGAGCGTTGGGCAAGAAGGGATCTGTGCCATCAGTACCTTGCAGTAGTTGGCAATGGGTTGTACTGGTGAGTCATGTGCAATGCTGAAAAAGAACCTGGACAGAAAGCAAAGGCTTGTGCTCAGTGTGGAAAATGAAGAGGAGGTGACAGGAGGGTACTCTGAAAACATGTTTTGCATTATCATCTCATTCTCTGTGGCAGATTACACTGAGGCTTGTGATTGCCAGTGTAGTAGTTTGTTTCAATCCATAACAGTTGGTGCTGTGCATGCTGTAGTAAGCAGCTGTTTTTAATTTACAGTTAAGAGCACAGCTTCTAGCAATGCCAGGGTATGCTCTGATAAGGACTTGTATTCATATAAATCAATTCAGAGAGGTTACACATAGGTGACAGAGCACTAAAACCACCACTGTACGATGTCCATGATTGCTTTCATTCAGTAATGATTCCTCTGTAATGCTGTTATTTCCTCAGTCCCAAGGAATGCTTTCTATGATCTATAAAGTACTTATTTGACCGAAGGCTACTAATTTAGGGATCAAACTAGGAAAGCAATAATGTGGGAACCTGGCTTGAAGTACTTTGCTGGATCACAGACTTAGAGAACATGTGTTATTTTAACCCCAATGAAAACTGTGATGACAATGTTTTTTGACACAGTGTCCTGGACTGTTAACTAACAGTTAACAGCGCTGGTGCTTTGGAGCAGGACATGGTCGCTAAATGAAATTTGGGTTGGGAATTGCATGGTGCCTGAAGTTAGGCTCCTTGCCTTGTGTTCTAGGATGCAACTTACTTGGACAAAAATTCTGTCAATAATAATACTTGGGGAAAAAACTGTCTGACTGGCAGAGAGCCTTCAGAAAGAAAACAGGTCCCAAATATGATCTTAGTTTTGGAAGTAACATTAAAGTATAAGAAAAGTGGATTGTGTAATGGGTTGTACATACAAAATGCTACTACTTAGCAGGTTTGTTGAATAGTTCTTCATATTTGTAATATCTCTGGCATATTTGAAATGGAACAGAATATTCAATTACCAAAATCTTTATTGTGAAGATTATAGAGTGAAGATTATAGAGTGAGGATTTGTTTGAATTTTAGATTACTTTTGTATACAATATGCTTTTAAAAAAGTATTTCATAGTGGAAGCGTATGTATTCAATTTCTTCCCATTGTATGCTTGTAATATAAAATTTGGCTAGTTTGCAGTATTTTTAATGAATTGTCAGTCCTATTAGTATGATCCATAGTGCTTTTACATAAATAGTTTGACCCTGTTTGGGGGAATGTTTTACATAGTTCTCTTCTACATGGGATTAGTTACAATCAGGAGTCAAAGTGACAGAACAGACCTGGTAAATTATACCAAGAATTTATTAAGTCCATTGTAACTGTAAAAACAGTTCTGTTTAGTATTAAAATTATGAATAGTCATCCTTTGTATGCTTTATAATAGTAATGTTAAATGATGATATTGATGTAATAAAACACTTGTTGCACAGTAGTATTTTACTTCCATTATTAGACTTTTCTGACTGTTTTCATATGTCACATTTCCTTTTCACTTTTCTACTTACCAAGATAGTTTTATCATCATCAGTTAGAATTCTGACACATGATGTTGGGAATGGGATTATGATGACTGTGAGTGATCTGTCCCTTTCATAACTCATGCTGTTCTGGGTTCCTGATGTATGTAAAACGTCATCTGTGACCTGCATCTATGATCTGGTGGCTGGTAAAACTGTCCCATTGCATCCTGCATTTCACTTTAGATGCCTCATTTGTGTGTTTCCATTAAAAAAAATATTGATATTCACGTGCGTCATGGCAATTCTGCCTCTGTTAACATATACCAATGGTAGACAGTACAACCAAAATATGATGCTAAGGGTGGTAAATTAATCATTGTCTGTGCCATGTCAGCTGGTAGCTTTTAACAGCATAGGCACTGTGAAATACCCATTTTGCATGTGTGAAATTTTACAGTGCATTTTCAGAGTTCTGCAAAAATCTGGCCGATGGTGTATGGTTGGAGAATCAATGTAATCTGCTTTATTAACCCTTAACCTATGAACCTCTACTTTTTAAACAATAAGACAGTCATGGTGTAAAGATCTGTACTGTCAGATCTTACAGTTACAGCTATAGATTCTTATTTGTGAGTTCCATGGTCAGATCCTGAATAAAAATTTCGTTGTTGTGAGAGGCATTCCTATCTTTTGCTTTCCTGAATTTGGAGGAGAATCTAGAAAAAAACTCCAGACAAAATCAACCCAAAAGATCATACAGGGAGTGTTATGCATGTCCCAAATTAATTTACAGCACGATGATGGGATTTAAGAGCCTGTTAAGCTGTTTCAACATACTGTTTTAGCAGTGTGTATACATTATATATACATATATATATATATGCATTAAAAGTTGCCTTGACTTTTAGATTTTTTGGTTAAAGTTACTACTAAAGCCAAATATGGCTTAAGCTGCATTTAAACTACTTCGGTTTAGGATACAATTTTTTCCACCTGCTTGCTGCGGTTTATATTATCTTTCTGACTGCTCTTCATATAATATTGTTTGATGATTCATATCCCCCATTCCATTAAGGAAAGACACTGCTTTACTGAGCCCTGAGCTGGACAGCTATGTGGATGTCCTCCAAACAAGGTAGATTGAAAAGGCCAAATGAATTGTACATTTGACCTGCAGCAGGTTTGAACACAGTCTTGGAGAGGTGAAAGGTTAATGCCTCAAAGTACTGTTCCTGATACACAGGGAAGGGTAAAAAGACATTCAAACATTGAAAAGACAGAGTATTTCATGTAAAAATTATCGCAGGGATGGAATTTGCTCCTTTTCCCCATGGAGATGGACTAGTAATACTCTGGTGCTTTGTGGCAGATTTTTTAAGGTCAGTCCATCTCTCAGTTATCTCAGTACTCTAATATTGTGTGAGATTTTTTTTCCATTCTAGGAAAAGTCTCTTCCGTGTGAGCATCTTAGCTTGGATTTTTTCCAGGCAGAATACCTTTCCAGCTTGGTATTTTGCAAATTTTATGATAGGCTTTTCTATGGACCTTACAATGTAATTAAAAAGGATGTTGACTTCTCTGTAGGTCTGTGCTCTGTCCTTTCTTCTAACTTTATACAGTGATAGGAATAAAGAAAATATTGCATGATGCTGCTTCAGACTAATAGCATGAGCTTCTATTAGCTTCATGTGGCTTTTCTGGAGAAATAGTATATGAATAGTATACTGATAAAAATTAATCAAAAAAAAACACACAAAAAAAAAAAATGGAAAAAAACCCAAACCATTTTCCCCTAGCAATTTGTGTGCTTCTGCAGTGGGCAACATCAGAAAGAAGTAAAGCAATCTGCAAAACTCTGAGAGGAAGCAAGAAAGATTAGAGACAGTAAAGTAGTGGGTTTCCACTTCATTTTGCTTCTCAAGCAAGAAATGGAAATTCCATTTCAAGCTTTGATGCTTGACTTGGTCAGTCAGATTTCTTCCCTGGCCTGGTATCCTAGTCTCTGAGAAAATGAATAAAGCTTTTCCATGTCTTGTTTGAGTTATTTTTTCAATCTTTAGACGCATACTAAGCCAAGTGTTAACATTGGTAAGGACAGTATTGTTTTAGTGAATGCTGTAGGTAATGGGGAGGGGGAAAATTGAAGTAAAAATACTAAATGAGAAAAGAGACTCCAAGCAAGTAATTCAAGTAATATTGTTTAATATTGCTCTTAAAGCAAATCAGACATCTGATTTTTCCCCATGCTCACATTGTGTATAATTATATCTTTTTTGGTTATGAATTTAGGAGACAAGCAAATGCCACTATTCTGTTCATTTGAACTGTGCAGCTGAAACTTTCTGCTTCTCCCTGAATGTACATTCTCTCTCCCTGAATCCACTTGTTGATTTGCTAATTTCTAATACCTATAGGAATTCAGTGTTCAGACCACCCTTTTTGTCTTGAATATTAAAGAACAAGCATTCTCTCTTCTGCTTTAGGGTTTTCCAGGTGACTTTGGAAATAGAGGCCCCCCTGGCCCAGATGGGAATCCTGTAAGTATCAAATTGTGTGTTGATTAACGTGGTAAAATTTGTAACACTCAGTATTAACTCCCCTCCCAGATGGAAAGGAGACTTTTGCCTCAAAGTGATGTCTTAAAGTCTGCAGGAAAATTTTGGACTGTTACTTTTCCATGGAAATTGCCAGGATAGTATTGTAATAAGCAGTGGTATAAAAAAGAAAGAGAAAAGAACCAGAAAGCTACTGAGAGAACAGTTTCCACCACTGTATGTGCTGACTACCTCGAGAATCAATGTCTTGCTGTCCTCATTACATTCCTGATTCGAATTCTTCAAAAATTCTTGCATTGGATATGACTTTGCATTGTTTGTTTAAACCATTATTCTAAGATCACCTTAACAAAATGGGACTCTGCATGTATGCCAAACCCCTAGCTTTCGTATTCTTATGCATTTGACAGTTGATTTCATCCTTTGAACTATTACTGAATACAATTATGCTAGTATGTCATTTAGTGCATTATAATCAGTATGATAACAGCTTTGTCCTTGGCAGTGTGTGCAAGCTAAAGTGCTCTCGTGGTATGGTATTCAAACTGTGGCACAGGCACATCACTGGCTGCTATCAAAGGAGCTTTGCTGTATTTGTAGGAAAACTGGCTGCAGACTCAAAACTCAGGTTTCCTTTGATATGAGAAACCAGTAAAAGGGCTTTGGGCCAGACAAGGGAATAGCAGTAAGTGCTGGGCAAAAAAGCAGCTGATTTGAATGTGCTTTTATTGTTGGATGCTCCTTTGGAAACTGCTGTCAGTTTGTGTATAAAGGTTGTTCTGACATGGACCAGAGTCAGCAACTGGGCAGAGATGGTCTCCTTTTTGAAGGCCTTCCCCATCCTGACACACCCATTTTAGAAACTTATTTTAGAAAAGCTTACATGAATTTTGCTGGTGATTTATTAATGTTTGGTGCCAGCATTTTGGAACATAGGAAAAAAAATATTTTGCATTTCTGGTCCCTGAAGCAAAGCTCCCCTTGTGGGAATGTCAGGTGGTGTCAGTATGGCATTTTTTATCTTGAAAGCCCTCTGAGGTGTCATGAGTATCACCAGCTGCTTTGCATATGATATAAAAAGGTAAGTTCTTCCTTCCCCTCTTGGTACTCCCAAGTGTTCCTCTGTTCCTGATAAAGCAGATACTGTCTTTCCACAATACCTGCAGAACAGTAATTTAATAGAAACAAGCTCAGAAGGCCTGAATCTGAAGTTACAGACTTGCACTTTACAAAGAAGCCTTTTTTAACACAAGCATTTGCAACCAAGTTCCTTCTAATCTGCCAAAACAGCTGCTGATCTTACTGCCTCCTCAGACAGGTAGCAACCCCTCTCCCTGCTTCCCCCAAAACTCACCCTGCAGGGCTTGTTCAGGCAAGGGGCCAGAGCTGCAGCTGCAGGGGGCTGCAATGCTAATGGGATATTTACAGAGCCTGTTCGTGAGCTGGCAGTGGAGAGCAGGGGAGGCCTGTGGTGGCAGGAACATGAAGGAAACACATTTCTTTCTGTATGCTGACTTGACACTAATGACATTTGTTTCCATGCCTAATTCCTTCTGCTTAACCGAGTAATGCCATCCTTGCTTTCCACAACACCCTCTCATTTCTCTGAGGATGTCAGTCTGCCTTGGAGGATGTTTCTAGAGCATTCGGTTTCCCCTGTGGTTAGTTTGAAGCAGGCTGGAGAAGGTGCATAGGCACTAGAGAAGGGAGGAAATCATGAAGGTGTCCTCTGTCCCATGCTCAGCAGCCGTGCCCTGTTGGACAGCTTCAGAATGGGCTGAGATTTGCTTGCATAAAAATCCCCCTTCAGTGTGGGTGCCGACGGGCTGCAGTGCACCCTATGTATGATAACCATTGAATAGCAGGTCCCAGACGTTGGTACAGCCTGTGCAAAGCAAGCTGACCTGGAGGGCTACAATATGCCTTTCATGCATGGCATAGAAACTTGGCAACTGTTCTCCGTGGTGTTTTAACCTCTGCTGAGTTAAACTTGAGTGAAACAGAGCCAGTAGTAGAGTACTGATGAATTTGTTACTTCTACATAAAGTACAAGTACTGTGGTTTGTATCAAGAAGTATTTTTTCACAAAAAGAGTGTAACCTTTAATTTGCAAAGGTCTTGCTATGAACTGAGCTGGTGTCCTATTTATCTTTCAAAGGAATATTTATTTTCCACCACAAAGAATTTTTTTTTTCATCTTCCCACTTTAAATATCATGGCAACAAATCTCACATTCCTTGGTAATGCAGGAATTATTTAATGATGCATGTATCTTGAGATTTAATTCCATAATCAGGAATTTTAATAAGCATGTTTGCCCATACAGTGGTAAGTTGTCATTCTTCAGGAACTCTGTAAAAACCCTAGTGACTTGCTTTGCAGATCACTTTTCTTTATCTTATCACTGGGCATTTTTTAAAATGGTAAAATTCAGATAATCTAAAATTCATTTTCTTTGAAGGGAATTGTTGGTGGTGTTGGTCCTCCTGGATTTCCAGGTCTAAGAGTGAGTATACATTTATTACTTACTTTGATACGGCTTCATTAGAATATTTGGCTTGTAAGTTTGAAATAATAACAACAAATATAAGAGTCTAGAGATCTTAAAAGATTTTAGTTTAGGTAGCCATGATTGCAATTGAAATTACTGTACAAAACTAGTATGGAGAACTTCTATATTTGATTTGGGTTTTTATGCTTATTTCTGACCTGGTATGTCTGGGATTTTTACTTGCAGTAACCAAGTTGGCTAGTTTATACCCCTAAAGCCAGTGTTTGTTTTTGAAAAAGCACAATACTTCCAAACATTTTGACATCCACAGTCCAAAAATTGTCTTATGTTTTTAGAATAAGGTTGTGATGCTCACTATGACATTGCAAGCTGTAGTTGTATATATACAGTTGTGACAGGGAAGCTCTGTGACATGAATGAGGCCTACAGGAGATGGGGAAGATTGATACTTTCATACCATGTGTCTTACTGCCTTATTTTAAGTAATTCATGTGTTTACTGATAGAAGACCTGGATTTGATTCTTGGTATTGGCTCAGTCACGGCTGGCTACCCAGCCATTTCATATTCATAACATGTGGGAGAAAATAGCATGTTTACACTTCAATTAAGAAAGCCATGATTGTCTCCAGTGTTTGTGTTTTTTGTTTTTTTTTTTTTAATTTATATCTGGAGATCTGAAATATTCTTGATGTTTGTTAGTTTACACTGATGGTCATCTAACTTTTCCTTTGAGTGTGCCAGTTGAGTTCCATGATTGTCTTTTTAATGATGTGTTCATAACAAAATAAGTCATCCCTTGCTGCCTGATTGCGATTCTTATGGTATTGCTATAGTGAAGGCACAGAAGCTTGGACAAGGAACCTCTGTGGCTTGCAGCCTTCTTCATGCAAACATGACTGATTGTATTCTTGTCACTTGCCATATTTGAGCCAATTAAACTACTTGTAATATTAGAGGTTGCATTCTTGAGAATTTGCTTTGAGTTAGTTTGCTTTTCTTACATAAATGTCTTTGGAATTTTATCTCAAGGATTTTGATAATTGTACAAATATATCTCAGTTTTTAAAAAAGCCTATTATATATCACATCTAAAAAGATGCTTATTATTTTGATTAAAACTTAGCAGATTAGCTCTTCCTAGAGTTTATGAGCATAAGTGTTTGCATGGTCAAATCTCCATTTGCTACGTTGCTGAGTTGTGGTCATTTACAGAGATGGAGTGTTAATAATTTTGTGTGAAATACAGAAATTACTTTCAATCACTAGTCTAAAGCCTTTTCTACTTGTATGTAGCTGAAATATAACAATAATCACAGAATCACAGAATATTCAGGGTTGGAAAGGGCCTCAGGAGATCATCTAGTCCAACCCCCTGCTAAAGCAGGTTCACCTAGGACAGGTTGCACACAATTGCATCCAGGTGGGTTTTGAATGTCTCCAGAGAAGGAGGCTCCACAACCTCCCTGGGCAGCCTCTTCCAGTGCACTGTCACCTTCAAGGTGAAGAAGTTCTTCCTCATATTTATTCAGGTGGCACTTCTTGTGTTGCAGTTTGTGCCCATTGCCTCTTGTCCTGTCACTGGGCTACACTGAAAAGAGCCCAGCCCCATCCTCTTGACACTCGCCCTTAAGATATTTGTAGACATTTATAAGATCCCTTCTCAGTCTTCTCCAGGCTCAACAGGCCCAGTCCTCTCAGCCTTTCCTCATAAAAGAGTTGGCTCCAGTCCCCCCGTCATCTTTGTAGCCTTCTGCCAGACCCTCTTCAGCAGTTCCCTGTCCCTCTTGAACTGGGGAGCCCAGGACTGGACACAGCACTCCAGTTGCTGCCTCACCACAGCAGAGTAGAAGGGGAGGATCAGCTCCCTTGACCTTCTGGCCAGCTCTTCCTAATGCACCCCAGGATCCCACTGGCCTTCTTGGCCACCAGAGCACACTGCTGCTTCAGGGGCAACTTGCTGTCCACTAGAACTCCCAGGTCCTTCTCAGCTGATATGAGCTATTGGGGAAAAAATCCCCCAAATACACTGATGGTATATTTAGATTTTGACCAGCATGAAATCAGCAATTGTTTTGCCTGTTGCCTGTGAACGTCATCTGAGTGGCCTGCCATCTCTCATTGAAATGTGAGATTCTTCTGCATGGTTCCATGTGTGTAAGGAAAAAAAAAAAAGCTTTGATTATGTGCCCATACATAATTTTTATTCAAAGTAAAGGCAAGAAAGTAAAGCATAGAAACTGGCATTTCTTTCTTCATTATGTACAATTATTAAGCTAAATCTTCATGTGTATAGCTTTTAGTTTCACAATGTGACCATTTGGAACAAGATTTTTACAGGGAATACACAAATATTCACATCTTCTGTTGGAATTAGGGTTTGACCAGAATTCTTGGAAACTTTACATTATCTGCTGCAGGTCATTTGACTACAAGGAATTAGAGGTCTTTTATGAAGCAGAGAGCTCCTTTGATCCCTACACTTGTGTGTTTGTAGCTGAGGTATATGTATATATGCTGAAAAACAATGACATTTTTGGAGGTAGAAATAAATTTGCAAGTGAGCTTCTGATCTTATTATGAGTTTAGTGCTTGGGATGACAAATGTGTGATTAAAAATATGTATGGGCAAGTTCTTATGATGTAGAAATGTGGTTCCATAAAGGTAGGGTTATTCCAACAGCTTAATAGATCTTGTTGGATACATTAGGCTGTTTTTAAAGGTATCTTCGTTTATTCAGCCCAAACACATTAGCATTGCCACTCAGGGGCGGTTAACTCTCTGTGGCTGATAAGACCTTACAGTAAGATTTTATAGTTAAGGAAAGTGACCCAGCAATATTTCCTCCAGTTTTCTGAACACGCATTGGAAGCTTCAAAAGCATCAGCAGATCTAGCTGGGGTTTTGAAATAAGGTCAGAACATGGCTAAAAAGGATTTCGGTATCTAGTGGCATGAATCTTTTGTGGATACTAACACACTGTATACACATCATCAGTAAAATTTACTATTATGCACTCCTTTGTGTCTCTGCATTACACCATATTAGTTACTCTGGTTCCCACTTTCCCAGGCAGTAAGATAATTGGAAGACCTGTCCTTTGTTACAGAGTTTATATTTACAAGGGACCATTGTGCTTTTGAAACTGTAGGATAATTTCACCAAGACCTCAGGGGAATTTCAGGTGACTGTAGCATCCCCAAGTACAGCATGTGTGGTGCAGCCTTTTTCCTTGACCGCACCTGCTCTCCAGATGGATTTGTGCACCCTGGCCTTTGTTTTCATGGCCCTTATTCAGGCAGATGCTACTGGTCATCCAAAACTGCGTAAAGAACTAGAGATCTCAATGTTTGTTCTAAAATACTTAGTTAATTAAACATATTATACTATTACAAGATGCAGTATTGAACATGAGATTAAATATATTAATCTGGCAGAAACCAACAGTGTTAATTCAAGTAGCTTGTCCAGCCCAGCTGTATACAGTGTCAAGAGCTAATTATATTTTTGTACTCATGAGAACAACAGCAAAGTGAGCAGCATCAGCAAGCTGAGTCCAAGAATTCTTTCTTCCATGATTTTTTGTAATATACAAAGCTGTTGCCAAGTTCAGAGTTCTGGCTGGCTGAGCAGTCAGTCTCTCAAGACTTGCAAACCCATGAGTTTTAATGTGATGGAGACTTTCAGAAAATTTAGCACCACAGTTATCAGAGCTATCACATTTCTATTTTTGTTTAAACCCCCCCACACACACCCCTAATACTAGGAAGCATTAGTTTTCCTTTTCTGGTATCTTATTTTTTGTCATGTAAAAGCAATTTGGTTTTAGTTTCACTAAAAAACTAAACCATTCTAAAAAAATTAGAAATGGTGGAAAAGGTATGCTTTATGTAGCTGAAGTAATTTGTGGTTTTCATCTATCAGCAATTTTTAACCGATAAGCATGTGCTAACATATAGCAGGGCTGTTGTAGATGAAGGACAATTTTAAAAACTGACAGCCTTAGTAATTCAACCCTTTTCAGTGAGATCACTTTTCAGTTTTATTTTTTAATAGTTCCAGTTCTTTGCTGTTAATTATGTCAGACGATACATCTGGAGACTGTGACAAGAGTTTCATCAACTTGAATTTTGTAAAGCTCTTTTGGAACTTCTTCCCATCGCTTTTGTAAGCTAAATTTCCCAGCTTAGTATCCCTCTGATTTTTCAACCGATGCTATTGTTGCCATAAGTATGCATTTCAATGTACAGTATCATTAATACAGAAATGCCTTGCTGAACTAAAACATAAAGCACAAGTAAGAGACAGCAATGTAAACAATTTATCTTGGCATTAACTAACATGACAGAATATATCATTGAAGCAGTCATGTAAGGCTAAAGCAATGTAGAGTGGCAATTCTCTTGGGAGCTTTACCAAGCACCATTGAGATGCTAAGTCATCAGTCTTCCTTTTTCTTCAGTGAGCCATGAGTCTGATGATGGCTGCAGAGGAATGTTTTTGCTAACTACCCAAAAAAGTTTCCAGAGAATAATGAATGTGTGCTGAACTGGAAATCAGTAGATGTCCATCTCATCTTTTCCATGTCACAATTAGCAAGTAGCAAAAGATGTCTTTATTCATATTTGTTACGAAATTCTTGCATAGTCAGAGATATAACACTGCCTTTTTTTTGTCCAGAAGTAGAATAGGCAGAAAGTAGATAGATTTTTCTCTATATAATATAGTTTTACCTATTGATAAATCATTTCTTATGTTTAGCTCACTCTTTCATTAATATTATTGCTGTTTCTGTGTTGATCTTTTAAGATTCTGAATTTTTTTCATTTCTCATTCGCTTTTCATTTTCAAGTCATAAAACTTTATAAATCCCAGAAAGGAGAAATGTAGTAAGGGCTTTGAATCATAGAATAATTTAGGTTGGAAAAAAACCTTTAAGATCAACAAGCCCACTGTTAACCCTGGACTGCCAAGTCCATCACTAAACCCACATCCCTAAGCACCACATCTACACATTTTTTAAACACCTCCAGGGATGGTGATTCCACCACCTCCCAGGGTGGCCTGTTCCAATGCTTGACCACCCTTTCTGTGAAGAAATTTTTCCTAATATCCGCTCTAAACCTCCCCTGGCATAACTTGAGGCTGTTTCTTCTTGTCCTGTCGCTTGTTATCTGGGGGAAGGGACCGACCCCCACCTGCCTGCAGCCTCCCCTCAGGGAGCTGTAGAGAGCAGTAAGGTCGCCTCTGAGTCTCCTTCTCTCCAGACTAAACAAGCCCAGTTCCCTCAGCTGCTCCTCGTAAGACTTGTAAAGGTACATGAGAACAGAAAAAGTTAGCGTGACCATCAGAACTTAAGGTTAAGTTTACACACTTGGTATTTTGGAAGAATCCCATCTTTTCTTTTTTTTGGTTTGTTATTGTTTTTAACTTTAAACTTTTAGAAATCATTGAGAGTTGAGAAATCCTAGTAAAAGTCACGTTTTATGGCACTACTCATGGTAAAATAATTCCTTTAAGCCAAATTCAGTGCTTTATAGAGTAGTGATGTGATGTAACCGTAAAGACAAGAGGAAATAGCCATGGGCTGTGCAGTTGCAGTACAAAAGAAAGCTTCCTTATTCTGCATTGCCTAATGCATTGCAGTCTTCTCTTCAATACATAATCTAAAGGAAAAGAGGGAAGTTTAGTTTCTTGCATTTCTGCTGATGTGGTTGGGACCTGTAAAGGCTTATAATATGGATACTTTTTTCCCCAAGAAATCAGCCTGGAAAAGATTTTGGTTCCTCTCTGTGGTGCATAAAACGCCACATTATGTTATCAGTCTTTTAAGTTACTCCATTTCATCAAATGTTTAATGTAGTCACCTTTCTTGCTGTCTCATAGGGAGGCATTGGGCCAGCAGGACCGAGTGGACCATCAGGAATTCAGGGGCCCACGGTATGGTGCTAAACAATCCCACAGCCTGTTGCCTATGTTGCTTTCCATATTATAGGCAAACATTGGATTTTTGTTTTCTTCATTTTAATAGGGTCTCCCAGGGAGTGTGGGACAGCCTGGAATGAAAGGTGATAAGGTGATTTAAATAATTTCCATTATCTTCATAGAGATATATAATTCTTTCAGGCTCCTTTCATTAAATCTTGAGCAAAATAATGTACTTTACAAAGCCTTCCCTTTTTCCTTTTGATTTCTTTTCTCTTCTGACTTTTATTTTTTTAAAATTACTTCAGTCTCACAATCTGGTACTGCAGACAAGCTTCTGGAGAGCGCTTATTACTAGGCATAACAAAATCCGGTGCTGTGTATATAGGGTTTCCTGGAGGGGTGCTTCAGTGCAACATCTTGTATTGTCATTCAAAGATCTGTGTTAATTTTAAATACTAAATATCAAATTAATCTTTCTCAATTTCTGATAACTACCCCATTTTAAGCCACATAAATGTCTGTATAAAATAATATGTCGTTTAGGGTGAACATGGCCTTGCAGGAGAGCCAGGAGACCAGGGGTACCCAGGAGACAAGGTAATTTATAATTGCACTGTTTCACAAAATTGTCCAATTTCAGCAACTTCATCAGGCTTCTGAGTCTCTTCAAATGCAACAAGCCAGTTGCATAAAAGTAGAATGTAGTAATAAAAGCTACTGGATACTGCTGAATTAACATATTTGTAAGAAATGCTGTGCTAATTAAAACTTATAGAAAGTAGTGAACAAAGACAAGTAAAGGGCATGGGCAGAGTTCTGGCTGATGTGTTGAGAGAAGTGTCAAACAAGGAAAGAATTATGGTATGATCTGAAACTAGTAAGAAACTGTTGTAAAAGATATTTTTCCCTTGAACCTTTGAGATTCATCTGCAGCTCACCTGGACCAGCTGTGGTTAGCAGCACCACATGGTCTGGTATGTTCCCTCATATTGTGAAACTGAGATAAATAAGTATCTTCTTTCCTATTTGGCTAGTACATCAGAAGTCACTGAAACAGTGTATCCTGTGACAAGTCTTTTGATGAAAGTTGAACGTTAGAAGACACTTCTCATCCTGCAGAATTATTTCAAAGCCTGTTTTAGGTGGCAAAGTGTAGCAATCTATTGCTTCCAACATAACACAACAATACATTTTCATGTGTATTTAATAGCTTTCTTTTTTCAGGGTGCGCTTGGTTTGCCAGGACCTCCAGGGACCAGAGGAAAGCCAGGACCCCCAGTAAGTTTACATATCGATTTTTGCTGTCAGTATATCATTATATGTTGTTATATTGGCTACTTCTTTATCTCTTATGTTCATATTGTCATGTAATCCTCTAGAAGTTACCTAATTCAAAATGCACAAAGAACAAGGTCTGAACTGCTTTTATTTCTGGTGACTGGCTAGTGAGGGTCAGGTCCTAAGATGTGAGATTTTATTACAGAAATCAGTATATGTCTCATTTTAATATAGGAGGGCTTAGGATATTAAGTATTCTGTGACAGTCACTTTGTGGGGAAATAGACGTATTGGTAATGTTTGAAACAAATTTACTGAGAGCTTTGGGAGCTGCCAAGATGACCATTTGGGCTAGCTGGATTTGGAGAGAGTGTGGGAAATCTCATTAATACCCAGCCATTTCTCACAGGGATGGGAGTAGTCATGAATTCCTACTGATTTTTAGCAGCTTTAAAGGCACCTGTGCAGTGCTGCCACTTCTGCTGGGTTTGTAAATATTGAGGTAGAAAAGGCATTGCACAGGGTTACCTGGCTTTTTCCTCACTTGTTTTTATCACTGCTGTCTGCCTCTTTTTGATAAATAGTTAAAAGCTGCCAATAGTTTATGCTGTTAAAGAACTAATCACTCCAGTCCCTGTTGTCTTATGTGCAATCAAGCCACTATCTGATAAACCTACTTAGACCTCATGAATATCATCGGTCTTTAAACTCAGTAAAAAATACTGTCTTTGTCCCAGAAAATTTATAATATAAACATTAATCCTGCAAAACTTTTACACAGATTTGCTTAGGCTTAGATGGGAAAACTCAGCCTTTCTGCCTTTAAAGATACAAGCATTTTCATTTAAAGATAAACACGTGAATCAGCCCATTCCTGAACAGTTGTAGATTTTAAACACAAACTGAATGTGACCAGCTTCTTGACTTATGTTAAATTAAGATATGAGACCTCAGTCCTGCAAATAATATAGTGTTTAACTTTGTAGAATACATTTACAATAAAATCATTTATGTTACAAATTAAAAAAAGATTTTCCAGGACAGGCTTTAATTTTATTCAAGGAACACCTAGTTACGGCAGCAGCAGCAGCAAACTTGTAAAAATGTGGAAGAACAGATATAATGTAGAGAAATATTTTGGTTAGTTTCTAGGCGTATCAGTATTTGTATATAATGGAGTCACTGTCATATGTGGATAAGACTCATATTAATCACAAAACTGCCATTTCTTTGGCCATGATGGGATACTTCAACTACATAAGTACTCATATGCAAACCAATATCTGTAACAGTTGCTTCCTGGCCTTTTAAATAATACATAGTTTTTATTGTGAAAACAGCTATGTGTGTCAAGGTTTTTTTATACGACTATTTGGACCATCCCGAAACACCCAATTTTATTTGTCCAAAGCTGATTTGCATTTTTTTTGTTGTGACTTCAAAGAGATTTGAAGAACTAATCTTAATTGAATCTGAAGAGAGGCAGTTACAAAATTCCCTATTTAGTGGAAAAGTCATCTCAACACTTTTGTTGGCTTTCTGTTTGATAAATGTTTTTTAAATCTTCATAGCAATCTGTTGTTAAAAAAATCAATCAAAAATATAACTTTGGATTTTTTTAAGGGGAAAATTGGAGATCCTGGATCCCATGGACCATTGGGTCCTCCAGGGCCTGAGGTAAGAAATTGTCTGATGAAGGTAAATTCACTGTAATTTAGTTCTACTAAATTGCAAAAATCAGAGGTAAATGAGCTTGCATCACAAAAGATTATAGTCTTAGTTGAATTAGAAAATACTTTTTATATAATCATATCTGATGAATTCATTCTCCTCCATAAAGTACAAAATACTTTAGCTCATAATTTTTAATGCAAAGTATTAATATACAGGATCTTTGAATACAAATTAGTTCTTCATTGCCTATGTGATTAGGATTTCCTCTCTTTTGAATCCAGGTGTTATGCGTTACACCTTGTGTGAGGCTCATGTGCCTTCTCAGGCACACTTCCATTTGTAGATACTACAGAATGTTTAGAAGTGGGATTTTTCAAGCCTAGTTGCATATTTATCTCTTACAAAATAATTTTATTTGCCAGGAATGCAAAGAATAAACACTAGTTACATTGGAAGCATTGCCAAGCACTTGAATCTAGCAGTGCAGTTGCCTAAGAACTGTACTATGGAAGTCTACACGGAAACTGAGTCAGTTTCTGAATTGTTCCGTTTCCGTGCTTTTTGGCATTTATACATAGGCTATAGGAAAAAATGCTGTGGGACTGTACAGGAAAGACATATATGCATACACAGACACTCATATTTGCTGGAGAGGTGAAAGCAAAAAATGCAGATTCTTCTTTTTGATCAGCCTCCTCCAATGGATTTTTGTTGTCATTTTGAGGTTTTTTGAAAATATGTCTGGAAGGTCTATATTAGCAATGATGGTTGTTCTGGCCTTGCAACATACGATAACTCTGGGAGCATACCTCCTCAAACCAAGACTCTGTATTCCTACCTTCTTTAAGAGGGAGCCCAAGGCCTGTGATCCTCAAAGAACAAATTGTTGGGTTTTATTGCTTTGTTGTTATAGCTCCTCTAAATCCTAAAGAACACACTTTCTTATGGAGTTGAGCCCTCATCGAGAGAAAATTTACTGTTGTTGTAAGAACACAAGATGGTCTTTTCAGAATATGCCGATATGTTTTAGTCAATTGGGGAAAGAGTATTTTCATGCCCTTCAGTTGGAATGAAGAAGTCACAAGGCCTGTGCAAGCTGCCCACAGCTGCCTCTCTCTGTGGCTCAGGATTTTAGATTTTGTGAGCCTGTTAGCACTTCTTCATTATTAACAGAATCCTTGCATCATCTTGTGTAGCTTCCAGCAAAGGAGACCTATGGCAGGTTAATATCAAATTGCTGGTCTTGAAGCCTGTGTCCTGGTGACCCTGACACCTATCCCTGTAGTCCTTCATAGTTCCTTATTCCAACCCAGGCATGTTATTCCTTTGGGCCTAGGGATAAATTCATCACTGGGGGCTGGTACCCTCAGGGCAGATACGAATGGGAAAAGTTCCTGTCTGAAAATCTCAGCATTTCCTTTTGCTCAGTGATGCAGAATCACTTCAGCCATTGGAAGGCAAATAAAGTGCTTTATGTTAGACAATGAAAGCTTGAGTGTCCAGGTATTTTTCTTTGAGTAACTGTTTGTACAATGTCAGGTTTAAAACTACAAATCAATGTTTCTCAATTTTAGTCACACAAGACAGATGCAAAAGAAGTAAGAGAAGTTTTGCCTTCTCTTACTTCATAAAAACATGGTCACCATATGGCGAAATAGCAGAAATAGAAGGGAGGTAGGACAGCAGTATACCAGGAACTTGAATAAGTTGGAAATACTAGAAGTTCTGTAATAAAAGGAATATAAAAAATGAGCTTAAACAAAGATTGTATCGTACTCTCCCTGTTACTTTGTCTTATAAAAATAAGCTAGTTGTTGTTGCTAGAAGCTATTTAGACACAACTGCATATGCAATTATTGGGGAATTTCCTACAAGAAAAGCCTACTGTCATGTATCTAATCATGTGTCTTCTTCCAAAAATAGACAGCTAGGAGGTCAGGCAGGACTGCTTTCCTTGTTCCGATTTCATTATCTGAATTGTCAGACTTCCTGTGACTCCAGGTAGAAAACAGACATTACATCCTGTATTGCATGTTCCCCTTGATGCTTCTGGAAACAGCAGATTGTGATGAAATAGTGTCTTGCAAGGGGAGTACTTTGAATTTGCTGTGGGCATGACAGTCTATACCATATGTCTTTTAGTAAAGATTAAAAAAATAATAAAGCAAGCTATATTGGGATTTGTTGGGCATTGCTGTGAGTGGGAGGAACAAGGGTGTGTCTGCCCAGTGGCACAACCTGTCAGATCCTACTTCAGACTATGTCTCTCCCCTTTTGTCAAACACTAAGACAGTGGGATTTGTCCTGTCCCCATGTTCAAGCTTGTTTTGGGTGCATGTGAAATAAGAAACTGAAGATCCTTTGGTCTCTGCAATTACACATTTGAGTATTTCATTTCCAGTATAAAGAATAAGCAGCTATATCCCTAATTTTTTTTCTATGTAAACTGCTGTAAATGAGGCACTACAGCAGCTGAAGTATCTCTGCACACAACAGTGGGAACAGGCCTGGCAGGCTTCACTCATCCTTCCGGGTTTTTGGCGTTTTATATGCAGGTCAGCAGTGAATTGCTTCCTAAATCTTTCCTCTGCAGCTGTGCAACCTAGGTATGCCAGATCAGAGTTGAAATAAGCCACCCGCTCATAGCCAGGGTCCATTTGAGAACTGCGGTGCTGATGGGCAGGAGTGAGTAAAGGGAAGGACAGAGGTCTCGTGCTTGCTTTCTGGGCGGCGTGTGAGGGTTGTCTGCCAAGTGCATTCTTTTGCAGTGCAGGAGTCCTGCAGTGTCAAGCCAAACTCTCTGCTGGGTATGTTGCTGCAGAGCCAGGGTCTGTCATGTGCCTGAATGTATGCTGCTCACAAAGCGTTGGTTATCTTTAGTGAGCACTTGATGGAGCATGTTCTTCACCAGTTTACACGTTTTGCTGCTTTGTCATGCATCTAAAAATAAACAGCCAAAATTTCAACTTTCTAGAGAGTTTTATTTTATTGGTATGACAACTGGAAATTGCTGGTCTGACTATTTTAACTCAGTGTTAATTGTGTACAATGAAGTATGTAATGCTTATTGTTAATGTGAATTAAATGAGACAATGTTTTAACAGGCTTCCACACGTATTCAGAATATTTTACAGTTACATTTCACTCTATGAATCACATTTAATTATTCCCCAAGAATAAGTGTGATAGTTTCCTTCAGATGTTCCCTAAATATTATAAATAGGTTTCGTCTGAAACAGAGGGCACGTTAGTCATTATTGTCAATAGAACTTTTTTCATCTGTGCAGTATTTTGATCTGAAGTCATTAGCTTATTCTTTCAGGAAGGTACTCATATGGGATTCAATTAGTATGCTTCATGTTCAAGAGAATACATTACAAAGGAAAAGGATACGTTCAAATAATAGTAAACAGTCAAAAAGGCAGAGGTTTTGTAAATCAATTACTGGCTACTTTGAGTTGTTCATTTAAAAAAAAAAATTATTTTTAATGCTTGTTCTATCTTATAACATGCTGTTTTGAGGTTATGCAAACAATGCCACGAGTGCAGTGATAACGTAGTGTTCTCTTTCAATATCGCATTGAATAGCTTGCATGCAAATTACTTGAAGTATAGAAATAAAGACAATTTTATAGCTGAATTAAATGCATATTCTGGCATACTGCTTTATTTTTTTTTTTAAGTGGTTATAATTTAGTCTGCCTGTTAGGTCCTAGTCTGTTTCCACAGATCTTCACAGGCAATTTGCACAGAATTTGTCATCTTGAGATTTTCCTTTTTCAGACAGAACTATGGTGAGACTTTACTATAGAAAAAGGGACATGCAGATAAACAAAACTTGATTTGTGTTGCTTTACCAAGGCATTATTTAACTTCTAACATTCTGAATCTGCTTAGAGTAAAGGAAACTGGTACTGAGATGTTTTTTATTTGATTTTAAACACTTGCACTGCTTTGGCTCTTGGATTTTGGTGTTGATCTTAAAAGAAACAGTAGTTTTGCAAATAAATTTGAAATTTCTGCCTTACTTTTTTGATCTGGCCTTAGTCTAGGTGTGGTCTGATTTGTGTGGGCATTTGTTAGCAGCATAGCACTGTGCAGTGTACAGTGCAATAATCCTCCTGCAAGAGAATAGAGTTCCTCTTGCACAAGCATTATTTCACTGACTATTAGCTACTAATCTCTTTTCTAAGGTTTAAAGTTAGGAATACTTGATTTTCAAAACGCACAGAGTTGTTCCTCATTACTTTACTCTGTACTCAGGCTTTGCCTAACCCTACTGTCAGTTATATCATTAGAAGCCTGAAAGAAGACCTGTTCTTCAGACCTTAGTCATTTAACTGTTATTGGTAACACAAAAACGAGCCTGAATATTTTAAAATAAATACATAATCTGGTATTTTTGTCCCTGATGAAATGCCCACCTTTGATGATTGTTTTCACCATAACTTGGAACAAAATTGTAAAATATACTTCTCTCTGCTTACCATTGTTATATGTATTTGAAAGTTACACAAAAGTAGCTGTTGATGTTGAATGCCTGGCTTGATTTTTGAGTCTTGTGAAAGTAGTTAAGCAGGTGGCTAAGGTCTCCCTGGGCCTTGTAGGTTGACTACTGAAAGTCTTCAGTGCAGACAGGGAGACTGTTAAAGAGAGTCCAACAAGTGTGACTCTAACCAGGTTAAACTGTGCCAAGCTCCCTCTGGAAATCCTGTCTGATCCTTGGAGTGGGTCTGCACTGAAGTTCTTACCAAAGGTCTTAACTTCTCACATTGTAGCTTTACAGAATACTTCAATACTTGGTCCTTAAAATACTGATCAGTGGCTGCTGCTGCTGTGCTGGTCAGTCAGGTGAATCACCAGCCACCTTCTTGGCCATCAAGCAGCCACGCAGGTCTGTTTTGAAGGGTTGGTGTACAACCTCGCTCTCACTAGAGAGTAGCCTATACTTGATACTGCTTGTTATAAATACAGTGATTCTGATATGTGTTCCATATAATATGTAGATGCACTAGATGGCTTTGAAGGATGATGCATCATATTTGGAAAACCTGATGACTTTAAGTCTCTCACGAAAAAGTCACTAGTGTTTTGGTGAACATAACTGAAAAGATCCGCTGTGTGCAGTTAGACAAAAGCACAAAGCAACATCAGCATAGTGTTACTCACATCTTAGTAACAGTAAATTGCAAAGCTTTCCTGTACCGTATCGTATGCTGTACCCTTTTTTCTGTTCTCTGACAAATTGCAATTGTACAGTTGTAATTTGTACTGTTAGATTCCTTCCTCCACCCTTTCCAAAATCAGAATTAAAGGTCTGTGGGGAAAAAAATTAACGTTTTGTCTCTGGCCTTTAAAAATGCTGGCATTAAACTTGGCTAGATTGGCACACATGGAAGAAAGTTAATTTCAAATCTTTTTTTTTTGTACTGTTTTTCTCTTTGTACTTGGCACATTATTGACACTGTCATGCAGTTGTATGAATGGCAAAGGAAAAAGTCCTGTAACTGTGTGAATACTGACATTTCTAATATTGTATAGAGAATTTTTTTTAGTTGAATCATATCTCTGCATAGCATGTACTTACAGAAGAATAATGAACACTTATTTGAGAATACAAAATCACAGCTCATTTTCTCAGTTTAGAGAGATTGTAGTTTTATGCAGAAATCTTCCTTTTGTAATTTGATAATAATTAGTAATAAAGCTCTAATAAGTACCTTGTAGTTCAGTAGTGGCATCCAGTCAGTATTGCTTCTGAAAATTCATTCTCATTCAAATGAAACACAGCATGTGATTGAATGAAATATTGGAGGAGGGAAACTTGGCAACTGAAGGGACTATCACAGTCTCTGGAGAGGTTTTTGTTCTGTGGTGTCCTTCTATCATCGCTGGTGTCCCAATCGCATTGACGGCTGCTAAGGAAATAGAGGGCATGAGGGTCAGTGACTAACAGCAATGCTGGCAAATGTCGTGTAGAAACAGCTTGGAGTGAGTGGATTCTGCATATGTAAGAGAATTCCTAGTGGAAATGGAGTGTAATTTCCAAACATTTCTGATATTCTGCTTCTGTGTTAGCAGCCACACAGGAAAACAAACAAAAGAAAAGCAACAGCTTCTGCAGACCTCTCATCTCTGAGGCACTGACTTCAGTACAAAAAGACATGTCCTGACATAGTAACAGTCTGATCATCTGTGCATTTTTTCATTAATTAAAGATTATATAGATAAGTGAGAACAATGAATATGTTAATTTATATTTAAATGTGTTCAGTACAAAATGGGTCACTTTCCTAGCAAGGTTAAAGCACATTTGTGTTGAGATAGCTGGAACTACAGTTTTTTCTGACAACACCTCTAGTTGGGTTAAACTGAGTGAACTCTGAAGTGCTTTGCTGGCAAAAGGCCACACGTGCAGCAAGATTTTAAAAATAATTTGTAGCCTACTACCTGCCAGGCTTCTAGCTGATGTGAAGATAAGAATCTGCACTTTGCATTTCCTTAGTAGAAGTCATAATACTGAGTGATATTTTTCTCCAAATAGTCTCTGCTGAAAATTGCATTGCAGCTGGAAGCTATACATTGATCTCCTGGCCTTTCACTTATGGAAGAATAATGAACTTTTAATCTGGCGTAGCTTCACAGGAAGCTGGCTGCTGAATAACTCTTGACGAATTCAGATATAGGTAGAAATGTATACCACTTCACAACTCAGAATCTGAATGGCAAACAGCATTGCTGAGTGTTTTAAGAACTCCTTTCTGGTTCATTCGTCTTCTGGAATTGTCTGGAGTGCCTGTCTGTGTCCTGGATTATTAATGTGAGAACATCTTGGAAATGTGTTCTAATACTGCCATAGCATCTGCATTTTCTCTGTGGTAGTGCTTGAGAAGAAAAGCCTAAATCCAGCTTTATGGCAAAGACAAAAATGATGAAGATTTTCAGTTTGAATGTTTAAATGCCTTGCTAGGGTTGATGTTCTCAGGCCAGTAGCCATCTCACATCCTAAGACTGCCTGACATGGAAAGGTATCCAAATGTCATGATTGTTCTAACTGTGATAGTGCTTCTCGATGCTTACAACTTATAGTTCTCACTGAATTCCTTCTAGAAGTATTTATGCAAATAAATAAAGTAGGCGTATTCCCTTATCAAGATATAAGAATCTTTCTAAATAGACATTTTTCTTGACAGATTGTTCTCTGGAATGTTTATTGCCATGAGGGAAACTTTCTCTGTGTCAGCATTTAGCACTTGTTCACACATTAGAAAGTTAAAAGTTTTACAGATGTGCAAAACAGCCCACCTGGTAACTATTTAATGTCTGTAAATAAGCAAATTTAAAATTAAGAAAGGATGAGTTAGCAACTTCCAAAGAATTGGCCTAACTCTTCAGTGTATCTCAGATAGATAGTGGATTTCAGTAGTTAAGTGTGGTCAGGATTTGTAAAAAATCCTCTTATGACCCGTACAGAAATCCAGGCTGATACACACTGAGGGGAGTACTTCAGGTATCAGCTTGGGTGCCCTGGTCACATGTGACTAATATGCTCTGTGCCACCTAGAGGCGCGTTGGAGTTGTTGCACAGCTCTACTCGTACTGCTTTATGGCAAAAAGAAATTACCACTGTGATGTTCTGTGAAATGCTGGGCGTTAGGGTTGTTCCGCTTCTTCTAAAAACTCAGATCAGTTCTTTTTTCCTCTTTAGTGTTTTGCTTTAGTATTCCTTAGCATTCCAGCGCTAAACCTCATTTTTTTAAAAGAAATCATTTTATTTCATATGTTGTTTATACATTTATTTTTTACTTGATATATAACACACGTTAAAATATTTACATTCTGTCTAAATCACTACTCATAAGTCTCTCTGCCTCCTGTTAAGAACAGACTATAGAAAACAAATAGAAGAAAGCCCTACAAGTAAGAACAGTGGTGCCCTAAATACTTTTTACATTTTATTATAATATGGTAGTTGAGGCTGAAATAATATTTTCTTTTAAACTTCTTGCCTTAGTATGATTTCTTTACCTTTCTGTTAAGTTGTTTTTTGTTTGGTGTTTTCTTTTTTTTGTTTGTTTGGTGTTGTTTTTTTTAATTAATGCCATCTAAGTCATCTAATTATGAATAACCATTAGAAATTATCGTTACCTGTATATGAAGGTCAGGTGTTCTGGAATAATAGAGTATGGCCAACTTTTATTCACTTAGTGAGGCAAATTTTTTAATACCTCTTCCCTGCTTAGAGAACACAAAAAGTGACTGTTGAAACTTTAATGATGATGTGTATTAGCCTGCATTAGTATGGAAGGGTGTCAGAGAGAATTTTGTGCTGGAAGTTCTTTATGAGAAGCTATATAAATTGTTCTGAAGATATATGATGCTTTAATTTCCATTATTGGGAAAGTATGCATGCAAAGAGTGATATTTATAATTTTGAATCTGCAACAATTTTTTTGTTAAGGAAGAAGGAAACTTGTTTTTACTAGTGTTAGGCAATGGACATGCGCAGAGGTAGTAATAATATTTTACTCAGAGGAAGAACTTTTCAGTGACAGTCTTTTCTATTTTTAGATAGGCAAGATTTAATGAAATAGGAAGGATTTAATGAAATTTATAAAAATAACAAAATCCAATACTGTCTTGGCAGGGGACTGAGCAAGCCGTGTGCTAACTAGAGTCAATTACCAGTGCTTTACTTTATCCTACAAATATAAAGATTACATTCCTTCACCAGATGTTTATGAAAGTTAACTCACTACTGTGTTGCATAAGACTTAGCTGCATCATTTTTGTTTCCTTAAAACACAGTCATTACTTATAAAGTGTTCTAGTTGTAGCACTGGATTCCTCTGACGCAGGCATCCTCATGGTGTCCCACTCAGTGCCTACTGGACAGATGGCTTGGGGTGATAATTTTAGGTAATTAATTTCCTTTCCATATTCATCTTTTCTTTACCAGCAGCTGGACCTATGCCATACACTATTTCACAAAGGCTTATTCAGAATAATAATACATGCTGGTGACCTTCACTTACTGCCAGCCAGACCTGGATTAGCACCTGCTGATTTGGAGGCAAAAGGCGTTCTACCCTTTTCTTAATCTTGCAGTGATCTCGTCCTTAAAGTGTGGCCAAGGATTAAAGGGCTTCAGCGGCGCTCTAAGCTTTTCTTTTTAAAAATATTTGAATTCATAAGTACAGAACATGGTGCTGGCTACTTTGTGGGGGGTTTTTGTGCATCAATACCAATCCAGTGATTTAATTTCAAATGTTGCTTAGTGGATAAAAAGTCTTACGCTAAGAGAAATGAAACCAATACTGACATCTGCGAAATTGAGTTTAATGAATGCTGCCTAAAATCTGTCACTTTTCCAAGTCCTTTCAAGGAAACTTAATGGATTTTGACATTTTGGGGATGGCAGAACAAATTTATTTCTTGTTTCTGTGATTCAGGTTTGTTAAATGAATGAACAGAATCAAAACAAGTACATTGGAAATGTTCCTACTCTGTAAATCATTTGTTTGTATGATTTCTTTAGGGTTTTCCAGGAGATATTGGTGTACCTGGATTAAATGGCCCTGAAGGTCCTAAGGTAAGATTATAGGGAAACTTATTCTGAATAACAAAAAACAGTATAAATCTTTGAGGAAAAGCTCTGAGAGATGGACACTGGCATTATAAGAAGATAATCTTACTGTCAAAATGCAGATTCTTTGCCTCAGGTATTTATATCAGGAAGTTAATCTAGTGTTTAATGCTCTCCATGCAGTTATGAAGGTAATTACTGTGTTAGATGGAAGCATATTATGGCAAGTGCAAGGAAATTTGGAGAAAACACTACGGAGCTAGAAAGTGACATATATTTAACCTATATTTAAATAAATACATGCAGTTCTCTATAGGTCTCAACTGAGTAATACAGAATTAAAAAAAAAAAAAATTTGAAAAAATGGTAGCTAAAGGTATAGAAAAAATGGTAAAATTCACAAGCCAGATTAAAAGATGGATAAATTTTATCCATTATTATTATATGTATTATTTTTTCTACCAAAAAATTACTGTGCCAGATTAATGTAGCCTCTGCTTGTCAGTAGACTAATATTTTAGACCAGCTTAGGCAATAATTCACATGTATAGAGTTTTCAATAAATCTTTGGATAAAATCACATATGGGAAATTTTTGTTTAAAATGGAAAAGGTAGAGACTAGTACAAAAAGTGCAGGTGGCTCAGAAATTAACCCAGAGGAAGATTTGATATCTATTGAAGATATTGAATAATATCTAAATATTGACTACTTGTTGTTGAAAGACAAGTACCAATTAAGTTCCTCACTCACAAGTCTTGGGACTATTCTTATATTGTTTTTTCACTGATAAATAGGCACAAGTATGATGGAATGGAATTTGTATGTGAAATGAGGTTGAGCATCTTTAGATGTTCTTAAAAACTGCACTTTGTACTAGTTCATTCCACTACTGTTACTCCAGGCTGATGCATGCAAGGACTAAACCAATAAATCCTACAGTAAACTTCGAGCTTCACAACTGGCAAGACAGCGCCAGATCCCAGATCTCTCTGAAATAAAAGCACAATAAGGCAGTTAGAAATTACGTGAAATTCTAGAACACATAAGGCAAGGTGTCTTGTTAATGCCACTGCACAAAGCACAACAAAACTTTATCTAAGTAGCACACACAGTTCTGGGCATTTGTATTCCAGAAGGACTCAATCAGGTGGGACTAGATGCTGAAAAGGATACTTGAATGACTGTATTCTGAGAGGCAGTTTATTTTTCCCACCAAATGAAGGGCCTTTTTGAGCTTGCTAAGTAAACCAGAGAGCAGAAATTGGTGAGGCAAAAGAACTGTGCAAAACCAACAATATCATTTGTCCAAGGACAGAACATGCAAGTTGACTATGAAAAAACAGTGATGGAACTTACAAGATTTCCCATCAACAGAATTGTGAGATTCTGTGGCAGACTACTCAAGAAAATGTAAGACAGGGACCAGTAAATAATTCAAAGATACAGTATTATTTGTACCTGCAAGACCAACAATCACTCCATGCCAAAGTTAATCATTCTTGAGAACATCTCAAATTGCCAATCTTTTCTGCATCTCATACCTTTCTTGACATACTGTGTCAAGAGCCTCGTCCCAAAATAGCCCAGAGATGAATTTGCTAGGAAGGCTGAGAACTCATTATCTGATGTGGCAAACTGGGGAGCAGTTAATATACATTTCCAGAGGCAAGTGTGGGCTTTTTCTTCAGTTCTGATTTATTGCTTTGCTAACTTGTTTTTATGTATATATAATGTTAGCAGCCTTATACGAACGAGTTTTATCCAGCCATTGCAGTGGCAATTGCTCCTGTGTTTGTGAATTAACCAGGGCACTTAAAAAAATATTTTGATGCAACACTGTGTCTAGGATCTAGGGGAAATAGAAGAGAAATACAGCAGTTCTTGAACTGCAGATCAGATTTAATCCTCCAAATTTGTACATGAATGATGTAACTGAAATCTAATCCCTACTGCCCAGTTTCTTCACTAAGTGAGATGATGATATTCCACATTATATCCAAAGTGTTAAATTAGATGTTATTGTTAGAAGTGGGTTGATGTTTAATTATATACATTACTTATCTCTTACCTTTTCACAGATTCCAGCAAAAAAAGTACTAAAAGGTAGCTCACAAAGCTTAAGACTCTGTATTACTTTATATATATACTTATGACACAGGAATTACATAGCTGAACAAGATTCAGTGGTCTCCAGCACATTTGGCCTCAGAGACCAAAGGCTTAGACAGCCTGCTTTAATCAGGGAGAACTGATGGCTTACTAAACTGAAAGAATTCTTACACAAAGTACGAAGGGAGAAGGGCTGCATAACACTGGAAATGTTTGGCTTTCAGGATTCCCAGCAGTCTTGTGTTGACTGCAGTTTTAAAAAAATTCCTCCAGCTTTTATTCTTAGAAAACTGTTCTCACAGTGCTGCTGGTTTTTTCATGCTTTTGTTTATATACCTATTTTAAAAGACAAGAATGTAGGGTAAGCTTTATATTTTAGCAGTTGGTGTGGGAGAAATTCAACCTCTTGGTGAAGAGTTTAGGCCCTGTGAGTGTGATGAGCCATCTTTACATACCAGTAGAAGTTCTGGATTGTCAATTTTCCCTAAATTAGTGCAGTAATTGGCAAGTCTGACCTCTCTAAAATACCGTTCAAAGGATTCATTACATAATTTGGTCTACAGCACATTACTCTGCTTGGAAACAATATTTTAGAAGGTGTTTGATCTTGATCCACCACTACTTTAAAAAAAAAAAAAACAACAACCGAAACCAAACAAACCAACCCCAAAACACATTTTAAAAAAGGGGAATAAGATTGTTTTTAAGATGTTCTGGAATAGTTTAGTTTGTTTCATATGTTATTCTTGCAAGTATTTATGCTCTGTAACAGAGAAAACTGACGGGAAAAGATGATCAGAATATGCTGACTACAGCTGCAGTTTTTCCAGCAGTGTGTGTTGTACCATGGAAGTGGTTGAGAACTTCCTTCCTGTGCTCACTTATGTTTGTTTGGATAACACGATTAATAGAAGTGGTTATTAGGAGTTTCACCACTTCTGGAAGGGATAGTCAACTGGGAAGTTATGTATGTGAAATACAGGATACCCCCATTTGCTGACTCCCCTGTTTTTTTCCAGACACTTTGGGACATGTGTAATGACTACCTTCATTTTCTGTTTGTTGCCTGAAACCTCAAAGGGGAGATGGAAACTTCATTTAGTCTTAATATTCATTTTCAGTCTGGGACTTTTTTCCAGATCCAGTTAAGTGCAGTGGAAGAGTGTGTACAGTAGCAGTGTTGCTAACATTTCCACTGTGCAATTGCATAGTACCGAAAGCTGTATCTCCTAATGTGCTTTACTAACAGTTCTGTCAATGAAAAAATTTCATGGCCAACTACATAAGATTATTACTTACATAGTGCTACTAAAAGCCGTCCTGTCACTTTTGTGGTGCTATGTCAAACAGCAGTACACCCCAGTCCTCCCCAGACTGATGGGCTCTTTGATGAAACTCAGTACCTTGAGGTGGCCTGTTCTGTTTTCAGTTCCATTTTACTTCGTGTGCTAAGTAAACTGTTACTGGACCAATGCCTGCACCTTCTGTCTAGACTTCAGCTTCATTAGTAAGCAATTAATAGGGCTTACACTTGGAACTTTTCCACCGTTGCTTTCTTCAGAGGCTAATCATATCTCTTCTAAAGGGCAGTTTCTTTGTTCTTGTTGCTTTATCTGATAATGTGAAGCTTAGCTTTCCCAGAACATTAATAATATGTTTACAGAGATTATTATTTTTTTTTGTCCTACGCCAGATCAAGTGCTTTTCCCAATTACTACCATTGTAATTGGGATGACCGAGATTTTTGACACACTGCTAGCTGCAAAGTCATTTTAACAAAGTTTTGAAAATGTTGGTGTGAGAAGTCATGATAACTCAGAGTTGGCAGAAGATAAGGTGCTTTATCTCTGGGAAGCTGAATATAATCCTGACAGAAACGTAAGGGCTGCAATTTACAAGTAGTTTTGGACAAGCTAGTATTCTAAATACACTTCGTAGTTCATTTCCATTGCAATGTTGTCATCACGTGTTTATGCTAAAGGCTACCTGAATCTAAATCTAAAGATCTAGAAGAGTTACATTGGTTCTGCTTTAATCTTAATATGAAGGCAAGCTTTACATCTTCAAAACACGGGAACTGTTCTTTTGCAAGCTCCAATATTTTCTTATTTCCTTTTCAAAAAGACAAAAGAAAAAAGCTTCCGAAAAATCTATGTGGTAGAATTCTGTAAGATGCTCAGGTTTCCAGCAGATAGTAAAATTCTGCTGTATCTTCTCATGGCTTCCTAAGGGAAATCCTAAGAACACTGGTAAGAAATGAGGTCTACTTCCTCAGTTTTGCATTTCTGCCCAGGTTTGTAAGAGGAGAGAAGCTAGACCAACCTCATGGTTAGTTGATACAAGTTCTCACTGTGTTTGTTTGAATGTTTAGGGACTTCTGGGTGACCGAGGGCCTCCAGGGCCACAAGGCCCCAAAGGAGTTCAGGTAAGATGGAAAAATTATCCAATCAAGAGATTAGATGTCTATGTTTAAAAGAAAAAGTTGTGAGGAGCAGAGGGTTAGACAACCATAGTTAGGTTTTGACAAGTATGCCAAAGAGGGTTTAGCAGCTTTATGGGGCTGTGCATCCATTACGTGGTTTATTTTAGTTATTTCTGTGGAATCTCAAATAATGTGTCCAGAGTCAGGTGTGGTTCATTTAGTTAAACTGGGGAGATGGGAGGTAGGGGGTGGTATGGAAATAGAAACCATATATCAGTTTAATTACAGGGTCCTAGAAACACTTAAGTAAACAGTTAGACCACTGTTAATTGAAAGGGGGAGGAAAGCAGCTCTTAATCTTACAGATTTATTTAGTATTCTGAATTCATCATCTTAAAATAGAACTCATGTCTTTTTCACTAAAAGTAATAAATTTGAAATAATTTAATCATTGGTTTTGGTGATAGACCTCTAGACTTTTATGTAGCTTATTTGTAGGCTTCCATGACAGATTGTGAGTGAGTAAAATCTAACATGATCTGTTTAGTTAGAAGCCAGGAAGCTGCAGATAGGATTACTTAATTCCTCTTTCCTATCACTTGTAATTGACAAGGCTGTGTATCATTTCCTCCAAAACTTGGGGGAAATCTTCCATATTTAAGAGGATCACTAAAGCTTAAAATGATCACAACATGATGTCCTGGCATGGCATTGATACAAATCCATGTTCTAATATAATTGGGTAGTGAGTGAACCCTGAAGAGTTAACACTGCAGTTCCTCATCATGCATAATTATATCAGTGCACTGCGCAGTACAGGCACAGTGTCACAGTATTTCTTCTCTTACACACCTGACAAGCCTGACCGCCAGCCTCCCTCCATCCCTGAGAAAGGGTAAGGATAAACCCTGGCAAAATGGCTTGGCTAACTTGGTGGCTGTGCCATAATAATATGGAAGAGAAAAGCAGGAATGTTTCTACTGCTTTTATAGTCGTGTCACGAATTGCTAAAATAGAGTACCTGCAGGGCAGACAGAGAGGTTGACCCATCATTTCTGAGTCTCTCCCTACTCAAAAATGTGAAAATATTGCTATTGAGAGTTTCACAGCTTTTCTGCCTGCATCTACTGGCTACATAGGGCATGGCTTTCTGGCTAATGAATTTGTCTGAAATCAGATTAGTCTCTCTTAAAGTGTTTCTGTCAGACTTGGACATATATAAACACATATGAAGCAGATTTAATATGATAAATATGAACAGTTATCTGCAGATTTTCTTTTTCAAAGCTAGACTTGGCATCAAGATTATTGAAGTCTTGATTTCTTTTAGGGAGAAGTAGGACCAGCTGGACCTATTGGAGGAGTCGGCCCAAGAGTAAGTATAAGTAATTTTGTTAGGGCTATTTTTCAGCAGAAGTACTGCTTTAAAAGGTACATCTGCTGTAAGAAGTGACTGTGTTAAAATGGCATCTCCTAAATAAATACGTCTCTTTCCTCAGCATGTGCTCAAAGCGAAGTCTGGGAGGAGAAATCATTTTGTATACAAAGGATTTGAAAGGAAATCACAGCCGTGGTGCACAAAATAAAATTTTTGAAAAGGAAAGAGTCAGTAACGAACTGCTTATCATGCTTCTTTGAGATAGATGAAACCAGTAGGCACTTCCTAGGAACTCAACCAGCTGATATGTCAAAATATTTATATTGAGGAAGAACCTACCCTAAGACTTGGCTGACAGGGAGAAATATAAAGGACGGATGCTTTAAGAAATCATTTTCAAACTGATCTGGTAGACAGTTGTTGAGAACAGTAAAGCTGGAATGTCACAATGCTGTTTGTGCTGAATGTTCTAAACAGTCCAAAACTAACAATCAATTTTGTTAGTTATAAAAATGTACTAGTGTCTAAGAGTATTTCAGTGGACTTGAAGCTTATTTTTAGAAAAGATCTAAGGTAAAAATAAATACTAGCCTGCACTAAAGACTACAGGAGTATCACTAAGTTTATTGAAAGCAATATGATCTTCTGCTGTTACTTGATTTTCTTATGTGTGGTATAATCCCTGGCTTGGTCTCCATTTCAGATAACTTTGCATTTCTTGCGTGAACTTAGGAAAGCCTTCTCCTGTATTTTTTCCTGATTCTAGAGTGGATATATTCCTATGTCATTTTTCCTGTTCATTAGCTTTTCAAAGCTGGGAGTTTGCTTTCTGTTAGAAATAATATTAACCTGCTTATTTTCCACATGATTAGGTGAAAGAAAAAAAAAGCCAAACCCAAAAACACACACAAAAAAAACCCCCAAACCCCAACCCCACCACATCCAAAAATCTTTCTCTTCAACTGAGAAAAACATGCAAAAAATTGAACAGAATTTCAAAACACTTTGTGACTCAGTTTAATACTCAATTTAATCTGCCTGAGCTTCTGCCAAGAGCCTCATGGAAATTTTTATTTTGGCTGCATCATACTCCGAGTCTCCTTCTTGGGCAAGGCTTCATGGCTGGACAGCATCTCCCATGTTGTGCTGTGGCAATTGGAAAAGAAGATGCTGCAGCAGGTGACTCACGGGCAATGAGACACCTCCCTTCACATTCTCTGTATCGCTGGGCATGCACAGGCCACCATCAGCTGGTGTCAGAATGACCCAACAGGAAAAATTTCTGTGTAACCTAGCAAACTGAAATATTGGTGATCTATTATGGGTCAGTTTGACCTAAATTATTTTGGTTTTGTTTTCTCTCAATGGGAAATGTGTACACCACTGGCATGTCTTATGCCTCCCTGGCTTCTCTCGCTCACAAGCAGTGGTTGAACAAGAATGTGGGGATCTGAGGTGGGCCCAGGGTTGCTGTCTCCAGACATTTTTTTAGTAGCTTGCTGGCTAACGTCTCCTTCTGAAATGAGAGGTGTAGGGGAGATGGGAATTTTGCTTGATGGAGAGCCCTGCTTGTTTTCCTCCCTTGTCCCTGGGCCCATCTGCTCTCGCCTGGATTCTACAGCTTCTGTTGGCTCCAGCTTTTTCAGAGCTCCAGGCCAACTTGTTTGCACTGCTGCTCTGAACTCTGCTTCCATCTCTGCTTGTCCTTATTTCTTCACTCCTGCTTGTAACTTATGCTCTGTGATTACATTGGTGGAGAGAGACAGTCCCTATCACGAAGTTGTTAAATCTGATATAGTTTGGCAGGACTGAGTCAGGAAGCTGCTGAACATCTGTCTTTTAAAATTATGCTTGCTTGATTGCAGTTTCACATTCATTGGATTTACATAGGCTTTTTTTCCATTGTCCATGAAAGGAGTTTAAAGTATTAAATGCTGCATCTAAAAATAAATTCTATGAAAACTGTGTTGTCACTATACTAATTAAATAGCCATGGGGGCAGGGGAGGTCTTTTCAAGGGACCTGAAGAAGTGGTCTGGCCACGCGTAGCCCCTAGGTGCCATCAGCTGTCGGCTACACCTTTAGCTGACAGATGTCTCTCTAACTTGGTTTTTGCAGCTTCCAGGAGTGGAGATTCTTCATTCTCCTTGGTAATCTGCTTCAGCCCTTTGCATGTTTTACAGACAGTTTTTCTACTGTCTAGACCCATTCTATCTCAAAGTTTTTCCTGTCTCTTTCTCACTACCACCTTGCCTCCTGTCCTACACACTTGCTTTGTAGGCATGGTTAATAGGTTAGTCCTCTTTTCAGCCGCCGTTAGCCTGACTTTCTTAGGGTTTCTTTAAACTGGGTAAAGTATCCCTGTAGGTGATATATTGTAAACCTTTGATTATTCTTATGAAACTGTTCTAGTTTTCTCTTGGACAGGTTTCTAGTGCTTCTGGAATCCCTGATCTCTTCTACTGTGTAGCTTTCAGGTCAGTGTTCAGCCCCCAGTTCAGCTTTAGGCATGCGCCAAGCAGGCAGCCATAAATCTCCATTTTTCTCACCCCCTGCCCTTGTTTTTAATATTTGCTTTAAAAAATATGCATGAGACCAAAAAACCCCCAGCAACATACATCATCTTCTACTGGAACAGCAGGTGAATACGAACCTACACTCTGGTTCTCAGGTCCTAGCTTGAAAAAGAATTCCCATGTCTCTAAGACAACTGGAGCCAAAACTCTGAGGATGTTTCCCAGCTTACTCGGAATATATGTCAGGTTCCACAGAGCTCAGCCTGTTTGAATTTAGGAAGATGTTTTTGATCTCACTATTTGATTTTTCATTCATTCCTTTGCAAACCTTCCCACTTACTCTATTCCAAAGTCAAATACTTACATTCTCTTAAATTAATCCTTCTAAATAAAAAAATATGCTGGTTTGTTGGCTTTTTTTAGTATTTATTTGTCCTGTGAAAATACAGTAGATGCCACATTAAAGAAGTGACTGTGTTTATTCAGTTTCTTCCCACCTAACTCTCTTTTTCAAAGGCTGTCCAAATGTTAATACTGTAACTGTCAATGTAGCTCAGCCAGTACAAGCATTGGTGCATTTTTTATTAATCTTTATTGCTGGAGCAGAAAAGACCTTTAGAACAAGGAAGATTCCTTTTTACATTCTGGTTTAAAACAGAATTTGTGAGTTGATTCCTTTCTAAGATACATGGGTAAAACAAAAGCTGGTATTTACATAATCATAAGGTGATCAGTTCCTCCTGAAGACAGAGAAAAGTGCTCCCAAAGCTGCTCCTGCTCCCCCAGTGAAGTGTTTTCCGAAGGTGGCATATATCTTCCTGTAGGCTGAAGGCATGTGAGGAGCTTATGGAAGGATGGGAATAGAATGATGTGGGAGATTATTATATTAAAATACACACACCTGTATGAACCCATGATGAGCTGAAAGGAAGTACAGGTGGTTGCTGTTTTCTGAAAGGGAAGGACAGAACTTTCAGCCATTATTTTAGGAAACGGGTATTTCCTTTGGGATTACCCTGCCCTGGAAGAGTAATCTTCTTAGGGGTTTGCAAGCAGAAAAGCAGTCATCCTTACTTCAACTTTCTGTCAGTGGCTTTTCCTGCATGTGTAATTTACAGTTGTATTGCATTTCTGTTTAAAGCCAAATCTGTATGTTTCAGATTGCTTTACCAGTTAAATCCACTTGTTCTGTTTTCTGATGAAGTTCCATCTGTTGTGCATCCTTTGCAGCTAGTACATAGCTGGGGTACTACAGCCAAGAAACATCTAAAAGTTGTAACTCCAATTCAGTTTTGATAGGACTAAAGCTATCAAGGTAGTTAATAGTGGCCACTAGTTTTCTTTCAGTGAATTTTGTTTTAAACATTTTTTTTATGTTGCAGTCTTGCTCTCTGGAAAGGCATCAAGGTTCTTTGCAGCAAAGTAGTTAAACAGCATGCAGTAATCTGCAGAAGCCAATCACTTGTTCTTTGCTAAGCCTTGTGGAAAGATATGACTTGCTTTATTTGGGTTTCTCAGAACTTCTCTTTGCAGTCTTTTCTCCCTGCATTCCTGGCTGTGCCATGTTTTAATCCATTGGTAAAAACAAAAACATGTTTCTAAAGCAGTGATATTTGTTAGAACTTGAAGGGCAAAATGAAATCGCTCAGGCAAGCAGGGAATGAGAGAGATAAAAAGGGATTAATATAAGATATCATGGAACCTACTAAGGAAATAGAATGTTTTCTCAGATGCCCAGAAACTCTCACATACATTGTGCTCTGAAAGACAGGCACAGAGCAGCCAGAGCAAAAATGCCAAATGGAAAAATCCCATCTTTTTTTGAAGAAATCTGTTTGTTACCTGTTGCTTTAGTTGTTCTTGTCTCAGAACAGCCAATGTGGAAAAGGAAAGCTCATTATACAGTCCTGTGATTGCAGTTACTCAGTCTGCTGGAACAGCAGCTGATCATTTCCTTTTAGCAGAAATCTGCATCTTTTTGATACTAAATCATTAAAATATTGATTTTCTTTCTGCAGTTGTCAAGCTCCAGCAGTCTCATTAGCAACTTGCTCAAGAGCCAGATCCAGTCCATTGGACCTTTACTTTTGGACTAGGGTCTTTGCCTCTGAGCAGATGGGGAAAGTTTGTCTAGGCAGGGCAATGCTGTTCAGATAACCGAAGGATTAGGCCATGTTTTATGTCATAGAGGAAGTAAAGTACACCTGGAGAGAAAACTACCTCCTAAAAGTGAGACATAATTAAGTTACAACCATCTAATTGATGGTTCAGGAGAAAAGCATTCTGGGTTTTATGTCTTTGTGGGTCTGTGTGAGTGACAATAGAGGGAGGGAGGGATGTTATAAAATGCCTTAAAGATCTCGTTACTCCATGGCCTCCTGCTCTGATGTTGCTGTATTTCTTCCAGGTAACAATATGTTATTAGCAGGGTATCAAAGCAACAAGATCTATCAGCAGCAAAATGCTAGTGGAGAGAGATGAGGCTTGAAATACTCAATTTGATGAACAAAGAGGAGAGGATATTTGACCTGATTTTGTGTGGTTGAGGAAGGACAGTTATGACACCAGTTCCTGAAGTCTAAACATCAAATTCTGTTAGTGTGAGTCCCTATTCTGCTGGAATTAGCCAAAAGAGAACATGACTTTGCCTTTTCTTTGTCTCCTTAATATGTTTTGTAAATTGAAATGTGTTTGATTCTTGGATTGTGACTAGTTTTTCTCAATATTAACTGCTGTAAGAGTTAATACAGATTCTGCTTACTATGCTAGTATTTGCTGCAATAATCAACAGTGTATTTTCAGATGTAGATTTATAAATACATTTGAAGCAAATGTTGGTATTAAACATTACTAAACTGTACATTTTTCAGTGCACATATTTTGATAAATAAAAAAATTAGGATTAAATTATTTTTTAAAAATACAAGGTTTACAATATTTTCTCCTAATCTTTATTTTAGGGAAAGCCAGGACAGAAAGGTTATGTAGGTGATCCTGGACTGGAAGGCTTAAAGGTAAGTGGTGTTTTATGTATGAAATAAAATGTGTTTGGAGTATCAACTGTGTGCAGTTATACGCTGCTATATACAGTGGCATGCCAGTGAAAGGATATGAGTACACATGCTTCCATATAATCATACCAGTATATTCTGGTATATCATACCAGTGATTCTGCTTTCTTGCAAGGTCCCATTTTGGAAAAAATGAAGTTGTGCATCTCTAGGAGACAGGGATGTGTGAGCAAGTAACAGCACCTGCTAAAATGAGATCTAGCTGCCCATGGATGTGATGGTGGCTGGGCCTGGGCACAACAAGGGACCATGGGCAGTTACTGCACTGGCAGGGTTTCAGGGCTGTGAGGGGTGCTGAGATGAAGTGCTGTGGTTTAAGAAAGAGGAGCTTGCAGCAACAGGTAAAGGTTTCTTAGTGCTGAGTTGCAGTGTGAGTAAACAGTACCCAAACTGCTGTTCAACAGGTCACTGAGATTATAGTCGTAGCCAGATAATCAATAGTTCATATACACCCAGCTTCCACTTGTAAAATGCGTAGCAAAATGTTCTGGAGTTACACATAACATGACTTGTAGCGTTACTAAGAACAGAATGAATTCATCTAGTACTTAATGCCAGTTCCAAGCTTTTGGGGAGAGGGGGAGAAGTTTGTTAAAATGTCATTCAAATGTCAATTTTCCTAATATTTCATAACAAAACTGAAGTTATCAATAGTGTGTACAGGTAACATTTCCTTTTGAAGCAGTTATGAAATAATAAAGGTAATGTTCTGAAAGGAATATTTCAATAAAAACTGAATCATTCATTTATAGTATTTGCTGACAATGTATTTAGTGAGCCCTTAATACATAGTTTTCATTTTTGTGGCCAAGTCCTAAATACATTAGGGCATCTTTTTACGAAATCAAAATTACCACTGACAAAATTAAGTTTTTGCTGGTTGCTTAATTTTAGCTCTTAAAGTAGAAATTGAAAGATGAAATTTAGAAAATAAAGAGAGGCTCCTAGGAAAACAGAGGACTTCAGTATACACATATGAAAGAAATTACTTTTCTAATGAACTACATCATCTGTTTTCTGCATTTAACAGGGAGAACAAGGAGACCAAGGAAACCTTGGAAATACGGGGGAAGCAGTAAGCTTGAATTCTTTTTCTGGTTTTATTTTTAATTCTATGTTTATTTGAGTGTGAAAGAGTAATTTGTTGCAGTAACTTTCTGATTAAGTTTGCCTTGCTTTGAAGCTGTGGTGTGTTGGCTGTACCTTTGTAGTCTTTCAGAATCATACTGTTTAAAGAAATTCCCCATTTCAAGCATTTTCCAGAATTAACGCTGCTTCCTTCCTAATAGGTTGAATGAATATTTGCAGGTAGTTATAGGGATCTTCCAAAGCTCGTTCAAGTAAGTGAACAAGTGAGCTGCTTCCAGTTAAATTGTTCAAGAGGCTATGTTTCGCCTGAGATGTATTTGCAGACTTGTTCTGTCTACCCTCCATAAAATTGCAGAGCTCAAAGTGACCTTGAGGTGACATATAGTTCATCCTCTACTGCCTATGCAGTATCAGTTATCTTTATATCATTCCTGACAAATATTTAGCTAGACAGTTATTAAAAAGCTTCAAGAATGAAGGCTTTGTGACCTGCAAGCAGCCCAGGGCTTTTCTAACTTTATTTTTAAAAAGTTCTTCCAATTGTGTAACCTGACTCCCTTCTGCTGGAAACAGCATTTTACAAATGATCGTTGTTATTGCTTGCCGCCTTGATTCTTTCTTTCAAGCTAAACAGTCCCAATTCAGTTAGCTTTCCATGTTTTTTAGATAATTGAAGTCACACTTACTCTCCTGTAGACTGTTTCCAATTAATCTAAACATCTGTGACTCCAGCTTACTGTTAAGACGGCTGAGAGAAAGGAAAAAATGCTTTTTTCAAGCCACATTCTTGCATACGCGTGCCCATTTTTGTGATAGTGTTGTTTATTACTCAGTTCATGATCCACAGTCTACAATCCTTCTTTTTTAAAGTCGTTATCTTTCCCAGTTCTTCCATTGTAGGTGTTTTTTTAGTTGATAATTGTCACTTAAACATACTGCCTTGCAATTCTCTCTGGTTGATTTCATCCACTGCCCTTTTGTATTTTTAACTTTTGCCTGGGAATTATGAGCAGATGTGAGCTTGTTAACCCATGCTTGAGCTACCCAGATGTTGCGTAGAACATGACTATATTGGGTTTACTTCTTGAATTATGTATGCCCCTGGTTTAGGCTCAGTGCTGTACTGCTCACATAAACTCTGGTCAACTTAGATGGCAGTCGGAGTGAGCACCCCATTGCCTGCAAAATACCAAGCAGACGTACCCCAGACAGCTCATCAAATGGATGGTTACTGCTGAAATTATCTGAACTGCTTATAAATGAGGTCCAGCTTCTCTGTGTACTCTTAAGGCTCTGTGCTCCAGGGAAGGGAACTGAGAAGCTGGACGCTCAGTCAGTTACAGGTATCTGCTTAGAGAGGAACCAATAATGCTATATAATGCCATAAGGTCCACTTAAAAGTCAGCCAGCATATCTCTAAACGTAACAAGTATACTTTAGAAACAGCTTGATCAATAGCTTTGTTCAGCATTTTATACATAGCAAAACCTTCATTTTGTCAGGTTCTTATCATAACTTTAAAGCAATAGTTCCCTTATGGTACTGTTTGGAAAATCTGGAGGTTTTTATATTGGTGCATGATTAGGGCAAATGTGGATGAGCACTGGAGAATGACAATGTCACAGTAGAGAAAAAACTGGTGAGATGTCATAACACTGTGTTGCTTTTATGGAGAGATCCAAAAATGGCTCTGTGCGGCGATGTAGTAATATAAGCTCTTGTCCATACAATCAGCATTTCTCAGCCAGCATTACACTTGCACTTTTGTTTTTTTCCAAACACTGAGCAAAACGAAACTTTTATTGCATGTGAATTCTGGTTCTCAGCCTCTAACATATTAGGGAAAATTGATAGCACTTACTTTGTTGTACAGTGCCACATGCACCAAAATCCTCAACAGAAAACAAAGCTAAACTCAATTTTCAGTTACTACATTAATAACAGTACACAAACCAGTCACAGAAGCTAGTTACTTAACCTTAAGTTTCTGGATTTGTCATGGGCTTTGTTTTGCTCCTCAGTGAACTTGAATTCAATGCACTCATTTTCCACGACTCAGGTATTTTGTATCATGCACCACTAAATGAGCTCCATTCTAATACAAATGTAATATTCGCTAGCACAAATATATAATCAATAATTATATGTTGCAGTGATGGTTAATAAAATAATCATACTAACTACTTAACTGTAGTCAGAGACAAGCTGCAAGAATAAAATAAAAATACTCTTTGTGCCAAAAGAGAGGGCATTGCAGCCCTGTTACAGTGTTATAAAGAAAGGTCATTATGGACCATCAGTAATTATTACTTCCCACACTTGCTGTTTGTAGAATTTGCATATGATACAGGATAACGTGAGATACCTGAGAAATGAAGTGATTTATAAGCTATTGGTAAATACTCTTGATTTTTACTTGTGGACTGTAGAATGTCTTCTGCTTTATGTATGTGCATTTTAATCAAAAGAGCTTCCTAGGCCCCTGATCCCATTATATTGCCTTTGTATTATCTGGCGGCAGAGAACTGACATCCACTACATGGTCTTTAGGGGGATAGTATATATTATCTTGTGGTTAAGGTCAATGGTAAAACACCAAGAGCAGAAGACAGCCTTTCAAACACACTCAGCAGAACTGACAGGAAGACCTTTCAAAACCCCTTCCCTTTATTCACCACTGCAATCTGTAACAGTTAAGCTCTTCCTAAGTAAATTGAAAAGTACTAGAGGAAGAGGATGGTTTTTCTCATATGCAGAAAATGGTTTTCCAGATGTGAGTCCTGATGCAATTCACCTCTGTATACACTGGACGCAGTTTTTACTTCCAGCTTCTCACCAGCTTCTGTTTGTAACAAGTAATTTTTCTTTTCCTTGGTGTGCGCAGAGAGTACAAATGTCTTAATTCACAGGTAAATCCACTCCCAGCTATTCAATATTTGCTCTGGTGGCATACATGATGACTCCAGGACATCTCTGGACTGAAGAATACAACACACACACACATGCAAAGTTTGAAAAACAAAAGGCAAAGTACAAGAGCAAAGTACAAATACAGCTAGCTGCTGTGACAGATTTTGAGATGGAGCCCAAAACAAGGTATGGAGTAAGGCATGTGTCCTTACTGATGCCTTGTGAAGTCTGTGTTACCAGATGCTTGGTGACACCAAGTACAAAGAAGGTTTGTACAAATAGCACTAAACAATGTGCTGTTACTCTACAGTCTATTTCATGGTAAAGGCAAAGGGAAGAAGACATTACTAAAAAGTTGATAGGAAGTCCAATGTCTAATAAAACTCTGTGTGTACATTTTCTTCTGTGCCACCCCTCCTTCCCTTTTTGCTTATCTATTGTTTGTTGTTTATTCATGATCTCTATTGACTGAGTTTTTCAAATTACAGAATATGATGCACACTTTTAAGCCTGTGGTTGAAATATATAATACTTGGGTTTCAGTAATGAGCAATCCGTCACAGTATTCTAGTTCTCCAAAAGAAAACCAGTGCATTTCCTGAATAAGAAGCAGTTTTGCCATAATAAATGCTGTAAATGTTGAATTCATAGCAAATTATGATATGAAGAACGTGTGTGTTTGCTATTGATACCTAAGGGTGGCACCAATATTTTTGTTCTGTTTCTTTCCATTTTCTTACTTTTCCTGGTATCATTCGTCTTCTGTCTTTGACTAATACATCTGTCATTGCTGTCTGTTATGATAACTAGAATAGTTATCGCTTTTCTGTAGCAGCTTTTCCACATCAAGTACAGCTTAATATCTGCTTAGAAAAATACAGATGGCAACTGTGTACAAGCAGTGAAGTTTCAACAGCAGGAGACTGGACCATAATGCTGGTTATTCAGTCTAGTAAGATGTGATAAGTGCTGAAATACAGCTTTGTCAATAGGCTAAAAGTCATATTGTCCAACATTTCTTAGATCACATGGAGCTGCTGACTCCTCAGATCACCTTTTGAATGAAGCATTTATGGACGCTTGCCCAGCGTGGAAACTGAGTAGAATAAATTTATAAAATGTTCACTGTGCTCTTAAACTTAAAATGACATATTTTAATATTAGATCAGTAATGTGCCTAAGATCAAACTTCAGACACGATCCTTAACAGAGTCCTACAACAAAAACTGTTTCTTTGGCTACAGCACATGCCCTGTTTAAAGGGGGAGATGGGCAGCTGCTGGTGGTGCTGCTTGGGTAAGCAGAGCCCAAAGCTGCAGTAGAACCCAGCAGCCATCCTTTACTGCAAGATACTCGGTTAACGGCAGGACCATCAGGTCCAATGGGAGAGGGATTGGTTAAGATAGTGAGAAGTGAGGGACAGCAGGCAGAGCAAATTTACGCTGCTGAGGAGAAAAATCCTTTGGCATGAATTTCAAAAGAAACCATCACTTTGGGTACTGAGAAAATTGCCCTTACATTTGGGGGAGGAAAAATCCCTCTTTGCTGACATGTGCAACTGCATCTTGTATGCTTAGATTAGATGCTATCCAGTGATGGATGGCAAATACCTGAAACCAGAGTCAAGCATCTCATACAAATGACTTATGTTAAAGCGTCAGGGAAGATTTAAGAAAACAATAAATTGGTCAGCTTTTATGGCACAAAATTGAACTCATCTGAACTTAAAACAGTCACCTGTCAAGATTGTGTTACTGTTTGGCATTGCAGAATGGGCCATACTGAATAACTAGGTGCAAGTTAATTCCAATTAACTTTTGTTAATTTTGGCCTTGCCAGGTGCATTACAGAAATTCAGCCCTTGGCCCATACACTTCTGAATTAGAAATCACTACATTTGTACAATATTGAGACAGACTACAAGGGTAGAACTGTCAGCTGCAGCATGTACAAGTGGTGTCAAAAGGACAAACTGAAATAAGCAGAGTTCATGAACACAAATCCTGGAAAAATAATCTTCAAAGACCTGGAAAAGTTACGTGTCAGCATATCTGCCCAGTTGCAAATAGCTTTTGAAACAACAGAAGAGAAACTAAGCTGAAATGAGAAGAGCTTGACCCCCACCCCCCTGCCTGCCCACTTTCCTCTGTCAACAAAAGCAAAAAAGAGGAGACAGTTGTGGTCCGGCAAAGGAAAAAAAAAGTTATATTCAGGCTGTCAACGGCAGCTCCACAGCAGGCTGAAAATGGTCCGCCTGTGAGAATCTGTGGAAAGGCAAGAAAACGGTGCAGTCAGGCCATGTGCTAGGATTTGAGTTGCTTTTGAGAATAATTCCCATAAAGTAATTACCACATCTCCTGCAGAGGTAAAAATTAGCTGAATTGCGCACCAGGGATGCTTAATTCATGGGGAATGGAAACTGCAGTTCCTTTTGCTTGAAGAAAAGATTAAATGGGTTTCAACTGATGTTTTCAGGAAGCTCAATAGAAGGAGTTCTTTGAACTATCATGAAAAGTCTGGGCTTTGGAGATATGCAAATGAGAACTGTAAGCCATAGGCCAAAAGAAAAGTCAACTGAGGAAAACTTTTTTTTTTTTCCCCCCCCCAAAGACTGGTGAATGCATGGGGCATTGCCAAGGGCTTCAGAAGGAGGAACTAGTTCAGCTGCTTTCAGAAATCTATTTGATGCAAATTAATCCAAGTTCTGTGAAGATCTTACAGTGAATGGTAATAATGATACTTCTGTATCTATGTTGTGCTTCTTGGTTTTACCCTAGATGAACTCATATACTTTTGTATATGATATGTACCTAGTCATTGCTGCTAGGTCGTTCTCTCAAGAACAGTGGGGAAACAGGTTACAATATCTGGAGGTTAGCTTTTTCAAGCTGTTGCTCATTATTCTTGAAGGACTTTTTGCTAGTAGTGCTCTTCCTCAGCTGATTTCAGCTGCCATGTTACCCCACAGAATACCTGCAGTCCCACACCCTTTAGGGTTTTGCAAGTTAGGACTACCACCTTAAGTAAATCAACACTCCCTATACCACTGAGAACAGTCAAAGAGAAGGATAATCTGTTCCATGTGAGGTTTGTTACCCAAGAAAAAAAGCTAGTAGTTAGATGCATAAATATAAATAACTTCTAGCACAATCCAGTTTAGCCAAGATACTCTGGAGTAATACCTACCTTCAGAAGAATTTATTTTTTTCCTTTGTACAGATTACAAAAAGCTACCATTGTAAACTTGACAGTCAAACCCAAGAACTTCTATAAATGTCATTATTCTGATTGTCACTTGAAAAGTGAAAATACTTCAGATTTGGACAGTCTATGTCACTCAATTCACTTCACACTTGTGGCAAGTAGACTGTGTAAAATGCAGTGTCCTTCCCAGCGAGTGAGCTGTGTCCTGAATGCCCGTATAGCACTGACCTCAGGCTGCATTTTTCTCATGGTCTTTTAAAAGGTTCACATACAAATAGAACCCTTGCAGATCTAGTAGAATGTCAGAAAAGCGTTACCAGTCCTCCACTCTTTCCCTGACCAAGAGAGGAATTTAGCCTTTCGAGGGAGTCAGATGCTACCTGTACGGTAGTTATTTTGCAGCTGCGTTGTTGTTTTCCCACCACCCAATCTTTAGCTTTATATCCATACTTATTTGCATGCCCAAGTGATTTTGCAGCACTAAAATATGAGAAAAATGTTTAAGGGTATTTTAGCAATAATGAAGTATAAGTTGTTTCTGCATGCACTAAACTTATTCAGTAATAGCGTAGGTATTGGCACACATCCAGTCTTTTCTGTGTTTGGCACTTTTACTCTCTGTCTGAATTGCACTGATGAATTTAACTTAATGTATTCTAGTGGTTTGGGAAGAAAATACAGAGGAATAGTAACTGCACTTGGCATCTGCAGTTTAGCTTCCAAGGTTTTGTCAGTGGGCACAGCCTGCTGCCATTGCGTGAGCTAGCTTCCTTTAAATGCAAGTGTTTCTCTGCATAATGCTATCAAACAGAATTACTCTACTTTACACTGGTGTTACTGTAAGCAAAATTTAACCTGTTTATTTCTTTTCTAAAACTGCTGTAGATTAAACAATGGTGCCAGTATATTTTGCCTTTCAAATATTCAGGTAGTTGAAGTTTTGAGTCCTCTAAAAATTGAGTGAAACATCAGCTGCAAGGTACAAATATGGTGCGTCTCTGATTTCATTCACCTTCTCCACTGGCAGTAAGAAAGCATAGATTTTCACTCAGATTATCGCCTCTGGTTGATTATCAAGTAACTTTCTCAACAGACAGAAAATGCCAATGAAACAGATGGCCAGATCTCATTACCAAAAAGAAGAAAATAGCATCTGCCTTTCAAATATGATACTTCCTGACATAATCCTGGATAGAGCAGCTACAGATCTTACGGTCACTCTTTTAGTACTGTGTTTATGAGGTAAGAAATAGTTTCTAAATTTTAAAGGTGGAACCACCACCTTGAATAATAAAAAAGGACCACACAACCCAAAGCCAGTATCACTGTGTGGTGTATGTGCAGCAGATTGCACAGCTGACAGCCGAGAGCTCCTCAGGTACCAAGGTCTAACCTGGGGCCGTTTCTAATCTACTCTTGCATTTTGGTAATTCAAACTAAAGTGCCATTAGAGGGCAAATGTAATACTAGTCATTAAGGGACACAGAAGTAAATAATTCAGTAATTCAACTGGTAGTAAATTGTAAGTAAACTGGCATCAGTTTATATTCTTTATTTGGCCATTCACATAACCCAAATTACTAGAGTTTCTCCTTTTTATGAGGAAATATGTCTTCCAAAATTGATTTTGTTCCCTGAAGATGAAAATCCTTTTTAAACACCTCAATAATTTTAAAAAAATTTTGAAAGAGGGAGGTGATAAAAGCTAAAACTTTGTTTTCCCATGATGCAGTCAGTTTGCATCCACGTATTGCATAGTATTAAAAAACCAGACTGTTGGCCTAGAAGAAGACCTTGTTGAAACTAGAGTCAAATTCGGTGATGCTTTTAGAACTGTTTTTCCCAGTTTCTTTGTTGGTTAGTTTTATTCAGTTTTCACGGGGGTCTTCGAGACGGGGCTTTCTTTAAAACTTCGTGTTACTCTTACCTCTAAGTGCAGGATATTAACAGTTGCTCCATTTAGTTCATACCTGATACAGGTAGAGTAGTAAATAAATGTTCTACACAGAGGCTCTATTGGAAGTCCTTGGTTTCAAAAGCCTGTCTGCGGTTCAGCAACATACTATTTTTAATCTGATCATAAATAGAGTCATGTGAAAGCACTGGTCTGATACAAATTCAGCCAGAATTCTATGACTAGAGGAGTTTTTTATTCCAGAGCAGGTATCAATTGTCTATGACACCTCTTTTCTCACAGGTTAACTACCTTTTGTATTGCTGCAGATGCTCTGAAGCCCAAATTGCAGTCAGTGTAAACCTGTATCATGCTTTTGTCTTCATTTTTGTCCAGGCCTGTTCTGGGTCACATCTGTTAGAGGCATGCATCTTCAGATCCAGTATTAGTGATATGATACCAGACTCCAGATGGATTGATTTAAAAAATATTTATTGTACCATTATGTCTGGCTAGCAAAACAGATCTTAGGTTAATATTTATTCCTTAGAACTTCATTTTTATAATATTATGAATTGTAGAAGTATTTTTCTATCTGAGCTGGGTATGAAATAGAAGCTGATTGTCTGAGCATCCACTTTTCCTCCTTCTGTCCATCACCCTTGGCTGTTTTTTTATGTAGATAGTTGGCTTGAATCTTTAAGGATCCTCAAGTAGTTTTAGATCTGTTAAAATCAAACTTAAATGCTGGCTCATTTTGGCTGTACTCATTTTGAGTACTGTGCTGTAATGTATAAAGTCCTTCATGAAGTGTGAAGCTGATGAGCTCTTAAATGTTTAAATGGGAATCTTAATGAGCAGGCAGAGATTATGATATTGCTGAATGCTGGATCTGGGCTGAAGCAATTCAGCACAGATTCAGGACAAATTTTAATGAAAATTAATTGGAAATACCAAAAATGTTCATAGAAAAATGTTAATGTGGCAAGATATTTTAAATTTACTTATGTCATCTCATTAAAAGAACACTGAATAAAAATGTTTGAAAATGCTGAACTGTAAATTAAATGCCCTTGGATTGGAAAATTTTCGGTTATCACAGAAGAACACATTACTGTACAACCTGACAGGTAACTGCTTCCACAGGATGTTTGGAACCAGTTGAATATTCATTTCTCACTACTAAGCTTTTTAATGGATTAGTCCATACTTGGGTTTGCATTGAGTGTACAATGTGTTTTCAATTGTTCAACTACAGTCCTGTTTCTAAAACAGAGCATATGCCCTGGCAGGATATTTTCATCTTTCTCAGGCATGTGTTAGTTGTGAGATCTGGCCTCTGATTCATTTTCCACAAAAATGCTTCTGTCAAGAAGGTTTCTAAAATGCTGTTATTGTCACTAGAGAGTTTTACACAAATCCTTGTAAATGAAAGTTCATGACTTTTTTTAATAAGGTGGTAATATTTTCTGAACATGTCAGGGGTTTTTTGCTTTAATTTTCTGTTTCCTAATACATTCAATTTCAATTCTGGAATCCACCACTGCTCCCCAAAGGATTGAAGGGATGCTGGAAGACACTGACTCAACAAACCTGCCTTGACTGTGTTCATCCTCTTACATAAGGAGACAGAGTCGAAGGTTCGCTGCAGTCCTGGTAGCTGGTCTTTGTAACAATCCAATCCACATCTGGGATTTAAGAAGCCACAAGATCTTTTAGAAAATCCACAGGGAAAACATGACTTTATGGCTAATATATTGATGGAACAAGATGTTTTGTGCTCTGATTGCACTTTTTCTTCACTGTGTCCTACTAAATGATTTAAGGACCAAAATTATGTTCCTAAGTAAGCTTTTTCCTCTTTTGCCTCTGCATATACCTGCCCTAGCTTTATCTCAGTCTCTGATGCTTACCCTGTGTTTTGAATGGAGCAATGGAAGAGCATTTAGTTAACTTGTCATGGAATTCTTTCCCCTTCATTCCTCTGGAAGTCCCTATTGCATTTACCATTTCACTGGTTTCCATTCCTTTTGCCATCTTTACTATTGTTTTACTTTCCATATATATTTACTTTCCACTTCCACTTACGCACTTTCTTTTCCATCTTTTTGCTGATACAACAGCACATTCACAGTTACTGCTTCTTATTCATTCCTTCTCTCTCAGACAAGAGCAACTGAGTCAGAAAGACAATACTTTTGAATTGAAAAGCGGGCTTGATCAGGGGCTGGTCAAGTGAATGGTTCACTGCTGGTGCAAGGCACAGCTACCCGTCTTTCTAATCAGTGTCTTCAGTCCTGTAGACAGTGTGGCATTGGCCAGGAGATCAGGAGTGTCTCTGTGGAAGGAGAATAGGTCTGAGTTACATCTTGGCTCTGACTATGTCTTCTGTCCTTTCTGGAATAAGAGCATGAAAGTGATTAGTCATCAGGTTTTGAAACTGTGCCTCCACACCCCTTATCTTGATAAGCAAGAGTACAGGGTAATTCTTTGTCTCACAGATTTGTACCTGGTACTGAGACCCACTGTTGGCCATGACTGGTAGCGGTGGTAGCTCTCGTTCTCAGAGTTCATCACGAAAAGTCCCTCATTCCTGCCAGTGACGTCTGGGTATCACCTTAGTGTCAGTATCACCAGGATGAATCTTTGGCTGCTGCCAAGCCAAGAGACATCTCAGATCTGACATATAATACACAAGTTCTCACACATAATAGATCAATCCAGCAGCCATAGAGATGCCTGTTTATCTCTTTAGCCCCTTCCAGCGAGTAGTTTGTGCCAGTATTTTCAGCCTCAAAGGCAGCTGTATCAATGGCTCCTTGCATTATATTTAAACTATGAGATTTCCAGAATAGCTAGCAGTGCAAGAAAATAAGAAGCAATCATGAAATCTTAGTTACTTTGTACCTATTATGTTAAAATACTTGAGGCTGAATGGTATTGAAATTATACAGGTAAAAGCTACAAAAAAAGTTTGGTTTTTTTTTCAAAGGCAGAGATCTCAGACTGGAATGTTGTCTTTCTCCTATGAAATTATTTCGATGGAATGAACCACTTCTAGGCTCTTGAAAGGAATATGAGCAGTCTTCTAAGCTTAGAAGTAATGCTTTTTCTAAAAAAAAAATCTTAATTCAGTGCCAGTGTAGTGCTATTTAAGCTAGTATTTTCCTATACATGTAGAGGTAGCAATGCCAATGTCTGAACTGACATTTTATTTGCACTTCTCAAAGTGCAAATAATTTTTGCTTTTTAAAGTATTACAGACACAGTATAGTTGTGTATTATGTTACTACTAGGATCTTCCACATTTCTGCCATCTTTCATGAGCAGTCACACGATATGCTCTGGGCACCTATTGCTTTTTGTTAAAGCTCATAGTGTCATACTTTTTTCAGTTTGGACCTTATACTATAATTTTTTTTTCTTTTAGTTTCATAGTGAAGGGGGTATTGCAAGCACTGGGAATAAGCTTTTTAAACTACTCCCTCTCATGTTTCCCATCCCATATGGTGATACTTGTTCTATCCAGTAGAAATCTGTGGGAGAGCCTCAGGAAAGGTTTATTTCATTTTTGAAAGACTGAAAGGCTCTCATCCCCTGACTTCAAAGGCATTTGGACTCCAACTCTTAAAGGGAAAATTCTGAAAATACCTGATTCAATATAATTTCTGTTTTGACTGGATTTAACTTTGTTCCACTGAATTTATTTCCCTTGAAATCTGCAGTCAGACTGAAGCACTAGCAAAGCAATTATTACCTTTAATTGTATGTTTGTAAATCTTCTAGCACTGCAAGACTGAGCTCAGTGGCAGATCTTAGGTGATAGCACAGCAGGATGACAAATTAATGTAATTTCTTTTCTAGTAGTGCCCATTTACTGTTGGTGTGTCTAGATGCAGTGATTCTCCTGCACAGATTGTAAGCCAAGTTAGCTCGTGCGGTCCTCACTTCCTCACAGGACCAGTTACACAAATAGACCAGTGGTTCTCTGGGATGAAGAAATTTGTCATGCTCTGCTGTCAAATTGCTGGGAAGCTGCCAACCATGAACTAGTATAGACGTTGCACCAATAAAAGTCTGCTTGCCTTTTGTACAGGGATCAGCTGGCTTACCTGGAGAAACTGGGCCATCTGGAAGCCTTGGTGAAAAGGTAAAATAACATATCTGATGGTTCAGCAGCAAAAATTAGCTTTGAAAACCATTGGGGTAATAAAATATTGGTGAGATATCATTTACTGAACACTGACAAAGCTAATATTCCTATAGCTCTTTCAGAGCACAGGGATATAATAATAAATGGTAATCCAAATGCTGTTGAGGTATACATCTGGTATCCTTGATTTTACTTGGCAATTAATTTAGAGCTGATAGATTTGATATCTTGTTCATATTGTGGCACTTAGTTTACTATCCACTGCTACTGAGTCACAGAAACTGGCCTAAATTATATTTGTTTTAAACAGTAGTTGCTGGTTTTGCACTGCTCCATAACAAAGACAAAAGTAGAAAGGTAAAATTTGGCTGTATGCATTAACTGAATAAAGACAACGCTGTTACGTTTTGTCTGCAGTGCAGTAACAGTTGTGTTTATGAAAGCAAAGTTTGACAGACTTGATGTGACTAGAACAGTACAAATAACTTAAGCATATTTGGCATGGTTTTATTTAGATGAAGTATTTTAAAACTGAAAAACAGGAAACTATTACTGGACTGCATGTCAGCTTAAATTATAATAAAAACACAATTGTTTGTCAGAATGATCCAGCACCACTTGTATTCCTTCCCTGCGGGCTAAATTATTTCACCTAGACTGGTGGCTGCTATCTAGATACTTTATTGAGAAGGTCTAAATAGTGTATTAGAACTTCCATGAAAATCTGATTATCATTTATATTATCCATTAAAGGAAATACATCAGTGGAAAGCACTGTTTGTTAAAATTTAGACAAGTCTCATACAGGTTTAATCAAAGTATCGTCTTAGAATTCAGTGTTCAAGAATTCTTGTTCTTTATAATTACACTTGGCCCAACAAAGATTACCTTGAGATACTGCTGCTAGGAGGGAAAAGGCAGTAAAAGATTAATTAATCTATTATCAGCAAATGGAAGCAAGCTTCTTCATGGTGCAATGATTTTTGTCATTGCTACGCTGTTTCTGTAGAGTTTATTGTCCTCTTTTTATGGATTAAATAGTAAAAAGCAAACATGCTATGTGGATTTAAATTACAAACGTACTTCCGGCATAATTATTTAAAAAAAATGTGCCTTTACAGTATGCAGCATAAAACAGATGTTATCACTATGTTGTGTACTATCTGCAATAAAAGTGTAATCTTTGTATGGGGGTAATCTACAGCCAAGCCTGATGTTTGGGCTGGATCTTATATACAATTGAAGGTGAAAAAGTATCTAAGACACGAAAGAGACCCTTCCTACTTCCTCTGCTCCAATTGCTTCTGCAGCTGCTGAAGGGCTGGCCTTGCTTCTAGATCTGTGCTTTCCTAACACATACTGAGGAAATGGGGGAGAAAGGAACAAAATTTTCTTTTTTGCTTGTTTGCTTAAATTTTATGGATTAAAGAAAATAACTATAAATGTGATGCACCCAACAAAGAGAAAAAGGATCTGCTAGCTGCAGTTTGTGGAGACTGATGAAGTACCAAATCTCTTGGGTCTTCTAGGAAAAGGGAAGACAAAGAAGTTCAGTTTTACCATTTTTCAAAATATGAGTGGACTTGTAGGAGGGAGGAGTGCAAAGTGAAAAAATGGTTTCTGCACTGTTTTTGAAGGGCAGTTCCTGAACCAATGTTGTTATGCACTGCAAAAAGTGATTCCATTTGGCAACCAAATCTCTTGTAGACTATGGGCTGCAATTCTCACAAAAGACCTCTTGGATTGTTGTGGTGTTGTTACTGCAGGTCAGCTTTGTTGGCCAAATCGGCCTGAATCAGCAGCCATGGAACAAGTCAGGGAAAGAGCACTCACTGTTATTTTCCTTTTAATTTATTATTTTTTTTCAGGGAGAGCGAGGCAGTCCAGGACCAGTAGGTCCTCCTGGCGAGAAAGGTGTCATGGTAAGTTGCAAGTAATGTAGAATCTATAATTGTTACTTACAAAGGCACTGTACTTTCCAAAACATTAATAAATTCTCACCCTTCTAACTGTGCAAGCCTTATGGAAAAGAATAGTATTTATGGTGCGTTGCTCCTAGGAAGTTTCATTTAGCAGCTTTATCCCCTCTGTGGAAGTGTCATTGCAAAGTGAAGCAGCAGGGCAACTGCATTTTTGAAATATGGCTCTAAGCAGCCTTACATTGAAGAATTAAGTGCAATTAATTGAAAGGAGACATAAATAAAGGAGGGAAAGTAAAATAACAATTTCCTTTGTAGACTGGGGTAACACAGGTTGTTCTAATAAATAGGCAGGTAACTAGTATCACCTCTAATTCTACTGCACAGCAGTACCCAAACAGCCCCTGGGTGCCACTCTTGTTGGGAGAACTGGTTTCCTGACACCACTTGTCCTAAATCAGGATGCAAAGTTTCATGCAGCATTGGACAGTCCAGAGGCTGCTGCTGTAATGTACTCACGTCATAGCAGTGAGAGCCTTTCCCAGTACTAAGTCATCAGAGCCCTCAGACAAGAACTGTTCTTCACATTTTTTCTTGGCTAGTTCTGCCCACACCAGGATGTATCCACTTGCTGTTTGCACTGTCACAGCCTTGACGTGAGAATTTTGAAATTCATTTAGAACTCGGTACCTCCCTGTCAGCTAGTGCCCATGTGTGGGAAAACGCCTGAAGCTGTTTTAATTATTATTCTGATATATCCAAGTATCTGTTTTCTGAACAAAATTTTGGGAATAAATTTTGCAAGATTAAAAAATTTATTAACTTAATTCCCATTTTTGAGGTCAGTACCTGGATATATTATTGTTGTTATGATAACAATTTTGATAAAACTGTTCTGTCTTTTCTATATTTATTTCAATTCTAGGGCTACCCAGGACCTTCAGGAGGCCCTGGACCTGTGGGGCCAGAAGGATTACCTGTAGGTATAGAGTGGTGCTTTAGTTGGACATAAAGTGTACCATTTTTGCTCTGCTGCAGCTAAAAATGGTTTCTAATTTGTACTGCAGTCTATAAGACTGTCATGAAAACTTAGCCATCCAGGCACAAAGCCTGTTTACCTGCCCTTTACCAGGATGGTCCAGGAGAGACAGGAAAACTACTTATATAATTTACTTATCCATTTAAAAATCACTCAGTTGAGACAAGTAGGGGAATAGAATTTTTTAAGGATGGTTTATAATTGCACAATAATTTTATTTTTAATTCACTGATGCCTAATATAATTTAAATAGATTCATTATGTGTTTAGCTTCATTTTTAATCAAAAATAAATTATATTCTAATTTTCCGTGTGTAATTGTATTACAATTTGGCTATTATGGGTCTTCAGACAAAAGTTGAATCTTCTATCAGAAACTACTTGGGTTTTATAACTTAATGTTGCTGAAATACTAATATCCTTTAGCAATTTTGGGATGTTGGACAGAAGTAATTTATCCAACAACGTCATCATGATTTCTTATTCAAAATAGAGTTGCATAGAGTATCTTATTTAGAGTTTTCTAGATAAATTGTACTAACACAATTAACTGAATTTGAGCCATGAGTGAAAGTGATTGGTTTGTATTGGTTGCATTGACTGTTGCTCAATATGCATAAGCCTTGTAATTTTCAGAAATCTGTGTATAGAAGGCAATGAATAATAAGTTCATTTGACATGTAGGGACCTCCAGGGACAAGAGGACCACCAGGGCCACAGGGACCTAAGGGAAGAAGAGTAAGTAATATTGCTGTTTCCTGTTACTTAGAGCAGAGAGTAGCGTGTTGCCAATATGAATCTGATGTGTAACCCATGTACAGTTGTTTCCTTTGAACTCTATTCTCTGGATTCAAGCCATTTGTACTGAAATCAGAGAGATACTTGTATTTCCATGTTAGAAATTATACGAATCTTCATTTCTTCTCACATTACAGTTAAATGGGGTTTTGCTGTTGATCTCAGCTGAGAGCAGGACCAGAAACAAAATGACCACTGGCCTTATTTTTTGTATACGCAAATATGCAAATGTTGGCATTTATAACCACCATTGGACTTGTCAGTGTTTTAAAGACTGTTTTCTTTACCTGCATGTCATGCATGTCTTTGGGAAGACAATCAAAATCACCCAAATGTAGTTCTGAGAGAGGAAGAAGGAAAATCAGAAGGAAGTATATGCTAGATTTTCAAACGTCCAATTAGATTGTAGTTTCCTTTTCATGCATTTTTATTAGGGAAGAGCATGCGTGAAAGTGAAATACATGCTGAAGTGTTAAGCTGAATCAGAATGCCAGTGGCATCAGATGAGGAGTACACATATGCAGTCATTTTCACTGTAAAATGCTGATGTTTGAGCTTCATCTAAAAAGGAAAATCCCTTGGGCCCTGTCGGTCCACCAGAGTTTCAGGTTGACTGGTGGCCTGTAGGATGCAGTGAGTTACAAGGCTAGCTCAAAGGTAATATAGTGCAAATAGTTGTTTCTGAGATCGGTACTCAACCGCTGCAGGTTGTACTTTTTAATTTCTCTGGACTAAGCATTCCCCTCTAATTCCTCCTCTGATCTTTTTCTCCTGGCAAGTTTATCTGCCAGCATCACCAGATCTGGAGTCAAAGCCAAGCTACTGACATGGACGTGAGTCCTCCCATGTAGGCTCTCCTCCCTCCTAACACCATCTACTACCCGGTGATTGTTTTTATGGGGGAATGACTTTCATTTAGATTCTATTTTTAAGGTAGAAGACAGTTTTTATTTGTGTCACATCTGCTGCCAACTGAGACAGGAATCTTTGAGGGAGTCTGTCTCTATGATTTTGGCAGCACATCATGGAGTGCATTGCTTATAATTAAAGATCCCTCAAAATAAATCCCTAACATCCCAAGCTCTGTGGAAATCTTGGTCTGCAGGTGTGGTTTATGCCTTTGCCTCTGTCCCATGACTGGGAATGCTTCATGGAATGGGGTCTCAGAGCAGATCCAGGTCTTCAGGCTCTGCAAACAAACTCCCACTGAAGCCACTGAGAATTTTGTCTGCTCTCAAGATCAAAATATCAGACTCAAAGTGGAATCTTGCATAAGGAAAATCTCTGGGGGGCCCTGAAAACCAGGTTTGTCACCACTGGGTTCAGAAAGAGAAGTGTCAGAACCCCAAGCTCTGTGTGGCAGGCCTCAGAAAAACGCGTACTATAGCCACATACAGAAGTTAAATAGAAGCATATGGAAATTCCCCTTTGTTATGTGCTGAAGAACGTATCCTGTCTTCACAGCTGGAATCTGCAGGAAGTTTTAGGAGCACTGACCCTCTGCTTCTGCACTGTCACAGAGTAGAATTCCTTCACCTCATAAATTCTGGACCTTTCAGCAACTGGTTTGCGTCCAAGATTACCCAGCAGCCTACTTCTGCCTGAGAGTATATAGCCGCTCAGCCTTCAGTACCCCCAGGAGTTCTGGCCAGCTGAAGGCAGGCTGTATAGTAGTCTATGGAGTATCTTGCCATCAGGGGATTTGTGGGGAAATGCCAGTGAGCATAGTGCTAGCACAGAGACTGGTCCTACTTTTAGTTCATACCATAATCTCCGACAAATACAACTGCAGCTTTTAATTTGAAAGGAAGAGGTCCTGTATCATTAGGTTCATTTCATGGTGAGACCTAAGCAAAATTCTCAATAGCTGATAAGGTTCTTAGCAGTCAGTAAGAACCTTCAGGCTGATGTTTGGTGTTTTTTATGCTCAAAAGCATAATTTTTCTGCTCTTATTTTCCTGGAATGCAGCTCATGAAATTCAATTTTGAAAACGCAGATAATTGATGTAGTGGAGTGCTGTAAATTTGGGTTCAGGCAACAGCAGCTTAGTCTGCCACCACCAGTAGGGTTATCTCTGCTTCAGTTGTGTCTGTACTGGCATGAAGAACCTCAACTACACAAGGACATCAGCGTTCAGTTTCAATGAGTGATAACTTTCATACCTCTGACAGCAGGGAATATGGAACCTAGAAAAATGTGTGTGCTTCAGGATTATGTGAAACAAGTGGCCAGCGTGCTTTGTGATACATCAGCAGCTGAGTGTCATTGTCTGTCTTAATTGTTCAAAGGACATAAGACTTAAATTGATGTCATTTTCTAATATTCTTCCATGTCAACCACCAAAACTGAGAGTTAGCTATATAGTGTGTTTATGTTATTTTCACTCTTCTTATATTTAGAAGGCAGGATGAGAAAGAACAAGAAGAGTTAACTGGTGCTTCTTGCCTTCTTAGATGAACTTTTTCTCTAGCTTATCAACCTAGAGTTTTCAATGTACTATGTTTCATTTTAGAAACAAAGCTGAATCCGTGCCAAAGAAAAAAGTAGTAGCAATCATTTGGCAGCCTTACGCCTCAGCTCTGTTGCAATCTAAATTAAATAACAGCAGGCAAATCAACATCTCATTCTGTACTAGCTTTAGTAGGAAATTACACAGATCCAATTAATCTGTGCCAATAATGAGTCAAACCATACTATTTATAGGAATGATATGGTGTGGTTGTTAGACTATTAAATTGCCTTTCACTTGGATTCCTGCAGTCTGTTCTGTGGCTAGCTAAAGGTGGGCTACAGGCAGGCATGGCCCAGAGCCAGAAGCTGATCATCATGTTGATTTCTGTTACTTTGTTTTCAGTTCAAAATTATATAGTAGAATGTTGGTGTTTTGAATGGTAGGCTTTTTCACTTGACTATCATTAGTGATCAAATCAGTTGTCATTCTCTTCCTAGTGACTGTGCTGTCCATGTGAACTCCATTGGAGTCTAGCAGAAAGGTTTTGGTTTGTTATGTGCGTAACAGACTGAGAATCCTGTGCAGCCTCCTGACAGGACCATTTCTCAAACTATGAGCTATGACCTCCTCTATGATTAAAAGGAAGTCACAAGTGTTCAAAGAATTTATCTGTTTAGTAATATTAATAATAGAAAACATAGAAAGAATTTTATTTATTACATAGATCTGTAAAATCAAAACTTGTCCTTTTTCTTCCTTGAATATTTCATCTTGAGATTCTGTCCCCTGATCAGCCCTGTGGAGGGTGCACAAAGACAAGTGACAGGTCATGTATCTAAAAAGCCTGAGAAACACTAAAACTATCCTGCAATTGCTCTGCTTAGCACTTTCAGTTTCGCCCTTCCTGCCTTGCCCTAGGTGATTCCTCTGCAGCTCTTCCATCAGCTTCTCTCCCCTTCTACCCCCCAGCATAATGACCTGTCCTCACTCCATCTCAAGAGTTTCCTCCTGTCCTTTCTACTCCCATTCTTTAAGACATTTCACCTGAAAGGAATATCAGATCATGGGATTTTAAGCCTGCTTAGTCTGCCTTGAATTTTCATCATGATCCATTTTGTGTGCGTTACAGATAGCAGTTACAGAAAAAGTGCAGAGCAGTAACTCGGCATTAATTTGGCCAAGATGTTTAGCTTTCTTTTAAATTATACTATATAATAATTTAATAATTGCACTTACACAGTTACATAATCTTAACATGAGGCCCAGCTTTCTTGTTCTTATAAAGGCCTCCATCACCCTTCAAAACACCACTGGTGTTTTGGTTCTCATCTCTGAGTGCATTGAAGTCACCAGCAGTTTTTCCCACAGACTTCAGTATCTTTTGGTTTGGGATCTCTCTCACTGAGAGCTGTGCAGCGACCCAGAGTGTTGTTTGCTGTAGCCTTTTTTTTCCTCTAGCTTAAAAAAATGCCTGTAAATACTCATTTCTGGCTTAGACCAAAACAAGGTGGCCAGGCTAACTCAAAGATAGCCTTAGAAAAGCTGTGTCCCAAGCTACCGAGATATCAAAAGTATTCAGACAGCTTTCCCTGCCTGTTCATTTTCCTTTTCCTATGGTTTCTGTGTTCTCTCATGTTGGCCAGAACCATCAATGCTGAAATGCTGACAGATAAGCTTCTTGTGGGATATTTCTGGCTCTGCCAGAGGTCATAATTCTGTATCACCTCACAGGAACAGCCTTTTCTTGAGAGATTTCTGTTTCAGGAGGAAAGCCTAAATTATTCTGGATACACATTGTTCTTGAGTTATCAGTCAGACATTTTCTCTGTAGCTCCAGAGAGAAGCAGGTGGGTGCTCACCATCTGTTCTGACAGAGGTTTTGATGTGCATCAGTAAATCCAAGTCAGAATGAACAGAATTCTGCTGTTTTGTCTCAAAAAAATACAGGTGGGACATGGAAGTCACAGACATTTTTGAGGAGAAAGTAATCTAAATAAAATCAGATGTGCTTCCAACAAAGTCATTTTACAAGCCCCTATTCTTGCCTGTTAGAACAGTATTAAAACTCTCTGGAAATCAGTCATGAGTTCATGCCCTGCACTATAGACCATGACCCAAGATGTAAGGTTCTCTACAACTCAGAAATGCACTCTGAAAAGGCAGACTATTTTCCTTGAGGGTTCTCTACAGCTCAGAAATGCACTCTGAAAATGCAGACTGTTTTCCTCGAGGCACTGCCATAGCAGTGTACTAGTTCCCTCTGATGCCAGCCCAGGCATCATGCCAGATGCCACCAGGAAAACTGTTGTGTCTCATCCTCCTCCCACTGTACATTGCTGTAAATAGCCTGACTCTGATACTTATCTAGCTCTTGGTTTAAAGTGGTTATTGGTTTTAGGTTGTTATTAACTGGTTTTAATCTTGTTTTCCATACCCAAACAGTCATGGAGTTTAGAATTATGGAAATAACCTCCTAAGTCAGCATGGATAAAATATTTTCCATTTTGCTTGTGATCAATTTGAAGGATTTTTCTTTTGCTTGTAAACTAATGGATTTAGATTTCCAATCTTAAGTAATCATTTCTGAATGTTTTGGCAATAAATCTTTGCTATATTGTAATACGGCAATATAACAGGTTATCTTTGTTCATCTGTTGGTTGTAAAAAGTCCATTTCAAGAGACGTTTTAGTCTTAACAATAGAGTGGTTTGCTATGCAAGATTATACATTGCTTTTAATCTTGCTTCAAATTGGTTTACTAATGGAAGAACTTTATCTGCCTGTTTTAGAGTCTTACTAGCAAGCTGGATTTTTGCATATGGAACTTATACTCAAAAGCAAGCACTCCGTATAACCAATGCTCACCTAAATTCTTCTAAATAGTTGTCTGTTGCATGAATACAAAGTGAATGGAAAAGAAAGCAGAAAATATCAGCCTGCAAGCTGGCTTCAACAGAGACCCTGAACACTTTGTTTACATATTTTTCAAAAACAATCTTTCTTCTTAAATTCATATTTCAGCAAACCAGAAACCTGTTTCATTCTTTGAAGCTTTATTTCACGCTTAACATATAATCAAAACTGGGTTTTGTGCTAACAAAGCATGTTTCCGCTGTCCCAAAGCTTATGTTGTATCTCTCTGAAGATAACCAAACATAATGCATAATTAATATTCCAAATCACTTGTTCGATATTCAGGGGCCAAGAGGTCTGGATGGTCCTCCAGGAGAACTGGGACCACAAGGCATTAAGGTGAGTGCTTGCATTGCTCAGTACTACACAAAACGTCGAGCTAGAACATAACGGGGGGGGTGGGGGGTGGGGGTGGGGGGCAATGACAACACAACAAAAAACCCAGCATGTCAGAATGTCAGAAGCCATAAAATTCTGTTTAATCCGGGAGGAGATGTGTAAATTTCTGCCTTCTTCAGATAGTTCCTTATTATGGTGTAAGCCCATCTAAGCCTGAATCTGCACTTTCTGCAGTTACCCAGCATTTAACTGACAGCAACTGTATGCAGTTTATCTAGCCAATGCACATAGAATTCACACATTGTTGGTTATTTATCAGGGAGAAAGAGGTGATCCAGGAAAGAAAGGAGTTCCTGGGCTCATTGTAAGTATTGGAGGAGCCAATCCTTGTAGTAAGCCTCAACATGGTTACTACTAATTTCTGAATGGTGTTTGGAAATGATCTGAAGCCATCATTGTCTTTCAATATTTCTCTTTGACCAGGGTAAAGCTGGAAATCCAGGAGAAAGAGGAGATCAGGGTGCACTTGTGAGTATGAAATTCTGTAGTATTTCTAATAAAAAAAATATCCACAAAATATCATGCTTTGACAGTGCAGTTTGCATTTATTCATACAAAGAATTAGGGGCAGAAGTGAAAGTAAGCATGAATGTGGTCTAGTCTGCTACAAGATCAGTGTTTTCCTGGGTGATGATCCACAGAATACAATATGAGAGCAAACTGCAGCAGAAGAGATGGCCATTGTAGTTAGTAATGGGATCCTAGAAGTTGCTTTGCGGTTTTTTGTTGTTTTATTGTAGTTTTAAGGGAGAAAGTCATTGTGGCATAGAAAAATAATTCTTTGATAGATTTTAGAGTAGATGTGTATTATCAATGTTGAGATAAACATAGAAGAACCTGTAAAGTGTGTATCACATGGATAGGAGGAAATTCCTCGGTTTAGGGTAGAATTCAACAGAAATATAACATGTTCTTTTGGAGGCTTTTTTTTACAAAGGTTTCAAGTCAGTCCAAATTGTGTTGGATTTTCATTACGGAAGGAAGCAGAAGAGCAGAAAAAAAGCAGTAATGATGGTGATTTTGTGCTGAAATTGAGGCTCAGAATGTTGGTTGTCACTGTACTTGTCTTGCCTCTTCTGCTCAGATTTAGGAGCTTGTTGCCTCTCACCTTTGACACAATGGGTTTTCATTTCCTCTTCATTTGCTGGGACTTTGATGTATTCATATATACAGAAATGAATGAAGCAAAACCTCATTAGGTTGAAATGATGGGGATTAGTAAATTTATTGCAAAGTACAAGATACTGCTCTATTACTCCTACAGCTACAGTTTCTAGAAAAGAGTATGAGACAGATATGCTGTGAGCCAGGTTGAGCAGAAGGAAGAGTGGGCTGTGAACCTTACTGATCCTCTCAGATACAGTTTGTAGGTCAGGACATCTGTAACATTGCGTTCAGGTCCAGTTTGTGTGCACAGGCAGCACACGGGTCTGAGGAGGATGAAGAGGACCTAGTAAATGGTGGGTCAGCTAAGACCCATCCCTATATAATAGAAACCAAGGAAGGATTTATTCAGGACACCCTCACCTGCCACAGGAGCTGGTGATGTCGCAATGTCTGTCAACCAGAAGAAAAGGCTGCACATATTTCATGGGTGTTTCTGAGTAAGTTATTGAGTGAGCAGAAATAAGAGAGGAAGTGGCTTTTCACAGAATATGAAACAGCTTGTTTCCAATTTTTTATTTTAATCTTCCAGGGTTTGCTTGGACCTCCTGGAACCACAGGAGACAGGGGACCAATGGGAGAGCCAGTAAGTCAATCCTTATGCCAGCTTAATTTTTTTTTCCACGTATTATACTGAATTCCCTGGTAACTCAAGCTCTGTTTTACCAAGATTCAGTGTTGCCAGCTGTGGTTAGGTAGGAATTGTGGGGTAAAGGTTCTAAAGCTTCAGGGCTAGAGTCTACTTCCTTGCTCAGCATAACTTGTTCATAAGGAGACCTGTTAAATCATGTTGGGAAGCACTGTAGTAAGGGTTGCGCAACATAAGAGACCATGACAGAATCTGGACCACAATTTTTTGTGGCATTGTGCTGCATTGAGGTAGACATCTACATTATGGATTATGTAAATGTATGTGCTAATACAGATATTAGTGGTATTTTTTTCAGGCAGATTTTAGGGTAGTTATTCAGGAACTCAGGGACCACATCTATTTGGCAGGTTAAAATTTGAACAAAAAAGAGGCTGTTATAGTAAACCTCAGACATTCCTCTGCTGGATGGATTCTTTTGATTGTTATTATTTCAAAGCCACGCTCACTTTTGTGTAGCTAATATTGTAACAAAAGATTACGCAGAATCTGCAGCAAATATATGGAAAGTGCTGCAAGATGTAGCCATGACAAGAATAGTATTGCATCACCATCTCTGGAGGTAAATCAGGTTATATAAATACAGTGAAAGAGTGTGTGCTGTCCTAGGGGCCCTTGGGACAAGGCTGCCATTTTATAGTGCAAAAATCTAAAGTCTCAGGGGAAAGATACATTACCAATCCAGCAGACTTAGCTTCATGTTAATATTATGAAGAAATACTTGCCTCATGAATCAAATTTATATGCTGTGCCTTATATGCTGTGCCTAGTGGAATGCCGTGGAGTTGCTGCAAATGAAAACCAATGAACTTAGTTTAGGACCAAGTGACTTCTCAAATGGAAATTAACTGCAGTTTCAGTTGTTCACACTTAAATGAAGCTAGGGTAAAATATATGCATCTGCTGAAATCTTCTCAGTAATAGGCAGTTTATATTGTTGTTACAAGAGAAGGGAAGAATATACTTGCATTATCACTGCCAAGTTATCAGGAGGAGCAAAACCATATGCAGTTTGTGAGAGGAAGTAAACCAAAAAAAGAGTAAACATTTGCTTAAAGGCTTCTATCCTAAATATAGGTAGCAGTATCTTTCTTTTACGTGAAAATAATAAATCAACAAAATATTTTGAAATTAGAATGTACTTAAACACAGATGAGTCCCAAAGGGGTAAATGGATATGAACTTTCTGAAAGTTCAAAGATTGCATACATCCAGAGGGTTGATTTGTCTTGACATACATTCATAGTGGCTACGGAATCAGCTGTAAACTGTTACAGGCAACCTCTACCCCTCAGCTCACAAACCCCGCTCCGTGAGTGGGATGAACAATCTAACACGCACAGAGAATTTGAGCATGCTGCTTTAGAAACAATCCCATTGTGTTACTGCAATACATTTATGTATATGGTAGGGCTTATAAGAAAATGCTTGTAGTATACTTAGTAATATTACCAAAAAGGCTCCAGCCTTTAGTCCATTACACCTCAGTGACTGTCCTGTATTAACATTGCTAAATCCACGGTGAAGCACACAGTAGTTGTTTTCAGTTAATTCCATACCAGACTGTAGGCTTTTCCACAAAGAAAACCAGACAGTCTAACAAACCTTAATTAAACAAAGTCTCAGTTAATCAAGAGGAGAGCTTAGCTCAGATAATAATTTACTTTTGGTCTAAGATAAAAGACATCTGTGCTGTTATTTGAAATCTGTTATTTCAGTGCGTCAAGACTGGCAATGGGGTCTTACGCCATCATGGTACTTATAAACAGCATTGGATTCAGGAGGAAAGACAATGAAATATACTTCTTTATGCCAGTTGAAGAGTTCTGAAGAGACAAAGTCAAGACTATAGAATGTAATTTAATGTTAATTGAATGATGCATCCAACATTTTTTTTTAATGCCAGGGTTCAAGAGGACAACCAGGGGATGCTGGCCCTGTTGGAGAAATGGGTTTTGAGGTGAGCTGTTAATCATTTATGTAGTAATTACAAACACTCAAGCAACTGAGTAAGCCTGGAAATGTGTTTGGAAAGTACAATTTTTTATTACCTGCAGCTGACTTAAATACCATGAGCTGCTGAGAAACTCTTACTTAAAGCTGTTACAAGAAAAAAAGTCTAAAATGAGTAGCTTTTTCTGTTGTGAGTGCTGTCTTTGGGCATCTGCATCTAGAAGGTGAATGTTGAGCAACTGAATTTTTTTGTTTGTTTGTTTAGAAGCAGTGTTCTTGCAGTTAGATAGTAGGACGGCATTAATCATACATCCTTGCAAATGGTAGTTGAAGAAAAGCAGCTGCAGGCAGTCTTCTTGCTAACTTGCTTCTATTTTTTGCTTTGTTTTTAATATTTCTTTGAAAGAAATATGATAGAATGTATTAGCCACATCTGTAGTGAAGTAGATGAGGGATGAGCTCTCTTAGAACAGAAGGGATTTGGCTTATTCAAAGGAACATGCTTCCTCAGTCACCCAAAATCCAGTCTTCTGACTGACTATTAAAAAAGGGTTTAAATGTAAACTTTACAAGAAGCGATCTGATACCATTAACTCTCTAAGGGCTGAAGACGCCAAAAAGGGCTTTGTTCTCCAAAGGCTCTATCTACTTGGCTCCAAGCCTAAACAGTGATGAAGTTGTCAGTCAGATTTACAAAAGATAGATGGTTGCTCAGCCTGCTAGTAATTTATGATGAAAGGTACAGGCTTAGTGGTACTGCTGAGTCTTCAATACATTCCTGACCCACAGTGCAATTTCTGAACTTCTCCTGTACCCTCCTTTCTTTTCTTCTGTTGGGCTCTAGTAAGAACAAAGAACTGTGTTGTATTAATTTGATTTTTCAGACGTGTGTCTTTCCCTGTGTCTCATGCCGGTTTTCTGCATCATTTTTTTTTTGATGCTGTATTATTTGGTGGTTGTAAAATTATTACTGGTGACTGTGTCTAACAGTAGGTCTTGTACCGTGCAGGGACCTCCTGGCCCTGAAGGAGAACCTGGTCTGCAGGGAGAGCCAGGCACAAAGGTAAATGTTAAAATTATTCTCTCTTGTGCTGTTTAAATTTTCAAATTTCCATAGAGGCAAATCAGAGTGATCTGATTCATTAGTCAAGTAGGTAGTGATACAGGAAATGAGACATTAAGAAATACTGTTATTGTCATGGTGACCACGTTATCTGTAAAGCCCGTCATTGTTAGGAATATTGTCCCTTAAAATCCAGGTATTTCTTTTTCTTGTGATATTCCAGGGAGACATTGGACCTGCTGGGAAGGCTGGAGAACCAGGTGACCAAGGTTTAAGGGTAAGCTATGGATCCAAAACTTCTTCCAAAAAGGAAAGTATGTTACAAATGTGTCAGAAATGCAGGCTTAGAAATCGTAATATATCAGAATTCAATAAGAAGCTATTTTCTGATACCTTAAAAAAACAATTTAATATTGTATCAAGTTAAAAAGAGTATTGATTATAACGTTGACATATTTGTAAGCGTCTCATGTGACAGACATGTGAATGAGTGGTTTGACCATGAAGGTAAATCCACAGTGTCCCCCAGCTGTTAAGATGACAGCACACAGTAATGCTGTGTATGGGTACACAGTCCAGGTGAGGTAAGGGGAGCATTATAGGCTCAGCAGAGCATGGTATCTCTCTGTACCACCATCTAAAGCAGCTGATTTGTTTCTGGTGTGGTGGATGGTTCATTTGGGCACTTGATTTTACTAAGTGTTTGTGCCACAGCTTATTCTTCCTGTGCATCTTACTCCCTTCATCTGACCCAAATAATTGCCTGTGTCTGAAAGCTGAAAAAACCTTTTAAAGTGCTAGAAACAGATTTTATCCAGGACACTTTTAAAAGAGCACAAACTATATCCTCTCAGACTTAAGTCTTACCATAGAATTCTCTTGTTCCATTAATTCCTTGCTGTCATCTTTTCCTCCTGCCCAAAATCTCCAGTGAGGTGCATTTCACAATTCTGCCTGTCCTTGAAGAGTAATTCCTGGTACTGGTCCACAGTGGGTGCTCTTGGTTTAACCATAGCACTATATCTGAAATACTGTGTTATTAGTATAGGGCAGCTCATACTTGCTCTTTTACTTTCTTCATGAAAAGTTGCAAGTTGCTGGTGTCTACCTGAGAAAGGCAAAGATTCTAAAATGCCATGGTGCCCCTGCTCTTGGTAAATGATGAGTTTTTTGTGGCCCTAAACTGAGTCACTGAACATAGCAATGTAGTAGTTATCCACATAAACATGGAAATTTCCAGACAGAATAGGTATATTTTTGTGGTTACTGTAATTACATGTTGTATATTCCAAAACCAAACAATCTCAGTGCCACTATCCAAATCTCTAGTGTTATGTGGACATAGCATTGCCTCATTTTTCTAATAATGATCATCTTTTATGTTTTCCTGTGTTTGAGATTCACAGGGCTCTGACCCTGTCACTGTAAATCGGTGAAAATGAAGATAGATAAACTATAACAGCAACATAAATGTTGTCCAAAAGATAAGCGTGTGTAAAACTAGTCTTGAGTTCTTCCAAGGCAATACTTGTATGTCAAGAAGTTTGGGCAATAACTGTTTCCAACTGTTCCTTTCTATAAGGGTGAACCAGGACCTCCAGGAGAAGACGGTGTTCAAGGAAAAGATGGCCCAAAGGTATGTTCAGGTTTTGTAGCAGATGTATAGCAGTCATATTAGCTTAAGGCCCCAAATCTCTTTTTCTTCTGTTTCACCAGGTCAAAAGAACCCAGTTGAGTGCACTTAATTTTAACACAGGAGACCATGTATGCTATAGTTTCCCTGTGCCTTTTAGGAACATATCTAGCCTGCAAGGTATGAATGGCTTGACAGAGAAATGCAAGCTGGAGAACTAAGTACAGCTTATTTCCATGGTGACATGCTGGAGAGAGTGAGCCCAAGGCTGCTCCACTCCCTGCATTGGGATTAACACTTGCCAGGGACTGCAGCAGGTGCCAGGACAAGGGCTATCACAGAGAACATCTTCAGGTAGCTGGTGATGAATGAGGCAAAATCTGTCCATAGGAGTGTATGGATGAGATAGAAGGGGCTTTACCCTACTTGGAGCCTGATCTGAATTAGACCGGTAAGATTCCCATCAGGTTTAGTCTACTTTTTGTCAAGCTTGAAGATTCAGAATTTACTTTTCTCAGGAATAATTAATTCTGCAGCAGCAGCTTGACTAAGCTTTTTGGGTTTCCCCCCCCCCCCACTTTATTTTAGGGAGACCCTGGAGACCAGGGACTTCTTGGAGAAGGTGGTGAAAAAGGAGAGATAGGGTTACCGGGAATTTCTGGACCCCCTGGTGAACCTGGCATAATGGGCATTCCTGTAAGTGTTTTTAGGTTTAAGTGGACCTTTTGTTCATTTGTTTTTTGTAATAAATCTTCTTTTATTTTGCTTGCTTCTTTATATTTTTTATTTTTTGATTTTCTATTGCAATTAGAGATGACCATCTTTAAATTAGCTTGCCTCCCTTTTCTATGTGGTTCAGCTTTTAGGGGTTGGTAGAGAGAGGAGACAAATGGTTTTCCTATCGTAAATCTGGAACCTCTTAGCAGATAGTAATTCCTCACCACGTGTCATCTAGACACTTACACCACACAACTTGGAGCCTCTCAGTTCAGATCTGTCTTCTCCAGACAACCTTCTGTCATTAGTCTCTATCCTTACCTTCATTTGGAGACTATGAGTAATCTCAAGGTATTAGATCATTCTTCAGATTTTAAAAACATCTAAAGAAATTGGCAAGATGCATATACTACCATAAATTGTGCTGTAAGATCTTCATTGTTTGGTATCACTTTCCCTACTCATGGCTTTGTTTACTGTCCCAGGGCTATCTAGTTTTTACTTTAAATGAAGAGTTCCTTGGGGCAAAAAAATGCCATTTTGAGCAGCTTGTAAATGATGAAGCATTAAACCTTAGAGCACACAAGATTTGGCTCCAGTTTAAGCTTTTATGCTAATGTTCTTACCACATATATGCTTAGTTGTCATTCCTTTTAATAAACCTTAACAACAAAAGGAAGGTCAAAAAATAACATTTCTAGAAAAAGTGATATCCTGAACATAGAAGTTTCTTTAGTTAAAAAATTATTGCAGCACAGATGTCAACAGCACAGGATTTCTTGAAGTGTGGGTGCGGATTATAGTGCCTTCTCTGGTGAGGAATACAAGGCAGGTCAAAAGCGACTTGAAACTACTATCACATGGTAGATATCAGACAATCCAGGTTATTCCTGCTGTTGATTCCTGATCAGTTGCATGGCCTGCCTTTCCTAACAGTGGTCTTTCTACACTGCTGTCAAGGTGTTGTAAAGACAATGTTATGGATGCTGTCCATGCCGTGCTGGAACTGATTCCAGAAATGAATCTACCATGCCGGGCAGCACTACTTTGGATGATAATTCTGTGCTGTGGTGTGATGTCTTGTCTTTTGGTGGGCCTTCCTGTTGTTACCCTGTCAATCACCCTATAATGAGACATATACTATAAAAAGTAAGGAGAGAGAAGAAAGAACAAACTTAATTATTCCATTTTGCTCTTAAAAGATATTTATTCTTTAACTAACATTTTGGTACCTCTACAAATGGGAGCAGCATTTGCCATAGGTAACTGAAACAAAAATTGCAGATGGAGAGAAATGGCATCAAGCATACACAGGTCAAATAGTGAACAAGCATTGGGATCCATAGTCAACATTGTTAGATCAATTCACGTATTTGTTCTGTCATCACTCCTAGCAGCTAAAATCCAGCTATAAAATCTGTTTTGCTGAAGTTTTATGTGCAACTTCTTAATGCGAGCAAAAGTTCAAGAGCACAGTTTCCAAAGCAAGTATGTAGCCTCAAGTCAGACATCAGATTCCCTTACCAAAAATCATCATTTTCTCATTTCAAAGTCCTCTGGTTGCCTTGTCTGTAGCTCTTATGTGATGAAGGGGTCTGAGTAAACATTAGAGGGCCAGCTGCCAACGGCTGTGAGCACTGTCCCCTCTGTCCTATAAGCATCTGCATTACAATCTGCTGTCTTTAGTCTTAGGTTCTTCACAGTGAACTACTCTCTCAGTAAGGGGAAAAAATGCTCTTTTAATTGTCAGCACACTTAGTGTGCTACAGAACAATTTTTGTTTCTGGTACAGTACCACACTGACTTTTTTTTTTTTTCTGTTTTGGATTGGCAGTTCTGGAGAAGCAGAGAAGTTTCATATATTGAAACTCTCATAAAACAGCTCAGCCCTGACATATCTACATTATATGTAATTATAGTTGTATACAGTAAACAATGTCAGCAGTGCTGCCGTGCCTCAGCGAGACAGGCAGGTCTGGCAATTCAGTGTTTGGGAGGATGTGGTTAGCAGCGAATTTTTTACTTTTCTGTTCCACACATTCCAAAGGCGTCTGCAGAGCTGCCTTCCTCCCCACTCATCCTCCCTGATGTCTGGGAGAGTTCACGTCACGGTTTTGGTTTGACCTTCTTCTAGGGTTGTGGACAGATCATAACATCCTGATCTAAACATGGAAATCAGTTTCTTATAATCAATTGTCTGAGGGTATTATTGGGGGTGAGACTACTGCTACATTTTCCTCAAACAAAACCTTACAAAACAACAAATAAGCTTCACAAATCAGTCTGTATTTACCCTGGCTTATCACAACAATGACTCAAAAAAACCCCAAGTATATTCCCCTGTATCCAAAGCTGAAGCTAAATTACCTCCTCTATCTCACAGAGCTTTTCGGCATATTGAAAATGATGAGCAGTGGACACATCCAGCCCTTTGGGACAGTCAGGTTTTGAAGTGACCTAGAGGGCAGCAGGGCCATAGCTCCATAGCACCCTTCATCTGCAGGCAGCACACCCAATTACACAGTCACCAAGAGGTGGGCAGCGAGAGGCGCCAGCACTTAAGGAATTAGGTCTGTGCTCTACAGCAAGTTGTGTCAGGGCCCCGCTCTTCACACTTGACAGCCCCAAGGTTTTCTTAGGTTTTTTTGTGTATTGTATTTCTTTAAATCCAGTGGTTGTCTTGAAGCAATGTTATTCCTAAAATAATATTTTCTATGTGAACAAGATTTATTGGGGTTTTTTCCTCCTATTTTCAGTACATTTTCACGATTGATAAGTGATCCCTGATGCTTGCTCACTTGTTTCTGCTGTAACTTGAAACAGTCCTACTAACTTGCTCACAGCCGCAGTTAATGAGATTTTTTCCTCCCACCTCTCTGCGTTACAAAAGCCTGCTTAGTTATCCAATTTGGAGCACAGTTTAAACATGTTTCCAAACTTTTCTCAATCATCTCTTTTTCTCTCTCTAACAAATGTACAGGGCCCTGAAGGAACACCAGGAAATCCAGGTCAGAGGGGCCGTTTAGGAAAGAAGGTAGTGTTTTTCACCTTCCCCAAATCCCTTCCTTTTATCTGAAACTTGAATTTACATTACAAAATAATTCCATTGAACCAAGTCTATCCCTTTTTTACGTCATGCTTCAAGCCGTTTTTTTATACTAGCCATAGCAATTAGAATTGTCATCATTCTGCAATCGGTAATATTCAGAACCTTAGAAAATTTAAGTTTGTGTTTAAATTTAAATGTGATTTTGCAACTAAGAACAGTTTCTACTGTTAACAAAAAATGTTAAGCTTTGGTTAAGCCAAAACAAAACAAAATAGAAAGGCTTTAGCAGAGGAGAGTTTTTACTTGAGTTCTAGGTTCAGACATTATAAGAACTACAGTAGTGGCGTATGTAAATGTAATATTATTAAACAATGCTGTTACTTCCATTAAGCATAAACTGCATTATGAAACTTAGTATCAATCTCTTATTATTTTTAATACAATAACACCAACAGGGGGAAAAGGGGCAGCTTGGCCCTCCTGGAGAAATTGGACCTGCTGGTGACTCTGGCCAACCTGGAGAAATTGGTCCCAAAGGTGCAAGAGGAACTCGAGGTCCCTTGGTTCGTACAAAACATGCTTATTATTTAAGGACACATGTATTTCTGGTTTAGCAGAATTCTATCTCTCCATGGGAAGAGGCAAGTTACAGCTATAGCACATATAAATATCTTTTGAGGTAGCTGGAGATGCAGGCAGTGTCCTTCCCAGCCCGTGCATCCCAATGCGTGCCTTGGTCTTTCAGCATCAGGATGAGACCTGTGCACCTGGCACCAGACAGAAACCTGGGCCATGGACCTGGAAGGAGTCATCTCATGCTCTGGTCAGGCTCCTGATTAGACAACCAGAGGAGCAGGATGGCAGGGCATGCCGTGGAATACTCATGCCCCATAGTCCACATATAACCTCACTGCTGTGGCTGTTCCTTAAAGCTTTCCCATTCCAAGAACAGAAATCATGGGGTTTACTGTTACATAAAATAAGCCTTAGCCATTGTTGAAACAAAGCTTTTCAGATGGGGGCTGCTACTCCTACTAGATGGGAACCTGATCCGAAGTTAACTGAATGAAGTGTATAGCCATTAACTTGGAGCTCCTTTCATCATACACTCCCCAGGCTTGCCTCACACTGTGTGACAGATGCACAGGCACACGCAGCCTCCACACTAGTGAGGCAACGTCCCATCTCACTGCTCCAGGGCCCGATCCTGTGGCCACTGAATGTAGCATGTGCTCCTGAACACATGAAGTACAGAAGTAAAGTAGTTACCTAACGGCCGATAATTTCAAGAGAAGGGCTCAACTTCCTAAGGAAGGGATCACCCTCAGCTTTTCTTGGCATACTTGGCATTTATAAACAGAGTTTCTCTGCACCTCTGAAAGCTCAGATCCTTTTGATCTTAATTATGCGCAAGGATTATAAGGTTAGGACTGAAAATGTCAACCATTTTTCCACAGAACAGGGAAAAGCCCAGTATTCTGTACCAAATGAAGTTGGACCTAACAAGGAAGTTGTCTGTGGTGCTCAAATCTCAGTATTTGAATTTTTTTTTCAAATGATAACTTAATAAAGTAGGCATTGTTATAACATTTTAGAAGGGAGATCATTTTTCTATCACTGATTCTTGCATTTGACAGGGACACCTAGGAGGAATGGGACCTGAAGGAGAATCAGGAATTCCAGGTTATGGGGTGAGTTTTTTACTGAATTCATGTACACACACATCCCTAAGTAAGTCTGTGGTACTCTAAATCACTATAAATGTCATGGGGATCTGTATCTAGAATGCACAAATGTTGTTAGGAGTGTCAGATAATCACATATGTTTATATGACACGTAATTGCTTATTCAGAAATGTTAACCTTGAGCAATGATGACTGTTTTTGGTGAGTTCACTAGCAGTCATTTTTTATCACAGGTATAAAAACCTTGTTTGTCCAATGTATCTCACCCCTTGTGAATCAAGTTCCTATAAAACCACTATAGCTATTCATTTTAAAGAGAGTTCAGCAAACATCACCACCTCTGCTTACTGTCTGGCCAGGCAGTTTCCTTTTCAGTAACAGAAACTGATTGAATGAGGTTATTGAATGAAGGACACAAAGATGCTGTGGCTTTCACTGAAAAATAATTAGGATCATCATCACAGATGGATTGAGTCCTGCTCTTAGAGACCAGACTGCTATGTCTTTTTTCTGAACAGAAACTTCCATCAGTGGCCCTAACCCTGAAGCAGGAACCAGCTCGGCTCCCCTCACCTGCATCAAGCCGTGCACAGAGCTTTTCCTGCACACAATACCTTTTCTGCCCAGGCCCATTAATTTTGTGCCACATCACCATTTAGCATTATTAGCAAGCAGCAAAAAAATAAGAGTAATAAGCAGCTAAAAGAAATTTTTGAATTAATTATATCTTTAGTTTATTTCTTTAGTTAGTTTTAGAACTAATTCATGTTTTGTTTGCTTCTTTAGGGTCATCAGGGTCCTCCAGGGCCCCCAGGGCCCCCAGGACCTAAAGGAGAAAAGGTATGAAGATGGATTTTGTACTGTCTTACAGTCTGAGTAATTATAAAAGAAGGAAATGTTACTATGCCCACTGTTTTCCACAGCATGCAGCAAAAGCCACACAATATCTATTAGTATTTTGAAAGCATATGAGAAGAAATGCAAAACTGGGGAAATGGGTCATTCAGAGGCAGAGTTCCAAATTACACAGTTGAAATGTTTCAGGTTTTAAAACACAAACTACTCATTGTAAGAAACACATTCTACTGTATCAGGTAGCCACTGTCCTTAGTGAGCACCACTGACAGAAATAATCAGTGTGGAACCACCTAAGTATTTACTTCGCTTTAGGCCTGTGAGTACACCCACAGATTTTGCTCAAAGTGCAACTAAGGTGGACAAAAGTCTGTGCTTAATATAAAATATTAGGGGCAGGATGTTGCCTTAGTGCTGCTCTTTTAGTGTCAAATTCACTGTTGTTCTTTCAAGCCTCAAATCCTGCAGATTTGTATGCTGACTGAAGTCTGCATGGCCCCAAGGGTTCCCTTCATGAAGATTAGTTTGGAGTTGCACCTGACAGAGAAAAACATTCTTATATTAGGGCCAGTTTTGCAATGAATACTAATAGAATAGGCAATTAGTGGTTGTTATAAATAGGTTCTGATATAATTTTCAGAAACAGTAACTGAAAACTAAATTGTTGGGAGCTAGGTGTCTAGCTTGCTTGGTCACTTCTGAAAAGCACTTTGATGCATTTTAGAGACACTTATTCGTATTTAAAATGTGAGCTTCTGTGCATTAAATATTGGTAAATATCATCTGGAATAGATAACTTCTTGTCTATTAGTTTGGATGGCAGTTGTTTCACATGTAAAATGGAGTAGCATATCATATTCACTTTTAGCTTCTCTCTGGGGGTTTATCATCATTTGAACATGTGTGCATTGTAGATGAGGTTGAATTTCCAAGTTAGTATTTTTTAATATTTGTCTTTGGTTTAGGGTTACCCAGGCGAAGACAACACAATCCTTGGACCACCTGGGCCCATAGGTGAACCAGTAGGTCTTTCTTTCTCAAAAAAATTATATTATTAGTGCCTCTCAAGACAAGAGGCAATGCAGGTTCTTTCTGAAACTTTATATCACTGTCTCAGGAGTTGGTACTCCCTTGTACAAAAATGTAGAATGATGGTCCTTTAATTGGTAATCCCTCTCTGAAAAATGCAGTCATGTGCTCTTTCCTGCTTAAGCATATGTGCCCTGTGTTTAACTACACTAATGCCATTAGTTTAGACCAGCACATTTTGTAACAGAATTTTATGGTTTCTGTTTATCCTGAATTATACCTAATTGCTTTACTAACCAGAAATATGTTTTGACTTATTTCATTATCACTGCAAAGCTAATTTAACTGATTTAGAGAGTGCTGTATTTTGTAACCATTCTTTTACTGAATTCATATGTGGGGTCTCTCTCTGCAGCAATTATGAACATGTCAAAAAAACCCCAACCAACCAACCCATCCCAAAATCTTATTAAAAGCATTTGATTGTGCCGGAAGTAATACTTGTACATCCTACTTCTCTTCAGATTAACCTTAATATTTATACCTCACCTCCTCAAAAAGCAGGACTATAAGACCCAGATGTAACTGAAGACAGAGTCTGGAATAGGTTCTTAACTTAATTATGGTAATGCATGAGAGAAGAGACTCCAGCCAATTTTGTTGTAGCTAAACTGACTCTGTAATGCTGACTGCTCAAACATTGCGAGCAGGGCCTTTCTACCTTGTGAACTGCCTCTAGGAAACGTGCCATGAGGCTGCTGAAACCTTGAAGAGTATACAAGCAGTTGCATAGTAGTATCTGTGGGTGGCTAACTTATTCACTTGTGAACTGTAAAGATACACTGCAGTGAGTGGTGCCTGGCCAATTTTTCATTATGTGCCTTTACTTTAGACAGGTGGGAAAAAGACAGTCCCTTGTTATTTCATCTAATGGTCAGATGGATGTCTTTTAGAAAGTCTTGGCCATTCTTATTTCAATGGGCATGTTTCCCTATCCCATCACTTTGACTGAGATTTGGTCCATTTGCTACAATGAGAGTTAAAATTCTGGGGAAAAATCTCATTTCTTGTGGGACTGCAGTAAGGGTCTTTCCCTAAAGTAGAGCTAGTGAGGTATCTGAATGCATCAGAAAGAACCACATGACTCAGAAAAATTACGCTATTCCCTCTGCTCCTGTGCAGTTCTTATATGTGTGAAGCATGCTGAGGGACTGAAATTGCCTTTTTATTAGGACAACTTCAAAATGAGAGCAGATTCTAAATACAGCTAGTTGTTTCAGAAAAGAACTCAATTTTCATGAATTGTCTTAGAGAAACCATAAGAGGGTTTTCTTGAATGTCTTGAAAACAAGTCTCTTCATTTATTCGTGGAGATTTTTAATCAAATATCATATATATATATATATATATGGGTATAAACCTGGAGAAGTTCTACTGAGGTCACTACTTCTGTTTCATTTATGCCCATATAAGGTCTATCTTTAAGCTTCTAGTATTCAGTTACAAAATACAAAATATTTTAGACAGCAGCTACTGTCTGAGTGCAATGCATTTTGCTTAGAAAAACAATTTTTTTTATTCCTTTAGACAAGCTAACTTTAATAATTGTAATCCTCAGTTCCACCTCATTGGTTAATCTGTTTTGAGAGAAATCCCAGCTTTCTTTTTGTACTTCACTGCAGTATTATTTCAGATCAACTATTTTATTTTGTTCTTTGGTTTTCTTTCTAGGGTCCTAGTGGTGAACGTGGAGATAGAGGAGAACCTGGTGATGAGGGCTACAAGGTAATACCTCTTGCTTTTTAGTCTTTTTATTTGAACATGACATGCTATGCATATGTGTAGAGTAATGTAGCAGAAATATCTTCTCCCACGAGTGTGCAGAGATGCATTGGCTGGTGTCTCACTGCACTGATGAACTCTTAGAACACATTGGAGGACCTTTCATATTAGGAGTTGAGGGAGCTGGGACTCAGCTGGAGAAAAGGCTTCGGAGATCTTGATGTGTATAAGTACCTAATGGGAGGGAACGAAGATGAAGGAGCTAAACTCATCTCAGTAGTGTCCAGTGACAGGACAAGAGGCAAAGGGCACAAAATGAAACACATTAAATTCCTTTTGAACAGAAGAAAATGCTTTTTTACTGTGAGGATGACTGAGCATCAGAACAAGCTGCCCAGAGAGGCTAGGGAGTCTCCATCCTCAGAAATACTCAAAACCTGGCTGGACATGGTCCAGGACAACCTTTTCTACCTGGAACTGCTTGAGAAGGGGAGGCTGCACTTGGTGATCCCAAGAGGTCCTTTCAACCTCAACAATTCTGTGATTGTGTAATGCTGAATTACTTAACATTTTTCTCTGAAATTTAAGCATGAGTGTTTTTGTAAATCTGATCCTAATAATTATTCATTAATTGTATTCAGTCTTTCAGCTGTAAGCAATGTACAAATTGGCTGGAAACTCATTCTTATCAGTGATGCAGTTTGTTTACTGAAATACAAAAGAGACGGTCCTTGACACGGAATATCCTGTTTAAGTTACACAGATAATACAAATAGACATAGTAATAAATCAGTGAACTGAATATGACCTATGCTTACAGTAGTGCAAAAATGTTTAAATATATAATTCCCACTTGCAGTTTTGAGAGAGAATTTAAAGAAAAGCTCCCTAATGTCTGATCTCAGGAGAGCTGAGTATACTTTATCTAGGTCACGTCAGTGAAGCTGGGGCCACCCAGCACCTCCCAAGATGGGCTTTACAAGGAAATGTGTATCTCACGGAGTGTAAGATCCTGAAATACTTGTCTTGTGATACGCTGTATTTTCTGCTTCCCAGGGTCACATAGGTCTTCCAGGGCTTAGAGGACCTGTTGGACAACAGGGGGCTCCAGTAAGTGTTTCAAACAACTGAGATTTCTCTATTGACTGTTGCAAATGTGTTTTCATCTGCATTCAAATGATTCTTTTCATTGATTTAATATATGTTCTTTCCAAAGGGAGAGCCAGGTGAATTGGGAGAGCAAGGACCAAAAGGAGAAAGAGGTTCGGAAGTAAGTAGAAAAAAGTAAAACAAAACTGCACTTAATTGGAATTTGTACTTTTTTTTTTTTTTTTTTTACTGTTCACTGACTATCCTTGGAAAATTGTTATATAAGGCTAAAACACAGTGTCTGGGTTTCCTTTTCATACCTGAAGGGACAATAAAAAGATAAAATGGAAAATTGCATAATGATCTGGGATAGTAAATATGTCTTATTTGATAGGTTTTACTTTGGAGTACTATAAAGCATTATGGGAGGCTTTTTTCGAAACATTTGAGTGATATTCAGTTATACCCTTAAATGGAGTTCTTGTGGCAAACTAGCTCTCGTTGACACCCAGGATTTTACTGCTTTGAATTGTAAATTAAGCCTCCCGGTACTACACTGTACTGAATTTTCGGAGACCTCGAAGTAAGGAATTTGCTACAGAATAGTAGAGGAGTTACAACAGAACAAGTAATGGAAAAGACCAAAGTCTAAATATTTTCCTCTACAAATAATAGCTCATCTTGGTGGTGTGTTGAATATTGCCAAAAGTATTTCGTATTCTCCCATAGAGTGAATTTCATTAACTTCTGAGATTTCAGAAGATGTAGGCTAAAAGATTTCTTACAATACCAACTGCCATTGCAGCTTAAATGAGATACTTTTTCTGAGAAGTTCCATAGCACAACTCTGTTAGAGTTTCAAAATTTTCTAGGTAAATACAAGAATCTGTAATAGATTAGGAAGGGGGAGCAACAGAAAGCAAAGATGATGTGAAGACATTGTCAGCATGTACTTTAGCCATGTGCTTAGATATATTGCCTTTGACAAACTGCTCACAGCACAGGATGAAATCAGTCATTCCTCTGTCTTTCCCTTGGAGAATGTTTTCTTTGTGTTGGAAATACCCCTCAGATTAAAACTGCCGTTTGCAAATATGGAACCAATATCCAGCCTGGAGCAACCCACAAGAGCCTAAAGATTTACACAAAAATGTTAATAGTGAAAACATTCATATAGTTTAACTCCAGTGGCATGACTGGTGATGCTATAGCAAGCCTTACAAAGCCAATCCCATAAACAGCAACGCTGAATTGTCTGGGTTTACTTTATATGCATTCAGAAATGTTAATGAAAACAATATAAAGTTCTTTGAATATACACATTCCAGTTCTGATTAGTGGACTTTTTTTATGCCTTTCTTAACAAAAAGGCATTAAATTAAGGAATAGAACCAAAAAATGCTGATTTTATCATATTTACATTAATTATAAAACATTTACACTTACAATGACCTTAGCTTTTTCACTTGATTTCATGTTATGTAATACTGCAGCACAGCAGTTTAGTACTGCTTTTGCTTTGAGAATACTGTTTAAGATAATTAATACAGAAAATCTTGGAAGCCTTTTTCTGCTTGATCTCTGCTAACAAGTGTTATTCCTGTCCCTGCTGCCCAAGTGGTTGTATCTTTTAGAGGTAGGTGCTTGGCCTCCTGTGTCACTAAGCCACTTACAAGAATGTTATCTGCTATTATCTAACTAAATGTCAATCAGTTTTCTAAGATTACAGATTCCTAGGTCAGTCAAGAAAAAAAAAATAGTCTGGTTTTAAGTAAATTTTGTCTTTTGTGTACGTCTTAGATAAAAAGAATGTTCCCATATGTGACACTATTGTTTTCTAATATTCTCTTCCATATACACTCAGTGCATCTATATTGCCTACTTTTCGTGGCTTACTTTCTTAAAAGGTATGGGAAGTGCTGTAAAAGCATGCTTCCTTACAGAGGTGTGGCTGATGGAGGAGAAACTGCCAGATTCGTAGTGAAAAACTTTTTATGCCTGTTGTTGAAAAAGTTCTATACCAATTTGGGAAAAGGAAAAAAAAATACAATTCTACAAAAAATGTATTTACTTTTACTTAAAAAACTTTCTGCTGTCTCCTGAAATAATCTGGTCCAAAGCCTAGGCAATGTGAACGTGCATACTAGAGGGGAACAATTCTCAGCTCTTCTTAGGGGATTGAGTTTAAGACTTTTGACAGTTCACAAGTATTTGTGACTTTTAGGGACCTGCAGGGAAGAAAGGAGCAACGGGTCAGGCAGGCAAACCTGGAATTCCTGTAAGTAACAAAATTCTACAGTCTACCTTCAGGTTATAAAACAAAGGAAATAATAACTAATAAAACCAAAACTGAGTCATGCCAGTGGTACTAGAAAATCTTACGCTCACTCTACAATCCATTCCACTCACTCTGTGCTCACTTCTTATTATCCAGGAAGTGTAAAGGAACCTCTGTGAAAATAAGAGTAATTTTTGAAACTGAAATTATACTGAATTGTACTCAGTCACTCAGCACATGGAGGTGAAATGCAGCTAATATAACAAGGTCCTTCCCGCTTGTAAGGTTACATAGATCATTTTTGCTGGTGGCTTGTAGTCCGTGTGCAAGTTATCTCATTATGTTGCACAGAGCTGTACTACTGTTCACTCCTGGCTCCCATCAGTTCTTTGAACATCTGCAGCCTACAGAAGCCTGGATCCTTATGTCTGTGATGGATATGTCTGGCAGATCCCTTGAGGTTTTCCCCTTTCTCTTGCTTGCCCTGAGCTGAAATTTTTACTGTTCTTTCTTGAGTTACTGTAGAGAAGCTAACTTGCATCCCTTCCTCGGGGATAAGAAAGAGCAGGAAACAGTAGGTGTTCTGTAAACATAACCAAGGACAAAATGCATCAAGGCTATTTTGGTCTCCTAATAAATAGTACCACACAAGCACATATTGTAAATAACTTTTATACTATCCCACATCAAAACATTGTCAGTAACCAGAGAAATGCAGCTGCTTCACAGAGCTTGTACCTGCTGGGCAGAGTGTGAGGACAGCCTTTTAAAGGCAAGGACCTGTGTGTCTTTTGTAAATACTCAGCTCTTTCCTTTGGAGGACTGCAGAGAGTCTATCATTCAGCAGACAAAGGAAAAGAGGGAAAGGCAAGACATACAGAGAAGTGAGGAGAAGACAATAAAACTAAAACTTGAGGAAGTTTCAAAGCATATCCCAAGTGCAAGATACTTCAGCAACCAAAAGTTAGAAATAAGATTAAAATGGCATGCTGCTTATATTCTATATGGTTGTTGTTAACTACAATTTTTCAAACAAGATGTGTTGTAGTTTACATATTTTAAATTTATGAGAAAAGCTTTCATACAGAAATAATTGCAGAACTCAAAGCGCCTTAAGATAGTGTATGTCGGTCTAAAGCGAAATAATTGTGAAGAAGCTGATCACTGTTACTCTGGTTGATGTGATATGAGACTTTTTCATCCAAGTATAGCAACAGTTAGCACAAACTTGCCTTATTAGAAGTTTGTATTTTAGATATGTTAAAATTTGAACAGCATAAATTTGAGAATGTACAATACAGAGTACCTAGTAAAATGAAGGCTGAAAGGTACATGGTTGGATTTTCTGCAGGGATAAATAGATGAATTTATTGTGTCTCCTTGTTTCATTTTAAGACTCAACACTTTTAGCCATCTTCCAGGCCTGACACGCAGAGGAGTCAGCCCCATGGTTTCAGCTGAAGTTGCTCATATCCCACAACACAGCAAGTCTAAGATTAAGCCAGTAGCATTTCAAACCATACATCCTAACTCAGAGCTCCCTCTACAAGTATTCAGTTGTGTCACTAGGCCTGTTACTACATAACGTTTAGGAAATGCTGTGACTGGGATCTAGTTCTGTGATGGTGAAAATGAAGGGAGCCAACAGTGCTATGTTTGATTTGAAATTGTTTCAAGGGAAAACCAGGGCCAGCAGGGCAGAAAGGAGCAGTTGGGTACCCTGGACCAGATGGCATTCCTGGGAATCCTGGCAAGGCCGGGCTGTCAGGGAAGCCTGGCCCTAAGGTAAGTTGCTTTCCATATTGCCCCTCTTTATGTCATCTTGCACTACAGATTTTCTAAGGTTAGGGTATTTAAATGGAAGGAACTGTTCTCAGATCTTGAGCGTCTTGAAAATTAAACCAATTCTTTTGTTCTCGTTCTGTTTTGCTCCTGATGTTCTGGCCAGGATGTGAAGTTAGCATAAGGGAGGTGTGCTGGGAGAACTGTTTCATTAGCGTATGTTAGTAGTAACTACAGCTAAGACAAAATGCTTTCTTAATCAGAGAAGCCTCATAGTTCTGTTCCTGAAAATGAGCCAGAGGCCCCAACTGCAACTGTTGCCTCTCAGGCTCTGAGATAATCCCACGTTTTCCTTATTGTCTTTGAATTTGTAACCTATGTCTCTCTACCTAAGATATCTGAAGATTTGCCCAAAACCAGTGAAAAAGGGTACTAGGTATCCGAGGTGCCTGGAAGCATACTTGGAAACAGGGTTTCTCCCTATCTGTTCTTTGCAGTGGGTCAAGGGTGGTGATCTGCTGCTTCTGGGAGCAGAGAGGAGGGAGAAAATCCCTTTAATTTTTCTCATTGCTGAAAGTCTTATCACTTTGATTTCAAGGATGGTATTTCTTAGTATTTCTAGTTAGATGGACCAGTAATTGTTATAAAAGGGCGGCAAGTTAGTTTTGATGTTCAGAGGTAATCAAGGTGCTGCATGAGGCACTGTTACAAGTATAAATTTTCTATCTGGTTGAAAAAAGAAAAAATTAAACAAGTTACCCGTAGGGGGCAGATGGACCCTATTTGAGCCTCTCCAGTTGCAGATAATGTCCTACTGAACCTCTTCCAAGTATTTAAATTTCTCTGGAGTTGGATTTAGTAGTATCACCTCAAAGAATTCTCACATTTTTACCTTTCCACTCAAAATGTCATCTTTCATATTAAAAAAGACTTTATTACTTCATGTTAACAATATATAGCAGCATTACAAGTTGTAATAGAGAGGCTTGTAACTGATTTTTGCCACAATTAATAAAAAGAAGAGAACTTTTGCTATGTAAATTTCAGTCCATCAGACTATAAGCCACAATACCTTATTCAAAAGCCCTGAAAATCAAATTTAATATAAAAACCCTGCTTCCTGTAACCCTTCCATTTCTATGAATGCTTAACTGAATGTCATATGAAATAAGGAAGGTGTGTGTGTATGTATATATATATATTTCTACTAAATGACCTCACAGAAATATTAACTTGGATGGTAGCAAATTTCCATTTTATATTTTTTAACATGTTAAAATTGGCTTAGCTCCATGTGCTCAGTAACATGTTTTTTCATTAAAAGTAGTTGCTTTTTTTATTGTCTGATGTTCTCATACATTTTCATAACAACTATTCTTATCTTTCTTCTTTTCTTACAAGTTATTGTATATGAATCCCTACAAAGTATACATAACCATGCTAATCAGCGTGTCTGAAATTTTTAAATAAGCATGTTGAACTTTGAATGTTTTTGTGGGAAGGTAGTCTCATTTTGTTTCTTGATGCGGACTTCCTTCTTCTTGGAAAAATGAATATCAACTGTATGTGTGAATATCAACTGTATTTTCAGCCCACCTGTAATGAATGAATTCAGCACCTTCTTTTCATCAGAAGGAGCTCCTCATCGTAAGCTCAGAATCCTCAGACATCACACAACACTCATCCAGAACCATCTCAAGGATTCATCTTCTATAATTCATGGAAATTAGTGCTCTCTTCCTGGGCATTTCAAAACAGAATTAGAAAAGAATTAAATAGGGATCAGAACTATAGGCTATTAAGCTGAACGTGAAAATTTTCGGGTGCTAAATATATAAACATATAAACTGTGATTCCCTGTGGAAGGTAAAAACACTCATTGGTGTGCCCATGAGTGCTTCCATATATATTTGAATGCACAATTACTGTGGAAAGAAGATTGCTTACAGTTTCTAGATCACTGGTACCTAAGCTGGTGGTCCAACTGGACACTATTCTCTTTAGGAGGGTGCTAATAGGGAAGTTGCCTTGCATAAGCCCAAAGAGGCAATTGATTCTCTTGAATGTTCTCATAAGTCTTTCAAGGTCTAGGCAGGTGATCCTACACAAATGACATCTGGATATATTTAGGATAGGACAGAACAAGGTTTAAGATGAGCACTGAATGAATAACTGCAATGGGCTGTGGCATCATTAGCATTTGCTTTGCTGACTATCAGTGACTTGTTAAATTATAACAGCTTGACTCCATAGAAACATCAATCCACCCCACCATTACATCACATGTAGCTTTGTTGCTAAGTATGATAGGGGTTTGCTTTTGGAATATTAGGAGAAATCCAGATGATGATGATGATCATTGTCTTCCCATATATTTTGATGTAATATCAATGTGTGTGGCTATGACTGGTTTTATGTTAGATGCCTGTTTTAGCATACAATGAAAAACATGCTTGGATGTTCTGCTTGTAATCAATTATTTTCAATTTATTAAGGGTAATAAAGGAAACTCAGGCTTACAAGGTCTGGCAGGTTATCCTGGAGCTCGAGGTCCCAAGGGATTGCCAGGCATGCCAGGGCCCAGGGGAGCACCAGGACTCAAGGTACACACATGGGATCTTGTTGTACGAGTACAGTATTACTGATACTGCTTAGTCTTCATACTGTGTCCAGTGATGGTGGAACCACCATGCTACTGATAATCATATGAGCAACTGACATCAAAACTTAACTTGAAGACTGCAAGTTGTGCTGACCTCATTTATATAAACTGTAATTTGAAAACAGAGGTCCCGTCCATCTGGATGCTCTTCTTCAACTCCAGAAGTCATTCAAAACACTTTGTATTTATTCACTCAAAGCTTTAGGGCCAAACGTTTCCTGACTTTTTAAACTTAGGTAAATACTGGTTTAGATGATTTGAACATCTAAGCAATATATTAGCACAGAAGTACTGTAATTTCAAGCCTAAATCCCAATTTTGGGGGCTAACAAGCATGTCTGGGATGTCATAGGACTTAAACTGTTCTTGTTCAGTCCTGTCAGAAAGAAAGAAATCTAAGAGTGCTCTGTTTTCCAGGCAGTTCCAGGTACCTGACATCAGCATATCCTCATATTAATTAGACTAATTTCAGTGGTAAAAGAAGAAAAGGGTTGGAAAAATTACAGATAATTTTCTTCATTTAGAATAGGATTTTTCATAGAATAGGATTTTTCATGTAAAATCATGATGTGTAGTGCGCTCTGAGATTTTATTGGTAAACACTTGTTTAAAACCTTAAGACACTTGAAGGCAGGGAGGGTTGGGAGCAGAAATATTGTCTTTGTTATCTTTTTAGAAAACGTTCCAGTATAAACTCTATTCAGTATTTGTAGTGTTCATTGCCAGTGCTCCCAGTCTGGATTTTACTCCTTTGTCTAGACAATGAGCCGTAGGAGGTAGTTCCTGCTCAGAAGCACTTGCAATCTGAAAATGACAGGGAATAGATGAGGTGAGGGAAAACTGTTACCCCATAGTGCAAAATAAGAGTAAAGAGTGGACACACTGTGTCAGGCCAAAGTCTGTCTTTGTTAGAGCAGAAAGCTAACACCTGGGAAAGAGCGTAAGCGCAAAGCAAGCATGAAAGGTGTATATTCACAGCCTTAATTGCAGCTTGGTAACCCGAGCTAGACATGTTTTCTATGTATTTGATAGTCTTCAGAGGATTGCCCTTGCATGAACTTGTCTAGTTTCCATTTGAATCAATGTAAACTTTTAGTCTAATAGCAAGGAGTTCCACAACTATACTATGCCTTGCTCAGAGGTTCACTTCTTAAATCTACTTCTAACCTGCCTGTTCTGTATTTCGTTTTGTGAATTTTAGTGCTTGCACTGGGAGATGCCATACTGGAAATGATCCAACATGGATGGGATTTGTATGTTTCCAAGTCAAGGAATAGTCAAGTCACATTTGCATTTTAGTGAATGTACAATTGTTGAAAGCATTCTTGATCGAAATAAAATAAATGGAGTAGGTCTATTTCTTAATGAGAAAGCATGTTCCATACTTCTTCCAGAAAACTTATCTTTATTAAAATTATGGCAGTTATAAATGGAAAGCATATGTTATCTTCCTATTAACAGGGTGAAAATGGGCTTCTGGGTCATCCAGGAAAGCGAGGCAAAAGGGGCCTTCCAGGATCACAAGGTGACCAAGGACCAGCAGGAGACACTGGACTGAAAGGACAGACTGTACGTAATCGCAGCTGTTGATGCAAAACAAGTAGTCCAAGAGTTACCAATGTGAAATAATAGTAAGAGTACCTGCTCCTATTACAGGGAGAAGATGGAGATCGAGGTTTAATGGGGTTTCAAGGATTCCCAGGTCCAAAAGTATGTGTTCGTCTTTTCTGTTAGATCTTAAGCCATTTACAGGGTGAGAACATTCAGAAAGTATAGAATTAATTAGCTTTAACAATATTTGTTTAAAATCTATATGAACTGTTGGAACATTTTAGGGAGAACTGTGTACTCTGTGTCCAAGGATGAACATTCTGAGTCAGTGCGCTTGGTGTTTTCACTGTTACTACTCATAGAAATTATCTTACTTTCACTGATTACAAGAGATTGAAACAAGTGGATACCTAATGTCCGTGTTTGTTTAAACTGTTCCTTTGCATTTGCAGGGTCCTGCAGGGGACATTGGCTTAGTTGGAATTCTGGGCCCAAAAGGTCCAACAGGCCATGTTGTAAGTGTTTCACTCCATGAAAGAGATTGTCAGGATGGCTTGCAAGTGGCACGTCTTTAATTTAGGGAATCATCTTTTTCTTGTTAACAAGCCCGGAACCCTCTGACCAAACCTTTTTCTCTGAGACTATGACTCCACTAGAAGCCCTTTGCTTGTACTGCAACACTCAACGCTCTGCTGATTGCAAGATATACAAGCAGAGCTGTGCTCTTAATCTTGAAGGAGAAAAGAAGCTCTGCTGACAAAGTGCGGCTTTCGTAGTCTAATTTAATCTACACAAGTATCTTTATTGCTGTCATATCTATCTCTGTTGGGACTGAACTCTGTCTTCTTACTGGCAATAATGCTGGTTGTATCACTGTGTCCTACAACAAAAGAAAAAAGGGTCAAATTTTGCCTGCAGTAAGACAGAGTGGTGCTCAGGCATTATTGATTAATACGTTGTCTTTTTTTAATACATATTTTCTTTGCCATCACAGAACTGAATTAGTTCAGTTAACCAGATGCAGAGCAGCAGCTTTAGGGGCTGTTGTTATAACAAATTTCTTCTAAACATTCCTCTACAAGATAAACCTGGAAATGAGCAGTTTGCTCTAAAATGAAATGGAACAGGAAAGTAACATTTCAGCAGCGCTTACTGGCAGCCTTACAAGAGTACCTGTGGGCAATAATATAGCGCAAGATACAATTAATTGTAGCTCAATAAATATGTGGTCTTTTGTAATCAGAGCACTGAAGTTTCCACTGTTCTTAGTTCATCAGCTTTCACATGAAAGAATGTGTGTGGGCTTTCCAAGCACAGCTATTACTAATTATTGAAATAATTGCCTTGCTGATTTTGTAGCAATGTGCACTCAGTTTTAAGAAAGAGACTATCACCATGATCTTTTGGATATTTGCCGGGGCTGTGTGCTGAACAACTTTAAACCAGGACACCTCATGACAATTCTTTTAATTTCGAAAACATGGTGGACTAATAAATTCTTTGGTTTTTTACAGGGATATATTGGCCCTATTGGCCAAGAAGGCCTAACAGGCCCAACTGGAAGGCCTGTAAGTTTCGTTTTCCTTTTGCATAATTTGGTTATTTCACCTACCTTTATTTTCAACAATCTGTTTTGCAACTAGCAACCTTCTCATTTTTCTATTTGCAAATTGCAACTAGCAGGACCATCCTCATGTTATACCATGCTGGTAAGCTAATGTATGTGACTCCAGCATGTGTAATACAAAGAAGAAAAAAATGACAAAAGAGTCATTGCAATGGCCTTCTAAGTACAGTACACAGGGGGCAGACCTACAGGAGCAGTGGGCTAGTCAAGGTGTAAAACAGCACGTAGTAACTACCACCTGGATATCTTTCTCAGCCTTAGGTCTGAAACATATCTAAAGAGTATCCGCACTCGGTGTCAATATAGTTTATTTTTTTCATGTGTTGTTTGGGCTGAACTGTCCAGAGCACCCCTCCAGGCACACTGGGAAAGCCAAGCCCTTGTTGGGGTGTGTTCCAGGTGTTGTTGAGGTCCCTGTTACAACTTGAACATCTTTTGGCTTTTCTGACAACCTTCAGTGCACCCCAGGTTCCCTGCGGTGGGGGAGTTCTGACCTCATACCTGTTCCCATCCCCTGTTGCACTCCCTGTGCCAGACAGAGCGGTGTTCTGCCAGGACACCCTCTGGCTCATCTCTGCAGACTACCCAGCTATGTAAGGTAGTTTTAGAAGCTCTTTGTACCACCCAAGTTCCTCTGTCTGATCAAGACTTGGAGTGAATGAAAATGTCTGAAAACTGAAATAATAATAAAAATAACAGGAATATAGAATAAAAGTAATAAATACAAATACTTAAAAGTGAAAAAGAAAGGAGAAGGGAAATGTTCCTTATATAATTAGACTATTCTTTCCACTTGTTGGGAAAAAGACAGTACTTTCAGTCTTGCTGCACTCTTTAATCCCAGTCAGGAGGAAGACTTTACAGTTGCGTATACTTGTACGAAAGCTTGTTATGGCAAACTATTACATTCAATATGAAGTCTATTACCATAAAGAAAGCATTACAGTTGAAGATTACTTCTGTGTTATGAAATGCTACCATCAAGATGCAAAATAATTCCAGAGAAGGATTGTAAGATTGTCTTCGGAAACACAGTTTAAGTGCAAAATAGCTAAAAATGCCATGGAGACAGAAAAACAGCGTCTAATCTGAATGTGAGAGGAAAACTAATGGGGTAATAAAACCACATATATGTAACCAATGGATATCTTCAGTGATGGAGACTACAGAGTTGTGGTTTTGACTCTTAGGATGGTGAAGCACTGATGTATTACAGTGGATCAGATCGTGGAAAATACAGCTGATTGACAAGGAGAACACTGACATTTAAAATTACTGAGAAAAAACATTTACAATCCTAAGAAAACAACAGCTTTCCACATACAGGAATTACAAGATGTTTTTAAATAATTTAGTTTTCTAATAGTACAGGAAAATTGAAGCCTCAGAGTAGTAAATACTTCCATAGATGAGACTGGACTTTCCATGTGAGCGGTATAACTCTTGTGGATATTAATTTGCTTATTTCAGCCCTAGGTGGCTAGAAAGCATACCGGGTTAACAGCTTCTCTTTCTTACAGGGACCAAGAGGTGAAAAGGGCACAAGGGGTGAAATGGTAAGATGAAACAACTTTTGTGCTTTCAGTTTTTTGGCTGTGTAAAAACTATTCCTGTGTTACACGGAATACGCTCTTGCATGTTCTGAATGGCAGACAGTCGTATTGTGCTCCTGGAGAGCACTGGCCAAGAAAGCTGATAGCATAAGTCAAAAGTCTGACCTCTCGTTCAGGTTGACTTATGTGGGTATGCCCGGTGGGTGTATGCTGTCAGGCAGCATGACCCTGATCATATAACTGTCACATACTTCAAATCTGTCCCAGTTCAGATATAAAAGAAAAATCCTTTGTCATGTTTCTTGTCAATGCTCCAGTGCCTCACAGCACAGCATGCATACACATGTTCATACATCTATACCATCTTGTCTAGAGAGGGAGAAGTTCAGGAGAAGCCTAGAACTGAGGGTGGGTGTCCATGCTGTGTATGCCAGCTGTAGTACCAGTAGGCAGCATTAATAATTGGTTATGAAGTTGCTGTCTTTCATTTTTCGTTAAGAATATTACATTAGGTTTTGTACATTAATAAATATTTTATTTTATTTAAAAGTTGTGTTCGAGCTAGTCTCCAGTTAATTATGGCTTTGTGAAAAGCCATTGAAGTATCATATTTACAGTAAATATGAATGCAATGATAGTTGATACCTACGACATTACTTTATATGGCAGGTTAATAATTAGGTCCTTTTCCAGCAACTAACTAATGTGATCTTGTTCCTGTTGCTCCTACCCTGCCTTTCACCAAACCTCACTAAAATAATTTAGTTTATCTTGTATTTTGTTTTTGGCAGCTATCTGTGTACAATTCTAACCTAGCTACCTTATGGAAGTTCTGAAAAAAAATCAGAAATACTCAAAACTGCTTAAAGAATTAAGGCTTGGAAGGCAGCTTGCTGTATGGGTCTTGGGGAACTTTCCTCTTTGATTCTAATGCTCTTGTGGCAATTGCTACCTCAGAAGAGGAGGAAAAAGAGTTCCTTAATTCGTGCTGATATTAAACATCTTAACTGTCTTTTTGTACTGTTTGTTCATAAGAATTGTTATGACGGCATAGAGCTAAAAATGCTGACCCTTGAAAAAGAAAAATAAAAAAACATCCAAAATGGTGAACAAGAAACACCTGTTTCCATTATTGGTGCTGGTGTTTAAGAAGTTATTTCCTGCATATGTTATTGAATTCATCAAGATGAGTTAATCTCCTGAGACTGTCTTCAGAAGAAGAATGTTTGATTTTAAATCATACACAGTGGCATTACTTTATATTATGTAGCCAAGAAAAGGATTTATTTCCAACTATTTTCAGATACAAAAGAGAAAAAAATATTTTCATTTATCTGTGTACTCTGACCTTGAATTTATGCCTTTAAAATTTATATTGGCATTCTTCCTAGAATCACAAAGATTTTAACTTTTTTGTAGCAGTCCCAAGTTTTAGTTACAGTTTTTAGTCTGTCAGGGATACAGTGTTCACTACTAGAAAGAAATGACCTTTTATCCCCTGAAAAACATGGAATGTAAAATCATGTCTCCTTATTGAGGTCAGTGGTGAACAAATGTTCAGATCCTGTACACTATTTCTGGAGAAAAATTGATAAAGTCAGAAACAGTTTGTTAAAAAAAAAATATTCAATATTGTTTTTCAATTCAAAATGTTCATTTCACTGTGATTGAAACATTTAAAAAACATGGAATACATTTTGGAATATTGATTCAGAATTCTGACAATTCTGAAAGTGTGTTCTCATTGTCTTAATTTTTTATTTCATGGCATGTCACATAATGAATTATAATATAGAGTCATAGGATAATCCAGGTTGTAAGGGATCTCAAGACATTTCTAGGCCAACCTCCTGTTTAAAAGAGTCAGCTCCGAAATCAGACCACATTGCTCAGGGATTTATTCAGCTGGGTCTTGAAGACTTCCAGGGGTGGAGATAGGATAATCTCTCGGCAATCTGTTGCAGTGTATGTCTTTCCCATTATCATCTTTATCTTAGATTTACAATCATTAATGGCAGCTGTTACACTGTATTGTGCATCTGACTATTATATTGTGGGATGTTATTAGGCTTTACCCATTACCAGATATCAGATAACACCAAAATGACAAAAGTGATTGGGGAAAGATGAACATTAAAAGTTTTTGTTAAAAAGACTTTCTGTTTCTTGGAAAATTTCAAAAGTCATGGAAAATGTGGAAGCCTTGGGATTGCTTATGTTTTCAAAGTTAAGCGTATGTATCATTGCCTGTAAAATCAGGGCCTTACAATATTAGAACAAGATCAGGGTTTTGGCCTTTGAACTTCTGTACTAGTAATCAGATTGGGTGATTAAAGAATTAGAGCACACTAAAACTTACTGTTCAAGTCTCTGCTTTTGTTGTTATGAACTGGAATTACACTTTTCTCACTTAAATTCTAATGTGATCAAAGGGTAAATTAAGTAGATTTGTAAAGGTAATCCTGTACATTCCAGTAAAACATTTAGCAATTAACTTAATCCATGAAAAGTGTAATTTAACCTTATTTTGCTGCTCTGCAACAGAAAGAAAGAACATTTATAATATCTTTACAGGTTTTTCACTGTACTCTGTGCAGTTTCATTATATTTTAAAGGCTTGTAAAGTTAATTGATATACCCCTCTGAACTTCTAATGCATTTAAAAAATGTTGTATCCCCAAAGTAGCTCACTATATTTAACAAAGAGCATTCAATATTCACCTTTTTTTCATAGGGGTTTTATTGGCAAGGAGACTGTGAATCAAGAAAAATCACATTCCTGTTTTGCAAATACCTTAAATTCACGGAACAGAGCAGGTCTTGATTTTTCAGTTCTCTCAGAACTATTTCAGTTCTATCTCAGAAACCACTATAAATTGTTCTTGTCCCAAGACTCTTTGAGTCTTAAAATTGTGACACATGCCAAGAACATAGAATATTAACTGAAGCATTCAGTCATCTGAAAAATCCACTGGAATGTCTAAATCTCAGCACGCAGAACAAGGACATCTATTCAGCAGAGAGCAGTGGTTACTTAGGGACAAACTGTTGAAGACTTTGTGCCTTGCCTTGCCTTAGTGTTTGCATAATTGAGTCCTGAACCAAGATAAACAGATATATCCGTGAACTGCCAAATTCATTTCTCAAGTTTTCTTTTTCACACTTTCTCTTTCATTTTATACTAAACATACTTCACCAAGCGCAATCAGACAGTCCAGTAATATATCCATATGGGACTGAAGGTATCCTGCAGCAGCCTAACAGCAGCTGAGTTGCAGATCTGATGAATTAAATGTGGAGGTCAGCCCTCTCGGCTGGCATACAACAAGGTAGCTCTGCAAAACCCAGCTGATTTGCAACAGCTGAGGGGCTACCCCAAAACAGTGAATGTCATCTCTGCAAACTCATCTCTCATCAGTTTTTTAATAATGAATAACAACAATAATATTTTATGCCTATTTAATAGTAATAGGATTTCAAAGAAAATTTAAAGCTGGGCTATAATCAAACTCGGAAGAGTAAAAGGCAGCAAGGTACTTGCCACAGAACCCACAGGGATTTCTATACTACTGTATATGCTAAACTGACTTTTTTTTTCTTTTTTTTTTTTTCATTTTCCAACATCATTCATTAATGCCTTTATAAAATATCTGTAAATATGTAAAAGATGGCTTAGAGTGCCTTCTATTGGTGTAAGTGGATGAAACAAATAGGGTTAGGATTTATCAGTTGAAAAGCTGGCAATATTTACAGTCCCTAGAGCTCATGCCATTGAGATCCTCTTAGTCAAGTCCATCTCTCTAAACACCCTGAAATCACTTCTGTTTTTCTCCTCTATTCTCCAAAGAACATGGGTAAAGCATGGCTCTTGGCCTCAAAGCTGTTTGCAGTCCCTCAGCACAGCCTTGTTGGTAGAGACCTGGTGCTAGGAGTTATGTGATGGCCCTCGCTTTTCACACCCTTCATAATCCAGCAGCTGAGCCTCTCTGGCAGGACCAGGGCAGGTGACAGGCAGGACCCTTCACGTGTGCAGCTGTAGAGGTTATTGTAACGCCTGACCGATGCATTCCCCAGCAGCTACCATGTCCTCTGCCATACAAATATGTCTAGAGGCAGTAAGAAACACCGCTGGTATTCTCCTAAGAACTGACAAATTTGGAGCCTCAGTGACTTAAGTAAATCGCTCCTATCTGCTTTGAGAACCTTTGTTAAAATACATGTGTATTAATGTTAGATTGAACCTGGCCTTTCTTTAACCATTTCCCGCTACCCTTGCTGGTGGCAGCTTGAAGCACAGCCCAAGTTCAGCAGTTGTAGCATGCAGTGGCACTCACACAGGTCTTGCTGTGAAATCTCACAGCAGGAATACTTCTTACTACCATGTTAAGTGACTTACAACTTAATACCTCTTTGACTAGATCAGTTTTGCAGTATTTGTCAGCATGACCATGTCAGATAAGATTATTTCTCTTTTGGCAGAGACTTTGTACTAGTGTGACCATACTGGTGTAAGAGGGCTTTTGCTGGAACAGCTTATTGTGCTTGAATAATTGGTACAAGAAACACTAGCTAAAGAATGTTTTGCTTAAATTAACTCAGTTATGTTAAAAGGTTTTACTAATACGTGGTGCAGGTTGGCCTATGCCTTTCATTCCTTTTTCGTCTCTTTTGCTCGTATCAAGGCACTGCCATCTGTTCTTTTCCTTGTCATTGTTCTTGCTATTGTTCATATTACAGCAGCTCCTAGAGGCTTGAGTATATAGACTGAAGGTGAGAATCTAACAGAGACACAAGTATCACTGTATATTAATAAATATTCATAATCATTCCATTTTAATGTGAATAGTTGCTCAAAGAAAAGATAATTCATATGCAATTATTGTTTTGGGGGAGGGCCCGTGTCCAATCCTAAGGCAACCCTAAAACTTAGGTTTAAGACTATGTACATTTTGGCCACATAAGCCTTTGTATGACTTCTGTTGTTCCGTTAATATCAAAAGTCCTTGAATAAACAAGTAACCAGCAACCCAGCAATACTAACAGGAACATTCACATGTTAACAAAGCATGGTACTTTGACAATAGCAACTAGTCATAGAATCACAGAACGTTGGAAGGGGCCTCTGGAGATCATCTAGTCCAACCCCCTGCTAAAGCAGGTTCACCTAGGACAGGTTGCACACAATTGCATCCAGGTGGGTTTTGAATGTCTCCAGAGAAGGAGGCTCCACAACCTCCCTGGGCAGCCTCTTCCAGTGCACTGTCACCTTCAAGGTGAAGAAGTTCTTCCTCGTATTTATTCAGGTGGCACTTCTTGTGTTGCAGTTTGTGCCCATTGCCTCTTGTCCTGTCACTGGGCTACACTGAAAAGAGCCCAGCCCCATCCTCTTGACACTCGCCCTTAAGATATTTGTAGACATTTATAAGATCCCTTCTCAGTCTTCTCCAGGCTCAACAGGCCCAGCCCTCTCAGCCTTTCCTCATAAAAGAGTTGGCTCCAGTCCCCCCGTCATCTTCGTAGCCTTCTGCCAGACCCTCTTCAGCAGTTCCCTGTCCCTCTTGAACTGGGGAGCCCAGGACTGGACACAGCACTCCAGTTGCTGCCTCACCACAGCAGAGTAGAAGGGGAGGATCAGCTCCCTTGACCTTCTGGCCAGCTCTTCCTAATGCACCCCAGGATCCCACTGGCCTTCTTGGCCACCAGAGCACACTGCTGCTTCAGGGGTAATTTAATAATCTACAGCTTTACCAAAACCAGTATCACATCTTCTTCATTGTACATATTGTGGCATTTTGTGATTTAAAAAAATACATAAATGTGAAAGCCGAGGTGTTCATCTATAACCATTGTGTTTTCCAGGGGCCTCAGGGACCTCAGGGCCATCCAGGGCCACCTGTAAGTGCATAAAAAAATATGTATTCTTCTATAGTGATTGCATTATATAAACTTACAAAGCACTTAATATCTGGTTTATCCCACTTTTCAGGGACCACCTGGACCACCAGGACCAAGAGTAAGTTCTGTAGCAACCGTAACCTACAACACAGTCCTTTTTTGAAAGTGAAAGTAGCAGGATCCTCTTGAAATGCATTGCTTGTTCCATCACTGCACATGAAATGCAAATACATTTTTTTACAACTTCCATCACTACAGCACTACATTTTTTGAGCGCTCTATCTTACACTGTCAGTTCTGTTCTGCCACGCTGCTGAGCCCTCACCAGGCAGCGCTCGGGGACATGCTCATACTTTTGACATGGGTTAACTCCACCGTACTCTAAAAGGTTTTTCTCTTGTGTTTGAACACTCTGAAAGACAGCAACAGAAAATCTTGCGCTATTTCTGGCCCAGGTGTTCTATACATATATACGTGTGCGCACATACACACACACAGATTTAGTTTGTTAAGCGATTGTGCCAGTTAGGACAGACTCAATTGCTGAAGTGTCGTAAAGCTGCAATGATATGTATCGTCTGAGAAAAAACTGCAAGAGCTAGATGCTTATGTGGGTGACTTAATTCTTCAAAAATAAGCAAACCTGATGTCTGGGTCTGATATATATGTCACACGAAGTGGAGAGAATGCAGATACACAAGCAATGGGCTTTCTTCATCAGAGGCTAGTTTATCTGTCTTAGTATTTGTTCATGCGTCATGAGGACTACTTTGATCAGTCAGCTGCTGATGGCTAATTGAGATATTCTTTGTGTGCTTCTCTCTGTAAAGGAATAACACCTTTCACATGTACCTGGATTGGTTTTCTTAAGTATATAAATTAAATGGCTGGGAGGAATAAGTTGGGATATTAGTCTGTAACAACTATTATAGTATCTTTTTTCCAGGTTCCAGGAGTATAAGCATTAAATTGTGTATGGGGGTACTAATAAAAATCAAATATGCTTTTTCTGTATGCTTGTTTGCATTCTTTGGAAATGAAAGGGAGGATCCTATTTTAAAAGTAAGTGTTTACAATTAATTACTTTCTAAAGTGATAAAATAACAAAGCTATCATGTATGTTGCTCTAGTGCTTCAAAGAATTTAATACCTGCATTTTAGAATATTCCTGTTCATCTTTTTATATTCTGAAAAATCTTCTTTGGGTATTTTTTAGAAGCAAGTGGACATCGATGCTGCTGTTCAAGCTTTGATTGAGTCGAATGCTGCACTGCAGATGGAGGTAATATATATCAGTGTACTTTACACTGTCATACAGGGTATGCAAGTATAATTACATTTTTTGACGACAGAATAGAGCTTCTTTACAAAGACTTAATTTTAAATGAATCATGGATAGCAAGTAATTACTGTAGAATAGGATTAAACATGCTGGGTTTTATAGGATAAAGTTGAAATGAATTTAAGAAAAACACCAGAGATCCTACCTTTTTGTCATGATTGGCAGTAATGGAAATTTACTGGCCATCACCCATAACAGACTGTGTCTGTTCATCCATAGATGATGACAGTGGCATTTAGGCCTTGATTCAAAAAATACTGACATATATGCAACTGTGTGGTCCTACTGATTGCAAGAAAATTCCCTACATGGGTGAAGTCAAGTACATTTGCATATATTTTCTAGGTTTAGCCTAAGAGTATATGTCACCATTCAATATCTGAAACGGCTGTGTGTACTTTAAAAATGCACTATTTTTTTTTCTTTTTTTTCCTGTATCCACATTTTTATGTCAACATGTCATAATGACATATTTGCATGGTCTTAATCTGCCTGTAATTTCACTGTTATTATAATTTTAATAAAATGTACTAATTTGTTTATTGGAATATGTTATTCTTACCGTTTTATATGGCTGATTGCATGCATTATAAATACTTTGCTTCTGTCTGGCTATTCAATGGCCATTTGACTTTTACTATTGTTGCGATACTTCTTTGTGGTAACGCATTTGCTAATGGCCCTTGGCAGAAATACCAGAATACTGAAGTAACTTTACTAGATCACGGTACAGAGATATTCAAAACGCTGCACTACCTTAGCAATTTACTGCACAGCATCAAGAACCCTCTTGGCACACGGGATAACCCAGCACGCATCTGCAGGGATTTGCTTCACTGTGAACGTAAAGTGTCAGATGGTAAGTGTCCACTTCCATTAAACCTTTAACACAGCTAGGCTTTGAAATGTGTTGCTTCCAAATGTTACTTTCTACATTAAAATTCTAATGTGTAGATTTAAAAATTATATTCTGCTACAGTGTGTCTGTCAGAGCTATCTATATTTAAGATAAAAATCCTGAATTTTAAAGATGAAAGTATGTGGCTATCTAATCGAGACAGATTATATATATAAGTAAACAAAAATGTCCAGAAAATTTGAAGCAGAATCCAATTTTGTGATTAAAAGTTTCCCAAGTATTTACAGATAAATGAATTTTGTGTGGATCAGATTCTAAATTCCTAATGAGAAAATCATATACAATACACTATTGCTGTCAGATACACTGACAGTAGTTGTATCCCAGAAGATCCTGAATCAGTATTTCAAATCCAAGATAATTATTTAAACCTGTAATGTCAATACTGTGACATAATTCAGTTTCTGAGTGGCTAATAAAATAATAGATACCTGTAAATATCCCTATTATTAAGTATTAGGGTTAACAAGCAAAGGAGAAAATGGGAAATAAAGTTAGATGTTACAGGGAAATTGCTGTTCTATGGCATATATAAGGGTGGATCAATTCTTTAATACTCTCCTAGAGATGAGCCTAATCCACATTAGAACTGTGCTCTCCTAAATAAATCTGTCCTTTAGGGCCACGAAGGTCACTGACACAGTCCTCACTTCAGAGGATTACACACACCCATATAAATTGTAGAGCACAGGCTCACCCATATTTAACCATAAATTAAGGGAAGCTAAATCCTGATATAATTTGTGTATGTCCAGTTTCTTTTATTGGACCAAATTCCATGGATTCACAATGGTAAATACTCATTGCCATCACTAGGATATGCCATGTAGAAGTGTCTGATGGGAGAAAGTGGAGAAAGAAAGGATCGTCAAGATACTATGAGAGCAAGAGAATGCAGATTGGTATTTTACATTCCTGAATATATCTTCTGTACAAAGTCAAGCTCAAAGAAAAAAAGTTAAGTTTCAATACAGAAAGAGCAGACTGGAAATACCATTTGTTCTCACTATTTAGCTACAGAAAGAGAAAACATTTTTGAAACTATGACAGTATTCAAAAGTCATCGTATATGTTATCAGAATTGAATGGTTATGATAATTTTGCTCAGTATCTGTTATTAGTAGAATTATAATAGTGAAGGGGCTTTCATGTTCCTTTTCTTTCATTTCCTGGTGGAGCTATGGTGATAATACATGATCTAATACTTGCCAAAAAGTATGACTATTTTAGCAAATTGTTTAGTAACAATTATATTTTGGTTTTATTTTCCATCTGGGATTATATACTAATAGGAAAATACTGGATTGACCCAAATATTGGATGTCCTTCTGATGCCATTGAAGTTTTCTGCAACTTCACTGCAGGTGGTCAGACATGTTTAATGCCACTGTCTGTGACAAAGGTATGCATTGCTTCGGAGAGACTCTCGGGGGGGACTCTGAACAAGTGAATGCTTATTTACTTAACACACAAAAAGGTGTTAGATTTCAGGGTTTTTTTAATGTTTATCTCCATGGAAGGACATGTTGTGCGTTCTGTTACAGAAGTTACAGATTTTCTGGAGACAGTATATGTTAGTGTTACTCTCACTTAGTTTATTTACTCGCCTTAGAATGCCAATAGAATTATTTTGTTTTGCTTTATACTTTTCTATAAAAGGCATAAAAATAAGCCTGAAATGCTTCTAAGCTACATTAGTAACTCATAGAATCACAGAAAGGTTTGGGTTGGAAGAGTCCAACCCCCTTTGCCATCAGCAGGGACACCTTCCATTAGACCAGGTTGCTCCAAGCCCCATCCAACCTGGCCTGGAGCACTGCCAGGGATGGGGCATCCTCAGCTTCTCTGGGCAACATGTTCCAGTGTCTCACCACCCTGACAGTAAAGAATTTCTCCCTAAAATCTAATCTAAATCTGCCCTCTTTCAGTTTAAAACCGTTCCCCTTCGTCCTATTGCTATAGGCCCTCATCACTCAAGGCAGTTAAGTATAGAGATGCTGAGGTCATTGCAATGGGAAGGAGAAAATTATGACTACTTTTCAACATTTGCTACTTTTAAATGCCATTAGGCAGAGACTGGTTCCCTTTACACGATTAGTTCACACTCCTCTTTACATGTAGTCCTTGAACCCTTGGGAACAGAAATTCTGTATTTGTGGAGTTTTGCATATATACTGTAGTCATTGAAGAGTATCAGAAATGCCATAAAGCTCCCATACACATTCCGACATTTGGAAAATCCATGAATATGATCTAGTCTTGGAGAAATTACTGTTGAGTAATGAGTAACTATATTTTATGCCTAAAATCAAAGTATGCTTACAAATTTTGGGAGTTTTAATGGGATGGAAGTGTTGCCAGAACTTGTAGACGAAGAAGACTAAACAGCAGGATGATGTGGCTGCAGTTAAAACACTGCTGCTGACAATATCTTTGTTTGAATCACAAATTTATTTGTTTCAGTTTCCTTATTTCAAAACAGTGGGTTTTGCCCAGCTGTGTTTCAACAATGTTGTAAGCATTAGCAAATGTTTGTATTTAAGCTTTGAAAATGTCCTTATGAATGCTTCTGTTTAAAGTAATCTCTATAATAGAACCTAAAAGCTCTCCTGAAAAATACAAATCATGCTCTTTGGCATTGGTCCCAATGTATAAACATGCATACATGCTCCCATGCCTGAACACCGCACGTGTCACTTTGCGTTGCTGCGGCCATTCAGCATAGTCCAGCTGTAAGTCTAACTATGCATTTCTCTTGGAACTTAGCTGGAGTTCGGCATCGGAAAAGTACAGATGAACTTCCTTCATTTACTGAGCTCAGAAGCAACCCATAGCATCACAGTTCATTGTCTGAACACACCGATGTGGGGATTAAATAAAGCAGGTGGCCAGAAAACGTCTGTTAGCTTCCAAGGATGGAATGGTCAGATATTTAAAGCAAATACGCTACTTGAACCGAAGGTGCTTATGGATGAATGCATGGTAAATACTTTTTAGCACTAGCATTATTAAAACCATAATGGAGGTACTACTTAGACGTTATTAGCTTTCTGCAAATAAATAACAATCATTTAGACTCACATCCTGTGAAGCTTACTTCTTATATTGTTCTGCATACGTGTCTATCTGCCAATCTTTTGATGTTAAATTCAACATCTGTCCAAATGTAAAAGCAATTGCAGCAATAGAAGATATCTATACTTGCTGTTCACATTGAGTGTCATGTAATTCTAGACTCTACTAAGACACGGGAGAGATACCAGAGCAGAAGTAAGGAGGTCCTCCAGGAAACTTTAGGAACAGTTACTCTCAAAATGAAAATTCAGGCTTCAGTAAGAGTTCTGTTGAGGTTATCTAACACAAAATCTCAGGTCAAAACAGGCTGGAAATTATTTTTTGGACAGCTACTAAATATCTTGGAATTCACTGACTATAAGTAGATTATTTGGTTATTTAATAAAGTAATAATGATTGGAAAGGGACTCCATGGCTAACTAAAACATTAAATCATATTCGTATTTAGGAAAAATTAGAAGAGCTTATCTCATGCTTATTAGATTACGCCGCTCACCAAGATGTGAACCATTTGGTAAATGTCTTGGTAGAACACTATGAAATACAGCAGCAGGGCACCTTACCCTTTCAGTATTTTTTAGCTCTCCTTTACAGTAATGAAAGATGTGAGAGTGGTTCCATATTGATACAGGGTTGCTGAGTGAGATTTTTATTCTCAAGACAGAAAGTGGTTTGAAGCCATTATGCTTCCAAACTTTATTATCGCACACTAAAGAGATGCTGTAGCCTGGGTCACGCAGATAAGGTATGGTCATTGAAGCCCCTTCTCCCCACCTCCTGGTCTGTTTGGGACTGTTTTAAATGCCAAGAAAAGTTAAGGCATACAGTGGTGACTATTGAGAAGTGCTGTTTTTCTTGAGATTCTACGAGGTCTGTCACTCTTTCTGTGGGAAACTATGTGCTGTACGGAATCACACACATTTCCCTCTCTGCAGGGATTTGACTTTTCAGTGATCCACTGTACTTGATGGTTTTTAGGAACGCAGTGATTGCAAACATCAAAACACTCCCAACCTCAGACAATGTTATAATGTTATTTTATGATTTTTATGGCATATCAAATATTTACTGAGATTTTTAAAGGCTTAGAATAAACAATACAAAATTCATGTCAAAAATGCAGCTCTCATTCCCTATCATTATTCGTCAAGGGCCTAAAAAGTCATTCAAGTGCTCGTAAAGTTCATAGTCTGAGACCTACTGTTCAGATTTGGAGGTGACTTTAGCAAGACATCTGAGTCTGTATGAATCCAGGGCTGCTTGCAAAGTGACAGGCGATTTGCTCTGAGCCAGAGCACGTGTTGCACTGTGCTGCACCGTGTCTGCATCAGCTCCAGCTGGATACTGGACTGGCCTTTTTTACAGTTACAGTTTTGCCAGGAGTGCCCATGGTATCGCGTAGGAGAAATGGCATTTGTAAAATTGCATAGTTTATTTAGGAACTGCTGAGAGAAGAAATGTTTCTATACACTACTCCTCCTGTCACTCTGTAAGCACAATTTCCATTTGAGTTTTGAAGCTTTTCTTTGATAGGAATCTAATACTCTGCTTCTGTGTGTTGCAGTTTGAAGATGGCAGCTGGCATAAGACACAGTTCTTTTTTCACACTCAGGATACTAATCAGCTTCCAGTTGTTCAAGTTAATGCACTTCCTCATCTCAAACCAGGACAGCAGCACTTCATAGAAAGTGGTTCAGTGTGCTTCCTTTAAGGTTTCTGTCCTGGGTGTTTTTTGCATCAACATGGAATTGCTGCATAGATTGAATCAAAAGTAATGATCCACTACAGGCAAAATTACTAGGAAACTGAAGAATCATTTTAAACAGTGTGCTTAAAGAACCTCAGGAAGAAAAAGACTTCCTCCTAAGGAGAAATGGTATTGAAAAGGAAAAGAAAGAAAAAAAAGAAGAGACTACAACAATTTTCATAAAGTATTTTAAAAAAAAATGTTGGTGCTTTCTTGCATAATTTCCTGGAACTGAGTATCTGAACATGGAATTTTTCAGGACCTCTAGTGTTCTTAGCAAACTCTTTAACAGCACTGCAAAGAAACCATCCTGAGGAAAGCTGGAGACATACAATACTAAGGAGCAATACTGGCTAATGCTCCTAAATGTGCAATAGCTTATATGTGAAAACTGAATTATGCCACAGTACAGTACGTCTTCTTTTCTGAAACATTGTTTTATTATAGTCCTTTGTGGACACATGCATCTTAACAGATGGCACACTACCTCTTTCGCATTTCCTGTCCATGTTGCCTTGGTGCTCTTCATAACACAAGGTGCTTGTGGCCTTAGCAGAGATTATTTGAGTCCCTTTTTATCTTTCAGACTGTATGTGCTGGTTACATCAGGATATGTTTCTGTTGTAAAGGTACTTATTTTAAATCGTTGGTCACATACTTCACTACAATGAAAACATTATTTATGAGGATTTCTTGTTTAAAATATTTTTGTGTACTGTTGTGGAAGTGGTATATGAGACAGCACATTGTATATGATGCATGTAGTCAGAAAAGTCAGCTTTACAGGCATTGTAAAAATTGTTGTTAGAAGAGCTACCTACAGTAGTTTTGAGTTTTAGATTCTGTATTTCAGTTAACATTTCTAATGCCAAAGGCATCTTAAGATGATATATTGTGTATATATTTTGTAACTTGTGAAAAAGATCTACTACAGCGTGTCTTCCGAATGGCTGCTGTTAAATTATAATCAGCATTTCATCAACCTAGAAATTCCATTTATTGCAAAGTTATTAGATCACTTTTTTTTTTAAATTAAGTCTAAAATGTTCTATCATCTTTTTTTTTATTAAAAAAAGAACAACTTTACCATTAGGAAAAGCAGTCTTTATAATGATACGCCTCTATCTATTAGCAATCCAAAGTGTGCTCAGTAGTACATGGTGATACCAAACTACATGAGGGAGCAGGGGAGCGTTCAGCTTGTTTAACTGTCTTGATTCACAGGAAACCACACTTACCGAAGTATAATAAAATAAGCTTCCAAGCTATCTCTTTTTTGTCTTTTACTGTTGTGTTTCATATTGCATAGTTCATTCTTGGTTACGATGAAAGTTCTCTAGAAGGGTGCTTGTTAGGTGGCAGTGCTTCTTTTAGCAAGGGGAAATGCACATGCTTCATGCCATCGAAAACTGCGAGAGTGATGGTGTTTACTTTTACAAGGTAACGTACACGTACAACCCATTTTACATTTTGTATCAAAGCATCAGTTTTGTTCTCTTTGACAACGTGATAAAACTAAAGGCAAAGCAAGATGACAGTGATGATGATGGTTAAAGAAAATGTCCCATTTTTTGCATTTTCAAGATCATTACACTCTGACAGTGTCACTTCACATTTGCTCTTAGTTTGGCTGTGGATCTGATGTGACGAAGGGGCTATTTATTTTTTCTAAGAATGTTGTCTTTTAGAAAATGTTCTGCTTCACGTATATTTGTTAGTCTCCTTGCCCTATTTTTGGAAAGTCTTTGTAGCCTGGACTTACGGTTTAGGTTAGCATGTCTCAGGAATTGTGTTTTAAAATCAAAGAGCTTGAAGTCTTACAAGGCTGTTCAGACGCAAACGTGTACGTTTCTGTAAGTGAGGCAAAAATGCACATCCCGAGCAGACGGCGCAACGAACCTGTGCCGTGGGATGCTGACAGACAGTAACGTGCTGTGTCGAAGGAGGTGCGGTGGTCAGAGGTTGGCTGAAAGCCTCCTGTGGGACAGGGCACTCAGGAAAGCCTCCCGTGCGCGGTTATCTTCACCTGAGCTCCTGAAGGTGCTCGCAGGACACCTCGTACAATTTTGTCCCCATAACGTTAACAAGTACCTGTACTCTGCAATTAATTTTTTTATGGTTTCTGAGGTGGTCACCTGCATGGTTACCCTTAATTTTAGAGCAAGCCGTGAGCTGGATTAAGAGAGTCTTTGTCAGAATCCTTTTATCCCTGTTATGGATACCGTTCACGGATAAAAATGCATTAAAGAGCACCTGTGAAGCGGGGCTGTGAGACAGCCCGAGAGGAGGGGACAAGCCCGGAGGCCGGCGGACGCTGCCAGGGCCGCGGGGTGCCGGAGGCGGGTGGGAGCGGGGCCCGTCCCCCTGCCCCGGGCAGGGCCCCGCCGCGCCGGGGCGAGGCCGCCGCCACCCGGGGGCCGCCAGGCGGCGCCGCCGCCCAGGAAAAGCCGCGGCCGGTCCCGCCCCGGCGGCTGGGCCCCGGCGTGCGGCGTGTGGGGAGGCGGCGCCGCGCAGCTATGGCGGAGCAGGGAGGCGGCGGGAGCCCCGGGCGGCCGGCGGGGCGGAAGATGTCCCTGCAGAGGTAGGGAACGGGCGGGCGGCGGGGGCGCCTCTTGGGCTTCGGCAGCGCTTTCCTGGAGCTCCGCGGGAGCTCGGGGCCGCCGAAGGGGGAGGCTGCGCCGGCCCCTCCTCACGCAGCGCCGCGGGCCGGGCCTGCCCCCCGCGGTGCGCCGGGCCCCAGGGGACGGCGGCGCTGCCCTCTGCCCCCTGCCCCGCGGCCGCCGCGCCGTCCCGCCGCCTATGGAGAGGGGCGCCCGGCGCCGTGGGCGCTGCCGCTCGGTGCGGGGCAGGCCCCGCTCCCGGCAGCGAGGGGCCCGGCGGGGGCAGCTCCGTCTCCGCCCCTGCCAGCGCCCGCGTGGCGCCGGGCAGGGCCTGCGGGGCGGCGCTGGTCCGCTGGGGGGCGCCGGGCGCCGCGGAGGGGCTCACAGCGAGCGAAGAGCGGTCGTGGTTGAGGGGAGCCGCTCCTGCTCCCCAGCCCGCGGGGCGCTCGTGCTGTGCCCGTGCCCGTGCCCGTGCCGCGTGGCGCCGGCGGTGCGCGGTGCCTCCTTCCCGCCGGGCGGTGGCGCTGCCGGGCCGCCCTGCCCTGCCCTGCCCGGCCCTGCCCTGCCTGCCCTGCCCTGCCCTGCCTGCCCTGCCCTGCCTGCCCGCCCTGCCCTGCCCGCCCTGCCCTGCCCGCCTGCCCTGCCCGGCCCTGCCCGCCTGCCCTGCCCGGCCCGCCCTGCCCTGCCCGGCCCTGCCCGCCCTGCCCTGCCTGCCTGCCCTGCCCTGCCCGGCCCTGCCCTGCCCGCCCTGCCCTGCCCTGCCCTGCCCGGCCCGCCCTGCCCTGCCCGGCCCGCCCTGCCCTGCCGGCCCGCCCTGCCCTGCCCTGCCCGCCCTGCCCTGCCCTGCCCGCCCTGCCCGGCCCTGCCCTGCCCGCCTGCCCTGCCTGCCCTGCCTGCCCTGCCTGCCCGCCCTGCCCTGCCCGCCTGCCCTGCCCTGCCCTGCCCTGCCCTGCCCTGCCCTGCCCTGCCCTGCCCGGCCCTGCACGGCCCAGCCTGCCCTGCCCGGCCCTGCCCGCCCTGCCCTGCCCGCCCTGCCCTGCCCGGCCCGCCCTGCCCTGCCCGGCCCGCCCTGCCCTGCCTGCCCGCCCTGCCCTGCCCGCCCTGCCCTGCCCTGCCTGCCCTGCCCGCCTGCCCTGCCCTGCCCTGCCCTGCCCGGCCCGCCCTGCCCTGCCCGGCCCGCCCTGCCCTGCCCGGCCCGCCCTGCCCTGCCTGCCTGCCCTGCCCTGCCCGCCCTGCCCTGCCCTGCCCTGCCCGCCCTGCCCTGCCCGCCCTGCCCTGCCCGCCCTGCCCTGCCCTGCCCTACCTGCCCTGCCCTACCTGCCCTGCCTGCCTGCCTGCCCTGCCCTGCCCGCCTGCCTGCCCTGCCGCCCTGCTGGGCCACGGCTGCCGGCGGGGCAGCACAGCGAGCCTTGCATTTCTCCTCTAGTAGTTAAAAGTAGCTTGTGCCACTCTTAAAAATGTTACTGACTGGGGGTGAGGGGGTGTTTGTCTTCCCCGTTTGTTGGAGTTAAATGAAAAGTGATGAGTGGTTCAGTTAATGTATCAAGAATCTTTTCCTAAGCATAGGAGAAACATCTGTGGCAACAGCCTAATTAACAGGGAGATTATCACATCTGTAGTTGTCGAGGAATTTTTTGAATGAGGTAAGATTTTTTTAGCTGTAGTCATAAAATGTACGCGCTGTGCCAGAGAGGTTCCCAGGCTCAGGGGTTTGCACCGCTGACAGCCAGCAGTAGGTTTGCTGGCAATATTGTCAGGGGGTTCCTGTTTCATTGCTAAAATGGGATGCAGCGTTCAGGTTTTAGTGTGATTCCTCAACATTTGTCTTCTGTCTGCCTCAAACTGGGAGCATTATAAGCCAGCGTGGTACCGTGCATGTGACAGGTGATGTAAACGGAGCAAAGCAGTGATGCGAGGGCACAAAGCGTAAACCGATACAGCCTTGCTGTGCCTCCAGCTCTGCAGGTAGCATGGGGTTTTTCCTCTTTTTCTTTCAAGCATCTGCACTATGGTTTAATATAGGTAAGACCTCTGCGTATGTTTGGAGATATTCCCTGTAGCTTGCAGTATTTTGTCTGTCACCTTCTCTTATCCAGGTATTTGCATTTATTCTTTCACGGTCCTGATAACGTTTCCTGAAAACGCTGGTTGCTGGCATAGTGCCTGATTGTTGAGGAGGCACCTTCCCGAGCCACTTAGGCATGAAGATGCCACTTTATTAAGAGGTACTTTTTACTTCTTTCAGGTGTGAAACATGTAGCAAAGAGGAAGCTAAGTACAGATGTCCACGATGCATGAAATATTCGTGCAGGTATCTACTATGTGAATTAAACTCTTGGGTTTTTCCCCCCACTCGTGCTGAATGCAGTGTGTTAACATTTTTATTTTTGTCATTTCAGTCTGATGTGTGTAAAGAAGCATAAGCTTGCACTGAGCTGTAATGGAGTCAGGGATAAAACAGCGTTTATCTCTGTAAACGAATTTACTGACTTGAACCTTTTGAGTGGTAAGAGTATACTTTGTGCTTTTTAAAATTCATGGTTTTCACAAGGTTAGCAGTACATTTTTCCTTGTTCTTTTTTTATCTTCAGATTATCGTTTCTTGGAAGATGTAGGAAGGACAGCTGATGCTGCTGCTAGACGTCCTACTATGCATAGTCCCGCAACAAAAAAACTTGTAAGTTTTAATTTAGCAGCTTGATCTGTTGGAGATAATGTTGACTACCTTTGAATTCCCACTGAGGTAGTCCCAGTCCAGATTTCACAGCTGATACCTCCCTTATGAATGTACGAATGACCCTGAATTTTAGAGCCAGAAATCAAAAGAAGTCTCTCGGTTTATGTAATAGTAGTACTAATGGGTATGTCCAGTTGCTTAGAAGAATGGGTTGCCAACAGTGTACATTCTTAAACCGATGCATAACCACTCTTGCTGTTGGATGATAGCTGTGTGTTAAGAAAGCCTGAATGTTTCCTTCCATCTCCACAACTTCTTTGAATTTTTAGGAACAAACTTCTCAGGTAAACAATGGATTTATTAATTGCTAGAAGTTATTACATGCTTCTCCATACACCAAATGAAGACAACTGGAGTTCTGCGAAGAATAACTCTTAAGCAACAATGAAGTAAAAGCCAGCCTTCTCAGGGTGAGAGGGGATTGTTGTTGAAACTGCTCCAAATCCAGTAGAGCATTAACGCGATCACTGAAATGTGTGGCATTTTTGTTAAGTCCTATAACGATATACTGCAAAGACTAAGATCAAGAAGGCAAAAAACCCACAAAACCACCAAGAACCAAAATTAAAACAGAAAAATCAAGCAATAATCCCCCGCAGAAAAACAAAATTTGCTCAAAAATACATTGATGTACTGATATGTCACAGAAAGGCATCAGGCCCATGTTGTTTTCCAGTCTTGTCAAGGCATCTTTAAATATAGCACTAAATTCAGTTGGAGGGAACTCATGCTGATAACAAAGTAAATTGAGAAGAATCCAGCTTTCTCTCAGTCTGAATTCATATTCTGTGTGTGTTTACTTATCACCAGGATGTTTTGGAAACGTGCTGAAGACAGTGCGATGCTACGTAGGTAGCAGTTTTTAGGGTGTGGTACTAAGCATGTTTATGGGATGATATCCTTTGTGCTACCTTCAAATCAGAATTTGCCAGAGTGGCTGAGATGGTGCTTGTGCATCCCTTCTGCTAGCAGGGTTGTTGTGCAAAAACCAGCTCCCTGGGTGGTATTGCACCCACAATGGCTGCCTGTGGCTTTCACAGTATGTGAAAAAGAACTTTTTTTTTTTCTTTTTCAAAAATAACTTTTACTGTAGAGAGTTCATTGGCATGTTTTTTCTTAACCACGGAAAAACTTCAGCTGAAAATGTTTCGGGTATTTCTAGGCTTACTTCATTAACTTTTTCATTCATTCTGTTATTTTAAAAGTACAAGAAAGTGCTTCTTTCAGTGTGGCCTTTTGTGCAATTTTCCCATAGTTCCTGTCAGCATTACTCTTTTATTGTTTAACTTCCAGATTTTGAATGTATTAATCGAATATGTTTAAAACTTTTTTTAAATAGTTATATTGCTTGAGAAATAAAGCTCGAAGGTGTAATATTGACCTGAGAACGCTGCCCACTGGATTTACAAAAAGAAGAGAAAATTCAACCACCTTCAATTGCATGTGAGTCTTAGTTGGTTACAGTCAGTAATATTTTGTTTTCACTGAATGCATATTGATGAAGATCTGAATTCATACTGATGTGCTTGCTTGTAAGATCTGTTAGATGTAAGTTTTTTTACAAAAGCAATCTAGATTTAATATTTCATGCCGTTAGGTTTTAATTTTTTAGGCTCTGAGCTCAGTTTAACTGCTTATGCAATTCATGCTTTATTTTAGACAAATACCAACATTGAGTAACAGGAGGAAGAATCAGTGCTGTTGTGTTTTTCCATCTTTCAACACTGAGTTCTGTTGATGGCAGAAGAAAATACTTCTTGAAATGTTTATGATAGAGGATTCATGTAGAATGGTTGCAAACATCCTTCTTTCTGAAAAGGCTGATTGTAAGTTTGAGGAGGTGCCTCCAATACAGCTATCTCTGTTGCGTGCCGTGTTAGGGGTTACTACGCTGGAGGATGTGGATGCTTGGTACAGTGCAGCTTAGAGAGACAAGTGCAGACAGACAGATAAGAATTCTGGAAAAAGGCTAAGGAGACTTTAAATGTTCTTCCCTTTATCCATTCTGTGGGTTTTCTCTGATACGCAGAGTTTGTATTTTGAAGTGTTTTCATAGTAAAAATAATTTAAAAACCAAACTATTTCATTATGGTAGGAGACAGGTCTAGGTTCAGAAGCTCAGTGATCTGCTGGGAGCCAGCTACTCTGATAGTTTCTCTGCTTGTTTTCTTCATGGTCTCAGTTTTGGTGGCAAATTCTGCTTGCAGGATGCATTTCCCCTCTGTTCCCCAAGATGTACAAAGCAGGATGCCATGTGGGGTGTCGGGCAAGCGGGGTGCTGCAGGCTGGGCACTGACTCGCCACCTGGTGTCTCTCTCTGACAAAGTGAAAAACAACCTGCTGAAGAACTGCTCAGCAGACTGGCCTGTATAATTTCTTCTGTTCTGGGGCAAAATATATTTTTTGAGGTTTGCAGATATCTTAGTTTATAGCAGAACATAAGGCATAAAATAGAAGTGTAACCTTGTAAAGTTCCTTGTTCTGTCAGTTCTGCTACAGAAAACCCACGGTGGACCAATGGAAAGAGGAAATCTGAGGCATTTTGTCCTCTCTCTACCCCAAATTTAAACATCACTGAGGCTCTCCCCTTGGAGCAGACCAGGTGGTAGCCCTGAACCTTGGCAGATGTTAGTCTTGTGAGCAGAGGCCTCTACGCTGACTTTCTTTTCCTTGGCCACATGCTCTGCCTTTTGCAGGTGTCTTGTGTCTGTTGAATTATCTCGGGCTTAGAGCTGATTTTAACTTTCCTGGGGAATTTCTTAATGTTGTGGATAAAATAACACAACCGCCCTTAAGGAGTACAGGGTAAGGAGTTGTCTTTAAGAGCCAGATCAAGTGCAGAAAACCCAGGGATGCTGGGAGCTAAGAGAAGGACAGAAGAACAGAAAAGGCACAGATACAGGGAGGTTTGACATTATTGGGAGGATCCTGGACATGGTACAATGCTGTGCTGACAGAAGTTCGCCTTCATGTACCATGTTTTTCAGTTCTTTTTCTCCAGAAAGCCTTTCTGGGTGCATACTGAAGTGCAGCTTGCATCAGGAACAGATGAAGCATTGAGCACATTATGCTTTCATGTGTATTATACGCTCTATGTTGTTTAACAAAAGTGGATTTGAAAAGTAAGGATGGGGCAAGAAAGGTGACTTACTGGCAACTAGGCATGGAAATATTTCACAGGCTGGCTAGGAGAATGCCTTACTGTTGGTGGTTGGGTTTTTTTTAAATCATAAAGTCCTGGGGTATTTTTGTTGTTTTTTTGGAATGCTAGCCTTTCTGGGACTTCCACATCCCATCAGAAAGAACACGATAATGCTGTCCGTTCTGGAGAGGATAGGAAATAACCATCGCTTTCCTGTAAATGCTATCCCAGGGGTGTGGAACGTGCTCAGTGAGTACTACACAAAGGACTTTTTTCCTCTCTCTTGCTGCTACTGTTGCTCACACAGCAGTGGGCTGTTTGAATGCAGCGCAGATTAAAAATTAACCTTTGGGTTTGGTTTTTTTATTGGCATGTTCTGATTACCCTCCTTAAATGGACAGAGGTTTGATTGAACCAGTGAGTATCAGCAATTTATTGCCTATCCTGTGTGACTTCATGACACCCATAACATTTTCTTGAGTATTACATTCAAATGAGGCAGAGCTGTGCAAATAGTTGCGTTACATGAGCATAAGACCTCACAGTGGTCAGGGTCTGGTGTGTCTGTTCTTCTGTAGATCTGAACCCCTTCTCATACTGTGTGTCAGTCAAAATTTGTAGAGAGGTTGCTCCAGAGGGTGGAGCTTGGAAACTGCTCAACATATGTGTGTGGAAAACTGCCAACTCTCTGATGTCGTCTTCATGATGTCACGCTTTCCATGTGAGCCAACAGTTAGGCTGTACAGGGTGGGAATGAAAGTAATCCAAAACTAGGAAGTACAAGATGTATTCTTGTGTCATCCTCTGCCACCTCTGGAGGACAGATCAGTGGTTGTTTGGATGTGTTAACCAGACTCTTCATTTCCTGGTCTCCATTAGTTTGTTGACTAAATTCAGTGTTGTGAAAGCGTATGTGCCAATGCTGGGCAACACATGGATTAGACTAACTCATAATATTGAATATCAGGATAACGGAGGGTCATTAGAAAGTAGAGTCTGAGTCCAGTTTGTGAACTCATGGGACATCTGACTTGGAGATGGTTTAGGATGCCTTACTTGCAAGTTATTTTTAGTGTGCTGCTTCACCTACCTTTCCTGTGGTGCCCATAGTTTCCAATAGAGGTGATAGTTCCCCTTCTGGATGCCTGCTGCCTTGGAGCTGGGGTGGCCTGCTGGGATAGGGGGCCTCTGGGAAAGGGGTGGAGAATGTGACCTGTTTGGGATGAAAGCTGGGGCAGCAGCTGGGTCAGATGGGAAGAGGTGAGGGAGCTTGCAAATCCACAGCTCCCGGTTCCCTGGCAGGAGACGATGACAGTGGTGAGACGCTGACATGGGGTGTTGCAGCTCCCTCAGCTCTGCAGTCCATGCTGCCCTGCTCCCATCCTCCCTGCTGCCTGCGCTGCCACAGGCACCTCCACCCTGCTTCCTCCCAGCTCTGTCACAGCACCTCCCAGACAAAATCCCTCTTAGCTCTCCCTGCCACCAAGAGGGGCCAGAGGGCCACAGGTCTCCTCCCTGGTGTGAGGCCGCCTGCAGCTTGGGAGCATTCCATCAGGTGATATATGTAGGAGAAGGAATCTCTTCCATTATCGCTCTTTAATTCTGAGAACAAAATACAGTGTGGGGATTTGGGATTAGCACCAGTCGAGCTCAGTAGTGTTACAGAAGCTACTTTGAGGTACACCTGAAAGCCCTAAAATGTCTACTCTAATCCTTAGCTAGATAGGGATAATTAAAATAATTGTTCGAAGTGTTGCTAATCTTGAGAATTTACAAAGGAGTTATCTGAGCAGGATTTTGAGCTAATGCGACACTGTTGGAGCTGTTAAACTTGAATGTAGTTGTTACTTAGTACGTACTTTTGCTTGCTTTTGGGGACCTGCCAAAGTAAGTTCCCAGGCAAAGAAATGCTGCTCCGGAGTGACTAGGGAGCAGGATAGCCATGCATTTCAATAAATCAGTAGCTTTTCGGAACATCCCCTCGTGAAGATGAGTACTGACTGAGTTCTATACCTGAGAATTTTTTTTCTATGCTTTAGCAACCAAAATGTTTCATTCTTATAGTGAATCTGATAGTAAACTTGTTTATTTGCGCAAGTTAAAGAGGACAGTAGTTCTATTATTACAGTTTGGGTTACTTGGCCTTGACAGTGTCCCTTTGATTTACACAGGAGTCTCAGTTCAGGACCAGCATGTTTGATTATTGCAACACATGGTTAGTAACACATCCTGCTGGTGAGAGGCCCCTTGGTAGAAGACCATATGTGTTACAGAGGAAGTGCACTTCAGTTCCTTCATTGATTGTCTTGCTGTTTACTGTAACTAGGGAACGTATGAACTTTCAGTAGAAATATTTCAATTTTGCTGTTTATACATCAAATCCAGGAATTAGCTTGATGAAGTTTCAAGAAAACGGAGACATCGTCTTTTATGTGCTGCTGTTAGAAGTGCAGCAAAGTCAGTTTGGCACTAGGAAGACGGAGTTTGGGGGAGGCAGCTAGGATGAAATCATCACGTTCCTGAGTGTTCTCTTAATTTAATTTTTTTAAAAAAAATCCACAAGATAATCTAGTCACTTACTTGACCTGAATCTTCATCGCTTAAGAAAGTTGAGAAAGGCATTATTATCCAAAGGTGTAGATACTAAACACCCAGTATTTCAATTAAACTTTAGTGCATTAGGTGAGAGTACTGAGTGTTGTCAAATTAAAGGATAACTGGTCTTTCATTAAACTCCTTCATGTCCTTTTCACCTCTTTTATCAATTCAGAATAACATGGACAGGAAATACTACAGTATTTGCGCTTTGATGTAAGATGTCCTGTGTACTATTTTCAAAACACTTTAAGAATATGAGTTGTTAAATAGAAACAATATCATCAGTGAATCCCTATCTTTGACAGGCTGGCAACTGCAGTTGGTATCTTAAGATGTGATTAATTTGGCAATTTTTGTCACTATTTTATTTTACATATATATACGTGCACATATTTAGAAATGTTTTATGTGCATAAAACCTGCTGCAGTCTGGGCAAATTGACTGTTCAGAGGAAACCTAGGAAAGAAAGTTGAGCTTTCTGAGATATTTCATAAATATTTTAAGAATACATAAGCATTGGACACTTCTAAAAATCTGCCAAGGCACTTAACTGGTATGTCCAAGTCCCAGAATCCTTTGTAGATCTCTGTCCTTTAATTCCCAGCAGCTCTACTGCCTACACCCGCAGTACTTGGAACATCTTCCTAAGTACTGCATTAACTGTAAGAGATGGTGAGAATTTTTGCCTTGTCCCAAGAGGTAGCAGGAGGTAACAGCTAGTTTGCATATACTGCTGCTGTCTTTGTAACATCAGAAATAAAAATCTTTCAGTTGTTGCTGTGAAAAATTTAGAAATCATTTACATGTCGTTCTGTGAAAGCTGTAGTTGATAGAGAAAAAAATTTTTTGGAAGTTTTAGGAGAAATGAAAGGGACGCAGTTAATTTGTTTTAGAAGAACAGTAATTGCAAAACAGTCTGTGCAGTCCTGAACATAATTTGCAGCTACATCTCACGCAGGGGAAGAGGTGCTTGGCTCCTCTTTTTTCCCTCTGATCAGTTTCCATGCCTCTGAAGTAGCCAGAATAGGATGTGAAGCCAAGCAATTCAGGGATGGGCTGTGATGCTGCTTTTACTGACATCAACGATGTGCTTGTGCCTGATCCAGATCTCTGCTGTTCGGTAGTTTATCGTCAGTGCCTTGGTATTCAAGAAAACCGTGTAGTGGCATTCCATGGCAGCCAAGCAGCATGGAACACTTCATGCAGTGAGCTGTTATTCAACTGCAGATGACTTAATTAAGCATTTTCATTTAGAAAATGAACATAGTACATCTCAGTTGCATTTAAAGGAAATACTACCCCAGTGAGCCATAATGGAAAATGAAGTCAGTGAGATCTGGAGCCAGAATATCTAATTTTAATCAGAACTTGTTGTGAAGCAGCTTTGATAGCATCTACGGTTGACATCAAGTTCTCTAACTGGGCAGAGATCAGTGATGGTGAGGGATGCTTCACTGTAATAACAGGCATCCAGCAGGTTGTTTTTCAAGACTTCATTGTACAGCAAAGAGTATGAGGCTATTCCAATTTTAAGCTTATTTTTTCTTTGCCTCCTCCTACCCTGCTCATAATCTATTTTAGCTCTTTCTGCTTGCCATTTACTTTCAGGCAAGAGTACTTAGAAGAGAGATGAAGTAGTTAACTGCAGTTTCGGTATGCATTGAATCACAGAATCATTTAGGTTGGAAAAGACTGTTGAGATCAAGCCCAACCATTAACCCAGCACTGCCAAGTCTGTCACTAAACCATGTCCCCAAGCACCACATCTACGCATTGAAAAATTAAAAAACACCTCAAGGAATGGTGATTCCACCACCTCCCTGGGCAGCCTGTTCCAATGTTTGACCACCCTTTCAGTGGAGAACTTTTTCCTACTATCCAATCTGAACCTCCCCTGGCATAGCTTGAAGCTGTTTCCTCTTGTCCTGTCACTTGTTATCTGGGAGAAGGGACCGACCCCCCCCTGCCTGCAGCCTCCCCTCAGGGAGCTGTAGAGAGCAGTAAGGTCCCCCCTGAGTCTTCTCCAAACTAAACAAGCTTATATCCTCATAAGACTTGTGTTCCAGAGCCTTCAGCAGCTTCATTGCCCTTCCCTGGACACGCTCCAGCACCTCAACATCCCTCTTGCAGTGAGGGGCCCAAGCTGCACACAGTGTTTGAGGTGCAGCCTCACCAGTGCTGAGCACAGGGGGACAATCGCTTCCCTTGTCCTGCTGACCATGCTATTTTGAATACAAGCCAGGATGCTGTTGGCCTTCTTGGCCACCTGGTCACACTGCTGGCTTATGTTCGGTCAGCTGTTGACCACCACCCCCAGGTCCTTTCCCACTGGGCAGCTTTCCAGCCGCTCTTCCCCAGGCCTGTAGCGCTGTGTGGGGCTGATGTGACCCCAGTGCGCGGGACCCAGCACTTCTTGTTGAACCTCATACAGCTGGCCTTGGCCCATCAGTCCAGTCTGCCCAGATCCCTCTCCAGAGCCTTCCTGCCCTCAAGGAGATCAACACCTCCCCCCAACTTGGTGTCATCTGCAAACTCACTGAGGGTGCACTCATATCCTCTTGTCAAGTTCATTGATAAAGACATTAAACAGGACCATCCCCAGCACGGAGCCCTGGGGAACACCACTTGTGACCAGTCATCAGTGGTTGTAACTCCACTCACCACCACTCTCCTGGCTCGGCCACCCAGCCAGCTTTTGATCCAGGGTAGAGTGCACCTGCCCAAGCCATGAGCAGCCAGTTTCTTTGGGACAACACTGTGGGAGACTGTGCCAAAGGCTACTAAAGTCCAGGTAGACAAAAAGTTGGGGCAGGGGTTTCAGGATGGTCATACATTCTGGTTTTTCCAAAGTTAAACTTCCAAGGGGTGGTCTTTTTAACTTCAGTGTTCAGAATCCCTGATCCATACATGGCTCTTTCTAATCTAGCAAAGTATCCTCTAGGTAATGCTGCCTCTCTTAAGATGATACTGCACTGGAACCATGCTTCAGTAGCTTCTGTTTTCAGGTGTTAATTATGCTAGCTGGAAAGGGAAGCTGGGTCTTAAAACTAACAAACCAGAGAAAGGAACATGGCATCAGTTTTGGTCACTACCAAAAGCCTCCTGAGCTTTCTGTAAAATATTTATTCTTTCTGTTATCCATGTTATGCCAAAATGTAGCTTCCATCCCTGCCCATGACACGTTTTCTATTGAGGCCATCACTGCTGTGAAAAGTCATGTCCCCTATTTTCAGTAGAACGTGGCCTCAGCTGGGACCTCTGGCTGTTACTGTTTGTTGCACAGGTTTGGCAATCTCTCCTGGGGGATACGCCAAAAAGCAGTTTCCTTTTCTGAAATTAAAGGGCAGCTAGCTATACATACAGAAAGTCAGCTGGAAGGTACTCCCTTTTCAAACGTGAAATGTTGTTGATCAGTTAGTTGGTGATGTTACTTGCATTTGTAAGGAATAGATTTTCATCCCATGAGGACTTGAAATTCAGCAGGATCTGGGAGCATTGCATCTTTCAAAGTGCATCTCAGCTTCTCTGCATGACCCTTTTACTCTTTGAAAATGCTGTTCAAAATCTTGACTATATATTTTTTTCTGTACCCATGCTGCAAGCTGCCGAGCTTTATCATAGAAAAAGGAAGTAGTAGTTACCAGTTAACATTAAGAATATGCTTTTCTTTTTCTTTTCAGGGAGAAAAAGTTCTACTGGCATTTGAAGCTCATATTTCCTCACTGTCATGCTGAATACACTTTAAAAGGGTACAGTGCTTGAAAAACAGATTTTTATGAAGTTTAAATTAGTTGCCGAAACTGAACTGCAGAATATTTTTATCAGTTCTTACCTGTTTCTTTTATACAAGATAAATATTATTTTTAGTCTTAATTAAAAGTGCATTTAAATTGAAAAAAATACTTTTTTCAAGAAATTGTGTGGTCCTTTCCTCTTTGAAAGCTAGCAGGCTTTTCAAATCAGTCAAAACGTTTGACTGCTAGTCCTTTTCTCTATGTAAACAGAGCAGCCTGAATATTTGTGATAGTGATATCCCATGCACCTAACATACTCTGTTCTCATGGAGCAGAGGTTCAGCAAGATTTGCCATCCCTCTTCGCCTGTTCACTGGCATTGACCTTTACATAGGATCAAGGGTTGCATCGTTTGCTTTGTAGGAAGGCCCACGAGCACAGTTTGCAAAGGCCAAAAAATAAGCTTTTCTTGACAAATCTTTCTCCTTTTTTTCCTAGCCTGAAGGAGGATGAGAAGTGTGCCCTTGTCTGCTTCTAGGACTGTAGGAACAGCATGTTTCTGCTGCAGGGTTAGAAACTAAAGATATGCATCTGTTTACTCCTTGTATATGCCAGTGAAGTCCCAGGGCTGAAATTAAGATAAAGCTGTCAATTATCTGTGCTATATTGATACACATTTACAGTCCTCCCATAAACTACTCAGTTGTGCCACTATAGCATGCAAATGTATAGCTTCCTCCAATGACTTACCAATAAGAGATTTTCATGTACACAATGAACCATGTCTTATGTGATTGATTTTTATCTTTGGTGAAAGGGTGCCTGATGATAAAACGCTCGCTGATATCCTTAAGCCATACATTGATCCAGTGGAGTCAGATCCTGTAGTTTGTCAAAGGTGTGTATTTAATAACTTTTCTGCCTAGTTCATCTAACGCACTAATAAAAAGAAGGGAAAGGTTCTGAATAAATGGCTTAAACTAGCTGCACTTTCAGCATGCAGAGCTGAGTTCCCAGTCAGCAGTACGTCTTTAATTCCTGTGATGAAAACCATCCTAACATTCACCAACCAACTAACGCTGGAATGCAGCCACCAAATTGAAACCAGGAAAAGATTAAGAAATTGACTTGTGGCGTAAAGATCAAATAAAGCAACTGTAATTCTAAAAAATGTAGCCATAATTAACCTCAGTGGGGGTGACAGTGAACCTTTTCTGTAGAGTAATTAGAAAAACATACTAGTAATTATAGCCCTCATTTATAAGAAATACTTAGTATGTGGCAAATTATTGTCTTTATGAAGAAATATATACTTGTGGCTCTTAGCATGCAAAAGATACCCATTTTTTGACTGATGATAGGAAGAAGAGTCCATTGTACATCACTGTTTCTTCATCTCTGTTGCATACTCTTTTTTTTTTTCTTTTTTTTTTTTTTTTTCCAGATTAAAAATCTATACAGTGGCTCCTCAGTCAGATGTACAAATTTTAATGAAAATTGAAAACAGGAAACAGAACTCTGTCAGGTAAGGTGGTTCTTCAGTTTGTGTGTTTATTAATTAAAAATAGCAAAAGGAAACAGTACATTTCTTAGTTTTCAGTATTATAAATTGAGATCATATAATCCCATGGATTAAACTTCAGTGAGTAATTGCCAGCTATCTTGAAAATTATTTGGAAAAAATGGTATTTCTTTGTCTTTTAATATATCAGTACTGAAATTTCTGTGTGATTACCGAGTAGTAAATGCAGCGGACTCATACTCGGACAATTTAAGAAGCTAGGGTGCTCACAGCTACATTGGTGGAATAGTGAGTGCGCCTGTACCTGAGCTGCTTCAGCAGCAGTCTGCACGTGTAGTAATGTCTGCAGCAAAGACAGATTTGTGTTAAAAAGTTGAATTACTGTGTTGACCAGCAGAAATGTAGATGTCCATTCTTTTCTGCAGGTTCCTCTGTGGATATGTTAACCCTCCCCAAGAGAGTTAAGTGATGGTTGAGGAGAGCTGTCGTTTTAAATCACTGCAGCAAAAATTATGTGCTTATCAGCATCCCATCACAGCCTTTGAAATAGCACATTTTTCTCAAAGTTACTAGCTCATCACTCTTCGTGTTACCATATTTCTGGGTGTGGGCTTTTAAGTTTCCAGAATTCAGACTTGTGCAGAATTGTTTTCTTTGTTTCCAGAACAGGCAGTAATCTTGAACTGCAAAATTAAACTTTTAAGAAATAATTTTTGTTGGTATAAATACCATTTTGAACACTCCACCCTGTTGTCATTGTTACTGAAAAGGAAATGTATCAGCTTAATATCATAGCTTATTGTGGTTGACCAGTGGTTCCTATTTAGGGTTCTTAAAGTACATTCTTTTCTTCAGATGTACCAAATGTAAATAATATGCTTCCCTAAAGCATGGTATATTATTTCTAAGGGGGGAAAAAAAGGTATATCAAAAGAATTTTAGTTGTAACTGAGCTTGCTGTTTGTACTGTATTTTTCCCCAGCACTATCAAAAATGTGTAACATACTTTGAAATTCAAGTCCAAACTTTTCATCATTCTTTGAAATATGGCTGTAACGTTTGCCATCAGAGTTGTCTAGCTAGAAGCCTGTTGTTTTTAAGTGAAATTGAGGATTTCAGAGCTGTGGTTCATATATGCAGGGAGAAGGCACAAAAGGTCAAAACTTGGTTAGAGTTGAAACTGGCCAGTGTTGTTTCATGTAACAAGAAGGGCTTTTTAAAGTATGTTAATAGCAAGAGGAAGTCTAAAGAAAACATTGAACCAGTACTTGTTGAAGATGGTCGTATGACTAATGCGGATGAAGAAAAAATGGAGGCATTCAATGCGGTTTTTTGCCTCGGTCTTTAATAATATTTATAGACCTTGGGCTGCCTGGTCCTCTGAGTCAGAGGACTATGGGTGTGGGAACAGTGACTTTCCATTTGTGGACACTGAAATTGTAAAGGACCAGCTGTATCAGCTGAATGTTCGCAGGTCCATGGGGCCTGAGGCGATTCATCCCGGAGTACTGAAGGAGTTAGCAGATGTTGTGGCAGGACCCTTCTCGATCATCTGCCAAAGGTCTGGGGGGAGTGGTGGTGTAACCCAGCAGGCAGCTGAACACCACACAGCCGCTGACAGACTCCCCCCTCCCCTGCCTGGTGGGGTAGGGGAGAGCATCAGGGCGGAAAAAGTAGAATTTGTGGGTTGAGATAAAGAGAGTTTAATAGGACAGAAAAGGAAGTGAAAATAATAATAACAATAAAAGAATTAGAATATACAAAACAATTGATGCACAGTGCAGCTGCTCACCACCCGCTGACCGATGCCCAGCCAGTCCCCGAGCAGCAGCCCCCGGCCAGCTTTCCCCCCAGTTTATATACCGAGCATGACGACATACGGTATGGGATATCCCTGTGGCCAGTTTGGGGCAGCTGTCCTGGCTGCATCTCCTCCTGGCTTCTTGTGCCCCCAGCCTGCTTGCTGGTGGGGTGGGAAGCTGAAAAGTCCTTGACTTAGTGTCAGCACTGTTTAGCAGCTAAAACATCGGTGTGCTACCAACGTTATTCTCATCCTATATCCAAAACACAGCACTATACCAGCTACTAGGAAGAAAACTTATCCCAGCTGAAACCAGGACGCTGGAAGCTAGCCAGTGTTACTCCAGTTTATAAGGTCATGAGGGAAGACTCAGGGAATTACAGACCTGTCAGTCTAACCTCGGTGCCTGAAAAACTATGGAGAAGATTTTACTGAGTAACTATTAAAAGTTATTTAAAGACTAATGCAATGGTTCACAAAGAGAAAGTCCTGTTTAGCTAATTTGACACCCTTCTATAATAAGGTCACCCACCTAGTGGATGAAGGAAAGGCAATGGATTTAATTTTTCTGGATTTTACTAAGGCTTTTGGTACTGTCCCTCACAGCATCGTTCTGGACAGGTTGTCCAGCTGTGGGGTGAGCAGGTTCATGGTTTGCTGGGTGAAGAACTGGCTGAAGGGCAGAGCTCAGGGTTGTAGTGAATGGGGCTACGTTTGGCTGGTGACCGGTCACCAGCAGTGTTCCTCAGGGCTCAATTCGAGGGCCAGTTCTGTTCAACGTATTTATCAATGGTTTGGATGCAGGAGTTGGAACGCACCATTTTAGCAGATTTGCTGATGATAGCGAACTGGGAGGTGCTCTTGACTCTCTTGAAGGACAAGAGGGCTTGCAGAGGGATCTAGAGAGATTGGAGCACTGGCCTATAATTAATGGGATGAATTAACAAGTCAAAATGCCAGATTCTGCACCTAGGATGGAGTAATGCTGGGCACAAGTATAAATTGGGAGGGGAGTGGCTGGAGAGCAGCCTGCAGAAGGGGATCTGAGGGTGCTGGTCAACAGCCGGCTCAGTAGGAGACAGCAGCGTGCCCTGGCAGCCAAGAGACAAACCGGATCCTGGGGTACATCAAACACAGCATAACCAGCCGGTCAAAAGGAGTGGTTATCCCTCTGTGTTCAGCGCTGGTGTGGCCTTACCTGGAACACCGTGTGCAGTTGAGTCCCCTAATTTAAGAAGGGTGTAACGGTCCTTGAATGCATCCAGTGGAGGGCAGGAGAGCTGGTGAAAGGGCTGGAGGGCATGTCCTGTGAGGAGTGGCTGAGGGCTTTGGGTTTGTCTAGTTTGGAGAAGAGTAGGCTGAGGAGTGACCTCGCTGCTCTCTGCAGCTTCCCGAGGAGGGGAAATGGAGAGGGAGGTGCTGGTCTCTTCTCCCTGGTATCCAGCAATAGGACATGTGGGAATGGTTCAAAGCTGTGCCAGGGGAGGTTTAGACTGAACACTAGCAAGCGCTTCTTCACCAAGAGGGTGGTCAAAGACTGGAACAGGCTTCCTAGAGAGGTGGTCAGCGCCCCAAGCCTGTCAGTGTTTAAGAGGCATTTGGACAATGCCTGTAATACCATGCTCGGAATTGGTCAGGCAGTTGGACTAGATGATCATTGTAGGTCCCTTCCAACTGAAACAGTCTAGCCTGTTCCTGGACCCCTGGGCAGAAAGTATGGGTGGAAGTCCCAGGGGAGGCTGGTCCAGGTAATTAAGACCTGCTGGTGTTCCCTGCCTCTGGCAGCAGGGATTAAACAGACATTTATGCAGATTTCTAAAAGACAGATGTCTGGAGTGATTCCCATTTAGTTTAAAAATTGTCAGATTCTGGGTGTTCAGGGGGGAAATGTAGAAATGCTGGTATTGTGAAATACCCTGGGAAGCTAATTGCAGAGGCACCTGCACAGATGAAGTTTTCTCAGTTCGCAGGCCGTCTTTCTGCTGTATTTCCCAGTGCCTCATGAAGGGCTATTCAATACCAGCGCTTTGTTGTGCTGGTGTTGTATGTGCTGTTGCACCCAAGTAAAGAAGCCCTTCTAGAGCTCAGCTCTGGGAAGCAACATCAGAAACAATTTCCCATTTTTAAAATATTTTTAGCAGACTTGTCTGCATGAGCAGACTGTTGATGTGGTATCTAGGACATGTTCCAAGAGTGTGAACAACCTCTATCCCCTTCTCAAGTAATTAGCTGAAGTTAATGCAGCAAAACCTGGAAATGCATTCTGTTACGTTACTGTCATACATCTTCTTGCAGTGCGTGATTGGAAAGGCTGCATTCGAGCAATGATCTTGAATAGTCATTCATATAAATTACTGTATTTTTAAAATAAACAGATGGGGTTTTCCCTGGTGTTTCAGTGCTTGCGTTTTTCACATTTCCTTTTTTAGAAAAGAAGGAAAATTGGATTTTATAATAGCAGGTAAAGTTCGCCTTTGAATCTTTTGAAGTAGAGTGTGTAAATTGCATAGTCGGCTTGGGAAAGAAACCAGTTTAGTATCAGAGTGGACTGTCTCTTGTGCTCATCAGTTTCTTTTGTTACTTAACCATTTTCCTCTTCTGAAATCTGAACGTTTCCTTAGCTCACAGATCTGTTGAGAGAGAATTCTTTTTCATTAAGTTAAATTACCTTAAATAGCCTTAAGTTTGAGCCTCATCTGTATTCCCTGAATCAGCTGCGTTGGTTGGTATTAAAGTCACAGTAATTGGTTTGTATCCCACTTACTGAATGTAAAGTTTAAAGTTTAAAAAGAACTGTAGAAAGTTAAAATAGAAAAGTGTTTTGACTTGGGAAATGCAATTCCTCACTTGAAGTTATGTGAATCTGTTCAATTAAGTTGGTGGAGCAGGCCCAGCTGTGGCAGTGCAGGCAGGTCAAGGAAGCAGCATATTGAAAGAAAATTCCTCTTCTGAAAGGAAAGAACAAAGTTTGTTTGCAGTGGTGGGACTGCTGTGTCAGCAGAAAAGCATCTTCTGTCGACATAAGCTGTCTCACTGCCAGCAGGCGCTCTCAGCGCGGTTATGCCAGCATAGTTCTTGTGACAAAGGCTCTATGAGGGAATTTAAATTTTTACTGTAGTTGCATTACAGTTAAGGAAGAGAGAATTTATTTCTGTTTCTTCTCCTTTTGGCTCCCCTCCAGTTAAATTAATTTGAGGTTTATTGCTCTCATTCTATAAGTCAGTACCTGGAATTGTAGTGGAAGTACTTCCCATGGACTGGCTTGCTGTTTAGTGGTGCTCAGTGTGCCACAGAAGCTGAGCACAGACAGAGCTCTCTCACATTTCTTTATCCGCGTTCCTTTAACAGTGGGGAGCTGTTAACTGCTGTTTTGTGTAGCCTTGAGTGCCACTGTCAGCTCAGAGTAATCTGTCAGCCTGTGCCACCTCATTCTGCACAGCTTTAGTCTGTATGTTCCTATATGGCAGAATCCTCTTCCACCACTGTGAGCGCCTGGAGGAGTAGGATTGGTGTAGCCTCCTAATGCATGCAAATCTACATGAATGTTGTGTTATCCAAAGCTTCCCCCCGTGCCCACCGGAAAAATTCCTTCTCCACAAGCACTAGATAACAGAATCGGATGTTGGTTTTAGGCTTAGCGGAACCTTTTGAAAAAAAATACTTCTCGTAGTTACAATTACGTATTATTGAGGAAGTGCAATAGTGTTTCAGAGAACATCTAAGCAGGATTGTTATGGATTATAAAATGTTAGTCTTCTAGTTTTAAGATAAGTATGCTACAGAAGGATTTCAGTATTTCCTGCAATTGTTTTTGAAACAGGAGTTTGTGGTTTGGTTTTGGCTGTTTTCTATGTTTCACAGCAAATGGCCCTTTTAGTTTGAAAGTCCTTTGCAGAATGCTTTAAATTTTTGGGGGTTTTCTTTTTTTCTTTCTCCAGAAATATAAATTAGCCATGTAGTACAGATTGCTGCTTCCTCACTGGAGTTCTGCAGAACTTAAGCAAGCAGCTGGGTAAATTCAGTCATGGGCAGGTATCATGGATAGCTGCCAGACCACATGGTGCTTGCTTTCTTCTTGCTAGGTGCCTTTTATCATCAGTGATGACAGTTCTTAGAGAACTTTATGATAAGTTCTTATTTCAGTCTTCTTTAAAACCAGCTTGTAAGAATTGCATTCAGCATTAATTGGCAGCACTCCACAATTACTTTGAGTAACCTAAAGCATGACCTCTCCTCGTGTCCTTTCCTCCCTACCAGTCATCTAGCGCTCTGTAACTCTGTAACTGTTACACCAGTTAATCTTTTCATTAACTGCCCTTATTTATAAAGAATCTTATAAAGGAGGGTTTGAAAAAATGAGTGTTACACAACCCTCTCCTTCCTTTAAAACCTTGGTTTGGAAAAAATCTGCGTTTGAATGGGTTATAATAGTTTTCCATTTGGTGTTGCTTGCCTCTGTCACCTGTTATGCAATGTTTAGTTGGTGGTTGGTGTCCATTCTCTCCTCGACTGTAACTATTCCAAGAAAGGTTTAACTGCTGCCTCTTGGATGATTTTCACAGTCCACATTCTTTTATAAAGTAGTCTTTTCTTTCTTCAGGATAAATTAGTGTCCTGACTATCTTCAGATCCTTTATTTGGGATGCCTTCAAAGTGACTTCATATGGTAGGAGTATTGCTTTTTCCACTAAGGAAAGGAAAGATGCAACTGCCAAATTATACAGTCTGGTTTGGGAAATACACCTTCTTATTTTCTTATGAATTGCCTTATTAGGCTTTCTGTAACAAAAAAAAAAATCAAACCACCACCCCAAAAAAAACGGAATTCCTAAATCCAATGGACCCTTGATATTTGTTACAAGTAAGTACAGATATTTAATGAAAAAGTTATTTATTCATCCTTATTGTATAAGACTATCCTATTTCTAGAAGAGAAATAACTGCAACAGACTTGGTTTACAGTAGATATTTTAATCTGAGACACAATTAATAAAATAAATCTTAATGAGGTTAAGACCCACCGGTGGAATATCTCTTTTACTGGATTCAGTAGCATTTTGCATGATTCTAGTTTAGATAGTTGCCTGTCTTTAATCACGTGCATTTAGTTTAATAAATTACAAAATAATGCTTTCTTAAACATCAATGTTAAGTCTTCTATATCTAAGTTTTCTTTTTTGCCTGTTAGTATATTCAGAATGGCATGTGAACACTGTTTCAGAATAAGTTGTTGTAGAAGGCTTCGGAATTTGAAGTATCGGTAGGCACTGACAGAATATTTAGCTGCTTGGAAAATATAGTCTAGTTGGCCTTAAAAACTTTGTAAAGCCCACTGCTTTCAGTGGGTCATAATCTTCAAGGAGCCAGAGTACAGAGCAATACCAGACTATATCCTGTAGCTTTCCTGTTGTAACACTGCCACATCATACAAGGATGTGTATAGAATCAATTCTAGCACTGTTTTTTATATCAGCAGTACTGGTGCAGCTCACGCTTCAATTACATAGAAAGCCAAAAATATCACAAACATTTTTATACCAGTTCCAACGTCAAGGGGCTTCTTAGTCTCTGTGGTGACATTGGCTGGTGCACACGAGAATACTGGCATGTTTGCCACTTAATTTTTGTGGACCACAAAGAAAATCTGCTAAACGAGTATCAGAGGTTCTTCTCTACTAAACGGTATTGCTTTATGGTGGTGAACACTTGTTTTGCTTTAACTAATTCAATGCAGTTACTTCCCAGAAGGCTGGATGATGTTAGTAATTTTGGAGCACTTCCCTGTCTCAAGATCAGCTGGCAGAAATGAGAGTTATTTCCTTGGATGACTTGAGTTCTGTGCTCAAAGAGAATTTTCTTTTGTAGTCAATTGTTTTTAAATAACTAAGGGTTAGATCACGTTAGTAGGTCACAGTAGTCCCAGTAATAGATTTAGGAAGATGAAGTTTTTTTGCTTTAGTATGTGCAAATATGCCAGTGACTTTTAGCGAATAGTCTTAGAATTCAGAGAGTAATATAAGTGTAATGGAACCAAATCTTTTTTAAAATAGTATTTATATTGGATTATTTATTTTCCTGTCACTGAAAATCTATATTAGATATAGATCACTGTTTTGTCAGTGATGTTAAGGTTATAAAACTCTTACATTTAAATACGTTGCAGATAGCCTCAAATGTTGATAGTGTTAGTGCTTTCCTTAATTTTTCATACTGTCCTCCTAGGGCACTTCTTTCTGCGTTATCATTTGTGAGTAACTTCAGGTAAAAACAACAGAGCTTACAGTCTTTGCTTTCTGCTTTCCATACATGACTCGGTTGCCTTAAAAAGGCACTGCTCTTTGTGTTGTGCATGGATCAGTTCTTTTTATCATCACATTACAACCTCATTTCAAAAATACTACTTCATCTAGCAAAACAAATGTACTAGAATTAGCACGTTTCAACCATTATTTCCTCAGCATTTTCTGCAAACGCTGGAGATTGTGGGGTGGGTTTATTTAAGGTTCTCTAGTCTTACTTAAGGAAGCAATTTCTTTTCGCATTTGTGTAGTACATGGTATACATGAGACAGGAATTAAGGACACAAATCCCTGGCTGAACTGCTGGCCTTGGCATGAGCTGGAACGGACCCCAAGCTGGCTTTAACCAATGCCAGCAGAAGATTGACAGTCGAATTCACTACTCCTCTCTAGCTTGCAGCAGCTGGCACAAAAGCAGCTCTGCCAGCTTTACAAAAGCAGGGAACTAGCTTACAATAGTCATTCTTCCCTGCACAACTGTAGTCAGGCTCTGGCAACTTTGTACTGTTCAAGGGGAAATAGAATTTGGTCGGTAGTCTGTTTCTTAAACACAGCACTCCTGTGTATTAATACTTGCCGCTGTTTTTTTCCCAGAGTGTTGAGTTTTGTTGCGCGGACTTTTTTAATTAAAACTTCAGTATTTTTTACTGAATACTTTGTTACGTTTTGTTGTAGGTCATTTAAGGCTTTCTAGTTTTGTAACTGCAGCCATTTCAGTGTCATTTTTCACGTACTCCTCCTTTATCTGAGCATCCGTCTCCCTGCTGACAAAAGCGATGCAGAGCAACAGATGCCAGGATACGTAGATTTTACTGTAAAAAATAGTCACTTTTCCTTCCTATCTACTTACGTTTTTTATTGGAATCCTGTATTACACAACATAGAAGGAAAGCAGAAAACTAGTCGTGGTAGGTATAAGAAATATGTATGGTCTGAATCTGTAGCATGCATAGCTAAATGTTTGTGGTGCCTGACTACTGCTTGACCTTTGAGAAGATTTTTGGGATGATTAAAAAAAAATACCAGAATTTGTACATCTTACTATCTTGAGCAATCATTCATTATTTTTTTTCCTTGAAAGGGATTCCTTTATGAACCAGTAGGCGCCTGTTTTTTGAAGTAACAATCCAACATTTTGTAACACATGCTGAATTCTTTTGGATGAACTGTTTTATAATTAATGGTATTGCATTAGGTTTTCTGGAGCGTCCCAGCTAGAGAGTTGCTGACTGAGACATCTGTTGCACAAAGATTTATTTGAAATTACAGCATCCGCTCTAAAATTCTACTGTCTACGTTGCAGCAAGTTTGATCCAGACCACTTATGGAAGAGGAACCCGTAAGTGAATAGGTGGAGGATGAGATAACAATAGAAGTGTTAGTGTTGGCTTCAGCCAGTGGTTTCTCCTGTCTAGTCATCTAGTGATGTTCTGTAAGCACACAGGCAGACATGAAGACCTTCAGACCCTTCATGCTTGCAAAGCAGGTAGGCGGACCTTGAATTTTATAACATAAATAAAACTACGCAGTAGCCTCTCTTCTGCATCGTAACTGGGCTTGAAGCATGTGAGCAGCCTACCCAGCATGTACAGAGGCAGATTTTTTTCTCCTGGCTCTGAGGAAATGTGCATCTAGGAAAGGCTGTCTCAAGAACAAATCTTGCAGTTTGCTGCAGCTCACCATCTCTAGTAGGGAGCAGAGAGGAACTTACCTGTACGTATGTGCTATACAACATATGCATAGTTTGAAAAATGCCTTCATGGAAGTCCATGTACTGTGTAGCACGCACATATAAGGCAGACTTGAAGGCAGGGACACAGGCCATGAAGTCCAAGAAGAGACTGCAGTTGACAAAAACCTGTTGAATAATCTGTTGCCTCTTGGCTGGGAGAAGGAGCTGGTAGAAATGGGCTGTAGAGCAGAAATAACATACAGTCCATTTGTCCTATTCCAGTCTAGCATGAGTGTTGTGTGACATGTATTGAGGGGTTTAATTCAACTGTATCTGCCTGGGTTGTTGTTAAGTGTTTTTCTGAAGGAAGAAGAGGATTTGCTGCTAGTTTATTGGAAGAAAAAGACACAGTGAGATGCTGACTTAAAGTTATCAGAGTTTCTCAATTTGGGGGGCCAGGCAGCATGGGAAGGCTGGAGTTAAGAGGCTTCTAGAAGCAAAGATACAAACTCCTTCATGGGCAGTTGAAGTGATAGGCTGAATTTGGAAGCTGCAGCGCTGTGAACCATGGTAGCATAGGCATCAGCATTCTCAGAAAGGCGTAGTAGAGTAGAACCTCTTTATGTTCCAGTCAGGAAGGAGAAAACCTGTTATTTCCTGCTGATGCTGCCAAGGGGGAATCCCTCTGTTTTTTCTCTTTCTTGACAGAAATGAGCTAGGGCTGATTGTTTCAACCTTGCCAAGGAAGGAATTGACCTTCCTGCTTGTTTGCCAAGAAAATAATTTGTTTTCTTTATTTCATAGCTTTTCCTTTTCTTTGTAAAGCGTTAGTAACCCCTTAGTGGAAGGTGTATGGCACTGTGATTCCAATGCAAATAAGTATAAATTTGTGGATATGTTTCCACCATGTAGTACAGCATTAGAGGTATTCAGGCTATCTCCATATGAGCTCAGTTTGGAAGTCAGAATTTGCTGTCGAGGGATCCAGAACTACAGAAGTATCAATTCTTCCTGTTCCTGAAATGGAGGTTCATTAGATTAACCCAAGTGTAATAACAAAAGTCTTGCTAATATACAAAGACTGATTTCTCATCAGTTTTGTATTTCTGTTTATTTTATCTGTGCACTGCTTATATGTGTTAAGTTGTCAAATGCAATTTGACCTATTGGTTTTCTGAACTTCATGTATTAGGAGTTTTCCGCTGCATCCTTTGGTATTCCTTGGTACATCCCCCACCTCTAAAATTATTTACAGTAATGTTTCATGAGGCTGTGTAACAGAGTACTGTAATTAATGTAGACTTTGGGCATTTGCTTTTTCTCCATGATCATGCCAGTAATTTATTAATGGTACAAGTTACATATTTTTGCTTCCCTGCATTTTTTGGGAACCACCCACAGCTTTCACTTGTACTAAAGATGCCACTAGTATCTTTTCAGTTTTTGACACTTCAGGTGTTCATCTTCAGTAGTCAACCCACTCTTTTTTTAGTAACTTCTCCCTTGTGAAATTTCGTATTCCCTTTAGGCCTTCTGGCTATCATTAAAACTCATTAGGCTGTTTTGTTTCTTTATCTCAGCCATTCAGTAGCCTTGCAGTATGTCTGCTCTGTACTACTTAAGATTTGTAAACCTTGAGCTTTTGAGCAGTTTGTAAAGCTGCCTGACTTTGCAAAGTAAGTAAATTCCTCTGTGTGTGAAGGACTATTGCCATGATGCTCTTGAATTACAGCATCTTTGCTCACTGCTGGATTTTGTTACTTCTTTTCATTATGTTTTACGAGATGGGGGAAGTATTTGCTTTCTTGAAATTCAGTATCACACTGTATTCTTTGAACCAAATTCTACCAAATCCAAGAAACTTGACGTTTGCTAGTTTCACATTTTCCTTCTGTTTTGTCATACTTTCTCCCATGACTAAAAGATGCTGAATGGTTTGTACTTCATTTGATGTTTAGATCATTATTGTGCATCCTGAATCCTTTCACCACATCACTCTCAATGCTCAGTCCACTAAATTGTTGTGGCAGATGCCTTATCTGCTTTAAGGGTTTTGTCCATCGGTTGATATATTTTTCCATGACTGTCATTAAACAACTTTTGCCGTGTTTTTCTCTCTGTGCAATTGCCTCATTCTCAAGAGGTTTAAACAAGGGCAGCCTTTGTGCTTCTACGGTGGCATACTTGTGGTCTTGCTTATCTCTTCTTTCCATTAACTGTTTTACATATTTTCTGGGATAAAAGTGAAGAAACCATTAAATCTTTCTGGACATTTGGTATTGTGCCAAAAAATTTAGGTGACAACAATTAGTGTTCGTGATGCCTTCACTTGAGTATTAATTTATTTTCTTCCAGGATGTTTTAACTCCCTGGAATATGTTTGTAAGAAGAGGGGGGTTTGTTGTTTTGTGGTTTGGTGTCGTCCCCCCCAGCCATTTTACACTTCAGTTTTCAGCAGTTCTTAGGTTTCTCTAGTGAAAGGGCCTTTTACAGCCAATAAAAGAGAGGAGACCACTGATGGTTACAGCTTGTCTTAATATGGTCTTTGGGGGTTTTTTTGCCAAAATATGGCAAGGAAAAGGAACAGCTTCATGTGTTTTCTTCTTATTTGGAAGTGCCTTTATGTATTCTGTGTATGTAGGTATAGTTAGGAGATGGTGATGATGTCTGAGATGCTTTCCTGGTATGTTGGCAGCTTTTCTTCCTGTGTTTGTTTCTTTGGTTCCTAGCAGGACGTGTGGGCCAAGTGGTTGATAGGAGAAGGTTTCTTGTCCTAATTTTCATTTTTTCAGAAAAAGGACATCTGTGATGGACGTGTTACTTCAGATGGGAATCTGACTTAAAAATTAAGGGGTTCGCCGGGCACCTGGTGTGTGCTGGTGTAGGCTGAGCTGTGCAGGTATCGACAGTAAGGAGGAGAGGGTAGTCAATGTTTGTTGAGGCAAATTATGGAGCTCCTAGACCAGGGGCAAAAAACAGAGACCAGGAGTGGAATTCGGAGCTAGCAGGTTTTAAAATATTTAAGTGTGTAATATTTTGTCATTGTATTATAATTTTATATATAATATATTAATTAATATTACAATATTAAAATGTGTAAACTGTAGTACAATTTTTTTTTCGTATTAAAATATTAACTTGAACTGGGTTCCCATCCCCCTTCCTTAAAAAGAGTGTTCCAGCAGAGTGGTCTTTCATATTGTTCAGCCGTTGATAAGAATTAATTACAAAGGAAGTGTTATGGCAAGTCATTTCCTTTTTTTGTTCCTAAGGTCGCTGCTTTTTCACTCGTTGAATTTTCTAGTTCTTTTTCACACATATGGACTAACAAAATTCACTGCGTTCCAGATTTTTGGAATATCAGTTCTAGTGATAAATTAAATATAAAAGTTGTGTGTTATTTCAGTACGTTGTGTTTTCTGCTATATAACTTTCCTTTCATAGCTAATTCAAGAGTGCATTTCACTACTTCCATGTTCACCAAATCATAACCACACGAAGAGGTTATTCACAACTTAGGAATGAGAGTCCATCTGTTAGTTATTATCTTTGCTGTGCTGCAGCACTTCGGAACGAGTGCTTGGGAGAGGCTTTTAAATGCTGCACCCAGTCTTTGGGCGCTTCTAGGCAGATGAAGATACCTAGGAAATTCACCCTCTTTTTTTTTGGGGGGGGGGGGGGGGGGGGGGCGGGCAGGAGTACATCTTTGTTCTTCCCATAAGTTAGCAGAAGTTTGGTTGTGGATTTTTGGGACTAGACCCAAAATAGATAACGTGATTTATTGTATCTGAGTTATGCCAAGTAAATACCTCGATGTTTCCACTCAGTTCTAGGAAGAAAAATCATCTATGTTTAAAATATGCGCAATAGTTTTAGTTGATCTCTGTCACAGGAAAATTGTGTCATTATACAAGTATGAATTTTAGTAATATTTACAATTATTTAGATGCTTAAAACGTGTTTGTTCTCTTTTCAGCATCTGCAAGACTGAAATAAAAATTAACATGGTTGTGATTTATCTTTAATTCCAGATGGCAGGTTTTTTCTTTATTAAAATGAAAGTTCCTGTAGATGACATTCAGGAAAACCTGATCAGCAGGGAATTTCCTGCTGTCTGAATCCATGGAGACAAGTTACGCCACTGCGATGATAGCCATGGGCTCCATTTGAGGGGAGCGTGTTGTGATGCAGTGACCTAATATAGCATTCCTGCCTGTGGGAGACAGATTAGGAGACTGAATTGTTGAATTCCTGGAAGGTGGTAGAATAACTATAGATAGTGAAACTCGCCTTCACAGAAACTTATAGATGCTATCAGAAGTGCAGAGCCACATTAATTTCAGCGTTTTGTGAGAGGTAACGAAGCCATTCATAGAGCAAATGTAATAGTCATATGGGAACTGATGTGGGCTTGCTGAATCTTGTCAAATTTTCTCAATTGTCACAATTTTTATAGGTTTTTAAACTGCCTGCTGGCAGGCAAAATTTATTTAATTTTTTCCCTTTAAAAAGCAGTTACTGTTTTTTCATTCCAGCTAAAATCAAAAGCTGTTGTCTGCTAAGATTGTCTCTTTGTGGTCCTTATAAATGGAGTTATCTTATCAAGAAGAAATCCAGGTGTATTTCTTGCTTCGTGACAGAGTCATAAAGCCTTGCTTGGGGTGAGAAAAGAGTCAGGAAAGTGTATTAGATGGTGGGTGTTGGACAAGGAGGCTGAGGGAGTGTATGGAAGGGGGAAAGAAAATCTGTGGGAAGTAAATCCCAGGGAGGAAGGAAGATGGAGAGAGCAGAGTGCAAAGAGAAGTCCTGCTGAATACGGGGATCGGGAAGTTGTAGCGCAGACAGTTTGTATGAACTGGGCAGCAGGAGAAAAGAGAAAGCAGGGGCAGGGTTTAAAGGAAAGATGTGAAGATGGGGTATTCAGGCAGTGGTTCTGTCAGGGTGGTCAGTTCATTTGGAGCCAGGCTTACCTTCAAATCCATCCTGTCATGAGGGGCCACAGGAGCTTGCTTAGGATGACAGCCTCAGTTAAGTTGGCTCCTGTAACTGGCCCTGGAGCGTGGAAGAGTCCAAGTGAAAGAACAGACATGCTGATTGTCATTCATTTTACTGGATTGTCACTTGAAATGCACAGTGAAGGAAGGGCCTGAAGAAGGTTGCAGCTCTTTATGCGTTCTTACTGAGCAGGCTACTCAGTCCCATTGAAACACAACAAGTAGGTGAAAATGGTGATAAAAGAACATCTGGTAATATCTGATTACCGGGTTCTCCCTGCTCCATCTCCTACCTGTGGTGACACCACTTCCCTGCAAATACATGGGAGGACCTGCATTCCAGTGTTATCCTACATCCTCAGCTCATCGTGGTGAATAATGACTACAGGAAGTTACAAGACTTGTAAAAATGCCATTTCATTTAATTTCATTTTTCTCAAACAGGTCCAGCCTTTTCATAAGTAAAAATTGAAATTGTATGTGTATGTAGGCTTTTGGAAAAGCCTTCTTACTGGGACAGTCTTCTTTTGCCCATAGGTCTGTGTTGTTCACCCTCTGATGTATGACTTCATTCTAGTTCTGGGATAAAATTGGGAAGGTTTTTATCGTGAGTCTTTCAGAGAGAGAACCTGAAAAACCAGTCTTGCTCAGGAGCCATCCAGTATTAGACTTTGGAATTGAGTGATAAGTACTAGTTTTCTTTTGAAATCTTTTAATGTCCACAGTCAAGGAAGAGGTTGGCAGGTGGATTAGCAGATAACCTCTACTTGCACTTGTGTATGAAGTAGGGAATGTGGTAGACGAGGTCTTTTGGATAGCATAGAGAGTAAGAGCAAAGTTTAGAAAAGAGAAGCATCAAGCTCCTTTGTTAGAGTCTCCGTGAAGTTTACAGCCTACATTATGCACTAAAAATTTAGATGTTTTTTCTGTCACTGTCAACCAATAAAATTGCTTTAAAAACGAAGATAAAACTCTGACTCAGTGATCTAACACTTCAGTAACTTACTATCATAAAATAGTTTTAAGTACAAACGTTTTATCTTATGCCAAGCTGGACGCTAAAGATGTTTTGTCTAAAACATGAGATAATGGAAAGTGTATTGTGGCATGTGGATTACTTTAGCCTCTTGGTGGTAAATGTTTGCTTAACCAGAAAAGAATGCGTTGAGGTCCTTGCCAAAGGAAAGGTATTGCCATACTTTGCATTTAGAGTACTGTAAATAAAGCAGTAAATATGTTTCTGTTCATGTGTGTTAATCCACAAGTTATGAATGCATTCATTCAATAAGAAATGTAATATACTGTTATCCCTTTTAAAGGGTTTCGGTAAGAAGAGGTCATAATTACTTTGGGTTGAGAGAAACATGAAACCAAATATTTTCATGATGATTGAAGTTGAATATGAGAGAGAAATAGTTTTTGCTCAAACTAAGTTTCCCTTAAATCTCAAGAATTCAAATCCTGTTTTACCTTCAATATTATTCTTGTGTGCTGACTCCTCTGATGTACTGTTTTTAATCACACATTACTGTAAATCATAAAGTATATAATTTCCTTCACGCATCCAGCGTTGGTTTTGGCAAAAGAAAACCCAACTGTATAATATGTTAATGATCAGAGGAGGCAGAGCAGCTATGGGAAATTCTCCACTTATTGCCTACAGTATATTTTGGTTTTGAACTTCATTTGCCTTTAATTGATACAATAGCTTAGTAGTAATTTAATAATGCTGATTACAGAAAGAATTGCATAACTCAGATTGCAACGTAATAATATCAGAGCATCTGTTGGATGCCACACTTACAGCAAGTGAAAGCAATGGGGTTTCGCTTTCAGAGGGCTTTGAAATGTCCCTTCCTTTCCCCAAAATCCCACGCCCAGGTTTTCAGTTAGAGAGTTGGGAGAGAATGTTACAGTTCTAGGAAACAATTGTGGAGAAGATGCTCACTTTACTGTTTATTACTGTGGCATTATTTGTTCTGTACCTGGCTTCACGGTGAAGAGGAGCCGTTTTCTGGGAAAGGACTGTGCATCTGAGTCATGTGCTTCTTGTAGCACACACATATGTGGGGATTTCTACAGGGTGCTTGCAGGTGGTGCTATAAGAAGCAGAAATTTAATTACACATAAAAGGGATATTGTACCATCGTTTAGAAATTATTGCCTCAATGTTCCGGGTATCAGAGCCCTTACTTGTATAAAAACAGAGTTCTAAGTGCTTCCAGTATACCTTTGCTTTAGTAGTTGTTCAGATTCGCTTTCTATTTTGTCTTGCCAGTTCTTCACTGATAATTCGTAAGTAAATCCATAAGGTGCACTGCTAACTATGTAAATTAAACCTGTAGCGTTAAAGCCCAGAAGTACAACATTGTTATTTTTAATTTAGAATCTAGTTTTGGTAAATATACCCATTTTGATAACCCTATGTCTGTATCTGAAAGATACTCATTAAGAACTCATTTCAGCCCTTAGAGAAATTTGATTCTCCTCTTGTTGTTACGCTTAGATGTTAGGAGGGTTTAAAAAAAACATATGTAGCTGGATAATAAGACTGGACATGTAATTTGAATCATAAGATAGTTCTTCTGAACATATCATCTGAAAATCCTCTGAATTGGCAGAAGCTTCCCTCCATGCCACCACCTCCTTCCCACAAGTGTACCGTATGTCCTTGGTACTCTTAAAATCCAAAATAAACTTCCCTGTTATTTTTAAGGTACAATGAACTGGATGCCAGTAGAAGCCTCCTAGACAATTTGAAAGGCAAAGTAATAATTGAGTATCCAACATTATTTGTGGTCCTAAAAACATTGAAGAATGACATGGTGGTTCTTGGCCAAGGTAAGCATATATTTATTTCCTGATATGCTATACTTAGATATTTTATTTAAATAAACAATAATTAAGGATATGCCTATTAATAATGCCAGGAATGTGCAGTATGTCTTGTATTTCCCTCTGAATTGAAAAGATTGCTATAAAAAAACTGTTATGAATGCTGTCTTAAAACTGCTGGCTGATAGTTTACATCCATAAGCTGTATTGTATGTGGTTTTCCTAACTTTGTTTACTGGTGTTTGGTTGGGGTTTTTGTGTATTTTTAGCCATTAACGTAAAACAAGTATTCAGCCTTGTCCTAAATTTAGGACAATGTAAATATAAATGTAGCAAAGTTTGACAGAGTTGGTTGTTTCTAAAAGTCAAGCTGTCTGGGGAGGATGAGTTTGAAGTAAGTCTGCTAATCACACAAAGGAATAATTCTCCATTATTTCCAAGCATTGGACAAACAAGTCTGAATTACAGGGTAGTTACTAGAAATTGTAACGGCAAATTAGCTTTTCAGGCGGGTTAAAAGCACAGTGTTACCTTTCAAAAAGTACTTAGTTGAGGGAGAACTTCCATCTTGGATGTAACTTAGAGTCCAGGTCTAGGAGGAATTTGTGTTTTAGTTTTGCAGTTAACTTTCTCCCCATATAAAGGCTTCATGTCCCAACTCACTTTCTGGAGGTGCTGATACAGGGAATCAGTTCCCTTGTCTCTTGTCCTCCAGCTAGTCACTGTGGTTACCAAATTCCATACTTTTCAGTGGTGAGCCAGCCTGTAATTTTTACAGATTTCTGAAGAAAAGCTTTGAAATATGTTTGCAGTGACTGTTTCCCCGTGGCAACTCATTCATGCCTCTATGTGCATATAATTTGACTGAATAAATATGACACTGAGAATACTGTACCAGTGATATCAAACTTCCATGGATCTTTGCTGTTCCGGCTAGATAGAACACTAAGTGATCCACTGGAGCAATCTGCTCTCAAAGAAACAACGTGCAAACATTTCTTGCACTGCGCAGCAGGAGTTTTGGATAGTGAGATACCGTGGCAGGGGATAAGGTAGAAGTCTTGTCTGAGCAACTAGGTCCACTGATACTCACCCTAGGAGTGCACAGACGTGTACTGGAGCGCAAGGAAATGAGGTGCTTTCAGTTTATCCATTATTTCTCGATCTAGGTCCCTTGGTTTTCAGTAGTCAGCCCCACTCCTATGATTTCAAGGCCAGGCTGGATGGGGCTTGGAGCAGCCTGGTCTAGTGGAAGGTGTCCCTGCCCATGGCAGGGGAGTTGGAACTAGATGATCTTTAAGGTCCCTTCCAACACAAACCATTCCGTGATTTAGATGTCAGGGGGGCACTACAGTTGATTGACTCATAAACCTAATCTGCGTAGGGTGGTTGTCGTTGTCTCCTGAGCCAGTAGGGAGGTTGTCCTTTTAGGGATATAGATTCAAGTAAGCGCTGATTGAACAACACTGTATTTTGAGGTCGTGCTGCCGCAGCGGCACGGGCAGCGTGGGCGTCTGTCTTCAAGATAGTAACCTTCCTCTGCCGCAGGGATCGTTCACTTAGCAGTCACCCCTGAAGCTGGTATTCAGGGAACACTGGCAGTTGTTGCAGGGTTTGGAAACCTTTGATTTATTTTCTTTTAACTGTTTCTATAGATTCCATAAAAATCAAGTGCATAGTTCCCTGTTGAGGTGTCTTGGGTATATTTATTATATAACATTTTTTAATTTTAATATTATTTATTTTAATATTAACACTTAACTTCAGCCTTGAGTTCGGTTTGGACCCTGTATACTTGGAGATTTTTCTGTTAAGAGTGGAAGCCTGCCACAGTAACTCCATGTTGTTTCAGGAAAAGCATGTTCAGAACATGAATATAAAAATACGAGGGCTTTTTTGGTTGCTGTTATCCCGGTGAGGACAAAATACCACTTCTGCTGAAGTGTGGCACAATCATTATACTCTTATGCTGTGTGCCATCTTTACAGAATAAAGGAGAAAAAGCAGTATTTAGTCTGCTTTACCAGCTGCATTCACAGATAATTGCTAAGAGCGGAAATCTTGGGTTCACCTCCAGGGAGAAGTCAGTTATAATCAGAGAGGTACTTGAGCTGACTCCCGTCTCCCAAGAAGTGACCTTTCTGCTGCAGCATCTTGTGTGTTTCTCGCAGTCCAGTTTCTTTGCCATGTATGACTTCTTGTATCAGTTGCACGCCCCTCCTAAGCTATCCGTCCTGCTCTTGCTTATCCTCTCTCTAACCATACTGCCTTTCCTTTCTGCCGCCTTCGTGCGCACCCGGAGGGACACTTGTCTCGGAGAGCCTGTCCGGCTGACCTCCCTTCAGCATTCCAGGGAAACAGCTGCCGCATTGATGAGTGGATGTCTGGCAGAGCGTCTGCCAGAGCACGGGGGCTCCAACGACCATAGCCCTCACGGGCTCTGTTTGCAAAGGACACAGGCTAGAACAAGAAACAGTGTCTTGTGGGAGTTCAACTGCTAAAATACTGTTTCTTTACCAAGCAATCTCAGATCTGCACCCTTCCCCAGGAAGGACAGTAGCATAGCCGTAGCAACAGGCACATGCTGGGTAAAGATCACCATTCCCCCCGGGATTCAAGTTACTGCCCCCAAAGACTGGGGGAGAGCCAGAGCTGGATGTCCTCAAAGAGAAACTGCTAGAATTTAATGAGGACGAAGCCTATTTCTCCTATCCTCATTCTCAGAAATGACTGAAGTATTTTGGCTGAAACTTTCAAAAAATAAGGAAAATAGGAATTGAGGAAGGAAACCAGCACTGAAAAATTCAAACCCAGAGTTTAAATTTTACATTATAAGTAAACTGCAGCCAATTTTATGGTGGGAAGGACTGGGCAATCTTAATTTATAGGCAATGCTATCAACACCATACAAACATGTTATTTTTGAGTGAAGACAATCTATAATTACTATTAAATAAAACTTACTGTAACAGACTAAAGCTGAAATCTGTCTGTTGAGCTGCACTGTGAGTCAGAAGATTGCCACGTTCTTTTATGCGATGTTTTGATGCTTGACTTGCTTATAGCAAAAACTACAGGTGCTCTGATTTCAGCATACAAGGTCAGTCATGGCTGAAGATAGTAGAGGATTATAGAAGCTTTCACAGGACTTAGGGGCAAAAACAAGCCTTACTTTGTGCATTACTCAGTACATATCTGGCATATAAATGTTAATTGATTATACACTAGATTTAATGTAGACAAAATGTGACCTCCAGTGTTTCTGGGTGAAATGCTTCTATTTTCTTGAACAAATTCCATTGAAACTGTACAGGTGCACACTGTGTCCGATGTATTATCAGTGTTTGCCAGCTGTAGAACTTGGCTTGACAGGACAGTAAGTATACTTCATCAGTTCCCTTTTGGTAATGTTTCCTTCATAAAGCATCTGACACTAAATGCTCAAAAACTTCTTTAAATTCATAGTTGGATCAACTACTGAAAATAACAATGAGAGCAGAGTGTGAATCATGGGCCCACTCTGCTGTACTTTATTTTTGTGCGGGTTGAGTGCCACCGAGCAGTGGCATTTGCTGACCTCACCACAAGGTGACTGGGGTCAGTGCTTGTTAAAGAAGGAGTCTCGGGGTGTGAGGCTGAAGACCAGTTTGGGAAATGAATGCTTCACGATATGATCTCATCAGAGCACAACAGCTGTGTCCTAAAGCACAAATTACTGTGCAGCTTAACCTCATCAGCCTTAGCTCATGGATTCACACAGCTTAACACCATCTTTATGATGCTGGAACACGTGGAAGGAGCACATAGGTGCATCATCTTATTTTTCCATTTCCATTTAGAATTTCTTAGTAGTTCCCCATCTTAACTGAAATGCTAATAAAAGTGTAAATGATTTGTAATTCATGACAGTTGTGATGGATGTATGTAGTGACCCAGAAAACAACATCTAAAGCCAGGAGAAGAATCTTAAATTCTCAGTGGATGAAGGGGAAGGGTTTTGTGGGGAATAAATACTCTGCTTACCTACTTGACTGAAAGACCAAGATTTAAAAACTGTAAGAAATTCTCAACATTGTCCTGCTTTCTCCTTCAGCAACAAAGTCCTGCCCAGGGCTTTATCCCATCTTATGAGGTTGATTATGTCTTATGAAATAGCTGTCCTGAAGGAAAGTGTGATTAAGAGGAAAAGAAGATATGAAACTGTTTCTGTTTGATGAGCAAACAACATTGCTGAAACTAATGGCTTGTTTGTTTTTTGTTTGTCTCCTACACCCTCAGATGGCAGTGAACCTGCAGAGAACTCGGACAGTGAAAGTTCATCCCTTTCGTCTGTGGAAGAAGGGGAAATTCGGGACAGTTTGTGACAGTTGAGAGAAGAGGGTGGAGTCAGAATTTTTTTACTCTTATAATTATTTAATTAAATTTATTTTATACCAAATGAGTTCTCAGAGGTTTGGTTTGATTTCCTTCACTAAAAGCAGCACTTCCAAACTGCCTGTCTATTTTTGGATTTAGTAGTGTATGTTTAGGGATGTAAGTAAAAAATGGGGAATTGCCGATTACAGAAAAAACTGATATTCTTGTTTAATTGCAGCCTTTTGTCCATGTATCTTTCATAAATCAGAGTAGCCCAAATTTTAACATTTCCAGGTTAATTTCAACTATATTTTTTTTTCCTTTTACCCTAACAGCTCAGTGTCTGATTTCAGAGTTTATAAATACCTGATCACATATTTGTATTTATACGTGGATTTGAGTCTTAATGCTTAAACTTACTGAAAAAAACCACTGTGTTTCATTAGATTAATTTTCTTTTAGGGTGTGTCTATGTCATGCTGAGCTGCTGCAAATGATTTTACTTTGCTTTTTGCTTTAATCTTCTGTGGTGGCATTTTGCGTGCCTGGTGCGATACATGTTTTTTATTCCTTCATTGCATCTTGTTTAATGTGTTTAAGACAGGTCAAACCATGTTTCAGGGTGGCGTGTTGGTGAACGTTTAATCGTCTACCCTGACCTTCTAAATTAGTGTGGGTTTTAAAATCGATAGAAATGGATACATAAAGTGTCGCTAGTGCTAATATATTGGACTTACATATAATGCTTATGTTATGCATCTCATATTACTAGTTTACCTGCTAAAGCCAGGTATTGTAAATATTCACTGGAGTATCAACTAAGCCTACCTACTTAAAAACAAATAAACCTTAAAAAAAGAGTCCTGTACTGTATCATCTGCTGACAATAGAAATCTGCTGTTAACTTCTGGGAAGATTTTGAGATCACAGACCCCTTCTCACTGTGTGTAAGTCCCCGGGGCAGGGGGGGTGGGGGGGTGTCTGTTGGGGGATGAGAACAGCATGTGCTGTGAGCGGTGTGAGACTGGTGAGCCCCTCTGCACGCTTGCACCAGGCAGTTCTCAGGAATTAGCACAGGTGGTTGGGATTGGTTTGCAAGGGTCTAACTACTAAGTCAGTACATGTCAAGTCATAAGGATACGATCACTTTGTAGACAGCGCTGTGAGGTTGTCGCTCCCGTTGTTGTTACCCCAGCCTGTTAGTCTCCTGCTGGAGACAGGCACCCTTGTGACGAAAGTTGATGGCGTGGGATGCACGCCACACTGCCATGAAGGTGGGTTTTCAATACAATGGTACTTCCTGCCGGTGCTGGCATCGTAAGTGGAAAGACAACAGAAAGCAGTGAAGGAGCGTGTTGAGGTGACAGGAGGCTGTGGCAGCAGTATGGGAGAGGGCTGGGGGCTGCCAGACTCGCTCAAGGCTTCAGGGCACCAGGCTGTCGGTTCCTTACCGGCCATGCTGCGGGGAGAGGATTTTGGAGATGTTAAAAGTTTTAGAAGTGTATTTTTTTCCACACCTTTGCAAACAAATTGTCATTAAAAAAATTGTTCACCGTGACACCTAGCTACTGGTTTGGAAAGTTTTCTCACAGCGGTATCTATCATGTGTCCTTTCCCTTGTGTGTTTTGCAGCCCCTGGTAAAACAGGGAAGTTTTTCTTCTTGCCTGGCAGTAGCCACCTGTGCTCTATTTTCCTTTTTAGTCATTGTTGGTCCTCTGCCCACCTCTTGTTTCAATGTTTGTTTTTTTAACCCTTTTTAAAGAACCAGGATTCCTAGCTATAGGTGCTGCTTTCATATTTTTTCAGTTCAGTGGAAGTGAATAAGCTTTTCCTAATCAGTGATTACTGCACATTGACTTGGTAGCCACAAATTACTTTAAACCAGTCTTGAACTCGTTCATAACACCACTGATAAAAGAGCAGAACAGCAAAGCTGCCACAGTTCATTTGCTGGAAAATGTTTCATCTGGAGTAAGAGCGTGGCATTTCTATTAAGATTCATAGTGCATGGCGGAAACAAGAACACTGCAAATATTAGTGTTGATCTGCATGTGTGTGTGATTAGTCTTTGGCTGAGGAACGCAGATTTGTAATTTGCATTACTTCCATACTTTCTCGAAGGTTTTCGTTAATTGTGTGAAAGGGTTTGCCTGTGCTGGTTTTTTTTCTTCCATAAATCTAGGGTAAGCTTCCTTGTGAGTTAAAACACAATGGTAATGTCTTTTTAAATGAAGGTGCTGTTGAATCTATTCTTCAGATGTAAATCTATTCCTATCTTAAAGAAGGTCTTAAAAAATGATTAAGGAACATTCCTGTGGTGGTTACTAGAACTTAAATTTCCCAAACAAAGCTGGGAATCATCTTCCAGGATTCAATCAAATCGAGAATAAAAGGCCTTGGTAGCACTTGCCATTCATTCCCAGGTTACTATTTACCTATTCTTACTTAGTTTTGGTAAAGGTTACACTAGTTTGAACAGTGGCAATTCATCAAATGCAAGCCAAGATGGAATCGAAGTATTTTTATTAAGTTTTGCTAAACTTCTTCCATTTTTCATTATAGAAACGAATCAAAATGATGGTGTCTGGCTAAAAGCACAGCCTTACTGATGACAGTTGACCAGTGCGGGTCCTGCAACAATGGTAATTCTTCATAATAATAATGTTACTGACGTAATCAAAGTTTATGTACTCTTTGACTAGGCAGATGGTTTTTAACACTTTCATAGGCAGTTAAGGGAAAGTTTTTAACTCCTTTCTGAGTGATTTAACCCAGAACGAGCATCTTGTAATAAACTGAAGAGAGAACAAGCATCTTTAAAAGCTGTATTTTTAGGTTTCTGGTCAGGCACTTGAAATTTAAGACGTGGAGCTGAGGTTGCGTGGAAGACTTCAGTTGTGTCCATTTTGAAAGCATACTACTGTAATCATATTATATGAGGATCCTTACAGGACCCTGCCTTGATTCAGCACGGATGATGTCTGCGAATGAAAACTGTGTGGTGGTATTTAATCTTCATTGTGCAATACCAGCTTGCATTGACTGCTTATTTTTATGCCTGCTATGCTTACTGATTTATTTTCCTCTATAAACTACTTGTAATAGAAGGAACAACAAGCTATTTGCGTGTAGCGTTGTTCCAGCGTTTATTTTAATGTTTAGGCTTTTCAGGTTTCAAAGCCTGAACCCTCACAGCATGCTTGAGCTGAAGGACCATCAGCTTGCAAAGCAAAGAGGAAGGGTTCTTGTCCTGAATGAACACGCCACTTTAAAAAAATCGAAGCTTAATTAAGTCACCCCTTTCACAAGCCATAAATGACAAAAATAGAGCATAGCTAAGCACAAAGCAATAGCTGAGAAGTGGGACTGAGTCAGCTGTATGAGAGAACTTGGTTCTTTTCCTTTTTTGTGTAACTTCTTGGGGGTATGAGGCATAAGTTACTGAGTTGTCATGGGTAAACAACGTGATACCCTTGTAACAAACAGCTAAGTTTTGAATGAATGCATCTGAATGCCAGGTTTTACTGTGTTTATCTCTCCATTAGGAATTCTTCACCCATAGAGGAAAAGAGGGTCACGCCACAAAGTATGTGGTTGGCGCTAGCTCTTAGAGGCATGCTGGACCAGTTTTTGTTACCCCAGTCAAACAGTGCGCTTTTACTTTGCATTAGGAGTAAAACTGTTTATCGTGCAGACCACACACTGTAGTCTAAAAGAAGTACATACATTTCTAAGTTCACTGTAGTGCTGATAGCAAGTCCCACCTGGGTGTTGTGTGTAGGCATAGCCTGTGATTCAGACCTTACCCTGCCAGATACGGCTGTTCTCTGTTGACATCTGTAGGAACTGAGAATGTATAACACCTTGCAAGAGCAGGCTTTCTAAGAGTGCATATACAGCTGTGATGATGTAACTTCAGGCCGTATTTGGTCACAAACATTTCAGTCTGCTTTCTTAAGTCCCATGCTCTTTTCCTGAAAACATTTATTCTTCCTTCCTCCAAAGGAAAAAATATCTTGAATTTGTGTTTATGTTGTTGCTATGACATTCAGTTAAACTGTATGCAGATGCAGGTTCTGCTAATAAGAGAAAGAGAGAAAGAAAGAAAAAAAAAAGAACTGTGTATTTCAGTGAACAAAGATTACCCTGTGTTTGTGTTAAAATGTTGCTATGGCAGTGCATATGGTTTTATTTGGTGGAAATTTGTGGTGAAATGGAAGGAAGTCACATGTATGCAAGACAAACAAGAAATGGCAGCAAAACCAACTCAAAATAAATACTGAAACTGCAAGGGAAGTTGCAGATGACATGTAAAACCAGGAAAAAGCAAGGATAGTTTTTCGCTGCCTGTCTGTCTGTGGTTTGATAACAGAAACATGTTCTCGCTGTGTCCCACTGGCTATCAGTGACCCGTCAGACAGTGACTTAGCTCTGATGATGCTTTTCTTGCAAGAGCTTCCTTTTCTCCTTGGCTCTGTGCATTTGTAACATTCTTTTTGTTCTGGGAGTGAAGTTCCATTGGCTTGGCCTGATTTCACCGCTGCTAACTTCTCCTGCCGAAAAGCATTTCCAGGCTATCTTCCTGTAGTAGGCTTTTTGGCAGGAAGAATCAATAGCATGATGAAATATGAAAGCCACTAGAACCTTGCCTGCCTTTGGGGCAAAGGGAAGTCTTTGTGGGCTAGTGATAGAAACGGTGGATTTTAAGTGGCACGCTAGTCCTCATATTTATCTAATCCTTTTGCATTAGGCTTCTTGTTGCGTAAGTTGCGTCAGTACAGCTGTTTGTAGGGTTGCATGACAAATCAGAACAGGTTAAAAATAATCTGCCAAAGAAGCAAGGATAGAAATGAGAGAGGGGAGAGGGAGTCTTGATTTAGAGACTGAACTGCCACGCTGAGAGCTGGCTGGTTCCTGCATGATTCCAGTTGGTGGAGAGAGCAAAAGTTTTCAGTATCACATTGTCACTTTCTCCCTGTCATCCTAGTTCTGCCGCAAGAAGGAGGAAGAAGTGACTGTGAAAGCTCCTGTTGCCTTTCCACCCCTTGTTTCCAGGTTTTGTACTGAATCACAGCCCTAGAACTTGTCCATTTTGTCAAGAGTGCCAACAGGGAGTAGAGAGATGCCCAGGTGAGGTAAAAATTCTGTTGCTAAATGAAGTGTAGATATTCAGGGAGAAAAGCAGACAGGGGTGGCATTAAAAGCTTGCCTGAGAAGTCCCCACCAGTTTCGTATCTAAAATCTCAGTGGTATCTCTTGGTTGACCTTTTTTCCCAATCTCTACTTTCAGCTGACATTGGGCATCCACATTGGGTTTAATGCCATTGTTCCACTACAGCATGAGCATCTGCTTCTGTAGAGGAAAATAGACATTCCTGGTTTAAGTTCTCATTAGCAGACTTGCTCATTTTGGAGCTGTGATGTCTTGATAGATTTTTGTCAAATTCATGAACTAATTTAGGATCTAACCTGGGTGGCTTGAGATGCTGAAGGAAATCAGCAGCTACAAAGAAACCGGAGTCTTTTACTCGGCTGATACGCTGGGCTGCTTCTGGTCTGGTCTTCAACCAGTGTTCTCAAAATACTGCTGGACTACGCTGCTGTTTAACTCATACTTACGGTGGGGTCCCTTCATTCTTACTGAAGATCTGTGCACCCTACCTTTATACTTCTTGTGTCTAGTAAACTTGAAAATCTTGTGTAATCTTTTCTTCCTGGACGGTTGCTACATTCCGTCCCGTAAGTGCCTGTACTTCAGGACAGATGAAGTTACTTACGTGAATGGTGCCTCGGGGTCTTTCAAGGATCTTCTCCAATATAAACTGTGTATGTAGAAGTTGTAGCTCTGTAGCTTTTTGGAGGGGGGAGAATCATAGCATGGTGGGTACCGTCTATTCAGCTTATTGGTGTTTGGTCTTGACAGGGTAATACAGACAGGTACTTATTGTATCATTTTGTTGGTTGAGGTCGTCCTTTACAAGATCGATGTTTTCTAGACACCAAGTCTCACAACAGTTTGGTGCAGTTTGGTTGTGATGAGTTGAAATGCATGTATAGGTATCTCCAAAGCCCGTTGTATGTTACTGTCTCACTGTGGCACCTCCGCATTTCTACATGCTGTTTTATGTAACGTGGAGAAAAAAATGGTGGAGGTGAAAACGGGGGCGTGCTTACATGAAAACACAGGTTTGAGACAGAGCAGCCGGGAAAGCTACACAGCCTTCTCCGGCTGCGCGCTGAGCACTCCGGGCACTTCGTGGGAACAGCTCCACTGATCAGACAGGAGTACACGAAAACGCGCGCGTGCATCGAAGTGCTTTCCCGCAGGATCAGCTCAGGGCGAGCATCTGGGAGAGCAGGCCGCTGGTGTGACACGTTCGCCCGCTGCCGTGCAGGTAGGTGGGTCACACTGCCAGCCCCCCGCTGCAGGCTCCCTCGTTTCAGCCCTCAGGACCTGTGGGGTGATACACGCAGCTCCAGTGGGCTGCGAGTGCTGGGCACCCCCCCACAGACACCCCCCGAGCCGTGCCCACCCGGCGCAGCCCAGCGGTGGGGCTGAGCCCCCGAGCGGGTCCGGCAGCCGGGGGCTGCTGCGCTGGGGCTCGGCAGCGGTTTGTATGTGCAGTACAGAGGGCCTGAGCGCCCGGCTCCGTGGGGGTTAGTTGGGAGCCTGGCTGTCCCGCTGTCGGGGAGGTGTCACCTTTCCCTCCATCCACTGCTGCCGGAGGGGAGCGAGCTGCCGCATCCCACCGGCGAGCGCCCCGGCCCGGTGGTGCCGCAGGACCCCGCGTTCGCCTGCGGTGCCCCGGGAGCGCGGGGATGGTGTGCGTAGCCCTGACGGCGCGGCGGGTGCCGCCGGCGGACCCTGGTGACAAGGGGCGCCTGTCCCTGCGGCCCGGCGTTGCAGTGTGACAAACGCTCCTTTTGGCGGCGGCAGCAGCCGCGGGAGCCGCGGCCCCGGTGCGGCTGCGGGGGGCGGGCGGGGGGCGGGCGGGGCGGGCCGCAGGGCAGGCCCGGGGGGCGCCGTGCGGGGGGACCGTGCGGGGCGACCTCCGGGGGGGCAGGGGCTCTGCCGGGCCCCCGGCCCAGAGGGGCCCCCGCGCCGGTGCAGCCGCCTTCACTGCCAAGGCTGGAACTGCTGGGCCTGGCACTGCCATGTGCCCAGAACTTGGTGCTGCGCGTCATGTGTGTCATGCGCGTTATGCTCCTCACGCCTCATCTCTCCGTGTTCACCTTGGGGGGTATCGATATTTTGGTTTTTGACCGAGAAACAGAATTATGGTTGTGCTCATTAACCTTGCCTGGCAGCCTGGCTGATTGCACTTGAAGGAACCTTTGCTTTTATCATTTCTCTGTTCACACCCAGTGCTTAGGGGTTTTTCTGCTGGAACAACAGAGGATGTACAAATTTCAAAGCCAGTGCAAAGATGATACTCAAAAATTGGTACTGATTCCTTTTACAGCGTTGGGAATGGCGGGGGTTAGTAGCCTTGCCCATAACTGCGAGATGCAAGAGGTGAAGAGAGGGCTGTAGGGACGATGACCAGTTGGTGTGGCACCCCAGCTCTGGGAGACCCACAGTTCATTTTGGTGGGGTTCACTCCCACTCCTTAAGCAGGACAACTTCATTTTGTGTGCTTTACATATGCATGATGTGCTCCTGCAGCCCTTACTCTCCCGACAGCCTATTTCTCCAGCAAGCAGACGACAGAACCACCCCTCTACGTCATGAAACACGGGAAGCCCAAAGCGCAGGTTGGAGAAGCCAGGGCCTGGCCGGAGCCACGCTTCAGGCAGGAGTTGGAAGAGCTGCTTCTGCTTGTGCACAGTGTGCATGACAGGCATCTAGACTACACATACAATATAGTTACACGTATGTGTAATTTTTTGCGGAACCGTTGCGCTGGAGATGGGTGTTGTTCAAGCATAAGTGACAGTGGGGACGGCGAGGAATGCGCGTGCAAGCTGTTGTGTACCCATGAGCCGCGTATTCTTCTTCCACGCTCCACACAATAACCCAACATGTAAACCCAATGGTTGCTCAGTGAGCGGCTGATGGAGTGAAGTGTTCAGTGCTAGATGTAAGTAGAAGCCAAACAAAAGCCCTTCACCACGTTTTACACTTCTACTGTTAACAATTATGGTACAGACAAGTTTAGGTACAGCTGAGGCTGGTGTCCAGGTGGTAAATTCCAAAACAGCACAAATTTTGAATGCCTCCGAGGAGAAAATTTGACTGAGCAGAAGAGAGCGAGCTGTAATTTCTCAGGCAAAGCGTAAGCTGCCAGAGATGAGCTTCTGAGATACTCAGCCATTTATTTTATTGAAATATTTATGTCTGATCTAATAAAAAGATTACTTTTAACCACTTCTGCATCTAACTGGATGACACCCCTTCACAATACTAAAACCCTCAAAATCAGTCTCTGTCTTTTTATGAGAGGTGGCTCTCTTACTAAAGGCTATGGGAGAATATTCTGCCAGAGAACTAACCAGTCACAAGGTGGAATAAAAAAAAAAAAACAACCACCACCATCACCACAACCCTGTGTTGCAGGCTTCCTTTCAGTCTTACCTGTAGCACAGCTTTATACTAACCAGAACAGTACAAATGTTTGATGCTGCTTTCTCAGCTCCTACTCTAGTCTGGTTTTTTTAAATGTCATTTTCCTACCGCATGCCAGCTAGCTGTCTTACTATGACTCCCTCAGTTACCCAAACATCATCTGTGTCCCACAGTATGAAGTGTAATTACACATTTAATAAGCGGGAATGGGAGGCGAGGAAGAGTAGCTGCTTTGCCTTTTATTCCATTGGAGAAGTACTTGAAATTCCTCACATTCTTCTCCTGTTAACAGTATGTTTACTTTTCATCACTGGGTTATTAGGATTAGCAAAAGTCATTGCTTCAAGCTCATTTAATTTGAATTTAGTGAAAGCAAACTGCCTCCTGCAGACTGCAGGAAACATTCTTCTGCCACAGAAATGTATTAATTTGCAAAAAGCAGCCACCAAAAAACACGAGACCTGACGACCAATTCCACCCCACGTTCAACATCACTGGGCATGCATTGCATTCTAATGAAGTACCTTATGTTGCAAATTCCAGGACTGTTTGAATAATCTGACAGTCTAATTAACATTTCAGTCTCTCTATCAAACATTTGCTTTCAATGCCAAGAAGCTCTTTCTGTATATACTTTCTAGACTGCGGGGTTGCAGGCTGCATACACCACTTCAGAAACATCATTTACCCAAAGAATTAAGACTTTGCTTTTCTCTGGTTCGTTGCTGTGTCTGTAGTAGAGCTCATATTGATTTTCAGAGAATCCAAGCTTTTCCTATTTCAAAGTTTTCACAGAAAGCTCTTGCATTTGCTGTATTTAAGTCTGTTGCCTGTCAGAATGCTCTGCTAAGAGTAGTTAGGTAAATATTTCTTTATTAAATGATTAATTCCATAAATAAATTCTTTTAATTCATTGAATATAAAATTAAAATCATTTACAACTTATTCCAGTATTACAGGGGCTGGAAGGGGTTAAAAAAAAAAAAACACAAAGAAAAACAAAACAAAAACGCTAGTTTGATAAATAAAATACTCAGCTTTAAAACAACTGATTTCTGTTTGCCATTAAACTACAGTTGGTACATAATAGCTGCCACTGTGAACACCGCACAAGTGCCCACCTCAGGAAGGAATGTAACTTCCAACTTGGTTGGGAAAGGGTGGGAGAGAATGGAGGGAAGGGGAGAAGCATAGTGTTAAACTGGATAGAAAAGAAGTTTTCATAACCGGAACAAAACATTTATCTGATCACTTACAAACAGAAAACAGTATGTAATTAGATAAGGTGCTCCAAAAAGAAGCAGTAAAGTTGCTCCAGTACTATGAAGCTTTAAATATGCTTAAATCTCTGTTGCATTAGTGTCCAGTTGCACAGTGCACTCTTGTAACATAATGTTGCCCTCAAATGGGCAAGGCACCATCTCCATCAAAGGTCCTTTCTCCATGGCTGGTTACTTCAGAATTCTGTTTAGCATCCCACCCCCAACACAACTTAGTCTCTAAATTTGTGAATGTCATTGACTAGTCTGTAGTAGGGATAAGCTTCATTCGCATGCGGACAGTTGTAGCTGCATCGGCAGGACTGGATCATCATGACGCTCTTGGTGAAGGTTTCCCCATCATCACAGCGGAACCTGATCTTGACAGTCCTGGTCTGCTGGGGCGTACAGCACCTGCCATCCACGCAGGAGCCACAGTACTTGGGGCGGTACTTCTTCACGCTGGAACATCCGGCATAAGTAAACTTCACCGGGGATGGGGACTTCTTAGTCTTGGTGCATTTTTTCCCCTTCTGTAAAGGGGAGGCAACGATATCATTATTATTATTAGCAGGAGATTCTTGTCCAGCCTTTACCCTCTACCCAAAGCAGTTTGGAAAAAGAGAGGAGCACTGGAAGAGTCTGTGTTTACCTTTAGGGAGGCGTAGCTAGGCTGGCCACATGGCCTCACTTCACATATCCTGGTCTCTTTGATGAGCTTGCAGTCGGGATTGTCGTTGGTCACCCTTGTGGAGATGCCAGTTCCGCACGTCTTTGAGCACTGGGACCAGGAGGTTGTTTGCACAATGCACTTGGGATTCTCAAAAGCTCGGCCTTGCGGCTCAGATCCAAAAACTGGAAAAGAAAGGGACGTCTTAGCCTACATACACCCTCTCACTGGGTTTCTTTCTTTCTTTCTTTCCATCGGGGGTCTAAGGAGTCATACAGCCATCCTCCCCTGCCGCCTCCTCCCCCTGACTGTCACTACAGAGAGGAGCCCGCACGCACTCACCAGGTAGCATTTTCAGGCCTCCCTTCACAATGGCAATGAGCTCGTTGTTCCTGGTCAGTTCGCCTTCGGAATCATCTGGACTGAACTCTTTGCTGAAGAAGCCTTCCAGCTCATCCAGCGCATCCTTGCTCTCATCGCAGACCCACTCTTCACAGCACTGCCCGGGCACTTTGACCAGCCTGGGGCTGGGACAGCCCAGGTTGGGGAGCGACAGCTCCTGCGGGCAGAGCGGGATGCAGCCCACGGCTCCATCTATGCACGTACACTGGTGCTTGCAGTTGGGCTGGAAGCTTTCGCCGTTCTGGTAGATTTTGGAGTTGTACTCGCAGGGTCTGCCCTCGGACTGCGCTGCGGGGACCAACGGGGAGGGAGAGGCGGGAGTGAGCGGCGGGAGCGCCCGTCTCCGCACAGGTATTTCGCTGCCCGTTACATTCGGCGGGCGGCGGCGGCGCCCCCCCCTGCACACACACACACCCCCGGGGACGCGGGGCCAGAACAATAAGTCAGTCAGGAATCACTTTTCCTTATGTGCGTTTAGCGGAGCCCAGACATACTGAATCGCATTCCAGACTGCTGAAGTCATGTGCCTTTCTGCCAAGCTACCAACAACAAAGCATAACCATACATGGGCTCGAAGTTACTAAACTTTGGCGGCACAGGGGCCGCGGGTCCCCCCCGGGGGGCTGGGGGCGGGGGGCGCCGCTTACCTCTGCAGATGCCCTTCAGCGCGGCGGGGCTGGCGCCGAAGTTGCACTCCAGCCCCTTGGTGTGGTCGCAGGGCAGCGCCCGGCTGCAGTCCTCGTTCAGCTGCTTGGCGCAGACCTTGCAGCAGCCGCAGCCGTCCGGCACCAGCCCCACGCCCGGGGCGCACTGCGGCACGGCCGCCGGGCAGCGGCACACGGCGGGGCAGGGCGAGCCCAGAGCCTGCGGAGCGGAGCACAGCGGGGGCCGGTGAGCGGCCGGGAGCGGAGCGGGGCCGCCCCCCGCCGCCCCGCCGCGGGCAGAGCCGCGGCACTTACCAGGCGCGCCAGGCAGAGGAGAGCGGCCGCCAGGGCGCGGCGGGTGCCCGCGGAGCCCATGTCGAGCGCCGGCGCTGGGAGCGAGGGACGGCGGGGCGAGCGGAGCGGAGCGGGGCCGGCGCGGTCTGAGGCAGCGACGGGGGCGGCCGCCTTATATGGGGCGCGGGGCCGCCGCGTGCGCCGCGGCGCTGACGTCGCGCGTTCCGGGCCGCGGCCGCGTCCAGCGCTCGCGGCATCCCAGGAATGCGGCTGGCGCGCGGCGCGGCCGCCCCGCCCCGCCCCGTCTCCCGGCACCGCGGCCGCTGGCGGCGGCCCTGCCGCGGGGGGTCCCCCCCGCCCCCCGCTCCCCGCCGGGGCTGCCCCGCACGGCGCGGCGGCGGGGGTGGGCCAAAGGGGACGCTTCGGCGCGGGAGGGGCCGTCCCGCGCGGCGCGCCCCCGGGGCCGTCCCGCCCGCCGCACGGCGCACCGCGACACCGCGGCCCCGTTACCCGCACGGACGCCCCCACCACGAGCACGTTAACGCGAGGAGCCTGTCCTGGTGGGGGCTGCCGGGCCGTGCGCCCCCCGCCACCTGAACCGACGGCGGCAGGGCCGCGGGGCACCCCCGCGCGTGCGGGCGGCACCGGGGCTGTTCCCGTTAGTGCCGCTGCCCGAGGGGCAGGCGGAGCGTCCCGCGGCGCCGCGGAGCCCGGCAGCGGGGCCGTGCCCCCGGGCCCCCGCCAGGTGCCTGGCCCCGCAGCGGGGGGGGGGGGGCGGGATGGGACCCCCGGTCTCCTCCGCCCGCCCGTCACCGGCCCTGCCGGCCCCCGCTCCAGCGAATAGTGTTTCCCCGTCGAAGTTCAACGTTTGGGGCTGGGGGGGTGGGGGGGGGCGTTCAGGCTTCTGTTGTGGCGTCTTTGCTTTCCATGGCCGTAAGTATTTCCAGATGGGGATTTAGACACCAGACGTAACAATATTTCCATATTTGGTATAGCAGTAGCCTGCATTTTTCACATTTTTCTGCTCTGTTATCCAACCACAAAGCATTCTTGACAGCTTCAGATGTTGTTAAATATAGCCTTAACTTCTGTTCCCAGGGCAGGAAATTCTTTGGAATTCCTGTTTTTCACGCAATCTGTCTATCATGATTTAGGAGAATTGCGCTGGAGGAGCCAACTGGCGTTCAGCTGCAGTTTGCTCCTTGATTGAAAAAAGCCCAGCAGCGGAGGCTGCTACCCAGCGGCGTTACAATAAGTCCCCATTCCAAGGATTTTTCTTTGCAAATGAGATTATTGTTCCTAACACAAGTTTGGGGGTTTTGGGGGTTGGTGGTTTTTGGTTGGGTTTTTTTGGTGTTGTTGGTCGGGTTGGTTTTTTTTCGGTCGCCTCCGAGGCTGGAAGGATGGAGGAGCGGATTCAGAGGAGAGGCGGAACTCTGCAGAAACTCCTCCAAGGCCCACAAAAAGTCCGGGGGGAGGGGGCGAGGGAGCCGGTGCGGAGGGAGGGGATGCGAAGAGGAGGGGGATGCGGTTAACCTGGCTGCGGAGCGTTTCCATACGGTGAGCGTCTGCGTGCGCCGCTCCTAAAGGATGGGCAGCGCGGGAGGGGTGCGGCCGCGGCCCCGCCGCTCCCGGGAGCGCAGCCCCGACGTCTCGTCGCCTGCCCGGTGCCACCGCCGACGGGCTTACAGAAAGGACCGTTTCAGGGGGACGACGAGGCCCCGGTAAGTGCCGGTGCGGCGGCCGCTGGCAGGGCCCCCGCGTGTCCCGCTCCGCGCCGCGTGCCGACACCCGCCGGAGCGGCGCGGCAGCCGCGGGGACCGTGCGGGAGCCGCAGAGGAGCGGGTGTGTGGTCGCCCCGGGGGCGCTGCCCCGGCCGTGGCTGCAGCCGGAGTGCGGCGGGGGTCCTGCCCGTGGCCCCAGCCCAGCCGGGCGGCAGCAGCGGCGGCCCGGAGCCGGTGCCCACAGCCCGCCCGTGCCCGTGCCCGTGCCCGTGCCCGCCCCCGCGGAGACCGCCGCCCCGGCCCGCCGCGACGGGACGGGATGGGTCGGGCAGTGCCGTGACCCCCGGGACGGAGGCGGCGCAGGGCCGTGGCTGGCCCCGTCGGAGGAGCTGCGGAGCGCCGGCCCCGGCCGCTTCCTCCTCCGGGGCTGTGCCCGCGGCCGTGGCCGTGCCCGACGGCAGGGCCCGTGTCCCCGGCACCGCCACCCCACCCCTCGCGGCGGGCCCGGGCGGCTGGAGGGCTCCGGTGGGGGCGGGGGGGGGTCCCCGCGCTTTATTCTCTGGGTGTTCATCCTTTCAGGCAAGTACAAAGATCGCCGTTTACATTGCGGTGGGTTCGCGGTTCGGGGGAGGCGGAGGTGGCGCTGTGCAAGCTCGGGGCGCCCTTTGCCCAGGACTTGCTCTTCAGAGGGCGGTTTTCAGCCTCACCCGCATGCCTCACAGTTTGACCAGAAAGGACAACAGCCGAAAGGGAAATTCAGCCTTTGGTGACGTGCAGCTGTCTCCCAAGGCTGCCCGTGTGTACCGCGTAGTGCCATGGTGGATGGCGGGGTGGTGGGACATATTTCACGTGTCCGTGAAGCAGTGGACGGAGCCAACCGGCCAGCCTCAGCGGCTGCCCCCCAAACAGAATGAAATTTCTTTAATACGGAAAGGAATTTGTTCCGACCTGGCTGTGCCCCAGCTGGTGATGAGGAGCAGCAGGGCTCGGTTCTGCTTCCAGACTCGGAGCGAGCCGGTACACCAGGCTCCCCGCGGTGTTACAGGGCTATGCTTCTTGTCCTGTGGTACTTCAAGTTCAAAACTCTGAAGTGTTTTTTAAATGGAGAATCTGACTGGTCCTTTTTTCCCCAGGGTGGCCCTTTACACAGCAGCGTTGTGACCAGGAAGAACAAGCCTGCGGTTCAACACACCTTGATTAATGAAAATTTTCCAAACTTTTGGAAAAAGCAGAAGCAGCTAGCGCACTGGCACGTGGTTACATTGGCCAGTTTTGCTTTTCAGGGATTTATACAAACAGTTGTTTGTTTAATTACATCTAATTTAAGGACGCGCACCAAGCATTTTGCTTTGATCTGTGACTTTCACAACATTCAGCAAATGCCACAGGAAAAGTCAATGAATAGCACCTTTTCTCACTTGGTTTTGTGTCTTACCACACATTCACACAACTCTGATGGGAAACCATAACTGCACCTACATTTGCTCAAAAAAGCTCACTGCGAAAGCTTTAACAAACCTGTCCTGAATTTCAAGTAGTTGACAACACTTGAGATGGGTTGAGTTTCTCCGGAGTTCAGGTTAGACTGCAACCCCTTCATAGGCTTTCCCTGTCACAAACCATGACCCAGCGTTTACCTTCCAGGCTGTGCCTACGTGTCCTGGGCGTACGTCAGAGAGCAGGAAGAAGTTTGGAATATTTTCCTTTTTGAGATTTTGTTCAGTGTAACGTACTGTTCCAGACCTTTGTCGTCCTAAGTGAACTGGGAAATGCTCCCTTCTTCATGTCCTGAGGAATATTTCACTGGCTTCTCGCTTTTTTGTGCCATAGGCAATCACTGCTTGTCAGCTAAAGTCTGCTGGGAGCTTGGCTAATGCAAAGCAGGAATTTGAAACAGTTGGCTTACATAGCAGGTATTACAGATTTACTGAGTGTATCCTGTCGTTTTCACAGGGCTGTGTCTCTCCAGGGAAAGGACTTTCCAGAGAAACACATCAAGAAAAGATATAACTGGTTTATCTTCCCCTGGCCCAGTGTCAGTTTTTTGTGGCTGTGCGTGGGGACCCAGAGCAGCATGAAGCGCTGTGTATGACAGAGGCTCCTCTGGGTGCTGGTGCTCCCGTAGACAGTAAGTACCCAGCACCAAACCGGAGCACACCAGAGGTTTACAACCATGTGGATTCTGGAGGAAGATCTTACTAAATCCAATGTGCAGCCCTTTTTTGTATCATGTTCAATTCCCTCTTTCTCATTCTCTTTTTCCTCTGACCATCCTTCACCACACGTTTCTTCCATCTCTCCTCCTCTTCTCCTTTTCCATGTTCCAGTCTTTTTTCCCTGTGGCCTTCCCTCTTCTAGTGTGTCCTGGTTTTGTCTGGGATAGAGTTAATTTTCTTCCTAGTAGCTGGTATAGTGCTGTGTTTTGGATATAGGATGAGAATAACGTTGGTAGCACACCGATGTTTTAGCTGCTAAACAGTGCTGACACTAAGTCAAGGACTTTTCAGCTTCCCACCCCACCAGCAAGCAGGCTGGGGGCACAAGAAGCCAGGAGGAGATGCAGCCAGGACAGCTGCCCCAAACTGGCCACAGGGATATCCCATACCGTATGTCGTCATGCTCGGTATATAAACTGGGGGGAAAGCTGGCCGGGGGCTGCTGCTCGGGGACTGGCTGGGCATCGGTCAGCGGGTGGTGAGCAGCTGCACTGTGCATCACTTGTTTTATATATTCTAATTCTATTTGTTATTATTATTGTTGTTGTTATTATTATTTTCCTTTCCTTTGCTGTCCTATTAAACTCTCTTTATCTCAACCTATTAATTTTACTTTTTTGTTCCCAATTCTCTCCCCCATCCTGCTGGGTCGGGGGGAGGGAGCGAGCGGCTGTGTGGTGTTCAGCTGCCTGCCGGGTGAAACCGCGATGCAGTGTTTACCCACCTCGGGCTGGGCCTCTCCCGCAGCCCCTGCCAGGCTGCTGGCTCCTGCGGCACTAAATCAACCCTCCCCGAGTCAATGGCTCCTCTCAGTCACTCACAGGAGGTGCAAATCCAGTGGGGCAAATTAAGCATAGCAATGCACAGGCAGAGCAGCCGAGTAGCCAGAAGGCTTCAGCAGCTAAAATTCAAGTGGGTTCAGATGTGGTTTTTTTCTTGCTTTGATTTACTCGGACTTTATGCTGAATTCTTTGAGTATGGCATTTCCTATTTGTTTTCTTCCTCTTCCCTACTGCCCTACTTCAGCTATGCTTATGCCTGTCAGGTTTTGTATCATCTGTGCCTTGCCTGTGGTTTCTAATATTTAGGGGGGGTTGATTTGCAGTATTGGTGCTCTTTGCTTTGTAGGTGCGCTGCATTTTCCTCTGGCTGCTGTCAAGGTGTTGCAGAAGTTCCCATCATGTGAAAGTGGAAGGGGGACTTGTGAGCCTCCTAAGCCTGCAGGGAAACAGAGAAGGAAAATTGGATGTATCAGTCAGTTGTGCTTTTTGCTGCTTCAGCGTGTGAACTGCACCACGATAGAGATAAACCTTACGCAGATGGAAGGGACATAGCAGCATAACAGAGGCAAGAAGCATCCCTGCTGATGCTCAGCGTGCTCCCGTTGACCAGCAGTACGTACCCCAGGCTGGATGCAGAAATGCAAAGCAGTTACAGCCCACTCCTGCTTAGCTCCTTCTGCCCAGTCAGAGATTCAAAATACCTTTGTCACTGTCACTTAAGGATCTGTCATTAACTTTATTTTAGTACCAGCCATTACCATTTCCTCAGTGAGACAGGTGGATTAGTTAATATATATTCACCTACTGTCATGCACCTGTACTTCAACGCTAGGCTACATTCAGAAGATGCAACTGGCATCAAGCGTATCCCTATAGCTGAAGTTTGCAATGAAAATACTATTATGGGCTTTGGCTATCCATGCCACCAAAACAAAACCCACCAAAACAAAACCAGGTGGTCCTAGTCATATTTCTTAGTCATATGTATTGTTTTCATCCCATGCAGCAATGTAGTTTGCAAATAATAGCAACATAGCCTGAAATCTCTGTTTGTTTTCTAGAAGAAAATTTTCACAGCTGCGTCTCTTGAGTTTCATGAAGGAGGCTGAGGCATCAGGAACTTTCCCAGTGTCAGCTGAGATGAAGGTCCTGGATGGAGATCCCCACCCCAGAGAGTTAACCAAATGGCCTCAGCAGAAACTTCTTCACTTTAAACTTCGGTCCTCGGAGTGCAGGATTTCCCAGTGGAGCAATGCATGCAAACTGACATCTGTTAAGACAGAATGAGCAAGCTCAAAATAAAGTTGCTCATGGTTGCAAGGATTTAGTGGAGCTAGCTGAACCTGATTGCAGTCAATCAGGTTGTGTCTGAGAAATCCTTGATCAAAGCACACTTCCAGGCTGTGGTCCATAATGGTTGTCAGCTGTTGTCTGCCTCAGTTTGCAGCTTAACTGCACCTTGGAGACAAGTGCCTCCTGTTTTTGACGGTGTTGTGGGACCACGTGCTCCAGAATACACTCTTTTTGGTATGTTCAGGTTTGCTTATTTGTTTTCTTTTTCTACATTTGAAATGTATGGCAAGCTCTTCTTTCCCCAAAGGTGTTTTGTTTCGTTACAGTTAATAATTACAGCTACATTTCTTTGAGGTTAGTCTGTGTCAGAGCTAGGGGAGCCCTCTGCCGCCTTTCTGATGCTTTCCCTCCCTCCCTGCTGTTCTTGACTTGGTGGAACGGTTTCTTGTTGCTGATATGTGGACCTTCAAAGGGCTTGTCTAGCCTTTGATTTTTAAGAACACATTTTTGTAGCTGTTTTCCTGAAGAAAATGAGTATTGATTAGTATTTTTTTATCTTTGCATGCTAATAGGAGGGGAGGCCTGATCTGGCAGGATGCTGAACGTGCTGTGCCACACAGCGAATTCTGTCACTTACTGTGCTTTCCAGGCTAGCTGCTGGAAATGTCACAGGATTAATTTCAGAATCCCCTGAGGTGCCTGTTGGCTTTGTCTAGAATCATTACTCATTCTCTGCTACGTACACAAGCTTATTAAAACACGGTGAGACTTCGGCTGTGTTTGTTGCCTTACTGTTCATTTCCATTCTGTTCCATCTGGACTCTTACCCTTTGCCTACCAATACATTACGTGAGCACCTTGCAGTGGCAGCTAGTTGTGCTCCTCTGTTGTGCGTGCTTATTTTATGGCACACATGAGCTAACTGATGCCAGGAAGCCAGCCAAAACCTCCTCCAGGGCTACTCTGCTGCTAGAGATCAGTGACTTGCACCGCTTTCTGGCTTGTGCCCCTCGTGTCTAGCCTCTGATAGTGCAGTGAAAATAATCAATGGCAGACGAGTAAGTAGACACGATGTCATCCTTGCAGATAGGGAGGACTTGCAGGCAGCCAACAGATCGTCTATGTGCTTTAAGAATGTTTGTGGAGATGGAGTTATGATCCAAGAATGTGCAAATAGCTGCCCATCCCAGTGTTACGTGTCTGCGATTAGGGAGAAGTGCTAAACCATCTCTAGACTTGATTAGCATCCAAATTTGAAAGATGTGTCTTGCGCTGGAGCTGGTTGGGGTGATTTTTCCAGGGGAGTGAGGAGGAAACTATGTGAATGGAATCTCTTCCTCATCTTATCTCTGCTGGGGGGTAAAAAAAGAACTGGAGGGAGCCGGCTGGTGAGAGCTGGTGGGCTGCTCTGCAAAAGGGTCCTCGCGTGGGCTCTGTCCTGCAGCCGGGAGTGAGGGGCCTGGTGGCTTGTGCAGACCCACGGGGAGAAGGACATCTCTTGGAGTCAGCCAGGAAGCCTGTCTGTTGCCCACTGTTTTCCCAGGGACCAGTGTCCTCAGGAAGCAAATCGTTAGCAGGGGCTATCGGCAGACTACTTTGTTGTGGAGACTTTTTTATGATTGCATTAATGTCTCTTTTCATGTTGTTGTACAGGAATTATGACTCCTCGTGTCAGTGTGGAGATGAAAGCAGGAGCTCTTTTGCATGGAGCAAGCATTAAAAGCTAGCTCTTATGTTAATCATAAAAAGAAAATTAGTGCTGGCTATTTACTTTCAGAGAAGTTTGCTCTTGCATTGGTAATTCTTTTAACTCTTTGAACTCATCTGTATCCTCTTGTACACAGTCAGCTAGGTATTTGTCACTGTCCTCTCTGGCTGCCTGTCCTGGGGTCTGCTTCTGAAAGTCCCCATGAGCTCAGCTTTTAGACTTATGGGGGGTCAGAGCAGAAAAATGGGAGATAGGATGGGTCTTTCAGGTGGGCAGTGAGTGATAACACGACAATGTTTGTGATCGGTTGTGAGAGGAAAGCCTCTGGTTTCAAGAACTGGTCTTTTTCAGGATGTACCCATACGACATTTAGCAGTGCCATGTCAAAATAAAAATCATTGATTGAAAGTGTGACTGACTTGTGCTTCTAAAAACACTTCTAGATTATACACACTGAAAACAGTAAATATTTAATGTACAGGTTTACTTTTCCTGGTTTATAGAGAGCTCAGTGGGCCTGACAGAGCAGCTAGACAGATGTGTTTATAGCGAGCTCCCCGCGCGGGTACAATGCTGCAGTGTTTGGCCTGTGAGCACTGCAGGGGCATGCTTAAAAAAATAAGTGTTCCATTTACACTGGGGGAAAAAAAAAGTCCTGAGAATGTTTCTATTAATATTAGCTGGTGTAAAACCCCAAATTCTACATTTCAGGCCTTGCATTTTTCAAAAAGAGAGGACTGGACGGTGGTTGGCGAGGATGTGTGGGGTACAAAGCGTTTCCTCGCTTACATAGCCAGTGAAAGGGCCGGTCAAGGTGGCAGCTCTTCTTGCAGAAGAGGGGTGTTGCTGAAATGCCCCTGGTGAAGGTCAGGTGTGAAATGAAGAGTTGAGGAACAAGCAGAGTGGGGCAGCAGGCCCTGTGCACGGGCAATCGTGCGGTGCTTGTGGCTTTCCACGGGCCAGGAGCTGGGGCTCAGGAGCACAGCTGACAGCCTGGACGTTACCAGCAGGCACGTTCCTAAAAGGTGAGAGGGACCAGATGCTGTGGGGAAAGCAAAATGTGCAGAGACCTCCCCACGAGGTAGGATGCACACACGTCCCACGCCTGTGAGAATGCTAATGGGGGTGGTGGGAAATCCACTTCCACATTCAAGGAGATTTTTTTTTTTTACATGTTAGCTTTGATCTTGGTTGAGGTCCTACCTGAGCACTAGCTTGTGATCTCGATTATACTGATGTTAAAGCTGATTTATCTGGTCAAAATTAATGGCATTAATTAATTAGCACACATTAATTAACCAAAATAACTGACATTTGAGTTTCTGGAGAGCTCCCAAGGAATGGGTGGCTGCATCTGTCTCTTTCTGATTTCCTCAGAAGTTCTCTTCAGCTGAGAAGTAAGTTTATTTCAATAATCTGATTAAACAGCTGGCAGCTTTCTAAGTCTTGGAAAAAAAAAAAAAGATTAACTTTTAAAAAGGGATTCTTGGGCTTACTAACTTCTCAGGAAAATGTTCTGTTGAAGAAAAAGAGTTAGGAAGTAGAAGTCTGTATTAGAGCTGGCTAAGCACTCCCTGATTAAATATAGCCATATATATATAAAAATAAATGTAAAATGTAATAGTCACCTCAGTGTGTGAATAAAGCTAGATGTCCTAGTGAGGTTGTTTTGCTTTCCCACCAGCTTCACCTGCAAAGGACGTCTTTCCCTGACTGCAGGTGGCCTGCCGTCCTGTTGACACAAGGGGATGGGGCCATCCCCTGGGTTCCGGCTCAGCACAGGACAGCATCGTCCTGGTTAAAGCAGCTCAGCACCTCTCCTCACTGGGACCTTCCCACGCAGGCGTGCTGGGCTGCTTCTGCCTTCCAGCCCTGGCTGCAGCTTCCTTGTCTGCAAACTCCTAATTTTCTGACAAGTGCTATGCACTGATCACCCCGTTGCACCCAGGAGCATCGCAGAAGGAGGGTGTGGAGAGAAGGGGGCTCCTATGCCGAGTGCTGGTGTTACCCCAACAGCACTAGGGGCCATTGTGCATCAAGGAGCAGTGGCAGAATAACGCAGCTCTTTCTTTGCAAGCTGAAGCGCAGGCTGTGTTTCGATATGGCCCGCTCGCACCTCTTTACTGTGCGTCGGTTGTGAGCACGGATTGAAGCCAGCCCAGCCATCTTAGACCCAAACTGAGATTCATTGATTCCGGCAGCACCGCTGGCCTGAGGCGCCCTGCCCCGCCGCGGCTGCTCCCCGGCGCCCCGCTCCCCTGCATTTATGACCCCCCCCTCGCTGTTAGAGCGGCACACAGGTCTGCAATAAAACAAAGACTCCAGCTCAGGTCTCCCAGGGGTAGCAAACCAGCACATTAACCCACTGTGCGACCTGGCAAGGACTTGTGATGCTCTCTGGATTTTATGGCAGGATACCCTTGCCTGAGCATTGCACGCTCAGGAGGCTACACTGTTGATGCACAGTCAGCTCCTGAAGGGCAGCTGGCATGACGACAGTAGACTTAAAAAATGAATGGTCAGCTTCAGTCTGGATGTCACCATCATTTTAATGCTAATGGACTTCTTCCTCAGCCAGCCTCCTGTCTGAATGGAGAGCACAGAAACATCCCAATATTTATGGGATTTTAACTAGATTAGTTACAAACCTATAAAGCAAAGAAAGAGACAGTTCATCCAGTATTGGGGAGGGGAGTGTTAAAAATGCCACCTCAGATAAAATATTATGGGAGTTGAGTAACTGTAAATAAGAACCTTGCCTATGAAATAGCTTCTTATGTGAGCTTGGGATGAGGGCCAAGAGAACGTCTAGGGCTCAGGGAAATTTATTAGCCCAGATCAACAGGATTTCTGGGACTCGGGACATGGGGTGGCAAAGAATTTGCCTGCTGGAGTCTGCACTTCCTCCATTCATGCCTGCAGCAGGAGTTTCACTTATAAAACTTTCAAGATGGTTCATTTGCATTTTTTGAATTTTCTTGGTTCTCATTAGCAGCTGCAATTCTGTCCTGGGACTTGGGAGAGCTGGGTTCAAGCTCTGGGTTTCCACAGCCTGCCAGTGTGGTCTTGGACAAGCCATTCATCTCCCTGTGCTTCAATGCTCCCCTGTAGAGAGGAGATAAAGGTTATTTTCTGACTGGGGGAATGTCAGGAGGGTGTGCTAAGAATCAGGAGGCATTCAGGCACCTGAGGCATGAGTGAGAGTACTATGGGTGCTTACGAATGACGAGAGCATGTGCAGAGCAGCTACAATGCACACGTTGACCCCTCACAGGGGGAGGAATGGCATTTGGGGTGGGGGGGGCAGTGGCGGCAATAGTTTTCCCTTTGATCCCAATCATTTTAATCACTGCTGCGATTCTACTCAAACACCTTTATTTTATGCCCTCTGGCAGCGCAAGCTGGCTGTCCTGGTAGCATCATTGGTGTCCTGATGAGATGAGGGTCATCTTGGCTACGTATTCACTTTAAAAAAGGGCACATGCACATCAACAGTGCACAACTTGGGAGCCCGCTGCCTTTTGCCCCCGGGATTTTCACGTCTCTTACTCCCATTCACACCCTTCTGCTGTTCTTACCCGTACTCAGCTTTCTGTCCAGTTTCTTCTAGCACATCTCCCCTTCTGCCTTTACTTTGTTATTTCTGCCTTCACTTCTGTCCTCCTCCCACATTTTCCCTGTGTTTTATTTTTCTTATCTTGTTTTTGGAACCCATCCTTGGCCTCTCCTGTGTATTTCCCTTTTCCTCCCTCTAGTTCCAAGAGCTTTTCAGTAAACAGCATCCCTCTGCTATTCTGACTCATTACCCACTGACAGTGGAAAGATTTCATCATAAAAGTGATGCAAAGATCTCCCAATTTAGAGCGCAGGGTAGGTTAGGATGACCTCGCCCTGCCTTTCAAGCGAAGAGCCACAGGGTCTAATTCCTCAGCCAATGTTTATTTGCCAATTTATCTCACATTCAGTTGTTCTTCATTCCCACAGCGGTATAAGTGCCTGTATGCAGGGTGTGGGGGGGTGTATGCGTGCACTGTATCGTGCCTGTATCGTCCCGCTCCCCTACGATGGCAGCAGGTACCTCGGTGGCTGTTGGTAATGTACTTAGCCGAAGTGTGGGAAAACTCTCAGACTTGAACTTCACTTTGTATTTCCATGCCATATGAAACCCATTGAATGTTTGTCCTTCCCTTCACGTGGCTGCTGCCTGCTCTTGTATTGCACTGACATATGTGAAATCTATTTGGTCCCCTTTTTAATATGCTGCTTACAGTATAAATACAAAAGCAGACAGTGCTTCTGAAGAGAAATAAATGTAATTGTGGTGGTGGTTGTTGTTATAAATAGTGCAAAGGATTTAGAAGCAGTTTAGTCTTTTGGGCAGGAGTCACAAGTGTTCTGTGTAATAGAATCTTAAGGCTCCTGTATTTATCTATTTAAGTCTTCCCAGCTGTGATTGGCCCAGTTCACTCATTACTGTTTGGCTTCAGTGCAGGATGAGGATGCTCCACTCTTCACGGGAGTTCAGGCTTAGCCTCCAAAAATGCGGTGTGCTAGATCATATGCCTGACCTGTACATGTACGTAGTGTTATTATCCGTGCAAATCATGCATTTGCATGTGCAACTGGCCCATTTGCATAAATCACCATGGTATTTCCACACATGGATTTTTGAGGTTGGTTCCTAAAATCAGTGCTGCATTTTTTCCTCTGCTGGAGTGAAATGCAAATATTTATTTATTGACAGAGCTGGAGCTGATAGTTTTCCCTGTCCAGGTCTGAGCTGTCTGTTCCATCAGATGAAAACAAGTAGTATTCTGATTTCTTTTCAAAATGCATTTGTTCATAACTCTGTTAAAAACAATTAGTTCCTGCTCTCTGCCACCCATGGTAGAGTGCTATATGTATATATTTGTATGTGTATGTACATGTATATCAAAAGGGGCTGAATGCCCAGAAATTCTTTTGGCAGCCCTGCTGTCTGGTTAGAAAAGGAAGTGAGCTACAAAGTTTGAACATTCAGTTCTGAGACTTGAAAGCTTTCTGGATTTTATTACTGACTCAACAGGGTTTTCATTATGTATGTGGCCAAGAGGAGAAGTTTACGCAAGAGGAATGTATTGTAGTTGAATATGTTTGTAATTTTACACATTGTTAAATAATTGAGATAACTAGATGTCTCCTAAATGGGCAAAATAAATTAAGCGTTAGCAGCGGTGTCACAGACAAGTCAATACAAAAGAGTGGCCGACCCCATCCGAAAGCTGATTTCCAGTGCAGAGGGGTCCTGATCCAGATGCTGAGTGACATTTTGCTGTCGATGTGAATGGGAGCCATCTTTCCTCCGGCATATCTGGAATCCTCTTGCTGCCTGTCAGTCTCGTCTCTTCTACTCCAGATGATAGCGTCTTCAGCTTGCTTCCCCCCCTCCCTTTGCTTTTTAGTAATTCGGTGCTATTTAAACAGCAGTTTGAGGCTAAGTTTCTTCAGCTCTCATTTCCATGTTAGTTTTAGGAAGGAAAATGTTTTGAGAAGCAGATTATCATGCAAAGAGAGAAGGTGTGGGATGCATGGACTAAGCTGTAAATACAGACCGAGGCTGTGTCCCGCTGTCCTGGTTGCATCCTGCGTCAGGGGATGTGCTGTCAGATCCCACCCTGCGACCAGTCAGCTCTGCCACAAACCAGCTTGACAGCAAAGTGAATTCCTGTCCCACAGACAACACGCTTCCAGCTAATTTTGCACTTGTTCATGTGATGGGTATTTATTCCTCATTGTCCTAAAAAGGTACTTATTTTTAAACCTCTGTGGTCTCTGGTGCCATACAGTCTTAGTGCATGTGTTACGAAACTGCTGTCGGCAGGAAATGCTATCTATATGTGCCTTCGCATTTTACATGTGGGAAGCCAAGGCGCAGGGAAAATATAAGATCACTGGGTAATCCAGGCTGGAATTCAGAACCCAGTCTGAACCTCTCTTCCTCCTGTTTATCCCCAGCTTCTCTCCTGTGCCCACCACTGTGATCAGCCTGGCTCTGCCTTCTGGATAACCAGCCCAGGGGTGCTGGGGGCTGCTCTTGGGTCCCCTGGTGCCTTCCCTTCTCCAGGGTGACCAAGTCCGCTTCCCTCAGCCCACCAGGCTGGCGGCTGTCTTCCCTGCTGGCTTGTGCCCGGTGGGTGCGCGGGAAGCTCCGATTCACCCCTGCTTCAGCCAGCAAGCACAGGAGGGAGAACCCCCGGTTTCCATTAACAGGCATCATGACGGTGTGCTCGAAGCTGCACCGTGCTCCTGCCCATGACAGCAAACTCTGTGGCCACTGGAACCTGCTTGCCTTTGGTCTTTTTTTAAATGCATTTAGCTCTAGGGCATATGACACTTCCAACACTGTAAATGGAGCTGGGAGGGTAGCCTCTCATTTCTGCCTTTGATTTGTTCCATTTGTTCTGTCATGTGTCTTCATGGAGAAAGATCTACTCTTACTGCTCTTGCAAGAGGTGCGTCTGAAATGGCATTTACTGCCACAACAGCCCATCTGTGGCACTGAACCACGTGCAAGTCAGTGAAGTTCAAAGGTGTTTCCTTGCCGGTGCCACACAATTTGCCTCGCTGAGGGTAAACACACATGCAAAACAGATCCACTTCTAATGTGGGAAATGCAACATGTGCCCGCCCAGCTGCGTGTACCAGCCAGTGGAGTTTGGTGTTTTTTTTCCACTTGCCCCTCAGTTGCCATGCTGGGTGTCCTGGGGCAGGGCGGCACGGTGTCGGGGTGCTTACTGACCCTCGTGCCCACAGGAGGAGCAGGGAGAGCAGGGGCTGCTCTGCTGGGCTGGCTGGGGACACAGCCAGGGGCATGAGAAGGCAACTGTGCTGGTGCCCAAGGAGGCAACTGGGAGCCCCTGCCACAGCTCCCTCCCTCCCTGTCCTCAGCACTTGCAGGTGTGTGTACAGTGCCTCCTGGCCCTGAGAGCTCCCATTTGTGGCTGCTAGACTCAGGTACTCTTCATAGTACAATGGTTTTGTAACGTTGTTATGCTGGCTTCCTTATTAAACGTGTATTTTTTTTGGTCTCTTTTGCCTGCTAGTTCACCCTCTATTTTTGAGCCCATTGGAACAATCTCAGCCAACCATGAAGAGAAGGTATTTGTTTCCAAGAGATTAAGCTGGAGGCAGTGCCCGGGAAAGCGAGCAGCCCCGGAGGAGGGATGCCCTGCGGATACCCTGCTGATGCCCTGGGAGAGCCTGCCGCCCGAGCATAGCTCCGGTTAGAGGCTGGGCAGAAATCCGTGGTGGGGAGGCAGAGGGAGAGGCCATGAATACCCTGACCTCAGAAAGCGCCTCCTTGGCGCTCATATGGTCTTCAGACACCAGAAAGTCCAGCCGCAAGACAGAAATCCATGGGAAATGAGGTCCTATTAGTTCCATTGCCCACAACTTGCTCATGGCTTCACCAGTGCTTCCAAGCATTCAGTTTGGTCGAAGGGCTGCTGGAAACTGGGCAGCTGTCTTCCCTGAGTCACCCTGCCTTTCCACCTCCCCAGGGTCGAGGTGCTTGGCAGGCCAGGGCTCTGCTAGAGGAGGTGATGTCCATCATGGTACAGGCATCCAACCTGTGTCTGCTGTGCTGGCACGTTGAAATCCATCTGGATCATTTTCATGTTTTCGCCAGAGATTTTACTGGCCAGAAAAATGTGACATTATAAGAAGGCTGTACCAGATTGTTATTCATATTCTCTCCTGGGTGAGAAAGAGCGAGAGAGCATGTTTTAAATGTAGCCTATGGTCAGATGGTGTGGTGAGTGCTGGAAGCATGGGATGGTCTGGCAGAAAAATAATTTCCCCTTTTAAAACCACTGAACAGTCCCTGTTCCTCCACGCTCCAGCCGGTTGGCTTGGCCGTGCAGCCCCATCACGGGGACGTGGCTGGATCCACTCCTGATGCCTCCCAGCACCCCTGGGTGAGCCTTTGCTGCAGGCTTTGCCGCCGCGGGCGAGGGATGGGCTCTGTCCTGCTTTTGGCTGCCAGAGAAGAGGAGCTGGGGCAGGAAGCCTGAAGGGACATCCTTTCCTCTTCCCTGGCTGGCAGCTTGGCAGCTTATTCATGATGCCGGGAAACTGCAGGGCAGTGTTAACGTTCCGCAGGGAGGGTGTGCATTTGCACTGGGAGCAGAGGCAGAAGAGCTGGGCAGGGGAGAAGGGCAGGGACATTGCCTGGTGTTGGTGCTGCCTTTTGGGGTTGGGGTCCCAATGGGGGGCTTTGCTGCTACTCCATCACACTGTCCTAAGGGCAGCGATGGGAGGTGGTAATGCAGCGTCCGGGAGAGGCTGTGCGGCACAACTCACGGTTTAAAAGGAAAAAATAGCCCTTCAAGAGCATCGCTAGGGAAAAACTAGCTGAATGCTTGGGCAGCTGCTGTTCAGTACATGCTCACAGCAGTTTGGATTCTGTGAAGCTGAAAGCACTGCCAAGCCTTTTCCTCCTGCCTGTGTAATGCTGCACCTCCACCTCCCATCTCCCCACTGAGAAACACAGCAGCCCTGTGACAGTTTTCCAAATGTGATACATTTCTCTAAAATTGCTTTCAAATGTTCCTAGCAAGAAACTCCGCTAGTCATTTTGCCTGTGGCCCTGCACGACTGGTGGCAGCATGGGTGAGCATGGCAAGGCTGTGGGGACAGCCCTGGCTTGACCAGCGGGGAGCTGCCAGCCACCACAATAAGCACAGCATCCCTGAAAGGAGGGTTGGTGCTGGGGAGGTGCCGTCGATGCCCATCCCGGTACTGTCCAAGCCACCCTCTCTGACCAGTGACCTTGGTGCTGGTTTGCACACCATACCCAGCTCGGTGGCCAGCTGCAGCCCAGAAACCTCACATCTGGGAAGGGCGTTTAAGCTGCTCCTGGGGACGAACCTGTGTGCATCCCAGGGCTGAGCTAGCTCACCCCTGCTTTATAGGAGGTGTCCCTGGGCTCTCTGGGGATGGGGGGGCTTGCGGGCAGGCAAACAAAGATGACTGGAGTGAATCTGTAGAGCTCAGAGGAATTAGAGTGAAATGCCAACACCATCCTTCAATGCTCCTGCCCCACGTCCTTTCCTCCTGCCTCTGTAAATAGGCTCCTTCTTAAACAGGAGGGGAAGGCAGCACTTCAATATCAAATCTAACCCATTAAAAACAAAATGATGCAGAAATTTACCTCCTCTGAGCCCACCTGTCAGTGTTTGCAGTTTTACTATCATATTTTCCAACATCTTCTCAGTGTTTTTCTCTCCTCTGTTGCTGTACACAGAGGCAGAGGAAACTTGCCTGTGCAGAGGAAAAAGTGAACCAGGCTTTCTCAGATGTTCTAATAAACAGGCTGAAAAAGCTTTACACATTGATCCCACACCATTTTAGTCATCAGAGGTCTTATTTACAACTGTAGCTTGCTTAAAAAAAAAAAAAAAAAAAAAAAAAAAGCAAAACCACTGTAGACCTTCTGTAAGTACAGATTACCTGGCTGCCTGAAGCAAAAAAAATCTCTAAAGAAAATTGTAAATTCAAAAGAATAGTGTTTGTTTTCTTTTAAAATATGAATATTGTCTTTAGAAGAAGATAGTACCATTTAAAAACACTAGATGAGTGTAGCAGCCCTAGCACCCTCTGTGTGTCCCCTGGCTTTGTTCCATGATGCTTATAAATATTTGAACCCTTTGGTGCATTAATCCTTTACAGCAAAGCTGTTAGCCTAGAAGGACTGCAGCCATGTGAAACCCCACGGGACAGTCTGATGGTTCACAGGCAGGGATTTTAGGGGCTGATTTTATTTTTTTGTTTGTTTGTTTTCAAATGTGAGTGAGAGGGGTACACAGAAGGCAGGGGTGCAGTGGTGCCTGCAGGCCCTCGCAGGGCTCTCCTGCTGCCACACGTGGGATCTCTTTGCATAGAATTTCTTGTTTAATTCCCCAGTTTTAAGGCAAAAATTAAAACAGCTTCATTGGAAAGGACTGAGGAGATGGGTTCCAATAGCCACAACAACGGCATAGCAGGGACGGCTAAGCGGTGACCTGGGCAGTGCTATGAGTGCTCTAAATTATTCATGCTATTAACAAATTGTAGGAATCGCCACCCTGAAGTGCGCTGGGGTCCAGCCAAAACCTTCTCGTGTCCAGTGAGTTGCTGGCAGGTTCCCTGCTCTGTGATGGCAGGAACACATGTGGTACAGCACCATCCTGGTGTGGGGCAGGGACACTAGTCATCTGCCTCGGCTGCAGCAGGTTGCCCCAGAACTCCCTGGTCAGGAGGGTGGCATGGGTGGCTTTTGGAACAGTTTTGTTCCAGTTGGAAGAAAGAAAAAAGGTCAGAAGCCAAATGGAAATGGAAATGTAGCATCTCACACACATACACACACAAAAAAAAAAAAAAAGGCGGCACAGAAGAAAGGTAAGAAGGTGATTACAACATGTTTATAATCAGCTGTCACGCTGAAAAGACCCAGCATGAGGCTCTGAGTTCCTTCTGAGTAAGGAGCAGCAGAACTATATGCACGTGTTTCATTTCATTGGGAAAATCAGTATCTAATCTGTGTGGGAAATGGTAAACTTTGTTTCCACGAAGTTCTGCTTTTTTAAATTTGTTTGTTTGCCATCATACACATTGTGTTAGTTAAAGTAAAGTATTTGAGTCAAAGAAAACATGACGCAGAAGATTCAGGGTGCCATTTGATAAACAATGGGCTGCAAGTTGTCAAAAAGAAAAAAAAAAAAAAGGCAAGTCTGGCACATGCTGAATCCATTCCTTTTTCTGCAGGAAGAAAAATAACAATTTATTTCCCATACAGCCGAACTCTTTCACAATCTGCATTGCTCAAAGCTCGAGTAATGGGCAGCAGCAGCAGCGATGTTTGTCTGTCGGGACGCTCTTTGCAAGCAAAGGTAAGTCAAGTGGTATGCTGCCAAGCTCTCGATGACCTTGTGGCTGATACAGTGGGTTAGAAGCAATGTTGTCTGCGTCTTGATACAGGGTTAATTAGTTTCCCCTGCGAAATAGCGGTGGGCAGCATCTGAAACACTCTGAATATTCTTCCGTTTGGGCCAGGTCTACTCACGGTGCTGGTTTGGCCGAAGGTTGCTTACGCCTCAGATGCCTAAAATGAGTTGTTGTACAGCATTACCGATTACTGACTCAAGATGGTGATACAAACAGTGCAAAGTTTGGATCTCATCTTTCTGGCTCGTTGTGGCTGACAAGTTAATCTTAAAATAGCAATTAGCTAATGGGGAAAATCCCACAGATCTAGACAAGTGGATTATAAAAATAGCCACCATCACTGGTCAGAGTCCCAAAGTAATTTTTGAACTATGCTGTGGCTAAGGGCCGTGGGCACGTACCTGTTATCAAAAAAAGGAGCAAAAGGCTGGCAAGAATGCCCCTTTAGTCTGCCTGGCATCAGTAAATACCTGCAGGTCAGCAGAAGATGTATTTATAGTTGTAACCACATGAAGCGAGAAAACCTTGCACTTGCCCTGTATTTTTCCATGAAAGAGGTGAAGTAATTCAGGGTTTGTGAATAGATCACTGTTTCTGGACCTTCTTTTTTGACCCTGATTCCCTTTATATAACAGTCTTCTGTTCCTCCTGTGGATATGGGTTTTTTGCTGGGAAAGTTATTTTTGGAATGATGGTTTATAATTGATGTTAAAGCATGCAATAAGGCTTTTATATATATTCTGTGTGCTCACACTTGTTTTATGTAATTGCCACCAAAATTCAGCCCACTCGCTTTCAGTTTCCTATCTATATTTACATCTGCTTTTGGTTTGTTCCCGTCATTAAGTTTTCCAAACTCATTGTTGGACATCAAGGATTCAATTCAAACTCCAGAGCTGCAGTAATATTTATTCTTTTCGTGCTGAAGTAAGTTAATTGTCACATTATGTCATCTACTTAGGCTTTTTTTCTGAGGGGGAAAGCAAGTGAGCTGTTTTAACATATTTATATGCACTCAGAAAGACAAGGTAATGAATGAATGTATGTTTAGGACCTACTCTGCTTCCCCATGAACCCAAGAGGTAAGGGGTAGAGCAGGGTAAGAGAATTCTTTCTACTTAGTTTGTGGAAGCCTAAATCTGGCTTGCTTACAAGTAAAGACCAGCAATCCCAGTCTTAAAATACTTAGGTACCCAAACAGCTGAAATTTTACCAGATAGTGACTTCATAGCATGAGGCCACATTGTTACTATATAAGAGTGTTCTGGCTATCTGCATTTTCAAAACACAGGAATGAAAATACATTCTGGCAGAAGGATGGATAGTGAAGACTTTCTGGGGGGTGTTGTTGAAAAGAGCCAAGTTTTCTTTGCATTATTTCTCTATTTCTTGGGAAAAAAACTAATAAACAAAGCTAATTTTGCTGAGGGAACAGATACAAGGTCTTCTTGCAAAGGTTCTTCTTTTCTACTGTAAACCATACTCAGACTGGGATGTTTGCCAGTATTATTATGCTCCTAAAATCTTGTTTAGGCATACAGTCAGGTTGACCTTGCCTTTTGGAAGTACCGAGCGTGTAGGTTTTCCAAATTCAATATGGGCTTCAGAGGCCTGAAAAATCTTTAAAGATTCTCAACTTCTGCTTGAATGCCTTCAGGCCTGAGCCTGGAAATGAAATGCATGGAAGGCTCCACCTTGCTCTTAGTCAAAAGAGCCTCTTTTGAACAAAACCAGGTTTGGTAACCCACATTTGAAAAAGCCCTGGAAGCTTACGGTGTCGGTGACTCACCCCGGGGGTGAGTAGTGCTAGGATTTGTATTGGTTTTCTTTAAGGGATATTTTTACTCTTGTTTTGTTTCTCAGTTTAAGAGCTTTTTTGTGAATGAGATAATCTGTTATTTTCAAAACTACAACTAGGTACTTTTTAGACTGTTGATTTGATGTGATTTTTGGTACCCATTATGTCTTTCCTGTAACTCGTTCCCAGATCTGAGCAGATACTCTCCAACACATGGTAAAGTAATTTTGTCTCCAAAGTGTATATAGATCACTACAGACTGTATCCCAGAGCAGGTGTCCATGGATGGGGTTGACCATTTTCCATCTGTTTGTTTTATTCCCTGGTTTATTTGTCACTATTAAATGATTACTGCAGTGACAGAACTCCCCAAGTATGCATTACTGAATTTCTATTTCAGCCGGGAAGCAAGATGATAGCCCTTTGGCATGCACACAGCCAAGGGAAGACAAATATGAACAAAGTGAGGCTTTCAGTTCCCATATCTTTGCAAGGCTGTTTTTTTAAAATAACCTTGTAAGGCTTAGTAATGAGCCTCTGCCAATGCAAGCTGAGCTGCAAAGCTGTCGAGGTCAGAGGCAAAACTAAGGGGAAAGCGGGGCCGGAGAGGGGCAGCCAGGAGAGCTCTGCAGGCGATGCTGCGCCCAGGAGCTGGGCAGGGGCATGGATGCAGGCTGCGCGCTGGCATAGGAGCTGCTCCTGTGCTTCTGAGGTCCTGTCCTGCTGATGTACCATGCTGCAAGGAACAGCTAGCTCCGTGCTGTGCTGGGGAAAGGCAGGGATCGTGAACTGCAGTCAAAGTCTGAGTGAAGGCAGGGAGCACAAGCTCAGAAGACCAGTTAAATTCAGCTCAAGATGTTTATTAAGCTAGACTGATCAGGTGAAATTGTATTACCAAGCACTACTTCTTTCTTGCTTACTGGTACTTAGTTAATAGCATAGGCTTAACTTAAAAAGTCTGGGTTTATTCCATTGCTCTGTTCCATCTAACTATAAATATTGCACAGTCTTAAATAAGTCCCATCAGAAACCGAAGTGCTGCTATAAAGACATGGCATTATTAGGGGCCCATCCTGATCCCTTGTCCCTAAAAGCATCTGCTACTCCCAGACTGTAGGTAAGGAAGAAGCAAGTTACCAAAACATGTATCAGATTTAAAGAGCAAGCTTTCAATTAACAGTTTGACACATCGCTGAAATGAAGAGGCTACAGGTTACAACAAGCCAAGGCAGGCTGCTGGCATGGCTGGCAAAGCGCTCCAGAAGCCATGGGTCAGCACAGTGCCGGGGCTGGCAGATCAGAGCGTGGGTGCTGGAACCGGGCTGCTTTTATTTTTAGGGCCCTGGGTCAGCGCAGCCTGGCACGGCACGGGCTGGGGGTTCCCATGGGCAGCTGCAGGCTGCCGGTGGCAGAGCGGGATGCTCTGTGCGGGCTGGGCTGCTCCTGCGGGCAGGGGCTGCAGCTCATTCCCGGTCGGAGCAAAGCAGCCAAGAGGAGTGTGAATTCTCCTGCATCCCAGTGCGTCTCTGATATTCAGGGTGATGGTGATGGTGTTGCAGGGTGGTGGGAACTGTTGGCCTCAGACACCCACCTACAACTCCCTGGTGTATTTTTGCTTGCAAAGGTGTATTTTTAAGAAATTTTTTTTTTTTCCAAAATGGCAGCATAAAGGTTGATCTCTGTGCAGCCACCTTCTGTGTGACCTCCTTTCATGCTCCGATGAGTGTGAAAGCCGACGGGGGTCCCCCAAAGTGGATGCATATGGCAGAAGGAGGGTCTGGACCTGGGGGCTGGCGTCGGGAGCAGCCGTCTCAGGCTGGCGGCCAGCACGCACCTCTGCCAGGAGAGTGGGGAGATGAAGGAGCTGTGTGCCCTGGCATGCCGCAAGGTAGCAATGAATGTCACTGAAGGAAAATTCACTGGGAAAGGTGTTTGCACAAAACACCTAGAAGCCTTTCAGGCATTTTTTGAGGTGGGGACAGGAAGGTATTGGGGAAAAAACTGTGGGTTGGAAATGTATTTCCAACTATTTTTAAAGCAAACAAATTCCTTTTGAAGTTGTGGGCTTGTTGCATAAATTGTGCATTTGACAGAGTAAGTGGTGGGATGTTATGGTAATTACTAATGTCCCTTGAATATTTGGTTAACCACTATATATAATCCCACATGTAGTAGCCTTTCCAGGGAGAATTTAGATGTACCCTTTGGGCAGGATTAACTGTTACTCTCTTGTTTCAGCAACTTTTCAATTATTTAATTCCAGCACAAGGAGTTTTCCATTTTGGGAGGGGGGAAAAAAAGTGTCCTTTTGACATCTGACTTTTTAAAAACAAGTCCCATCCTGTACCTGCATGTGCTGAGCTGTGGGGTGACTGCCTGGGCACCGGGTGGGAGGGGTGGGAAAGCTGTCCTGGGTAAAGACCCTGGCTCTGTTGCAGAAATGGATTTGACTTTGCTCCTCCCTAGACCCAGACACACAGAAAATGCATTAGTGCAATGCTGAACTCTGCGTTTCAGGTCAGATTGTCGCAGAGATATTAACGCTTGAGAAGGTACCCATCCCCTACACGCTTCTCCTACTGACATCCAGAACATACCCACCCTTTCCCTGCAGTCTTTCTTCCACCTGTTACTTTTTCCTCACCTTCTTCTTGGTTCTTCCTAGGAAAGTCTCCCTGGGTTCAGCACCTGGCTGTGTAGGCTCGAGGCGGAAAGGTGATCGGCTCTCCCTAAGCTCAGGTTTTCTATGCGGGGGTTGACACATCCTCGGGCTATCACCCTTGCTTTGCAAGTTTAAATTATTGATTTAAGGTACAAGTATATGCGCTAAATCACATTGTTGTTCGATGTATTAACACACAGACAGACCTATGCTTCTGGTCTGGGTCAGATTGCCTAGACTAAGTATCTAAATGGTATCAGTACCTCTCTGCTTAGCTTTACAGCATGCTTTTAGAAATTTTATTTGCATCCGGTTGTCGTCCATTTTCAGCTTATTTGTTGCCTGGTTGGGATGTGCTTGTCTTGTTCTTCATTACTGAGGCAATGGATGTCTTACAGTACTCTAGCCAGAGATACCCGATGGTGTGGCTTGCGTGGACACTGAGCACTCTTCCCGCACTGACTCGCTCACCTTCCTTCCCCTGGTACTTCTTCCTGCATTTTTTATCTTCATGACAGTTTGTACCATAAATGCACTCGGGTATTACCGGCACAGCCCCCCACTACTGCTCCGATACCAGAGGAGGAAACAGGCTCTGTAACTGCTGTCTTTGATACGCTGTTTTTCAAGACATTAACTGAAAATAAAATAACACATTACAGCCACTTAACAACAGAAATCCTTACAAGCAAGTTAAAATAAGATCTTAGCTCACTGGAGTACAATTTGAAGCTTAGGAAAATGTCAGCCGTAAGCCTTTGCACTCTTTTGTATAAAATAAGTCTGGGTCCAGTTTCCAAAAATGTCTTTAAATACAAGTGAAAGACATGTTTCACTAAGGATAGGACTTTTTATAACCTGCTGAGGTTACAAGAGCAAATTTTAACAAGCTTTCAAATGTAGAAACTGTGACAATAGCTCTGGTGCCTTTTTGGATGTACAAACAGTGTAGCAGAATGGCATTTCAATATTCAGATATCTGCAATAGAAATCCAGTAGCCCAAACATTTTAAAATGTGTCTAATTTCTTGTTTCATTTTGCATCTTCACATGCTCACTTGAAGGCTTCCAGCTTTGGCTTTTTAAGTTGGTCTGGGACTCAGTCAGCTGAAATGATACATATGCTCTGCTAATCACACTCTGTGGAATGAACTGGGCATAGGCATAGTGTTGTTCCTAATCAGTGTGAGTAAACATTTATCAAATACTACAAAAAAATATTGCCAAATCCGTTCATTTTCATACTACTTGGAAATAGCAATGGCCTTCTCTTTGGTAAATTGGCAGTGCCCAGAAATTTGCTAGGTGAAATTTTAATTTTAAGGGAAGGTCTCTTACTGGAGATGGCACAAGTATCCTGGCCAGAAAGCTTAATAATCCAAATTTAAGCAAGACCCAGAGCTGAGTGTTTCTGACAGAAGTGGGGATGGAGCGCAAGGGGCCAGAGACACAGACAGCAGTTTTGGGGTCTGGGCACCGGCTCTGGATGGGCATTGTGGTGGCCACCACCCCAGCAGGGCAGCTGGGGAGTGTTTTGTCTTCCTCCGCCTTTCTGTGCATGCAGGAACCTGCCCCGTTCCCCTGGCCAGCTCCTCCGCAGCCCTGCCTCCATGCACCCAGGAGAAGGGTTAAGTTATATCACAATGTGACATAACTTCTTGAGAACAAATGCAAGTAACCAGGCATTACTTTGTTTGCATTGTGAGCAGGCTGGCAAAAGTGAGTTTGAGGAGGGATTTAAAAGACAAGATGTGGTAAGCTGAGCAGAATTAGCAAAACATTTTCTTATGGAGAGATGGTGCAGCAGAGAGGAGAAAACATCAGTCTGGGTGAGCCTGGAAGCAGCACCAGGGATGTGTGTGTAAAAGGTGGTATTAGAATCTGATGAAACCAGGGCTGGATTTTCAGAGGAGGAGTAAGGAGTACATCTGCAGATGGTAAAAATTTTTATACTGAGGCCAGAGGGACCTAGTGGGTGGCTCCCGCTGGCTCTGGGCTTGCTCTGAGAAGCCAAACCTGATGAAGGAGCATGAGGAGCTATGGTTTTGAGGGATCCCAGAGCTGTGCAACTTCAAAAGGAGCATTATAAGCCAGCGGGGTGGGGTGGCTGAGTGCCAAGGTGGCAAAAGGGACACCATGCTGCAGTCATGACCAGGTCAGCCTGGACTTCTCAGTAGAGTTGTAGAGACAGAAATACCGGAGCCTAGACACGTTTTGGGAGGACAAAAGGAGTAAGGAAGTGGAGGAGTCGAAAGTTATCTGACTCTGAGTGCTTGAGTGGAAGGAGAGATGGTGATGTGCTGATGTGAATGGGGTGGGAGGAAGGGCATTAGGAGGAGCATGAGGATTCTGTCCATTGTATGAGTGCTCTGCACAGCTCGGCGTTGCCTACCTGCTCTCACTCCTGTCCTCTCACTGGGAAACCCTCCGGGACACGGGCATCTCCATGCCAACTGGCACCGAGTGGTGGCCTTGCTGGCACTGGCCAGGGAGGGACGAGGCTGTTAGGGTTGTGGGCAGCTGGCTGTCCCAGGGATGGCGGCTGCTGTGGCCAGACCTTGGTGTGAGGGGCAGGGGACAGCTGCTTTTTGCTACCTCTTGCATGAGCTTTGTGGACTTTGGTTTCTGTCTGTCAACGTATCGCCTTTCATCAGCTCCAAATCCACTCATAAATTTTAAATATATTATGGCTCTCACACAGAAGCAACCCCATGCCACTCTTTCTACATATTTCTAACTTATTTTCATAAAACTAACAAGTTTACAGTGAGTGCTGGTGTTCAGGCACATCTGTAAGCGAATTTGTCCCAATGCAGCTGTGAAAGTGCAACATCATTTAGAATAGACATCCACTCCGTTTAATAGGAGACAATCCCATGCACTCCCAGACACCGTGCTCCCGCTCACAGCTCTTTGTCAGAGTACAGCAGATGCTCAAAAGTTATGATCACTCAACAGAAAATAATGCAACAATTTCTAAGCAGCTCTTGATTCTGGGTTGGGTGAAGAAAGCTCATTTACATTTAAATACCCTTAAGCTCCTGAAAGAGTTTGAATTTTTCATTATGTTTGGAAAATAGTTGCTGCATCTTTTTTGTACCTCAAATGTTATTCTCTTATTTACATCTGGCCTCTGTCGTTTCACTACAAGGCTTCTCATTCTTGAGCTGATCCTTTGCATGTCACTGCTTCTTTCCTAACCTGACCTTCTGTTTCGTAAGTCTACATATTCTCATATTCAGCTGTGTCAGGCATTTCTGTAAACTCCTTCCCCAAGCTATGGTATGTGAAAAACACCACAGGTTTTCCCAGACCTTTCCAAGACCTTCATATCTCCATCACTTTTTCCTGTTTTCTACTGCTTGTTGTAGACTGCAGAGTAGCAGCTTATGGGTGGAGTGTTTGTCACGGTGGGTCATCTGTGATACCTTACTTAAAAATGATGTTTGGGTTTGCCAGGATGATTTTGTGTTAACAGGTTTTTATTATGAAAAGCATAGCTGACCTTTAAAAGTCCAAAGGCCATATTTATGAATGACTCAGCTTGCTCTCAGTGCAGCTGAAGATTACAGTACGCAAACAAAAGCCAAAGCATACTTCTCCCATGTAACTTTTTGAGAAAGCAGTATTTGCCTCTGGCATTTACCAAGGGAGCTTTCCCTTTGTGTGCAAGAGGAAAATGGGGCAGGCTGCAATAAAAGGCATTGTTGGTCCCAGCATGCAAAGAATGATGATCCAAGAACTGAAATAATAGGAAAGTGTCGGGAGGGAATTTAGTTCACAAACATGTCAGGATAGCTTCAGGCTTACTCAAGTTTTGATTCAAGCTTCTCATTCTTCTTAAATTCTTTCCAGGCCAAAATGGATTAAATAGTTGCTAATCTTCAATCATCTAGCGTTTCCCTGGGATCAGTGTTCGAGGATGGCCTTGCCGGGCTGCCATTTCAGCCTCTGGTTCCTTAATGACAGTAAATCCCAGGGAATCAGAGAGTATGTACTTTTGTGCTGTGATTAGGATCTGTCTCCTCAAATGCCATCGTTTAGGTCTCTGCAGAAGGGCCTTGCTTTCTGCCCTGCAGAGTATCTGTCACGATAGTCAGCAAGTATGACCAAGTATCACACCCAACATACATGTACCAGGTTATAAGCGATTGGTTTTATGGAGCTGGTTTCCAGACCAGAATATTGCCTGACAACTGTGACTACAAATCATTGCAAATAGGAGAAGAAAACTGGTCTTGCTGTGACATACCTAGACAGATACTGCCAGACCTGGACTTTAAAAAAAGAAAAGAAAAAAAAGTTTTAAAATTGTGTCTTTTTTCTTCTCTTGCTAGTCCTATTGGGATATTGTCCAACTGAACCGACAAACCCACAATAATAACAATTATAATAAGACATTCCCACATAGATATTACTTAATTTTTCCTAAAACTTTTTTTTTTAAATGAAGTCCTTGAAAAAGTTCAGAGCATGTCTTTTCTTTCCCCTCTTCCTCCTTATCCCTACTGAAAAGCCCTAGGAGCTAACGCCAGGCAAGAATTTGTGGTAGCAGCTAAATGTAAAACCTATGCAATTTACGTTCTGTGGCCCTATCAAATATAATTACAAACCATGTTCACAGCGCTGCAAATTACATGGCACTTCACCAGTGTGGGAGATGGCATGTTGCCTATTGTGATAGATGATCCCACACCTAAAACTGACTGGCAGCTTTTATAAAATAGCAAAGCATCCCTTTTGTGCCTGGCTGATGAAGGACAGATGGTCTTTTTCTCCTTCAAGGAGAATTCCCATCAGGCTTTACTTGCAATAGTTTATGTGCATATGAATTATTCGTATTAAAAGAGAATGAATATGGCATTTATTGGTGAATTATAACACATCAAAAGGAAGTGAAATTTTTAACTATTTCTTCCATCAATAGTATGAACTGTTCAGTATTTTTTAATGGAGATAATTGTCATTAACTCTAAGGCACCCTTGTGCTTCTCTGGCAGTGTAAAACCATTTATACGTGCCTTTAAAGCCTCTCTGCCCTTCCATAGCAGCACAGCACAGGCTGAGGATAAATGAGAATCAAAGTGCTATTAAAGGGACCAAAAAAAAGCATAACACAAGTTAATACTCTTTAATATCCGTAATACTCTTTTTAACCTTCCTCCTACTTAGAAGTTCACATGTAAATTGGAACATTACAGATGGCTCCAGGGGAATGACAAATTCCCTCTTACCCTTTCTTTGCTCCCTTGATGCATCCCATAGCTTATTTGTTCTTTGGTGAATATAGTTGAACCCTGTTCTGCTAATCTTGTGGCTTAATTAAGATAATCTAACCACTTTGTGCAAACACAAGGTGTTTTATACAGCATAATGTTTTGGGTATTGTGGTCTTGAGCTGTTGGGCTAAGTGGGATGGTATTTTACCTTTGTCTTTTTAGAGCTTTTTAGAGCCCTTGCTCTTGGATCCACAAGTACTTAATGGGTTTTCCCAATTTAATTCATAATAAAGTGATAATCATCATGATAAAATAAGAGGCCTGAGCTTTTAGTGGCTTTTTTCTTCAGTATGCTCTGTACAGCTTCACTAATTGCATTAGATTCAGACCTGAATTATTGAAGGCTTCTGAAAAAACACGTTTTGGTCAAGGACGGTTAGGAGGAGTTCCTGGAAACTGTTTGCACTGCTCAGGCTCAGCTGTCCATTAGTTACTTACGTTTATACAGCACCAAAGATGTGCCAGGAAAATTAAAGAGATTATAAGGTTCTATGAGAAATTTTTGCTATATTGTTTGTTCAATGGAAGTAAAATCTGCTCTTTCCTCTTAGAATCCAGAGCTGCCTCAGTTCACAAAGGATGGATGAGCACCACAATGACAAAATACATAAAAGACAGGGCCTCGTTTCCCAGAGAACCTGACAGGTCTGTGGATGTCAAAATGAAATTGCTCTCCGCTCCATTTTGAATGCTCTCGGTGGTGCACATGGCTAATGACGTGCCTGTCTAGAAAGCCGGTTACCTGCTTGTGCAGGCGAGTGTTCCAAGGGTGGTCTGCATGTACAATCACACACACAGGTAGTTAGGGCTGTATCTCGGCCACAGCCCATGCTGCTTCTGACTTCTATAATTTCCCACATTTATAAATGCTGTTCCAAACGTGGTGGGCAATGCAGAGCCCAGGCGAGGGCTAGGGAGGGTGCGGGGAAGTTTGGTGCAAGTAAAAGAAACGGGCAGTTGATGAACAAGTGGGCAGGAGGGAAATAATTAATGGTAAATGCCCTGGGCAGGGGCGAGTAGGTTGCAAACTTCCATGGGAGGTGAAACACAGGAGATGGAATGGAAGAGGGAAGATGCTGCCTGGAAGGGTCTTGTCAAAATCCCTGTGCAGCACGGAGGCTGGTGGCTGTCACGGAGCATCTGTGGGGCTCTGGGAGGATTGCTCACTGGTGGAGTCAGGTGCAAGCAAGGATTTGGGTTTTTTTGTTAAAAAAATACCTCAGTGCTAGCAACAGCAGGAGGCCTGACTGTAATAAGCCTAATGAATGTGGCGCAAGGGATGTTTCAGGTAGAAGGAGAAATGTGGGATTTCTTGTGTGTGTAATTAGGACACTTGGCAGCTGGGTAAGCTTTAATTGCCATCCAAAGCTCCCGATCTTGCCAGAGAGTGAAGAGAGCTATTGATTTCCATCTGGGCTAACAATTTACTTCTTAGTGCTCATCAGCCTGATGTGTATCTTCATTCCCTGTCACTGCTGTGTGCAAGCTAAAGCTGCTTTCATCAGCAGATTTCAGGTGCGCGTTCGGTTGAATACGTGGCTAGAATTGCAAGGCGTTAATAGAAGAAACGGCCTCACTTACCACACTGTCAGTGCACAATGTGCTGTTAGTTTTGGAAAATCTCCACATCTCTAGGTCCTTATGTAAAGCATCTCTTCGCTGTAATGTCCAGTTGCCTCCAAAAATAAAATGGATGCAGGAGCCACCTTCTCTCTCTGTTCAACAGGAGCAAGGCAATGTTTATTTTACATGATCCATGTTTGTTTATAAATGTGGTGTTAGGGAGCAGAAGACTGTATCAAAGAAGTGTATTTTGCATTTCACTTTGAAGACACAGATGTTCATGGTCAACACAATCTCTTTCAGGGGCAGCTTCCCAATTTCATGGGCTAGAATGTCATGGTTTTGCCCTGTCTTTGACAGTTTCATTGTTCCAGGGGAACATGCTGGTGCAGGTCATGATCTCGAAAGAGGGAAACGATAAGAAAACACATATGTAGACACAAAGTGTAACAATTTAATTAAAAAAAAATTAAGAGGTATTTTGGGGGAAAAGGTTGAGAAGAGAGAAAAAGGAGGTAGAATTTGCAAATCTATCAGAAAAACCCAGACTTGCCGCGATTTGCAATATGCAAATAGCATCATTAGGCACAAACAGGTTTTTATACAACTAATCAATCCAACATTGTGTATGTAATGGAGATTGGTGTGCCTGTGCAGGGCAGACGTGTGTATGGTTTTCTGAAATGAAGAAAATAAAGGTTAGAATAATGAATTCCCTTCTGCTGAGGAATGGATTATTAGTCAAAAGGTAATATTCAGCAGATGCAACTTATTCATGTAGGAAATTCTATCATATAGTGCCCCAGGGGCATTGGACACTATACAGTAAAATTAGTCAATAGTCTGTGGTCAGTAGTAAAAATTGTTGGATGTTCCCAGTTCTAGCAAAATTATTTCTATACAAAATGGGAAGAAACATAAACGCATACAGGATTTTCCTTTTGCTCATATTTTGACCTGAAATGACTTTACTAGAATGACTCTGCACTGACAGCAATGATAGGGCAAAATCAGCCTCCAGATATCTATATATTGAGTAATTGTGGTAAAGTTAAGTGATGGCTTATAAATTAAAATGAAAGCAGTACTTGACTGATGTCTAAAAAGTGTCTAAAAGTCATATTGTCTAATAAGTTTTATATTTTAAAAGTAGCCTTTTCTGGCTTACCAGGAAAGAAATGCCTAACATGGATTAATATGGCCATTGACTAGTCATATCTCTGTTTTTGTTTGTCTTTGTGTAAGAAAGATTTAACTTGATGCAGTAGGAAAGAAAAATAATTCCAAATTCAAACAGGCCCTGTTGGAAACAGTGATTTATTTCCCGTTGACTTTAATAACTAATCCCATTAAAATAGCCTGTAGTGGAAAGCAAGCCTTATATGTGGACAAGATAATAGAGATAAAAAAGGCAAGTTTTATATTCATACTTGCCAAATTTAAAATAGGAAAATGATGCATTTTCTGTTGGTTGGTTAAATCTTCAATTCCATCTTGTGCTATTAGAGTATTTTTAAATCATGATGTCACCTGCTGCGTTACTTTTGTGTGTGTATATATATCTCCCTTTCTAATCAGGAGATGACAATATACACAGCAAAATTCATCTGGTACCTCAGACAGCTGTTAAAATACAGCGGTTACTGATATATCCCCTGTGTTATTCAGTGTTGGAGATTATAGTCTCATTTTATACGCAGAGCGGTTCTACTGTTTGTAACAAAATACTTCCCACATGACACTGTCTTGTCATCTTCACTGTTTCTGGAGAGATTTTGAGAAATGACTCATGGTGTGCTGTGCCCTACTTAGGATACTTCAGATGTTGCTTCTTCCGAGGTGCTTCCCCAAACCTTTGACTTTCAGGTCTTGAAAGAAGGGGACCTGTAAGTGAAAGTGCCTGAAACCATTAGTTATCTTTAAAAATATGTCTTTCTCTTGTGAAAAATAAATAAAAGAATGCTTTTCCCTCCTCCATTAAAAAAGTTGGTTTTAATTACTTGTAACTGAATGGAATAAATAAGTATATAGTTCCATTCCTGCCATTAACGTACCTGTTAAATTGAGCAGATATTACACTTTAGATCTATCTAGTCTCTAAAACTATGACCATAATCATTAAATAATTATATTTTATCTAGATGCACAATAAAATTTCTTCCAGCCCCACTTACTGTGCTCATTACTGTATGGTATTTCTTCTCTGATCCTGAATGGAATAAGAATATGAGCACTTTTAGGCACTAGTCTGTATGTATTTATAGCAGTAAGGAGTAGAACTGCCAAAATGCATGAAATATACTTTTCTGTTACGGCTTTCAGAGAAATCAATATGAGAGCTATCTACTTCCAGTGCTGATTTGGTCTTTTCAGTTACATTGTGAAAGGCGTAACTGGTCCTCTTCACCTGATTTCACAAACACATTTCAAACAGAACTGAATTTATATGGTCAGCAAAGCCGTTGGCAAGCATATTCACTACGTGAACCAACTTCTTCTAGCAGTTTATTAAGACAACATTCATTCCCTTCCGATAATGTGGCTGGCAGCATTTGTATGTCTACCTAAAGTTAAAGTGGTTGGATTTCCACAAAATATTAAATTGTGATCAAATGTAGAAGGATAGAGATTTTGAAATACCAACAGATCAGACAGAAGTGTGAGCGTCAGTGCAGAATATCTGCAGCACGTAGCAAATAGTACTTCACAGGACATCACAAGTCCTCAGGATTTCGGGGGAAAAAAATAGTTGCAACCATGAGTTTCAGGACAACACAAGAAAAGGTGAACGAGATCTTTTACTGGTAGGCATAGTTTCCTGGAGATGAATACATAGTTTAACTAGGCATAGTTTCCTGGAGATGAATACAGGTGTGTGATTTCCATAGAACTATATGCGAGGAGCTGATTTTTGGTAGAATTCCTGATAATCAAGTGAGAGGATTGGAAAATTTATATTATGTATAGAAGGCTGCTGGTTTTAGCAGCAGTAATTCAGTTTGATCTACCTTTTTTGCTCTTTGTGTTTGGAATATGCTGAGGTGGAAATCTTCATTTTGAGTTGCGCCAAACCATGGGAGAATTCAGGCAGACCCCGTGAAACCTGAGCACTGGGCTAACAGCATCTTCATGAAGATCAACAAGGAGAACTGCATCTGTGTCTTTTCATAGAATAATAGAATCATTTAGGTTGGAAAAAAAAACTTTAAGATTGTCAAGTCCAACCATTCACCCAGCACTGCCAAGTCCACCACTAAACCATGTCCCTAAGCACAGCATCTACGCGTCTTTTACATACCTCCAGGGGTGGTGACTCAACTCTTCCCTGAACATGTAACTTATACAGAATAATGTGAAATGGTTCTTCAAAAAATAATGAAAGAAAACCTCTTTTTTTTTTTTTAATGTTTTATAGCTTCTTAACTCTAACAGTTAGGACAGCATATTAAGTAAACTCAGTAAAAAAGCCTATTGGAAATCTTTCACTTTCTTATCTGGATTTGTGATGTATTAATCTGTCTGTCTGTCTCTAGTGCTAATCTTAGTGCCAAAGAAGCTGGCAAAAGAACTGCTTGCCCTTTGCAGGCACACAGGGGAAATCACAAAGTTGTTGGCTCATGTGCATACATATACATATCTAAATATGTGTATATCTCTCCCTCCCTCCCCACAGTCTCTTTCTTGTGGATACAAAAGCTAATTCCACTTTAGCAAGTTTTGTATAAATATACAGTTTTGTAATTGCATTTGCAAATTATTGACCAAGTCGACACCAAAAATGCACTAAACATGTACCAATCAAGGCAAAAGATGCCTAAGTGATAAGAAAGGCTGGGAATTTGTTCTCAGGCAGCTGGCTCCTGGAAGGAAGGGGAAATGCAAACTAAGAAAAGCAAGAAATGCTACAGCCAAACGTTATTGTGTCTTACCGCTGAGCTTGCAAGGGCTTTTCAGGTAATGAAAGGGAAGGACAGCCTGCTACACCTGTGGGGTGCTGCCAGCTGGTCAGCTGGCTCCATAGAGAAGGAAAATGCAGATTTAGGATACACATGAAAAAGCAACTCAAGTTACATTTCAAGGGACTTGAGTCCTTTAGAAAATATTAACCTGGCTTAATCGGCATTTTTAAGCTTTTGCTTTTTTTGAGAATAAAGGTATAGTTTTGGTGGAAGACCTGAAGGGGAGAAAAAAACCCAGCATGTGCATTATTCATCTTGTATCAGTGCAGCCTGGTTTGGCAGCCATGATTTACCAAAGACTTTATCCTACCTCTCTCTCAGCCAGCTTTTTTGTGCTGCCCATAGGGGCACCTGCAGCACCTCACAGCAGCTGGTTTTGGATTCATGAGACCCATTGAATGATAGCTGCGTAAGTGCAAATGGCATGAGCCATCTCCCCATCTACTGCTGGAGCTGGTGCTTTCTTGCCAACCTGATAAAACAGCACACTGTATTGAAAATGCTGTCTGACAGCAGAAAAAGTCTTATTGTCTATTTTTCCGAGGGCAGCCACAACAAGAACAATTCACAAAGCACTTACCCTAGCCCTCTCTCCTCTTTCTTCCCTGGCTGGCTCAGTATTTCTGGCATATTTCTGGGAAGTATATCTATCAGGGAAACAAATGGTGTCTTTCTGTTCTTTTCTGTAAGAGAGGTGTCAACTGCTGTAATTCAGCATAAATTTCCACAAGTACTAATCTCATTTTTCAGTCACGGTCACCTGAACCTGTGGTACCTAACACATGCTTTTTTTAAAATTCAACAAGTGACTTTTCCCCTGCAGAGAAAGAAGGGCAGAGGTGGAGATAAGGCATGGTGAAGGTGAGAAGACAGAAGCACAGGAGGTAAATAGTCGGGAGTCCTGCAGCTGTCTCCCCAATGATCTGTTTGCTTAGCCAAGTGAATCCAAAAGTTGATCCTGATTGTACTAGTGCAACCTATTGTAACAAAACATGTGGGAAGACTATAAATGTGAGGAATGTCCTGCGCCTCTGCGTGTTGTCCAGGCTCCTTGGTGCCATGTGTCATGGCAACAATGCTGCAAAAGCTGACTTTTAGAGAATCACCCTTTGACAGCTTTGTCTCCCAACAACTGCGTATCTGTCAGCTCATGGGAATTCCTCCTTCTCTGGAGGATGCAAAACGCCAGCTGAGAAAACGCCCAGTTGGTTATCCCATAGCAGACAAAACAAATACTGTGTTTCCCCTGAACCAGCTATACATAGAATTAATCTGACTCTGGTAAGACTCTGTGAGATAGCTTGGGTTCAACTCAGGCAAGGGAAAATGCTGCTCCCCAAAAGGATTTCTGTACAAGCTGGCAGACACACTGTTGATTTACGCCATTCAGAAGAGGTTGGTCTCCTCCTCCAGGAGTGATCTGTTATGTAAAGAATAGATGGCAAGCTAAATCTGTTTAGCATTTGGAAAATGCAAAAACATTTGGGAGCTTGTCCACGCAGTGGGGTGAAGTTAAGTGATTCGTTGCCTAACATCTTTAGGTCAGCTAAATGAGGAGCCCAGGCACTTCATTATTTAGTAAAAATACTGTTTTACTGAGTCACTGTGGTTTTTGTATTACAGTACTACAGCAGAAATTGAAAACTTCTGTCAACTATCCGGGTGAAAACCCCTTTGAGCTGCTTTTCATGCATCTAAAGCATGATTAAAGTAACTTTTTTCTCTTCTATGCCTGTAAGACCTGATACTAGGAGAATGAACGACCCATTGATACAGTAGGAGTTGTTCCTCCAGCAGTGTGGCCTCTGTTAATAATGGCATTTGGCTGTGCAGTAGTTGCATAGTTTTCTATTGAGCTGTAGGAATCACTTAAACCTGTATTCCTTTAAAAAAGTGAAATTCAGTGTCTCTCTGTCTTTTTGTTACAGATTCCCATTGCCATAGCAGGACAAGCTGGTGACTGAATGGCTCTGTTGCTGTCTTGTCCTGGCTTTTCACTGTCTCAAGTTACATGCAGCATTTTATTAACAGTGTGAGAGATGGCCACTAAGGTTTTAGAGCCAGCAGTGTTGTTCCAGCATCTGCAAGTGATGGGAAGTGTGTTCAAACTCTGCAGCTGCCTAGCGCGCCTGAGCAGTCAGTCCATGTGGTATGTGTTTGCATTCGGCGGTGATCCAAATTCTCCTTTGTTCCGGTCACACAAACTGTTCAGCAGTGACCAGCTGTGACCTTCAGTCACCTAGCAGCGCCCATAAAGGTTGCGCAATTGCTACTGGGGGCCTTAGTCTCATCATTATGTGGCCATTTTCACTAAAACAATAATTTTCAGTGTAAAAATGATAATAGAATCACAGGACTGGAAGGGACTTCTCCTCGTCCATACTTTTCCCCCAGCTCTGGTTTTCTGCTCCTGGAAGATACTTATTTAACTTCTTAAAAACGCTTTGTATAGAGGCTGCACATTCTTCCCAAGCAATCTTTTTCTCTGCTCCTTATTGTTGGAAAGTTTTCCGTACTTTTCTTTGCAATAATATAAGTTTGTTGCTTGCCTTCTACCTTGTGGAAATTATTCCCTTGATCTTTGTGGCAGTTTTTTGCACAGCTGCAGACTGTTCTCAAGTCACAGCTGTAAAAAACCCCTAATAATCTTATCAATATACTGCTAGTGATGTTGTCAAATGGATGAAATTTTACTCTGTGTATCGATGACTTTTCTGTCTTAACTTTTAAACCATATCTCCTCTTTCAATATCTATTCTCTTCTGAAAGCAAATGCGCTGTACACGTATGCATCCTCAAGTACATTTTGCAAAGCAATTTTCTTCTCACTGTCACTGTCAGCATATGACTCTGTGTAGTGTCAGTCACTAAACACCTGGATTTGCATGTTTTTCTGTATGAGGCATTTTCTCCTTTCCAAATACCGCTTTCTGTGATACTGCTTAAGCAGTCTGCAGTCCATCTTCTCTTGCAAGCATAGTTTTCATCATTCTGCATGACTTCTGTAGTGTGACACAGCTTTTTTCTTTGCTGGGGGGCAGCTTTGCTCATTTACATTCGTCTCTCCGGCAGGACAAAGTTACAGGAAAATACTGGCTATAGAGCAAGGTAGACATGGTATGATGGTATTGATGACTGGTAGCTGATGCATTTTGTATTACTGCATATGATAAATTTTAACATCACTCCTGAAAGACTGTGTGAACCCATTCTATTATGTAATGTTAATTTGTGAGTAAACTGATATTTTGGTAATCTTATTATAAATATGCACAATTTTGCTCTGGATGCATCTGTTTCTAGATGCCCTTTTTTTCAACATAAATAATAGAACAATCACAATCAGCAAATAGATCTTCATTTATGTTTAACCTGCAGCATTTTACACACTTATGGAAATACAGATTACTTTTTTTTTTTTTTTACTGTAGTCATTACTTCCTTAACCTTGTTTAAATAGCTAACATTTTCTTTTTTCCAAAACACGTTGTACTTATAGCATACCACTGTCTCATACTACTGCATCTCATAAAGAGATCCTCCTTCCTCCAGCCTGGTCCCCCGTAATGCAGAAAGGTATTGAGAAGCTGTCAGAAGTGATACCTGGCCAACTCCCAGGAAGCAGCTGGGGCCACCTGAGGTCAGCCTGGGCTGCTGCCAATGCCTCTGGGGCAAACCTCACTCTCCTAGCCGATTGTGTGGCATCACCTTATATCTCATGTTTCTGTAATCTCAGTGAGATCTAAAAATTGTCATGGCTTATAAGCTGATAAGGTATTTATGGATGTCAAAAAAATTTGTATTGACTAGAACTTTACAATCCATTGGCTGCAAGAACAACCTTTTCAGATAGGAACCCTGGCAACTTTTTTTAAATTACAGAGTGATAGCAGCACTTTTTCTTCTGGCTGAAAGTTCTGCTAACAAAAAGCAAACAAAAGCATGCCAGTGGCCAAATCCCAAATCAAAGCCAAGTAAAAATAGGCTTTAATGACTGTGGAAGTATCACACATTATACCAGAGACAGTATGATACCATTTGTAGTGGTTTCTCAAGAATTTGAAATGTCCTACATGACAGCAACTGAATTCCCTGTCCATTTGTTTAAGAAAAGTAATATTTGCACATTATTCAGTGAATGACAGTTACTCAAATAACTGCACCTATGCACATTAAGTAAAGGCAGCCTTTACAGTGTATTTGGAGAACATGTGGAAAATGCAGACGAAAATCTAGTCAGCTGCCATTTTGGAAACACAGTCTGAGATTTCCTTCATGCTATTCATTAACCGTATTCCCAAATGCTGAACATGTGCCGATGTCCATGACATTATGGCTGAGGCAGCTGCTGGGGTTTGTTTGAGCACTGAAGAGGGAGCATGGAGCTGGGTGCTCCTCCGTGGCCAGAGGGACACTTGAAAGAGCCTTGCCATTAAGAGAAGATCTGGAGGGAAAATCCATATTCCTCCTCCCTTCCTGCCTGCTCCAGTGAGGACAGACCTCGGAGGTGCCTGGGAGGGTGGCGGCAGGGGCGGCGGGGGCTGGCGCGGTGGATGTCGCCCATGGCGAGCTCTGGCCTGAAGCCTTGTTTGGCTCCAGCCTGGCAGCCGGAGGTGTTTACTGGAAGGGCTGGCCCTCACCTGGGTAATGTCAGGTCAGGAGAAAACGCAGGGAGAATGAAACAAGGGGAAGTAAGGGCTCTTTTAGGGGAAAGGGTGGAAAATGCTCAGTTTCAGTCCTGGAGGTAAAGGTGGAGCAAAACACACAGGTGCCCCTTCTACCCTCCCAGGTAGAAACTTTGACAGCATAAAGGAGTGGAAGAAGGTGGACGCGCTGCTTGCTGGTGAGCAGCCCTATAGAAAGCCGTAAGGAGGTATGAGGAAGTGGCTGGGCTTATTTCCTTTGGATTCGGATTTGGAGCAGCCTTTGCCATGGGATATTCTTCCTCTGGCTGCACAGACAAAGCACCCGGCCTATTGCTATGCCACCAGGGAGGCAGCAAGCAGCTGCGAAGGGCACGTAGGGCCAGCCTGATGGACCCTGGAGCAGAGAGGGTTGGCAGCCCGACCCTGCTCAGCTTGGATGCGTGGAGAAATGTGGGGAGACGCAGGTGTTTGAATTCTGTCAGCGTCCGTATGCGTTCCCACACGGCTCCGTGGAGTCTCTATGCGAAACCGCGCTGCCCCTCGAGCCACGCTGTGGTAACGGAGGCCCACGGCAGGCACGGCCAGCCCCAGCGGCCCGCTCAGGGGCGAGGCCTGGGGCAAGCGCCGGGGCCGCCCTGCAGAGGGTCGAGGCCCCACTGGCTCCCCTCGGCCGGGCCGGGCCGGGCCCCTGCCCCTGCGGGAATCGCCCTGGCCCCGGGGCTCGGCTCGGCCCCTCAGGGCTCGGCGAGAGGCGCCGCGGCTCCCGCCCGCCTCACAGGTAAGCGGCGCCCTGCGGGGGGCGGCCAATGGCGCGGCCCGGCCGCCGCCGCCAGCCAATGGGAGCGCGCTTCGCGGCGGCCCCATGGAAATGTGCCTGGTGGGGAGCCAATGGGGCGCGGCCGGGCCGCGGGCGGCGCTTTATCAGCTGCCAGGGCCGGCGGCGGCGGTCGCGGCTGCCCGTCCCTCCCTGCCTCCTCCGCGCCCCGCCGCGCAGCATGGCCGGGCTGGGCGGCGGCCCCGCCGCCTTCGGGCGCTGCACGCACGCCGTGGTGCGGGCGCTGCCCGAGTCGTTGTGCCGGCAGGCGCTGCGCAGGGCGGCCGGCCCCGAGGTGGACTACGCCCGTGCGGAGCGGGAACATCAGCTGTACGTGGGTGTGCTGAGGGGCAAGCTGGGGCTGCAGGTGCTGGAGCTGCCGGCCGACGAGAGCCTTCCCGACTGCGCCTTCGTGGAGGACATGGCCGTAGTCTGCGAGGAGACGGCGCTCCTCACCCGCCCGGGCGCGCCCAGCCGCAGGAAGGAGGTGCGGGGCGGCGGGGGCCGGGCCGGGGGGAGCGGTGCCCGCGCCGCCCAGGTGGGCTCGGGGCGGCCGCGCCGTCGGGCGTATCCCCGGGCCCGCGGCGGGAGGGGGCGGCGGCGGGCGGGATTGCTCAGCGAGCAGCCGCCCCCGCGGCGGGTCTCGGCGCGGCGGGCCCCGGGCAGCGGCTCCGGCCCGGCCTCCCCTCCCCGCGGCTGGGCTGGCGGCGGCCGGTGCCGCCGGGCCGCGCCGGGGGCGTGTCGGAGCGTGGTGTTCCGCTGGCGAAAACAAGCGGACGGTGTAAACCGTGAGTCATGCCCTCCGGCGGGCCGTGCGGGTCCCGCGGGGTGGGCTACCGGCCGTGGTGGCCGCGCTGCGGCGCGATCCGCGCCCCGCGCTCGGCTCCAGCGGGGTTCGGGCCGCGCGTGCCCGGCCGCCGCGGTTACCGAGCGGTGGAGCGCTCCGTTAGCCTGCGCGCCCGTGAACCTGGTGCCGCCTTCCCCGGGCGGGCCTGGTGGGCTGAGGGTGCGTGGGGGCACCGGGGCACGGACAGGCTCGTTGGAGAGGGGTTGCCCGGCTGCAGGAGCCTCGCTGGAGATGTGCTTGGGACTCGTCTGATGCGCTCGGCCCATTCACAGGCTAGTTCACGAGGCTCCGCATGCACTGAAGTGCTGTCCTGTTGTCTCCCTCTCAACAAGTTGTGAGTAGCAAATTAAACCTCTCCTTGTTTGAAGCTGCAAAATTGTTACACTGGTAACCTGCCTTCCTGTAAGCATGCTTTAACGTAACCCTGTTGTCTCTTCCAGTTCCCATCTTTGTGGCCCCATGGCTCATCTTGTGATCCACAAGCATGTCCTGCTGTGCCTGTGGCGTAGGGCTGGGCCGCTGGCTGTGGCTGCTCTTGGCCACTGAGAGCAATGGATGAGCGTCGCCACTTGGTAGTTTTGATCTAGTGCTCTTCTAGCAATTGCAAAGTTTACTTTGCTCAGCACTCCGTGATACTGTACACATCTTGCACACGTGGGTTTCCTTGTGCTTACCCATGTGTATTTACTCTTTGAAGCACATACGAATGCTCTTAAAGGTGACAGCATCAGAGTAAAGTGTGTTTGCCACATGCTACTCTTGGAAGCAGCCAGAGTCTGAGTGAGTTTTCACTGGTCCTTCCTATGACTCACTGGTATGTAGCCATGTGACTCCTGCTGCCATTTGCACTCTTTCCCCGTTAGAACAGATTGACTTCTTTCTGTGGGTGACTTGTCCAGTCAGTCATGAACAAAGAGGAGAAAAAAAGCTTTAAAGCATAATTTGAATCTTTTTAGTTTTCTTGAATGATGGAGAAATCTCTCCCTTGAGCTTTCTGTGAAGTAAAAAAGAAAAAATAATTGAACAAACATTCTCTTAAAGCTATAACACTGCAATGTAGTGCTTGTCTGAACACGTAACTTCTAATTATTTACAATGGTTCTTCCTCCTGGGAACATCGTTACAGCAGTGTTTTGCGGACAGGGGGAGAAGATGCTTGTTTTTGTGGGATGATGCCTGTCTGCTCCTGGTCCCTCTCCCCTTTGAGGCATCCCCCGGGACAGCCTCCCCATCCTGGCATGGTGACCGAGTCTGTGTTTAGTTAGTCTTCTTTGTCTGAGTAGTTAGTGACCAGAATATTGCCTTCAAAACAGTAGGCTAGTCAAGGCTTTAGAAAGCAGAAATGTGTACATGACTAGTTCACTCAGATTTCTGTGTGGTGTTGGTGGAGGGCTTGACATGTGCCTTGGACATCTTGGCAAACGTCTATGATAACCTCACTTTCATAAAGAGCCCTACAAGAAGCAGCAGTATTTCTTGTAGCTTCGTCAGAGGGTGTTTCCTACTGTCGTCAGAGCTTTGCTTCTCTTGCTGCCTCCAAGGCTGGTTCTGAAGGTACCAGCTACAGGTGCTCAGGCGGTCCAGGCACTGAGGCCTGCAGCTACCCTGAGCTGAGGGAGCCTAGTGCCTGCTCCAGGCCCTCCTGTTCATCCTGGTGGGTGGCTGTTGGCAGCCACCCAAGGTCTTTTCTGAGGGTTATATTCAGTCTTTGAATTGCCCATTAAAGACAGTACCTGGAGGCTGGTGGCAAGTGAAGTTGCTGTGGGGTATGTCCTAGCATCTGCCCTGTTAAATGCCTTTATTGGTGACTTGGAGAGGGGGACACGTGTATCGAGCTCTGAACTGTCCCAAACTGGGGCAAGGTGGGGGAAGGGTAAGAGGCAATAGCCGTGGGGTCTGGGCTGCTGTTCAGGGGGACCTGGGCAGGCTGGAGGAAGGGGCTGGCCTGTGGGAGAGTCAACCTTACGGAGTTGAGCAGGGACAGATTCTGAGTCCTGGCCCAGGGAAGGAAGGATCCCTGGGTGGAGCCAAATGGGTGCGGGACAGCTTTGCAGAACCCCCCCTGGAGAGGGTGTCTGGTGGGCAGCACAGTGTTTGTGAGCCAGTTCAGTGTCCCTGTGGTAAAGAAGGGCAGTAGGATCTTGGGCTGTATTAACAGGAGCAGAACCAGTGGTCTGAGGGAAGCGATTACCCTCTCTGCTTGGCACTTGCAGACTGTATCTTACCAAGAACGTGGAGCAGGCTGTTCAGTTTTGTGGCAGGAGGGCAAGAGACAACGGGTGTAAGTTAGTGTGAGGTTTTAATGGGGCATAAGGAAAGGCTTTTCAGTGGGGACAGCCAAGCAGTGAAACAAGGCCTGGAGAAACTGTGCAGTCATCTTTGGAGCTTTTCAAGCTGGGTAAAGCACTGAGCATCCTGGTTTGTGCTCTGAGTGGGAGGTTGACCTAGAAACCTCCCAAGGTCCTGTCCAACCTGAATTATTCTGTGAGCATGAAACTAGTTGTATGTTAGGATACATGGAGTCAGGGGTTCGTCAGTTGAACTGCTGTGAAATCTTCATTGTTGAGACAGCAGATAATGGTTAAATCTGGATTGTTTCTGGTCTGATGGATGTACTGCTAGAAAACCAGAAGGATGAAGCCCTGTGAAACCAGTTTCTTCATGCTGCCTGTGAAATTGCTGTATTCCTGCCTCAGCTGGCTTAGTCAGCCTGGTATGAAAGTGAACCAAGGATGTTGTAGTGCTTTGTCACTTGTATGGTCAACTGGCTGAAGGAGGGAAGGAAGATGGATGCAGTCTACGTACAGCACCAGTTTCTCAAAGTGCAATTTCTTATTCTCCTTATGTAACGTAAGCACAACCCCATGAATATTTTAGCAGTATAGTTAGTGTATGCTTGGCTTAACCCAGTTAAAGTAAACCCCAACTCCTGAGCATGCGCTCCTGACCTGAGCCTTCCCATAAGGCAGGACTCATCCAGGCTTGTCTTACTGCTCTCTTAACAGTTTAACGGACTTCTGTACAGAGCGGGCAGGAGCAGTGGAAGAAGGAAGTGGTGATGGGAACAGGGTTGCAGGGTACCATTTCTGCAGAGTATTAATGGAGGGAGGGTTTGTAAACCTGCCAAGAGGCATGTAATGGGTCAGGGTCTGAAAACTGATCAGACCAGTGAAAGCTGAAGGGCATGGAGGACGCCAAGGTGCATCCTAAAGCTGGTTGAATGTGCAGCTGGAGCAGTGTGGCTTCAGGTGTGTTGTGCCTCCACATAAACTGGCTGCCAGATACATGAACTGAGTACTACTGTCTCAATCTTCCCTTTTTCATGCCACTGAAAACCCATAATGCAATATTTAAGAACTGATGCAGTGTGTTCTTTCACTGACTAGACTCCTTATTAAGAAGGCTTGTCATCAATTACTGTAACACTGTATGCAGCAGGCAATTTCTGCAGCAGTTTGTAATAGCATTGATTGAGCTTTCAGGCTTTATAGATACTATTGCTTACCCCTCCAGCACCACTGGATTCTGTACTGGATGTCTGTCTGGAACAAAACAAAATAAAATCTGGGGTTATGTCTGTTCTTGCTCCAAGTTATGGTAGGGAGAAAGAGTTGAATTAAATTTGGTCATGTTCAGTCAGTACTGGGAAGGAGCCCAGTATTTTTTTAGCAAAGTAGAAAAATTAGTCATGCGTTTAATAATTTGTTTGCAAGAGTCAGGCTTATTTCAAGGCATTATTTTTTTTGTGTTATCAACTTCTGAACTTATTTTAAAATTTATAGTTTCTGGAAAGTTTTGGATTTGGCAGCAAGGTAAAGGCTTTTCAAGTAAGCCAGAGGTAGATTGCTAATGTGGATAAACTGGTGTTTTGTTTAGCTGAGTGCAGTTGCCAGTGTGCTTGATGTTCAAGTTGAGTAACTCAAATAGAAATGTTGTGATTGCTGATCAGTTGACCAGTTCCAGCAGTATGTTCTCAGTTGTTTATTCCTCTAGTATAAACTCCTCATGTCACCTTCTGAACACAACAGGGTTAGTCGCTGAGAAGAGCCTTCATCAGCACATTACTCTTACTGCCCAAGTTGTCTTAATGTGCTCAGGGTAGCACAAAACAGTATTTCCACCACTTCTGTGCTTACGCAGACAGATAGAAACCCAAAAGCTCAGCAAAATGCCCCTACAGACCTCGCCTCTTCTTGGCTGTGGCATAGGGAAGGGAAAACAACTGGTGCTGGGAAAGCTTCAGGAGCTGCTGCAGAAGAGATCGCTGGCTACTTCCTTGACAAGAGGAGACTTCCACCCAAGAATACTGTTCCACACTCCCCCAAGACCCACTGTGGACAACCTGTGGGCTGTATTCCTGTGTATCCTGGAAGATACAGTCCCTCAGAAGTGAGGACAGAGAACGAGTATGTTTGTCAAATCCCATCCTCTTGACAGGCATTGGAGAAGCCTCCTAATTGCTTTCTGAGAATGTCTGGGTACCTCTTAACTTGCTTGCTGGGTTGCAGGGCTTTGTTCACAGCACTGCTTCTGCAGAGCTTCCAGCTGTGCTGGGCGGGGTAACTTTGCTTCTTAGTGCTGATCACCATGACCTGCTTAGCTGCCAGCCCCTGCTCCCACCCTGTACAGTTTCTGCAGGGCTGTGCAGCCATGTATGAACTAGAGCCTGCACCCTGTACTGGGATGCAGTCTCAGCTGCAGCTTACAGCTTGCAGGAATGATTCTCAGGCCAATTGGTGGAAGCTTCTGAGAAAAAAGAAGGCAAAAATAGTTTGGCAAGTCATGTATATGTATAGACTCAGGTATTGCTGCGTGGGTACTGCTAAATGGTAGACACTTTCTCCACTCCCTCTGTAGACCTAGACAGTTCTGTAGAATAATGTCTGTTGCAAAGTAATAGAAAAGGTAGGCTCAGGAGAAACAGATTCAAGGCTCTGCTAGCTCCCAAGCTTAATTAGGTTATGGGGTTTTTATTTTATAGCACGTGCTAGTACAAAAGAACCTATATTTGCTGACTAACCACTTAAACCAGTGTGTCTCTGCACAACTGGTGAAGATCTGTTGTTTTCATGGGGGATTAGTACTTGCTGATCACTAGAGAGGCAAGAGATTAAACTTTTTATTACCACTTTAAATAATTCATAAGTCTTTAAACTGTTGCAACAAATTGTGGAGGCCTTGTACATTTGCACTGACCACTTTGCATGTCCTTATTGTGCTTTACCCTTGATGTTACAGACCAGCTTTGGTGTTCTGCCTAGAAATCTTAGTGATAGAAAGCACAGAGATTACCGTTGTGTCATTGCTTACTGCTTAGAGCAGCAGGTGAGTAGACGTGGGGAAAAGCTTTACATGAAGGTTGATAAAACTTAGAAGTGGTGCTAGGTGCATTTCCACCCTCTTGTCAGATGTTTTTTTCTTGAATACCTTTCCTATTCTACACTGAGCCATATGCATCCTTCTTTAGTCTATCCTTTTCACAGTCTTCCCAGTCTAACCTCAGAATTTGAGTGAAAGTGTGTAAGATAGTCAGTGTGTTAATTTCAGTTACACTGGAAACAAGTTGAGAAGTACCAGTCAGACTTCAAGTTATGATGTATACCTGAGTGTTAATGTGGGCTTTGGTTGTCTTTTGCAGAGCGTATAATTGGCAGAACCAAATGTAGTCTTCCACAAAGCATGTGTCACTTGAAGGCTTTCTCCACGAGCTAAGAGGTGATGCCCATCGTGGGGTGCAGAAGGCAATGAAGTAACTTGTCAGAATCTGCATTAGTGTTTTCTTTAATATATTTCATTAACTTTTGTTTTCAGTGTTTTGATGTTAGCATATAAATTAACTGAAAAGCATGCATAGAGGAGAAAAGAGTCTTAAACAGTACTTAAGTTCACTCTTAAACTTAAAAACAGTTATTTAAACAGTATCAGGTAGACCTGTATCAGGAGTCTGTATGATGGTGGTACTGGTAGACATAAGGGATGTTTTAGCCTCCTAAACGGCAAAGCAGATGGAAGGGGCATAACCACATAAAGAAATCAAGCTTCCTTTTGAAATAGTCTGCTTTAAGTGCTGCCTCTTGGTTTGGGTAGGTGATTCTTTGGTCATTGCTGATACAGCTCTCTGACCCTACATTAATAGGGCTGGCACTTCAAGTGAATTGGCTATGCAAAGAACTGTATTTTTTCACTTTCAATTTTGCTTCTGTGATCACAGATCTAATGAAAACGTTAGGAAGTAGCTTGTAGTCAGATCAATATAAGTGGACTGTTTTCATTGTAATTGGTTTCTATCTACAGAACTGTAAAACAATCTTTAAGGACAGTCTAGGAGCAACTTGGGTTACATGCTTTTCTAGCAGAGGCAATATTTAGACCTTGTTACTAAATTGCAATGTCAAATTTCTCAGGAATATCCATGTTGCTGACCATAAGATTAAAAAAGCAAACCCCAAATTAAATGCCTGGGTTTTTAAATTTCCTGTGGACACTGATTGTTATTGTACAAGCCTGATGTCAGCTGTTGTACCTTGTTAATCACTGTTCCTTTAGCTGTGATAAATAGCCCTTGGTGAACTTATGGTTCAGTGCAAATGTGAAGTGTTTAAAGGTTCCAAATAACTAAGCATTTCCTCCAAAATGTGAAAAGAGCCTTTTCTGTTCTGACTTAAACATATGGCTTGGAGCTACCCTGCTCCTTCCCCAAGAGATTTCTATCCAGACTTTCAAATTGAACCTAAATCTTTTTCTTTGGTAACTGCCTCACTTAAACATAATAAACTAGTTTACCGCAGTCACTGCTGGAATTTTGGGTTTAAGAATCAGAGATGGATCATAACATCCCCAGTGTAGGTTGCCTGATGGGTGGGTTGGTTTTAATCCCGTGCTCCATACAAGCCTGCAACTCCCTACACACTTGGCAAAAGAGAGGATTGGTATGTAGACAGCAGTGCTGTCTTGCTCATCATGGGATCTGACAGAATCTCTGGAGAGTGGCAGAGCACAGCGTGATATGGAAGAGCTCCTGCGTGCTGTGCTTCTGCCTGTTAGCTTCTGGGATGCTCTGGTATGGTGAGCAAAGTCCCCAGCTGAGATTTCCCATGCTGTACCAATGGCACAAGCAGCAGCTGCTCCCAGCAGTGTGCCAGGACACACAGAGAAGCATAATCTTTGTTTTCCCTTCTCTGCCTCCCATATGCTTTCACTTGCCAACTTGCCTCCAGTCCCATGTGTTTCCACCTGGGCCCCTCTCTTGCCCTCCTCCAGGCTGGCCTCCCATAGCCCCTGTGTATTGATGCCCCAGGCCAGGATCCTGACTTGCCCTGCCCAGTGTGCTCCCATGCAGAGCACAGGCTGTAGTGCTGCTGGGCTGCACTGTATTTCCCATGGGAAGAACGGAGCTGGGATGGCATCTCTGCAGGCAGGGCACACTTCTGACAGCATCTCTGCAGGGCTGCGCTGTGGTTGAGGCTAAGTGCTACTGTTTGCTGGCAGTATGATATGGGGATGTGCCTGTCACTTCATTCAAGTTCTCAAAACCTGATTAGTTTCCCTTTCCCCTAAACTCTTCAGTAACGAACGCATTGCAGGTTTACATAGCAATCCAGCGTTTTGTCTGAGCAGTGCGATGCCAGGTCTTTTAGCTGATACGGGTCTCTTGTATAACACTCCATCCTGAGAAAAGCTGTACACTGCTCATTTCAAGGTCCTTTATTCTGCTTTCTAAGAAGAGACTTGCCTCATGTTTTTACGCAGTGGTGTTTGCGTAGCTATGTATATAAGCTAGTAGAACAGACATTCCCATTATCTTTTTAAGTGTGTTTCTTTGCAGGCCCTTCTGGCAGTTGGCTTTACAAGGACAGTACTTTCCACATTGTGGTGCCAAGTTCATGGTGTACACTTGTTACCCCAACACTGCATCTTGCCAAGCTTTTTCCAGATCTAGAGTCCTGATTATCTTACACAAAACTCCTAATACTGCACATAAAACCAGTGCAATTCCCTTGATGCTATTTCAAGAATATCAGTCTCGGCTCTGACAATGGATGGACTGGTTTGTTCTAAAATGTTCCTGATGTAGAAACATAAACATGGCAGAGGCCAGAGAACCTCTGTTTTTTCACTGTTTCTCCCAAAACCACATTTGATCAACAAGGCTAGTTGTGTCCTTAAACTCACTGTCTCAAACTGTCCCTCTTGGTGAGGTGACAGGGGTCTGCAACTCTTCAGCAAGCGTGACTGGTCTAAACACTGGCTTTTTAAGTTAAAATAAATGCATGCAGACTTTAATTTCTACCAATATTACTGGTTATTCTTCCCTTGCCATTTCTTCTGGAGTGACTCCAGAACAGCTGCTCTGCCTCTGCTGTGGACACAGCATGACTCCACTGAGGATGCTATGGGAAGTGACCACATAGCCAGCTTTAACTTGCAATACTCCACTTGTATGGAGTATTGCGTGAGCTCAGGAGCTTAGCCTAGCCTGAGCAAATGGTGTCTATTCTTCTGTGTTCAATTTTCAGAGGGTATCTTGTCTTTGTCGAAAGTCTCCTAGTAAATAGCGCTGGAGCAAAAATGTGGAACTATTTATTAAATATCTGACCTATACAAAGTAGAGTCTTTCTGCAGAGAATGTGTTTCTACCAAGAAATAAAATACTGTTGATAACTACTGCTCATCAGTTGCTTAGAAAAAAACCAAACCCACCTGGGTTTTGTTGTGTTTTTTTACAGAAGCTTATCTAATCAATTAGGCTTATGGTATGAGATAGCTTCGTTCTTGGTATCACATCTGGGTAGTCACAGTTCAAGGGTTAAGATAAATGATGCACCACAGCATCAAGTGACAGTATCTATCCTTGCTGCCTCTTTTGTAGCAGTTAGGAAATTTTATTTCAGGAAAAATTAAATGGAATGTTTTATGGCTGAGATATACCCAAGTCAGGTCTTGCGTTCGTCCAAGGCTACTGATCACATGTAAGTCAGATGACAGCACTGTAATGTGCCTTTTTTTTGTCATTTTGAGTTAATAGCAAACTCGAACAAGTATTTCAAAAGTAGCTCGTTCAAGACTTGCAGAACACATTTTCATTTCAGTAGCGATTCAGTATTGGGCACTATCTTTGAAAAATAATTGTGGTAATTTGTTTCTAGAAGGTTTATATATGTTAATAGTAAAGGAACTGGCTATCCACATCTGTTTCTGGATGCTGACTGAAGTTCTCTGGCAAGATGAAATTGTCTGTCTCTGCTCAATCCCAGCTGGCCACTGAAACAAGCTGAAACAAGACTGCCACATAATTGGATACTTGGCAGTGTTGTGATTGATTTTGCATTTCTCTTCTTTTTCTGAGACTTGATGTAAGAGCTGTCAGGGAAGCTGAATCCCATACCTTGTAGAAAGGATGATCTTACAGGGTAAGAATCCTGCTTGTGCATAGGTTTCTACTTCAGTATCATTGATGCCCTTTGAGTCACAGACTAGCAGCCATGGTGATGGTCATCTCCATGCAAAGCCAAGCTAGAAAGACAAAGTGGTTTAGAAATGGAGCTAAGGTTTTTGGCCCGATGTCTAGAAATTAAAAAATATACCTTGCAAAGTACTTAAAATTTTTAGCAGTAAACTCCAGACCATGCCTTTCTAAAGGTGAAAGACATATACCAGCCCTGCAGGAATTAATTTTTCAAACAGTACAAGTGCTTTGGAGAGTTTCACCTACCCAGATAACTGAGTGTGCCTGTCATCACTGTGCTTAAAACAGCAAAAGTGATGAAGCTCAAGTATCTTATGCTCTTCCAACACTGTACAGAGGAGAGTGGTGTTCTGGTAGTGGTGGACTATTGCTAGTCAGTAGGTGTTTGCTGAAGTTTAATGTGCTATCTCATGGCTCAGTATCTGTTACAAGCCTCTGATGGGAATACCAGTGCCTGTGGTAGCAAGAGCTGAAGTCAGCAGTGCTGTTGAGAGACAAATGGGAAATGATAGAAGCAATAAATAATAATGGAGGATGATATGAATTGGATACCTGTATTTTTCCAGGAAACACTGAATTCTTCTGTAAGTTTGCTTGGCTTTTTTTCAAGGTGATACAAAGTGACTCCTGTAGTGTCCTGTATTCAGGAACTTCCACATGTAGCACATTCCTGGAGTAGAGAGTATTAGAAGAGAAGACACAAGGTTGTGATAGACCCTTTTCCACATTCCTCCTGGTTGCAGCAGCTCAAAATGTGTGCAGAGAACAACTGGTTTTAGTGTAGTTTCTAGAAGAAGTCACAGATACTATTCTGCTGTTGGCCTTAGTGATCTTTGTCCAGTAATTTTTGATCCTTTTGATCTGACCTGGTTTTAAGAAAGGAAACTGTCTGAAACGTGAAACCCTACCAATGCAGGAAGAGTAGTCAGGGCAGAAGTCTGAGTAGAAGACAGATGCTGTCAAAGCCAGTATGAAGAAAAAGGCTGGGGGGTGCGTGGTGTGGTGTGACCTGAGAGTCTGTGTAGGGGGGAGCCCTTGTTAGCACTTCATGTGTTGTCCTGGATGCCACATCTTCACTGATGGTGGCAAGTCCAACTGTGAAACTCCAATCCCTATGAAATGGAGCTTCAGTAGTACCATACAGCAGTCTCTTATTTTTTATGACCCTTAAAGCAAGTGCTTCTGTTAATCCTCCTCTTGTTCTGGATGTGACCTTGTCACACAGTAAAACAACCAGCTTGCCTTGACCACAGGGCTTTGGGTTAGGACAGTCCCTTCTAGATGAGCATTTCCAAAAGTCCTAAATGCTGTATACCTCCAGTATTGCTGAAAGGCCATTTTATTTTTTTGACTGGGCTTAAATTGATTATTCATCTGGACCTGAAATGCTGTGTTAGGTTCTGGTTACCCATTCTGGAAATGCAGAGTAAGCAGAAGAGGCAGAGGTGGATGAGAAGACCTTGCTGAGGTATGAAGTGGTGCTAATTAGATAAATGCCTTCAGCTCATAGTTATTTTGGGTAGGGGAGAAATTGGAGAGCTCTACAGTATCTCATAATGGTACAGAGAAAGTGAACTGGGAATGGTAGTATGACACCCAGAGAAATACCCAGGCAGCAGATCCCAGCAGAAGGAAGTACTTTGTCATGCAGTGCACAACCAAACTGTCAGATTTGTTGCCAGGATGTTGCAGGGGCCAAAAGTACAGCTGGGTGTCAGCTAATGAAAGAGAGATCCATCAATAGCTGTTTAACACTTTGATCCAGATGCAGTATCTGGCTTCGGAAATATGTACCCTGCCTCTTACAATAAGCTGCGGAAAATATACTGGAGACAGTGGCACTCTATACTTGTCCTCTTTCTGTTATTCTTTCCTTAAGCTGCCAGCACCGACCGCTGTTGGGAGTCAGGCTGTTTGGATATACAGGTTTCTCTGACCCACTTAAGCTGTTCATGTATTATGAATAAGCTGTAATACTGATAGCTGTTTAGCAGGCTCATAATGAGGTGCTGGCCGTGATCCTGAAGGTCAGGAGTTGTCCAAGGACTGCCAGTTAGGAGACAGCTGCCCTGCCTTAACCTTGCAGAGATCTTGCTGGTGTTTCTGTCCCACTGGGCAAGGGGAACCTGCGTTCAGGCTTAACCAGGGTTTCTGATGGCCCATCTTATGCCATCACTAGTACCATAAAATGCATGCTGTGAGGTCAGATGTTGATGTATTTTTCCTTCCCTGCCTTGATATATCCATCCTAGTGCAGATAGTAGAAAATGGAAAAATTCAGCTATTAAGACAGAGACATTTTATGTCAACAGTGTAAAAGGATTCCCCCTCCTCCCCCGCTGCCCTTAGCAAGTCAGATTAACCCTAAGAAACAGTGCACACTTTGTAAAGCAGAGATTTCTCATTGGGAAATGTTGTTTCTAGCTTTTCCACATCAGCTGTGAAAACATACTGCCATCCAAGCTTTGCAAAATTATTCTTAGAAAGGCCTAGTAATGAATACTTGGCATCCAGAGGTTTGATATATTGAGAGCCAGGCTTAATGTTATGGAGGAGAGTGTCCTAGAAGAGCCTTGGCAGAAAGGTGCCAGGGGAGGACAGTCTCCCGTGGGCCCTGAGATCTGTGTTGTTGTGGGACAGTTGATAACATGCCAGTTTGTGCGGTGGGGATGATGGATAGACTTTTCCTGAGTAGCTTGACATAGATCAAGTGAGCCTGAAAATACCAGCACTGGTGATAGGAAACTCATTATCAGAGCACAAGGAGCCTTTTGGAAAAGGCGCTGCTCTATTTCTGCCCTTATACCCCTGCTTCACAGCTAATTGAATCACTAAAATTTCGTAAAAATTCATGAAGCAAAACTGCTGGGCTTTTTGTGCCTGCAGGAGCTGTTTCCAGGTGGGTTCGAATGGCAGGCTGCCAGGAGTGGCGTCCATCTTGTTATCGGAGATAACGCCACAAGCAGCATGAAAGCTGTTTCTGGCAGAAGAGCATCAAACCAGCCATGCATTGCGCAGGGCTGACTGGAGAGCTTTTACAGGAGCAGGACTAGAACTGGTGTGGCCAGGGTTGGATGGCAAACACTCTTCTGTGGCCGTGTTTCCAAAAAGTCCTCCCAGCCTTCAGCCCTTTGCATGGAAGCCTGGTGTGGACCCATGGCATCAGCAGTGCCCTGATCAAATAGGGGCTGGGGGAGCCTGGGGTCTGTAGGTATTACAGCCTGCTAGGTAGGGAAGGACCCTTGTGCTGCATCTCTGCTGCTTTGGTGCCACTCGCTTGGCTGCAGTGACACTCCCAATGGGTTTGCCTGACCCAGTAGCCGGAGCCGTGGCTCCCCTGCAGCCTGGATTGCTGTGGCACTGTGTCCTGGCCATGCAGGATGATTGGACAGTAGCAAAACTAAATGCCAGGGAAGGTGAAACTAATACAAAGAAGGGCGACTGCTATCCAGGCTCTGACAAAGACAGCTGGGTTTGTGGTACAGATGGGAAAATACTCCCGTGACTGTCCCTTCCGCTAGCTGTGAGCATGTCCTGTCCCTCCCGGGGCTTGCTGTTTCATGTCCTGGCTTTGATATTTCCGAAGCGTGGCTTTGCTTTCTCATTTCTCCATCCTTAGGGGAACCTTGGCACAGATGCCAGCAGCCACCAGAAACCGCCAAAAGCTTTTGTGCAGTTGAAATGTGCTCTGTCCGCGCTTCATCTTAAGGACTAAAGGCACTGCTTGTAATTCTGCACCAGGCTTCTCTGATTTTAACCTAGTTTCCACTTTGCTTGGTTTCCTTACCCTCCCTCTTTACAACATTGCTGCACGCCACCAGAAGCCTAACAGGAGCTCCTAAAGGGCTGCTGGCCCTGTAACGCACAGCAGTATTCCTAAAGCTTTTTAAGAAATGGGTTTGTAATTCTTCAGGATGGAATGTAAACAAAGAGCTGTTAACAAAACAGTGTGTAAGGTCTTATTCAGATTTATATAAATCCTGAGACCATGCCTGAAAAGAATGCCCCGTTTTGCATTCCTGAAGGCAGATTCACCACATACCTCCATATGCCACGAAGTGCTATGCCAGTAACAAAACCGGACTTCTTGGGAGTGTTACGAAAAGTACTGAAAACACATTTTAATTCTGTTAGCTTCACAAAATACATATTGACAGTCATGTTAAATATTTAAACACATGTAATGGACTTCAGCCTTGGTACTGGCAGGAGGCGTTCAGTATGTGAAGCAGCCTGGGGATGTCTATCAGAGAAGTGCAAGCGCTGGCTGCCTGCTCTGAAGCTGGTGGGATCTGGAGTGGGGGGGAAGTGGCGGAGCAGGTTGTAGATCTAACTGATGGTTTCAGTCCAGGGAGGAATGAAAGGGTAAGGACAGGCAATTGCTGTGCATTCTGAATGTTATGCTGTAATTCAAGGAGAGGGACTTTTTCCTTTAAGGCTTGTGCCTGTGACGCAAGTGTATAAGTATCTGGGGCTCAATCCTGTAAGGTGCCAGTGCTTAACATAAAGCCTGTAATCAGTCTTAGTTTAAAGCACTTAAACTCTTTCCTGCCCTGTGTCTGCTTAGTTAGCATCTCTCTGAGCTGATCTCGTGATCATGTTTTTCAATAGTGGAAAGTCTGAAGTAATGTAACATTTGTCAAGATGACATGGCTTTAGCTTTTAAAGTGTTTCTTAGCCTTAAATATTGACGAGGAGATTTTAGACTGTGGTGCCCATGAACGTGTGTGGTTAATAGCACAATAGAGCTTGCATGCATAGTAATATTAAATACAGCATGTAACAATATTAAATATATTCTGCAATGAGTTTTAAGAACAAGCTAAATCCGTGTGTAGTGTAGGTCTTTAAAGAACGCTTAATCTATGTGACTGGCTTTTTGCATGCCCCTGCATGGCTGGGAAAGCTGTTTCTTCATTGATGCATAAAGCATCTGATACGCCTCCCATATGTGTTGACTGCTCTAGTAATGAGATTTTCTGTAAGTTTGCTCCTTTATACCTGGTAGAAAACAGACGTACTCATTTAGCTCTTTGGGAAGGTACTCCAGAGGAGCTGAAGACGAGGAGGTGACTGCCATCGACACCAGCTTTCCTTGTCACGTGTACCGTGTCTGGTACAAGGCATTAACCCCAGCCCTGCACAGATACCAGCATAGGGGATAACTCCTGTAGATGAGATAAGCAGCAGAATCTTTTAAAAGTATTTTAACATGCCTGAATAACTACTTACACCATGGTGTATGTCCTCTGACCCCTGGCTGAAGCCCTGAATGGGAATGCTGAGTGTCTCTGAAAAGCAGGTTATTTCCTCCTGAACCTATGCGTGATTTAGGAGCCCAGGCCAGCTATAGGCACTCGTACTGAGAAGTCTGGCCTTTCTGAACTCCTACTTAAAACCTGAGTTGCCTATATGCTAGGAGCTGGGTTACAGTTTTTCACAAAAGGTGTTCTTGCCCCCACTTATCCTGCTTTTGCTACTACAAGAAAGCCAAGTGTGAGGCCATCACACGCAGGAGGTAGGAAAGGCGTGTTTGAAAGTACCTTAAGCTATGACCACTGCTTGTGTCAGCACGGGCTGCAGGAAGGAAGCTGTGTTTCCAGTGAACAAGTAGAAGAATGTCTGAGGGTCACCCCTCCTGAAAGGAGCCAGGACCCACCACCACGTCCAGTGTGGTCCTTACTGTGTGTCAGCAGCATGGACATCGGTTCAGGCTCTCCTGCAAGGTGAGGCCTGGTGTGAGGAGAGGGGATTTGTCAGAGTGCATCTGTATGTGGCCTAAATTCTGAATTTCCAGCAAGGCTTTTTCCTGAGCTGATTTGTCAGTGGGAACTGTATTGATCCAGCAGTGATGCCTAGGAAGATGCTCCCTGAAGCACAGGTGTGAGCTGTGGCAGTCTACAAGCATCTGAAGCATTTACTGTGAGATATTAGTCACACTGAGAAATGGCCTCATCCAGCTGTAGTGCAAGCTTACGTGGTAATTCAATGAAGAAGAGACCAGAAAATGGAGAAGGTCCGGCTTCCTCAGTCCATCATGAGCTGCACTTTTAGGAACATGCACAAAAGATCTGTAGGTCTTGCCCAAGGCTGCTATGCAGAATTTTCACTACCTAGGTCATCTTGATTGAAACACTTGCTGAAGTACCCCAGGACTCATGGAAAACCTAATCCCATGTACTTGGAGGGTCAGTCAGTTGTTCTTTCCCTAAAACTTTCTTCTCTGGGGTGAACTGCTCTGACACCCTACTGTGGTGGTGTCTTACCGAGGTGTTTTCTGGGAAGCAAATTTTTTTGTGATACTTTGAGCTCTGTGGTTTCCAAATTCAGTTAATCTCAGTGGAAGCAGTCTTTTAGCATGGAAGCCAACCAGACACCCACGGCAGCAGAGGGAAGAGCTGAGTTACTTCAAAATTCTAAAAATTAAAAAGTGTTTTTTTCACTTGCATTCCTGGGTCTTGGCCTGAACGAGGAGTGAAGGTGCCAAAATCCTGCGAGAGCGTCTGTTGTTGCAGTATGTCTGGCTGAACCAGAAGCAGGAAATTCTTGCGAGAGCCTGTCTCATGAGATTGCCATCCAGCTCCGAGCATTGCCGGTTGCTCGTTGTATGAGCTGGTGAGGTGGGAATGTGGATGAGAGGGAAATATTGAAGGTGGGTAAAAAGGTTCATTAGAAGTGACAGCAGAGCATGCATGCAAGGCACAGTGGTGGTTTTCTGTTTTGAACATAAAAGCAGAAGGCAATCCACAAAGTGAACTTGCATCACCCTCCTTCCAGTGGAGGAGGAAATGGGGAAAGCTCCCTGTATGGGTTGAGTGCTCCTCTGCCAGAGTCGGTCTGCCGCTGTGCTCTGCCTTTGGGTCTCCCTCTGGTTTGAAGGGGGCCAAATCCAGCCCCCTGGTTCATAACGTCCTTTTAAAAACTTGCAGGTCAGGAATTTTTTCTTACCCAAGGCTAGACTCCCCTCTAAAACTTTCCATGTTGTCGTGTGCAGAGCTGCCTTGGCAGGAGCAGGGATGCAGGCACTGGCAGTAAGAGCCCTGGTGCTTTAACACCCCCGTCCAGTAGACTTATTCCACCTTGGCTCCATTTCAAGACTATTTAAAAGGCCATAGCCAGTCTATGCTGCCGTTTTCAGCATTATTGCTCCTGGTGGAGCTGTAACAGTGGGAGACTTTAAAGGAAAAGGACATAATGGAAACTGATTAGAAAAGTGGAGAAAGTCTCAGGGTACAATAAAGCATTGCTTAAAGAAAGGAGGGGGGTAAGGTGAGGCCTTAAAAGGCATGTATTTGATCACAGCAGGGCAGGAAATAGCTTTAAGGAGAATTTTTTTCTTTGGTCCATTCATAACCTGGTTTGTACCTCATTAACTTTCTGTTAGTGCTTTTTTCTTCTGAAATCCAGGGTAGCTTATTCCCACTGAAGTCCACGTGAAGAGTCATTCAGCGCTGAGCATGTGAATCCTTTTGTGCAGATTAAACAAGAGAAGCTCCCAGTGTTGCTGTCATCCTAAAGGGATGAGAAGCATGTTGAGGATGTGCTGACGACGCATGCTTTATTTACTCCATTTCCATGGAGCTACAACAAGCTTCCCAGAGGTGTCTTTTCCAGGGTACTTGTACCATTTTGCTGTCATACATTGGATGTGCAAATGACAACCCCTGTGAAACCAGTTGCTCTCTTGCCATTGGTTGCATTAAGCCTGTTAGATTGTCAGAAGCTCTTGGTTTATGAAGAAATTGCCATAAAAGCTGCATGGCTTAAAATGTGCTTGATTAAGATCTTTGAGATTTTTCTTTCAGCCGTTCCCCACTTACCTAACAAATGCTGGTTTTGAGGACTGTTGTTCTGCAGTGCTAAAATTGGATTCCAGGTATTTTAAACTGTGCATCATTATATCCTTTAGGAAAGACAGCTGGGGTTTTGTCTTGCTGATGAAGCCTAATTTGAATGACTTTCCTCATCAAGCCCATTTAATTAAAGATTCATTACGTTCTGTATAGTGTGACAGTGAAAATGCAGAAGTGTCCCCTGGGCAGCCAGCTGCTGAAAGGGAGGGATTAGCTATGGCAATCAGAGTAAGAAGTTGTGGGATAAAAATGGCAGCGAGCAAGATACATGTTTGATACTGGGGGAGAATAGGAGGGATAGTAAAGTCTTAGAATAGGTTATGTGTGTGTCTGGGGGGTCTCCAGCCCTGGAGAGAGGCTAGGTGCATCTGGGGGATGTACTTACCTTGCCTGTGGGTGGGAGGGTAGACCTCTTGCTGTCCTCTGCTGCCCTCTAAGAAGGCTTATTGTAGATGGCACAAAAGATAGAGGATGGACTTTTGCAGTCTTTTGCAAAACCTGTATGGTTTGCAGTAATATGAGTCTCGCCAGGGAATAAGGAAATGGCAGCCCAGGCAGCTGATAATGGAAATCCGTAAAATGGTGCACCAGAGTTTGAGACAGGAACACTGCTCGTACCCCAACTGCTTGGCTTAGTTTTTGTCCCTGTATCACAGCTGTGTGATGGGGAGAAGAGTGATTTCTCAAGTAGCTGTTCAGCAACACACACTTCCAAAGACACCTGAAAACCTTTTGTGTCAAGGTCCTTGGTGGCTGTTGGCTCTGCACTGGAAAATGCGTCATACGATTCCCCCAAGTGGTACAGCAGTGCCGCTGGAGCATCTATATGTGCCACTAAGTTGTAGATCCAACTTCTGGTTCAAGGGAGGGATGAAGCCTTGTGTATTGGGTTTTGGGGGGGTTTAGGGTTGTCTTTGCTTGACATGAAAGAAGGTTTGATCGGTCTTACTTGTATTTGAAATTTGTGTTTGAGAAGAAGCATAACTTGCATGGAGAGGGGCATTTGAGTATAAATCTCATGAGCCTGGAATTTTTTAATTTAAAAAGCATGTTTGTACTTTTTTTTTTCTCCTGAAATGCCTGTTGATCTTGTTTGATCAAATCGAGGGGAAAAATAATAAATGAACAAATGAACCATCGGGAAGTCTAGCATCACTGGTCAGATCTGCTGTTCTGTGAGGAGCCTTCTGAAAACCAACAATTATTTCTTCTGTTCCCAGTTCTTCCTGTCTGTTCAGGTTTGCTCTTTGCTTAATTGAGTAGGGTTTTCCATATTTGGACCCACAAAATAGCAGGTGCAGGGTCTTCTCTAGCATGAGTTTTGTGGCTCTCACTCTGTTCCTTAGCATGTGAAGGCATTTCAGTTCTCTACCTGCTGCAGTCACCCGTTGGTGGCCAGGGTTCCCTTTGCCAGCTCTGCATAAGCAGAGGTGTGCCACGAGGAAGCAGTGCCCTGGCACTGCCATGCCATGTGCTGGGACAACAGGTGGTGGCAAAGCACCAGTGGGGAGCGGGGAGCTCCCCTGCTCCCGGAGGGGCTCCCAGGAGCACCCGTACCTTCCCTTGGCCAAACCGGCTGGGCAGGGACATGCCATTTTCTGTATATCCACAGCAGATAATGAAACCCCTGAGCCACAGAGGTGTGGGAGGGAGTCATTAATTTGTGTAAGAGCACTTGAAAGCTGTTGTTTTATGTGCCAAGTGTTTGTTGATGTGACTCGAGAGTTCAGCTGCAAGTGGGAAGGGAGAGATGCAATTATGTCTTGGTTCTGTAATCTAAGCCTTCCACAGGTGGCTCTGTCAGAGCTCCTCTTTTCAGTATTTCCACATTTTTGGGAGCTGTACCTGCACAGGAGATTTATTAGGTTGATTTGTCTGGTTTTTGCAGTTAATGCAGGTGAGTCACAAGGCACTGTAGCCTGCATGGCTTCCTGCACAAGGCTTTGCATGGCATCGTCCCCCTCTGCTGAGCCAGGCTGCATCCAAACACGTTCACAAACCTGAATACTGCAGGGCCCATTTCTGCTGTCCTTTTACAGTGAAAATCCTTAGAAATAATCATATGGAGGGATGACAGAAGTGCTGAGCTCCTACACTCTGCTAGGTCCAAGTCTCCTTTGCAGGAGAGCTGGATGCACCAGGATTAAAGTATATAAATCCTCCATGTAATACATGGGAATAAAAATGTCGTATGGGTTTGCTTCCTGTTGAATCCAAGGTCTAGAGCAGCTCTGTTGTACCTGGTTTCTCTGGCTGAGTGAAGGTGTGTGCAGGTTCTTCAGGGGCCTTAGGATCTTTTGAAGACTGATGGGTGACAGTGTGCAGGTAGCTCCATGTTTTTAATGCTACAGTAGTCAGTATGTGGGATCTGATCTGCTGTAGCATGAGCCCCAGTAACCGATGGAGGGCAGAGCATGAGCTTGTCCAAACACAGCAACTCTGTTTTTTCAAGGAAAAACGATGTAGCATTTCATAGCCAACACTGAAAATACTGTGTTGGAAAGCTTAACCCTCCATACATTTTAACTGAGATTTTCTTAATTTTATTTTTAATCAGATGCATGGAGACTGCTGGTGTCCCAGGTGCAAGTGCTGCTTGGGGTGCTGCTCCATGGCAGAGCAGGCAGGTGGAAAAGTAGGTATCTGAGACTTTTCAGGTCATGATCTGAATTTACAGATTTACTTCCAGTAAGAGACAAAGAAAACAAAAAATAGTGGTTTTTGGAGGCTCTAGCATGGTATGATGAGCCAGGTAGTGTCATGTGGAGCGTCTCTGCTAGCATGGGGTTATGTCAGTTCTGCCCTATCCTGGGCAGTTTCTTACAGACCTGTCTGTTGCATGCGATGGGAAATGGCTGTTCCAGGAAATACTGAAAATGATGGGAGATCTCCCTTAGCTTGCAAAAAGTTCACTAAGCATTCCCATCCCCAGTTTAAAGGATCTTGTACACATGCATATGTAGATGTGTATATATATGTAGCGTATAGTTGTGTATACGTATGGTTACTTGTTCATTGTGAACAATACTGCCGGGAGCTGCTCTTACATGGTTATGTCTGCTGAGA